>NC_139488.1:3844296-4444296 GCF_008360975.1 Lichenostomus cassidix | reverse complement strand
TCGCTCTACTGCAAGTGGTAACCATTTATTTGCTTTCTGAAGTACAGTGGGGCAGGTAATTCTTAAGAATTTTGTTTCACCTTCTCTTTTGACATAGGGGAATGGCCTTAAACTGAAGGAGAGCAGGGATAGACAGGTATTAGGAAGGAATTGTTCCCTGTGAGGGTGGGGAGGCCCTGGCACAGGGTGCCCATAGAAGTTGTGGCTGCCCCTGGATCCCTGGAATTGTCCAAAGCCAGGCTGGACAGGGCTTGGAGCAACCTGGGATAGTGGAAGGAGGATGGAATGGAATGGACTATAAGAACCCAAACCATGCCATGTGTCACCAGCTCATCAGCTGGCTTTGTTCCTGCCATTGGAGACATCATCCCTTTGGAGGTTCCAGGGAAAACTCCAGAGGACCAGTGAGAATGTCCAGGTGTTTGTCTAACCCCACCTTTGCTGGGAACCCCTCAACTCCCCCATCCTGATCCAGCCAGGTGGATTATTTTTTTTTCTCGTGGGAAGTTTTTCATGTATAATCTCAGGATGAGACTTTCTGGCTCCTGCTCCATCTCTTCCATGTTTAACTCTCTTCTCCAAAGTGTCATTTTCCCTTGAGGGAAGCTCAGAGTGAGATTAGAGAGAAGCATGTGAGAAATCCACGTGGGTTTGGCTGTGCAGAAGCGCAGCTGAGCTTCCTTCAACTTGGCTTTTTGTCCTGGGGATCTGCTAAGGGGAGAAGTTTCCTGTTCTGGAAGCAAGACAGAGGGATCAAAGAGGTTCAGGCGCTGGGTAATGCCTGAAGCAAGAGGCAGGTGAAATTACATTCCCAGGAATCCCAGAATCCCAGAATGGTTTGGATTTGAAGGGACTTGAAATATCATCCAGTTCACTCCCCTGCCATGGCAGGGACACCTTCCACTATCCCAGGTTGATCCAAACTCCCATCAAACCTGTCCTTGGACACTTCCAGGGATCCAGGGGAAGCCACAGCTTCTCTGGGCACCCTGAGCCTTTTGAAAAGAGATGCACATTTGTTTTTGTTGTTCTCTGTTTTATTATTACTTACTTATTTAGATGCTTTTTTCTATGGGAACTCAGGTGGGTTTAGCTTATCCACTCCATGCAAAGGGACTGTGCAAAGAAAGGTTTCCCACAATTGTATGAAGTCTGAAATGAGAAGGAGTCAGAGCCGACTCCTTTCATTCCATTATCTTTAATTTCACAAAAAGCTCTGGCTCCATCCAAGACACTCATTTGTTAGAGATGTCACTGATGAAACCAGCAAGGAGATAAAGTAGGATAATGGTTGAAAAGGAGGTGGTGAAACTGGAGTGTCTCCCTTTGGAGCTTCTGTGTCCTGCACAGGCTCATCTGTTGGAGACATCTGTGTTGGAGATGTCTGTGCCATCAAGGGTTTGGTCCTGGCCTTGAACTCTCCATATTCTCATTAAGGAATTACCTGTGGATATTTATCCGTGAAAGCTTATAATTTTCCAAACTCTGATGTCCTGCTCTGAGGCAAGAGGGCTTGCAGTGAGATCCCTTCCAGCCCAAACCATTCTGGGATTCTTTGCAAAAACTCAGAAATGTTGTTTTCTGTCTGTTGCGGATGTAGCTTGGTGAGTTTTTTTTTCTCTTCAAGCGAAGAGACATTTTTTAATGCTTTAAATCTAAGATGGAGACAGTAGGATAAGTGGTCTGCTCTTCAAGTTTTGGCTTCTTTATCATCATGAATACAATTTCCATGTAGCTTCCTAATAAAGACTAACTAGATCTTTTCGGGGGAGGAATTAGGAAATCTGGCTATGTAGAAACCCAGAATCTCTGCACCCCGATGACGTTTCCAGGTCTGGGTAGTAATCAGGGGAAGCTTTCCTCGCCGTGAATGAGTGAGTGACATTTCGAGCTCCATCTGTTGCCTCCGGAGCGGTGCCTCGCCGTGTTTCCATGGCTGATGGGATGATTAATTTCGGTTCCCATTCACAGAGCGTGAAATGTTCCCCGAGCAGGGAGTGACTCCATCCCCTGCTGAACTGCAGCGTGCATGGAGCTCGTAGGAAACCCCAACTGCTCCCAGACAGGATCCAGGCTGCCTTTGCACTCACCTGCCTGGGCTGTCCAAAAATTCCTGCAGGTGGCTGACCTGCCTGTGGGTCTAGCTGGGCTGTGATGCTGGGTTATTCCAGCCCCAGATATCCTCCCTGGGCTCCTTCAAGTGGGATAATAGAGGTAAAAATTGAGTAAAGCAGTAGGAATTGATTGCCCATGCTGTCCCACCCAGCGAGGGTCTGGAACTGGGCGATTTTTCAGGTTCCTCCCAACCCAGACCATTCCATAGTTCTCTGATAGTCCTTTCATTTGCCCTGGTGTGCTGTGGATCTGAGAGGAGCAGGGCAGGGCAGTGCCTTCATCCTGTTCCCATGTGGTGCTCGGGATGTGCTCCAGAGGATGTTGGTGTCCCGGGGCTGCCCTGCCGTGACCTGCTCCCACCACCTGCTCTTGGACAACTTTTGCAGCTCCTCCAGCCCAGCTTGGCACAACCTTATCTAGAGAATCAAAGCTGGTAACGTGTTGTTTTCCCCCTCTCCTATAAATTCCTCCTTCTATTTGGGACATCCACCGTGCTGGAGATGAAACCAGCTCCGAGGGTGCCGCGGCTTCGTTCCGCTTCCCCACAAAATCCGCTGCTTTTATCCTGGCACTGCAGTCAGATACTGCAGTAGCTTGGTGCTATTTATAGTTCTGATCTCACCGTCTCTCAGTGTTTCGGGGAGTTTTGACCATTTGGGAAGTGGGAGCCCCGTTGGAAAAGGATCCCTGGGTCTGTCTGCTGGTGGAGCGGTTGCTGGCATTCCAGTCACTGCCGGGGGGGGATGGATTTAATTCATAATAATCCAGTGATGCTCGACTGACACACATCTTCCTGCCAGAATAAACCACCTCAAGTGCTCCCTTGGCTGTGCTCAGAGTCAGCAGTAGCTGCTTGCCTCCTTTGCCAGGCTGATTCCAAGGAAAATTGCGGTGATGGGTTTATAGGAACGGTGTTGGGTGGATTCGGGGCTGGCATCATGCTCCCCACATGCCAGAGCTACTCCTGCTGGCAGCACCTTGGCATTTAAATGCTTTTAAACTGTTGCTGGACACCAAGGATATCCCTGAGGAGTAAAGTCAGGGAGTAAAACGCATGACTTTTTTGCTTTTCCCCTGGGATGAAAGAGCTGAAAATAACACTGAGAGGGTTATGCATCCTCAGCATCCCGCTGGGTGGTTCCACGGGATGGGGATGATCCAAGAGTTTGGGATACTGAGCACATCCTCTGGCTTTGTGTTTGCTTGCTGTGGGTGCTCCAAGGCTGACGTGCTGCTCTTGGCAGAGCCTGGCCCGAGGGCACGGCTGGCGCACCAGTAATTAAAGAGCAAACTCATTAGCTGGGAATAAAGGCCTGGCCAGGAAAGGATGGGAGAGGGGAAAAAGCTGAGACCATGGGTTCTGGAAAGCCCTGGCAGGAAAGGGTCAGCCATGGCATCTCCTCCCCGCTGGGCAGCAGTCTGGGAGGGTACCAGCCACTGGAGAGTTACTGGAATGCTCTTTTCTTGGGATTTTGGGAATCTCCCATGCTCACTCTGTCACGGACAGGTGGGGTGTGTCCTGGAGTGGGAGCTGATTTCTTCCTCCAGCCTTGACCAAACTCTCATCCCCAGGGTTTTGCAGCAGATTTGGGGAGGTTGATGTGATTTATTTTCCCCTTCTCCAAAGGGAATTGCTGAAGAAAGAGGAGCTGGGAAGGAGCTGTTTGAGTTGAGCGGGACTCGCTCTGTGCCGGAGGGAGGGAGGGAGGGAGAGCTCAGGGAAAGCATTTCCTGCACTTTCCCTTTGAAGGTGATGTTGGATTTCAAATGTGAGAGGCAGTTTTCTGTGCTGCTTAAATTTAAATTAAAAAAAAAAAAAGGAAAAAAAATAGAAGAGGAACGAGAAAAAAAAATAAGAAAGGATTAATTCTGGCAGCAGCATTTGATTTTTAAAAAATCTAGTTTGATGTCTAGTGGGAGGTGTCCCTGCCCATGGCAGGGGGTTGGAATGTGATGGTCTTTAAGGTCCCTTCCAACAAAATCCTTCTGTGATTCTGTGAATATTTTTCAAATTAACCTTAAGTAAAGGTTATGCTGAAGCAAGGTTTGAATTTAAATACTCGTTTGGTGTCTCTTATACTGAATTTTCGATTTAACATTTTGGTGTGTTTTCAAGACTGGATCCTGTATTTCCATCCTTTAAAGACCTGCATGAAAATGCTGTCTCAGAAAATGGGAAGAAAATTCAATTATTACTGTTAGTTGTATTGAAACGTGTATTCACAGGTTTAGTATCACCTTCCCCTAATCCCTTCCAAAGCACTCAGCACTTACGGAGAAGTTATTTTCCATTTTTCCCAGAGAAGCTGTGGCTGCCCCTGGATCACTGGAAGTGTCCCAGGCCAGGTTGGACATGGCTTGGAGCAGCCTGGGATAGTGGAAGGTGTCCCTGCTCATGGCAGGGGGTGGCACTGGGTGAACTTTGAGTCCTTTCCAACCCAACCCATCCCATGATTCCATGATTAAATACTTTTTGTAGGATGTGCACTTTGCTCTCAGGGCAGAGATTGTCACTTTGTTTCCCTGCATTTTGGGTTGTTGCTCTCAGTGTGGTACAGAAGAGCTGCGAGGTGTCAAATTCCCAATCTCCATCAGCAATCGATGGGGACTAAAGTGCTTTAGGTCTTAATTAACGTGCAGCATGCAAGCAGCCTTTGATGTATAGCCATGTTTTATTTATTTGGGAAGGGAATCACCAGCAGAGTGGTTCTAACTTAGTATAAAAGTCATCATGGTATGACCATGGAATCAAAATCAGACTAACTTGACTGTGGGGAAAAAATGATTCCCTATATGCCAAGGGTGAAAAAAGAAAATTTAAAAAAATTAAAATGTAAGCTTTTTCTCTTCCTACAGTAAGAAAAAAAGCAGGGAAAGACTGTGAGATAGTTGATTATTCATAATCAGGATCTTGTCTCCTAATTCATGGCTTTGGCATTTCTCATCCCAAGCCTGAATGTCGTCTTTGTGCCTCGGCTCACGTCACGACTCCGATTGTGCTCGTGTGTTCTCCAGGCAGAACCTAGCAAAGCAATTTTCGAGTCTCCCACCAAGTATTCCCTGAACACAGGGGGTTTGTTGTTGTGGGGCTGCGTTCATGGAGCAGAGAGGGCTGGATTGTGCTCATCAGGGCTCTGTGGGTCAGGAGCTCCCAGTGCTACTCTTCTTTTCTTGAGCCTGAAATAGTTGAGAGTCAGGGATGACGCAGCCTCTGCCGGAGCCCTGAATGGGAATTGTGGTCTCCATCCCTGCAGCTGCACCCCATGCCCGTGGCTGGGGGGGAATGAGTCCCTTTGCATGGGAAATGGGAGGCTTGTCAAGTTTTCTTGGGACTGTTTTCTGTCAAGGAACAACTTCAGGCTCTTTTGAGAGAGTAAAGCAGGAGGAATTGATCCCAAGGCACAATCAGAGGTGGCAGGGTGTTCCTCCTGTGTTGCTGTTGAGCCACTAGCAGAGTAAAGAACCCAGTTCTCAGTGGCAAGAAGGAAAGACCTTTATTGTTTTGATTTCATCATATATATAGAGTTTTCAAAGGTCACCCAGATTGGTCAGTCAGAAACCTCCTCCTAGGCCTGATTGGCCAGGCCTGCACCGTCCAGATCTTGGGACACTGTTTTTAATAACATCCAGACTTTATCTTTATTTATAAAACACAAAAGGAATTCTCATGGGAAAGACCTGTGCTAGCCACACTCCTGCCTGAAAGTGGATTGATTTTGGGATGGGGTGTTCAGCCTGGATAAGAGAATGCTCTCTAAGGAGACCTTAGAGCCTCTTCCAGAGCCTAAAGGGTTTCCAGGAGAGCTGGAGAGGGACTTGGGACAAGGGATGGAGGGACAGGACACAGGGAATGGCTTCCTGGGGCTTGGAGCAGCCTGGGATCACAGAATGGTTTGGGTCGGGAGGGGCCTTAAAGGAAGGGGAGCAGAGAAAAAGGCCACAGGAAGGAAGACCAAAGGGAAGTGGAGGGAAGAGCTCGTGGGATGAAAAAAGAGCAGCACTTCCAGTAATGTGACCTTTTGCTGAAAATGTCTCCATGAAAAAATGAAAGCCTCCCGCTCCTCCTCCCTGGGCAAGCCGAGTGAACACACTCCTAGACTTGTGCTCCATGAGAGTATTTGGGAAAAACTCTGTGAAAACACTTTCACTGGGTTGGTAAGATTAATGGCCTGACAGAAGATATGGAGAAAAAACCCCCACCTTTATTTTCCAGTTTTGATGAAGCTCAGTGTTTTTGAGGGATTAACCTTTGTTATCCTGTAGCTGATCTTCATTCAAAGCTCTCAGCAGGGTTGTTGAGGGATTGCCCTGGAGAGACAGAGAGACAGCAAATATTGCAAATACAGAATACCTGTGAAAGGCAGAACTGTCATTCAGGTGGAATTTATAAGATTTTTAGTCATTCATGGGGTGGCAGTAGTTTGGTTTTTTTAGGAGAAACAAACTGATTTCAGTTGTTGCAAAGGAGTTCTGGCTTCCCACTGCCAGAGGGCAGGGATGGATAGGATATTGGGAAGGAATTGTTCCCTGTGAGGGTGGGCAGGCCCTGGCACAGGTTGCCCAGAGAAGCTGTGGCTGCCCCTGGATCCCTGGAAATGTCCAAGGCCAGGTTGGATAGGGCTTGGAGCAACCTGGGATAGTGGAAGGTGTCCCTGCCCATGACAGAGGTGGCACTGGTTGGGCTCTGAGGTCCTTCCCAAGCCAAATACTGTGGTTTTCTGCATAAGTTTCTTAAAGTGAGAGCCTCGAGTTCCTGACCATGGCAAGTCCATCAGTTCATCCATCATAAATCGAGATGAATCCTTTCTGTGAAATCTTGGATTAATCTTTATTCTCATTTCCAGTGATGCTGGATGAGTGGAAAGGAGGTGTGAGTGTGTTTTGAAGACACCAGAGGTGTCACACATGATGCTGTGAAGCTCTTTGCTCGTAGGGTTTGTAGGAGGTGGCACTCATTGATCCTGAATCTCCATAGGCCTTTTTTCCCCGGTAAAAAAACAATGTGAATTTAACGAGTTTACCAGCCCAAAGCTCCTGCAGCTCTCTGGAGAAAATCTCTGGTGACAAGAGCCCCACTCACCCTGCTCTCACATTCTCCCCCCACAGTGGACGTGAGCACAGCCCTGCCCTTGCAAGTGGCCCCCAGCTCGGTGCCCATGGACCTGCGGCTGGACCACCAGTTCTCGCTGCCGGTGACGGAGCCCACGCTGCGCGAGCAGCAGCTGCAGCAGGAGCTGCTGGCCCTCAAGCAGAAGCAGCAGATCCAGAGGCAGATCCTCATCGCCGAGTTCCAGCGGCAGCACGAGCAGCTCTCCCGGCAGCACGAGGCACAGCTGCACGAGCACATCAAGGTAAGGGCAGAGGGGTTGGGAAGAGCTTGGGAAAACCCTCCAAGGTTGTGGAGTCGAATTGTCAAGCCATCAAGTCCTGCATCACACACAGCTGAACAATTCTAGGTGTGGTGGCTCCACCACTGCCCTGGGAAACCTGTTCCAGTGCCTGGCCACTGATTCAGGGAAGATTAACCTTGATCTCCGATCTGAACTCGCCCTGAGGCTGTTTCCTCTTGTCCTGTCACTTGCTCTCCACCCTCCTGTCAGGGAGTTCTGTGATTCAGAAGGTCCCTGATCCCCCTTTGCTCCCCTTTCCCAGCTCCCTCAGCTGCTCCTGCTGCTCCAGCCTCTTCCCCATCTCCTTTCCCTTCCCTGGATACAAAAACTCCCCAGTTGGGAAGCTGCAGTGGAATTGAACCAAGCAGGATTCGATTATATTCCATACCTGTTGCTGTGGTCACACATTTGGGAGTGGAGTAGCACAGAAACTTCTCATTGGATGTTTGCCACCAGCACAGGCTGCATACCCAGTGTGTGTATCATGGTGGGACTGCAGGAATAGGGAATGCAGAGGCAGTGCCTGCACACATTCAGGTTTTTCAGTATTAGGCACCAACCAGGTGCTGTGCCCTGCGTGGGACAGGGAGGGAACACCAGGCAGGGTCAGTGGGAAGTCCAGTGTGGAAGATGGTTGTTGCAGAGTGAAAACATGAGACATTATATAAATATTTCCCAGTGCTGGACTATTGCTATGGCAACGTAAGCTTTCCGAATTGCTAATAGGCTCCTTTTTTTCAAAGGGGGATTAGTGCTGCACATGGTAAATAGCCTTAATGTAATATTAAAAAGCAACCTTGATTCAACCTTATATAACTTTCATTTTAATACAAAATGCATGTCAGAGTGGGGAAGATGGGATTAAAAGTTAATGGGGTGTTATTTACAGACTTTTTAGTACAGAGAGGAGCTGGGGTTTGTAAGAAGTGTCCCTGTTTGAGGTTGGATTAACAGCAAATGCCTCTGTCCCTTTGTGAGTCCTCAGTGCTCCTGCCAGTGCAGAGGTGAGGAGGTGCTGGGCTGTAAATATATTTATACACTGATGCATAATATGTGCATCTCTGGGTGTATGTATGGAATGTTTATGCATCCCCACCTTGCTGTAGTTACACATTTGTCCACAGATGGCACAAACACTCGAGGGGGAAAGGATGGGGAATTCTGTGACAAATATTTCCATTATTCCCTTGTAATTGCCCGTGCCTGTAGTTATTTGTCTATGAAAAATCAGGCAGGCTCGTTCCCATTCAATGGCCAAGCTCAAAGCACTGGTGATAGGAAGGTATTTGCTCTCATTTATGTTAAAGCTCCGACTGACTCTGCTCGAAATCTGTGTTAGGAGGAAGCTGAGCTCTAATTTTGAGAAGCCACGGTGTATGCAGCCCATTAGGTAATGAAGTTCTTCATCTCGTGTGTAAGCCTGGCTAAATGAGAGCCTTAAAATAGGGATGATATAATCCTTTACAACAGGGTGGCTTGCAAGGTGATCTCTGAGAGTAGGAAGTGTGTCAGTGGGACCAGAATTGCTTTAGAAATCAAACAGCACCTTATTGAAATAAACCCTGTGATCCCTCACAAAGAAAATAACCCCAAGCCCTGCCCTGGTGTGTTACTGTGGTGCATTTTCTTTGGGAAAACATCCCGCTTGTCTGTGTGTTCAGCAGTCAGCCCATATTTAGGTGACTCTTAGAACTGGTAACTGTGCTAAGTCCAGTGGCTGTGAGTGCAGGGAAGCGATTATTTTGCCCAGAGAATTAAAATATATAACTTTAAATTTGGACTCGGAGCTGCCCCGCTCCTTTATGGCTCATGAAGAAAGCAGGGCGGGGATATTAAAGCAAATAAAACCCATTTATCGTCTGCAAGAGAAGCACTTGAGCTGTGCGGTTTGGTATAGAAATAGTCCTGAGTGAAGATGCACAGCTCTTTTGGGAGAAATTTAGGTGGTTTTTTTAATTTTCTTTTTTTTTTTTTTAAATCCCATGTCCACACAGGCATGAACACCCCCATGGTAGGGGCTTGGAATGGGATGAGCTTTAAGGTCTCCCTGGAGCCTTCCCTTCTCCAGGTGAACACCTCCAGCTCTTCCCAGCTGGTGAAGCTTTCAAACAGCTCCTATTTCCAGTGTTGATTCCTTTGCTGGTACAGGAGAAATCATGCTTTGGGGTTGTTTTATTTCCTTTTTTTGCCATGGTTTTGGTGGGAACAGAAGAGCTGGTCTGACTTGATAGGAGCTAAGAAGGGGGGAACACCCCTCATCCCACCCCCCAGACAAAGCAGGAGTGTAAGGAACACTTCAGTGAGTGCAAGTTGGCCTGGAAAATGCTGGCATGGCTTGCCTGTTTTTCTATCCCAGTAGATAACTTTTTCCTATTGAAAGCTCGAGTTTTGGCTTTTTCCAGAGCTTGGAATTGCTTCCATCAGCTCAGTTTTAATCATCTGACCCTAGTGCAGGAGGAGAAGGCGATGACTGCCCGAGCATGTGATCCTTTCCCTGGTGTGTCCCAGTCCTTGCTTTTATAGACACTGTGTTTTGGCCTTCCCATAAAAGTGCCAAATTCCCCAAGATGGTGCAATTTGGAGAGAGCCAGGATGGGAGCGAAAAAATATTTGTGGAAGGGCTGTGTAATGGACACAGAGCTCGGCATAGGGTGGGAGTGGGAGAATGAGGAAATGAGAAAACTCAGGCATGGAGAGAGAGAGGACAAGTGGGAATGGCTTGAAACTGAAAAAAAAATGAGTTTAGATTGGATATTAGGAAGGAATTGGTGAGGAGGGATGGGGCTTGGAGCAGAATGGTCTAGTTGGAGATGTCCCTGCCAACAGCAGGGGGTTGGAATGGGATGAGCTTTAAGGTCCCTTCCAACCCAGACTGTTCCGTGGTGATCCTGTGAAAACCCTGACATGTTTAGGGAAAATAAGCCGAGCCTTTTGAAGGCTTCACACCATAAGGAGCAGGGCAAGCTGTTTCTTTCACGGCTCCAGAGCAGCTCTGCAGATTGCCCAGGCCTGGCTTTGGAAAGCACCAAAAGAGAGAGAGCCCTGGAGGCACCGGCAGTGGCTCCTCTCTCCTGTAGCCACTCACCTTCAGCCAGATGGATTTTCCGCTCCAGTGTGCTTTGCCAGATGTGGGACAATATTTATGGCCTTCAAATCTGCCTTCCTGAACAATCCAAGGGTGGAATAAGGAGCCTGGCTCTCCGGTGAGATGGTGGAAAGCCTCTCCGCAGGTCCCGCTGTGAGCTTTGCCTGACCTTTGGCTGCGGAGGAACCGGCAGGGAATTTTTTCCTTTGTGAGTCACTCATTCCCAGCCAAGATCAGCTGGAAGTCACCAAAAAGCTTTTCTGTTTGCCCTTCTGGTCAAGGGCTGGATGGAAGAGGGGCAGGATGGGCGCTTTGGCAGGGCCAGAGGCACCTCGGGTGCTGTGAGCTCACTGGGGAAGGGAAGGACGTTGTGGGCAATGTGGTTCATCTCCTGTGTCCCAGCCTGGAGCAGAGCTCTTCCCAGCTCTGGCTGTTTTATAGCCACAGCCGGAAACTTCTCGGGGATGCTGACGCACGTCGGATGGGATAACAGCTCAGGGAAGCAGCTGAGCCTCCCAGCTCCTCCTGGGCCTGAAATCCTCACCTGGGACTGTGCAATCCCGTTCCCAGTTTTCCCACCATCTGAGAAAGGACTGTGTGCATCAGGAGCAGAGGGAGGGCTGGGCTGTGCATCTGACATAGGATGGGCAGGGAAAGGAGCTTTGTGAGGATGTTTGCTGTGGAGTGATGCGGAAATTGTTCTCTTTCCATTGACAGAATGAATTCCTACGTTGAGCTAGGGGTGGTAACACATCTGAGGGATCAGCCTCTTGTTCAGAGACACGGGGTGAAATTCTCAGGCCATTCCTTTGGTCTCAGAGATTGAAAAATCTTTCAGGGAATCTTCCAGACAGATTTTGCCGTGCTGTAGAGAAATGCAATTCTTCCCCAAAGATGTCTAGACTTGATAGTTGTCGTGTTGATGCTGAGGGGAGAAACTGCTCATTGCTTTCATGTGGAGCCACCTGCCCGTGGAATGGCAGGTTTGCCTGCAGGATACCCCTGGAGCTGCTCCCAGCCT
Source organism: Lichenostomus cassidix (assembly GCF_008360975.1). Classification (NCBI taxonomy): domain Eukaryota; kingdom Metazoa; phylum Chordata; class Aves; order Passeriformes; family Meliphagidae; genus Lichenostomus; species Lichenostomus cassidix. The sequence goes on along the minus strand of NC_139488.1, from coordinate 4,432,685 downwards.
GGCTGGATGGAGCTCTGGTGGAAGGTGTCCCTACCCATGGCAGGGGCTGGACCTGGATCATCTTCCCTTCCTGCAGCAGCCGGCGTGGAGCAGCTCCCTCTGCTCATTTTTGTGCCTGTTCCTCGCAGCCCGCGTCTCCTTTTCAACAGGAACTTGAAAAGGCTGGAGATACCAGGTGTCCGCCTCTGTCTGGATTCTGGGCTGATAGGATTATTCATCTTAGGAAGCTGCAGCTGGGTACAGTCGGTGGTAAAAAGACCAGACTGAACATTTTGTGCCTCGTTACTACTCGAGCGCCTTGGAACTCGCGCTATTTCCAGACGGCTTCCTGTTCTTTCTCGGTGACCTTGCCTCGCTTTTCTGGCACACAGAGCCCACTCCAAAACTTAGACCTTAGATCCTGCAAAACTTAACTTCTGACTGAAGTAGCCCTGGGGGGAAACTTTTGGAAGATCAGAGCGTTCACTCCCTTTGAAGGGGGTGGGTGGTGACTTTTCCTCAGCCTCAAAGGCGGGATCTTTTCCGAGAGCGGTGAGGACAAACCTGCACATGGAAGGGTTTTGTCAACAAATCCACAGAGCAGCTTGGGCACCTTTTACCCCATCTCTTGGCTGAGAGAGTCCTGCAGCAGGCTGGGATAATTCAGGCATCTTCCTACCATCCAAGCACTGTTGGTGGTGTCGGGAGAGAAGCTGGAATGCTCATCCAGGGAAGTTTGGTCCTTACAGACCTACTGAAAAATTGTAAAAGAAACATTTCCTTTTGGTTTCTTCTGAGATGGGCCACAGCTGGTTGGCTGGAAGGAGCAGAATGAGAACTCCAGACTTACCTGGACTAATATATGTGTAGGGCACCATGATTATTTTTTTGTCTATTCAGTTTGGAATTTCAAAGTAAAGGGCAGCAGAAGGGATATTTTGCAGTTCACACACTTGAACGTTCAACTCCCATTTTATCTTATTTTTGAACTTACAAAATAATTGGAAGTAGTCAAAGAGAACACAGAGAATCAGGGCAGGTATAAAATACCCCTCTGGATCCTGCTATTATCCCAGGAATGTTGACTTGGTAATGTACCATTGCTGATCCATTCATGTTCAGAAATGTGGAATTCCTGTAATATCCAAACTACCCCAGAACAGCTCACAGAGGAACTAACTGCTCCTCCCATGACCAAGGTCTGATCTCTTATTTAGCATTAAACATCTGGGGCTCCTCCTTTGCAGGAATTTATATGGTCTTTTGGTTTACAGGGGTTGATTTAAATCAAATTCTCTGATTTACTTATTGCCATCCATGCTGGGATGGGTATTCCCTGCTCCTGATTCCCTCCCCTGCAGTAATAACCACTTAAAGCCCAGCAGAGGCAAATACAAAGGAGTTTTCCTCACCTCTAAAGAGGGAAATTGGAATGTGATGGATACTACAGATGGACCTTGTGGCTTTCTGCAAAGGCTGCTTCCCTATAGAGAAAGGGAAAAGTTAGGCTGCAGTGGGAGTCAGGGAGCAAAATGTGCACACAAAAACTTCCCCAGTGCTGAACCTTTGCAGGTATTCAGGGCTCAGAGAGCTTCCAGCCTTTTAGGAGAGGTAATGACATGGGAAGGAGACTGGGCTACAAAATTCCATATTCATACATAAAGCTGCCAAAGTAACAACATGGGATCTTATCCCTGGGAGCTGGTGAGGAGGGAACATCACCATCAGTCCTGCTCCTGGAGATGGTTTGGCCTTGTCACCCTGAGCACCAGACGTTCTCAGTAGGATGTGTCTGACTGGGCTCAGGGGTCTGGGATCATTTCCCTGCGGAGCTGCCCGTGGGAATTCCTGGCACAGGAGTGCTGGCTGTCAGCTGCCCGATGGCAGGAAGGGGACACGTGGGATGGATGTCCCAGAAATAAGATGAGAGCTGCTCATCCTTCCAGATCTTTGTGTCCTGGCTGCTGCTGGAAGCCACAATGTTCCCCCCTGCTTGTCTCCCAGCACAGCTGATTTGTTCTGCCCAGTCTCCAGTGCTCCAGGAGGTATCCCAAACATGCCGTGCCTGAGCCAAGGGAGCTGATCCTGAAATCAGAGCCACAGCCTGAGACTTCAGTAAACAGGATGGGGGGAACATGAAACTTTGGAATCACTGTAAAACAACCCAACAGAGCTCTTCTCCCAGAAATCCATCTCCCAGAAATCCCAACATCCGTGCTTTGCTTCCACCCATAGCCAATGATTTTTCAGGCGGTGATTTGATGTATCTGTTCTTGGCGAGTTTCTCGCCTCCAAATGTACCTCACTTCTGCAGAATCACAGCTCAAGATCATTTTGAATAGCTGATTTAAGCCCACACAGAATTTTGCCAAAACCAGGTGGCAGGTAAAAAACCCCTTAAACCCAAACCCAGAGCCTGGCTGTCTGCTGGGGGAGAGGAGAGTCAGTCAGAGCTTCTGCAAGTGTCTGCTGGCTCATTCCTTAACTCAGCCTTTAAGAGGACAAGTTCAGGGAGTGCTGATGTCTCCTGCTTTGGTAGGTTTTTTTGGTATGGACTGAGCTGCAGGTTGGGAGCAAGACACAGCATTAAGCTACTTTGGATGCCAGGAAGTGTTTTATCAGCCAGAAGCGTTCCAATTTTGCTCTCCCTTCCACTAATTGCAGCTATTCAAAATACCTCTCATAAACACCCAGGAGGCAGTCTGAGCTGGGGGGCAGGGAGGATCTCTGTGCTTTTTTGGCTACTTGTTTTGGCAGCTGGAGGAGTGGCTGTGGAAGTCCTAATGCAAGATTTCACCATGCAATGCATCCTGGTTCTCTCTGGGAGATGGGAACTTGGTGTCAGCACTCCCCACTTCCTGGCTGCTGGAAGATTTTGGGACATTATCTTTCCACTAATAATGACTAAAGGGAAATATAGCTCCACTTGCCTTAAAAAGAGGTTTCTCTGTGACAGTTCCCCTACTGATAAGGTGTTAGTCCCCCTTCCAGGCAGACAAGCTGGGAGCACTGAAGACAATTGAGGAATGTGATGGCAAAATCCTCTGGATCACCGAGTCCTCACGGCAGGCTGACAGTTGATAAATACCTGGAAATGCTCTACATTCTCCCCATTACCTTTATTAATATTAATATATGCTAAAGGAGCACCAGCAACACTAACTGCAGGTACAGTTGAACATTTGTGCAGTTTTCAGGAATAGTGGGAGCAGTGACATTAAACATATGCAGGAATCCCCATAGTTATGAATATTTACAAATATTGATTTTGGCAAGAGCCCCTAATTCAGATGTTCTGAGCTCCCTAATGCAGTGTGTGTGTGTCTGTCACACAGTGCTCCTCAAACTCAGGGCTGACTTAGTCTCAGATCCAGGGATTTCCCTCAGAAAAAGCACTTTGTAGTAAAATTTCACTGTTTGGGAAATAGCTGGGGAATAAACCCCCTGCTCCAGCTGCTTGTGATGAACACACAGGGTCTGAATGGGCAGTGCCTGTTCAAATTTGCCTTGATGGCTTTAAATGAATCAGATGTTTTTCTGATGTTTGTTTTTCTTTCTGATACCCCAACAATCCTACCCTGGGCATCCCTGACAGCATTGGCTAAACACTCCTGGAGCTCTGGCAGCCTCAGGCTGTGCTCATTCCCTGGGGAGCCTGGGCAGTGCCAGCACCCTCTGGGGAAAAACCTTTCCCTGATATCCACCCTAAATTTCTGTTTCCCCATGACATTCCTGATCAGAAATATTCATGGCCTGAGAAGACACATGGATGGATTTTCTTTCCTCATTTTCCCAGGCTGTGATGACAGACAGACAGACATCAACAGTGATTTCTTTTCATTTTTCATGGGTACAATCGGAGATGTGGCTTCATTATTTTATTTTTTTTCAATTTTTTTTTTTCAACTTCCAAATGATTTGAAAAACTATATTAAGAATAGGCTTTGTGGAAACTGGGGTCAAAATGAGCAGAGACAATACATCCCTAATGAAACTTCCCTAAACCATCCAGCTACAAATTGGGCTTTTCATTCCCATTTCACTCCAGATGTCAATGAAAGCACAGCTCCTTCTAAAGCAGCCTAATGTATGTAAACCATCGCAGGAAGCAGAGCCTGCAGAGCCTAGGAGACTGCAGATGGAGAGAAAAGGCTCCTGATTCCATAAAAATAACAAAACCTGTTTTACCATATTGTGCATTAAATATTGTTCATTTGCATACTTTCCATGGCGAGGTTCTCAAAGCCCACCATGTGGTGGACTTGTTGGAAGTCAGAAAAGAGACTCTTTCCCCAAATGGAGATGTGTTAGTAGAAGCTGCTGCTTAATTAGAAAACAAAAATAACTGGTTTTCTCTATTTTTTTCCCTCCTTTTCTAGGTTTTTTTAAAAATTTTTTTGAGTGTGGATTTTTGGTTGTTTACATTTTAATGCAGTAGAATTAGGAAGGGAGGCATAGGTGCAGTCACTGCAGACAACTGGGTTTTTGGTGTTTTACAACAGCCTGCCTGCTTGGAGCAGGCAGCAGCAGGGATTCCTCCGTGGAGAGTTTCCAGCAGATAGCCAGGCAGATTGTAAATACCTCTTTGATTTTTTTTTTTTTTTCATCTTTATATAGAATGGTGTAATTTTATTTGTATCTCTGGTGCATCTGTGGCTGAAGCATGGGGTGGTGCGAGTGTGCAATGCCACAAGTTAATCAGAGGATCCCATAATAGCCAGAGCTGGAAGGGACTCACAAGGATCATCAATTCCAACTCCTGGCCCTGCACAGGACACCCCAAGAATCATCATTGAAGGGATTGAAAGGAAAATGTGCTCCAGGAGAAGGAAAAACCGTGGAATGGGAGACTTGTGTATGCAGGAGCTGGCAGGGTTTGGATGAGGATGGATTGAGATGTTCTTGGAGAGAGCAGATTCCCTGTCTTAACAGCCATGGCTTGGGGCTTGGAACAAGCTGATCTTGGAGATCCCTTCCAACCCAAACCATCCCGTAATTCCGTGCTCCCAATCCCTCTTGGCCTGAGGGATTTCTCGGGAGCAGTGGGTGGTATCCCAGCACAGACCCCCATTAAGCAGAGCCCTGCAGAGGTCAGGGCTGTGCAGCTGGAGGCTGCCAGTTCCCAATCAATCCCTCGGTTTATAAGCTGCCAACGTAAAGAGTGCGGGGTGGGCGCTGTGCTCCGGCATTCCGGGGCTTTGCGGGAGGCTCAGCAGCAGCCCAGCACTTGGATCCAGCCTGTGCCTTGCTGGGAAGGGTGCAGATCGAGCTGGGAGGTGGCAAACCTCCCTTTCAGCTTTGCTTTTTTAAGAAAAAGCAGTTTTTAGCCCCATGGAGATCCCTTTGCGCCTCTCCAGGCTGCTGACATGCGTCGTTTGTCACCTGCTTTTCAGGCAGGGCACAGCACATCCAACTGCCACCTTCAGCCCCACGGTGAATGCACCCCAAATCTCCTAGGAGGGTGGTGGGGACATTGACACCTTCCAGCTGCTGGGACTTGGGGACCCAAGGGGGAACTTGCAGCCTTTGGTGCTTTCAGTCTTGAACATCTCATTGGATGGAAGCTTGGCAAATATTTACCTGAATTAGACATTGTGTCTCCTGATTATTCCCATGAGTGTGAGCTAGTCCAAAGGGCCAGGATAAATCCTTCATGGAGAGGTTGTTGGGGGAAGTTGTTGGGGGAATTATTTTTTTATGTATCAAAGCAATTCTTGTAATTGTTAATCACAGAATCTCAGCTTGGTTTGAGTGAGGTGGGACATTAAATTCCATCTCATTCCATGGGCAGGGACACCTCCCACTATCCCAGCTTGCTCCAAGCCCCATCCAACCTGGCCTTGCACACTTCCAAGGATGGGGCAACCACAATTTCTACAACTTCTGTGTGCAACAAATAATATTGAAGGTGCCCTGGTGGGGTTTTATTTAAAAATCAGGTGATGGAGATAAAAAGAAGACCCGTGCTTGTCCTTATTTCCATGAACCAAGCACCGTCACTGTCCCCTGGCTGCAGCCTCTGCTTTGGCTCTGGGAAGGAAGGCTGATGGTGTTAATTTGCTCCTTTTCCCTCTTCCCTTCTCCGCAGCAGCAGCAGGAGATGCTGGCCATGAAGCATCAGCAGGAGCTGTTGGAGCACCAGAGGAAGCTGGAGCAGCACCGGCAGGAGCAGGAGCTGGAGAAGCAGCACCGAGAGCAGAAACTGCAGCAGCTGAAAAACAAAGAGAAAGGGAAGGAGAGTAAGTGGCCAAAGCTCACTCCTTTGGATGCTGACAGGTGGATGGGAGCTGTGAAGGAGCTTCAGAAAGATGGAGGAACCTCCTTGAGGGCACGGGGAGCTTGTGGGGACTCAGCGGAGGGATTGAGGGGAAGAGGGAAATGTATTTCTCTGCTTTATCTTCATTTTTGTCTCGCTAAATGCCATTTTAGCGTTTTTCAAAAGGAAGCGTATCCTCTCTTCCCTCGATTTAACATTTTTTGAAGTATTTTTGGCAGCATTCCTAATGGAGGCAGAATATTAAGCCCATAAAATACACCAGATGCACGCTGCACTTCTTTTCTCTTTCTGCTGCTCTGAATTTCACTCCTTTTAAGACGTAGCCGAGTTCTCAGCTCTGTTCCATTCAGCAGGAGCTTTTTTTTTTTCTTTTGGAGGTTACAGCTTGTGGCTGCTTTCCCCCCACGTGTCATTATGCACTTGAGGAGATCATTGTGGCCTCACAATGTCCCTTATCAGAGACTTGTTTTTACCAGAGGCTTCTTTTGCAAGTGAATGGGAGGAAAAATACCTCGCCAAGTTGTGGCATCAACTCCTGGGGTGGGAAGTGAGGAGCTCAGGATGGGACAAGTGCTGGAAGGACACCAGGAACTGGGAATAAGGTAGAACTCCAAGAACTTTTCTAGTAGGAAAAGACTGGGCTCTGTCTGAGAGGCCTTTTAAGCACTAGAAAGACCAGAGGTTCAGAATCCCTGAACATTTCCACTTCCCCCTGCTGCTCCCATCAGCTGTTGATGTTTGGTCTGTGTTTTGTTGGGCCTCACTGCAAAGCTGCAACCTGCACATCCTCATTAAAGTAATCTGCAAAGAAATAAAAACGCCTTAATCTCTGTAAAACGGGATCAGAGCGCTTTTCGGGTGAAACACAGAGGTGTAGAGGAAAAAACCCAGAATTTGGGGATGTTAAGTTGAAGATCCTGTTGCCATGGCTACGGTTTTATTTTTAAATTACTTTTTATTTAAGAAGTACTGTGGTGTAGAATCATTATTGCACCTCAGCTCTTAAGGATACTTAAGTTATTTTTCTCACATCACAAAATTTGGCGAAGAGCAGCTAAAATTGTCCTGATCTGAAATGGGAAGAGGGTGTGAGAGAGGTAGAGTTTGTTCTCCCTCCTTAACAGCTCTGCCCTGGAGCCAGGCAGGGGTTTGGGGTTGGAATTAGATGATCCTTAGGGTATCTCTCTGAGATCTCCAAACCACTCTGAGGTTCTGTGATATCTTTCAGCCTCCAATAAAGGAGGAAGACCTTTCAGGGGAGCTTTCATAAATCTTACAGTCCAAAAATGTTGAACTTCAAGTCTTCTAAGTAACAGGTTTATCCAAAACTGGCAGACCACAGGCAGATTTGATTGTTTTAAAGATGCTGGATGGATTAAGGATGGCACAGTTTGGAGACAGAAGACCTTTAAGCATGAATTTGTCACTTCTTATGGTCTTGCTACTCAGGAATTCATCTCTAGCTCTTTGGTTGAACTTTCCACCAAACCTGCCTTTGTAGAGCTGCTGAGAAATGCAGGGCTCCAAAAAAAGGGAATTTTCTGGCTTTTGAGCACTCCTTTGGTGTCTGAACAATTTTACACCTTCAGGCAGTGCCTGGTGGGAACACTGCAGTTCCCTGCTCTCAGGGGGAGCCCAGGAGTTGTCCCCCCATGTCACCATGTGCTCGAGCAGGGGACAAGAACACAACTGGGTGATCTTTCAGTTCTTATTCCCAGTGGAGCAGGCAGCTTTCCTGGCCTTTTCCTTCCCTCCCAGCCCAGATATTTTCCACTGGAGTTCCTGCCCTGCACCACGGTGTGGATGAACTATCATTTTCCATGTCTTCCCTTGCCAAATTTTGGATGCATTGCTCCATCAGGAACCCAGCCTGGGAGTCTGGGCTGTCAACCCAGTGATCACCAGGATCCATCATGGCAGACTGCTCTCCATTGTGCAGGAAATCACCATTAGGAATTACACAGTTGACATTCCAGCTCTGCAGAATTACTGAATCTCTTTATTATTATTTTTTTAAAATGTTAGGTTTTCTATTTGAAGCAAGGGATTGGCAGGCTTGTAAATGAAGCAAAATATTACGTAGGTCGTGGTGTGCACAGAGACTTGGGAACAAAGAGGTCCCTGTTTACAAGAGTTTTCAAGACCAAATCTACATATGAGCCATTGGGCTCATTCCCCTTCTGTTTTTAGATGTGACATTTAACAACTTGAGGGTGCACAAGACCCTTTTTCTTAAATAGCTTTGGATCAAAGAGAGCTGGGTACCTCGGACAAGTGCTGTATTCTAAATGTGCTTCTATGCAAGTGCAACATCCTCTTCTAGTGAAATAAACCTGATTTCATCTGTGTTTTCAAACATCACTTGGGATTTTATGCCAAGCTAAAGGGATAAAAAGGGAGAGCTCCTTACTGGAGGCATTTTGTTCTTCTCTCTTTGGAAGCCAAGTTCTTCTTTTTGGACTGGAAATGAAAGGTTTGATTCGGAATCTTTTTAGAAATTCAAAATTCTTTTGAGTATGTGAATTGATTTAATACCATTTTTTAAATTTATTTTTTTTTATTGCAGGTGCAGTGGCAAGCACAGAAGTGAAGATGAAATTACAGGAATTTGTGTTAAACAAGAAGAAGGCTTTGGCCCACCGGAATCTCAACCACTGCATATCCAGTGACCCTCGCTTCTGGTACGGGTAAGTGGGGCTGGGATTGTCTGCAGGATCCAGCCAGTGCCACCTTTGTCCCCAAATCCTGCAGGGAATAGGCCTGACCTGCTCGTGGGATGAGCCAGAGCAGTGACAGCAATGCTGAGCATTCCCAAATGACATTTTCCAGAGGGTTCCAGTGTGGTTTTCATGTCTGTTGATGGTCCCAGTGGGGTTCTCTGTGTTGAGGTCTTTGTGTCATCTTTAATCCAGAGTTGTTCAAACTCACAAGTCCTACGGTCAGAGATCAGCTTTTAAAAGTCCTCCAGCTTTTCACTCAGCTGGTGTTATAATCCTGCCTGGTGTTATAAAAGTTGAGCTTTAGTCAAATAAGGAACAATTCTTGATGTTCAGGAGTTGGAATTTGATGATCCTTGTGGGGCCCTTCTAACTCAGGATATTCAATGATTCAGTGAATTCCTGCAAATCAGGATAGTTAAGCTTTGTACTTTAATGCCTTTAACACTTACTGCTTTTCTTAATCTCTCATAGTTGGAAGTTTTCTTTACTTGACTCTTACTGGAAACCTCAGTGGGTCCAGTTTGCACGTTCAGTCACAGCTACCCCAACATCTCCATTTTGGTTTGAAAATTTTCAGCTGTTGGTCTCTAGTTGCAATTTCAGAAATCAACATTTTCGTTGTGCAAAAGACAATCAGAAAATTTGATCTGACTTGAAAGCTTCCACTGCTATGACTTTGTGACTGTCTCTATTAAATAAAAAGCCAAAGTGCTTTGGATGTTGGCTTTAGTGACCTTAAAATTAATGAAATTTTGAGTTACAAAAGTAATTTCATTTTGCCATGAAATTCGTGTTCAAGCTGAGGCACTGACAGTGTTTTAAGTCTTAAGAAACGAACATGTGTACAGGGAGGATGAGGTCATAGCCAGAAGATGTTTCCAAATTCCAGAATTCAAGCTGAAATGAAATTTGAAAGCTATCCCAGCTCTGAGCCAGGACAGAAAGGCTGAAGTGGAGTTGGCAGAAGAATTCAGATGTTATTGCAGGCAAAGTGAGATTGATCAGTTCTAATACATCTCTGAAAATTTAATCTGAGACTTGGGGATTTCATTAGAAGTGGTTGAAGGCTCTGAGTCTCCATTTCTTTCAAAGTTGGTTAAAATAACAGTTAGTGCAGGAGTGGTACAAGGTCACGTAGAATTCAGGTTGCCCATGGAAGCTGTGGCTCCCCCTGGATCCCTGGAAGTGTCCAAAGCCAGGTTGGATGAGGCTTTGGGATAGTGGAAGGTGCCTTCACTTGTTCAGGCAGAAGTTGAGGATTTTTCCTTTCCATCCTATTTTTAAAAAAAAATCTTTTTTTTTTTCTTCTTTTCTTTTTTCTTTTTTTTCCAAAAAGGGAAACAACCTTTACATTCCTGACATATTAGTATTTATTTATATGGCATCTCATAGGTTACCAGCCGAGCTCTGGAGATATTTCTGTCCCCACATAGCTGGGATGTGATTCAGTTGGGTGGTGGTTGGGCTCAGCACACGCAAGCAGGGCTTGCAGGAGATCCACTCCATGCTCCTACTGTGAGCAAGGCAAGGCAATTAAGTGGGAACAGATGCTGAAGGAGCCTCTTGAAATGACACGCCTGCTTTTAAGCACTTCCCCTGGTCTTATTAAGGTTTGTGAATTCTGTTTTTTTTTTTTTTAATGGAAAGCATTGCTTGGGAAAAAAAAGAAACATCTCCTAGGGGTATTGAGCACCATGATGGTCTGACGTCAGTGGCTGGGCTATGAAAAATGTTCTGCTGACACAGAATCACAGTTGTTAGAGCTGGAAAAGACCTCGAGGATGATATCCCATCCCTGGAAGTGTTCAAGGCCAGGTTGGACAGGGCTTGGAGCAAGCTGGCCTGGTGGAAGAGGGCAGAACAAGGGGGTCTTTAATGTCTCTTCCAGCCCAAACCGTTGTGGGGTTTTAGGATAGGCAACAGCAGAATCTTTGGATTTGCATTGTGGATTCTGAACCCGCTGAGCAGCCCAGCTCCCAGGAATTTTTGCTGTCTGTGATTTCCCTGGGAATGCTTGGGAAGCATGCACTCCATGTGCCAAGAGCCATGAAAGGGAGTTTAACTGAGCATTTGCATGGTAAGGAGGTACAGAGATACAACTATACTTTAAATTATACGTTGAATTCCACCTTGAATGATTCCAGCATTCATAGGTGTGAATGCAAAATATTCCAGCGTGTTTGGATGTATATTCAGTGCATTCTGGGTGAACATGTTTGAAGGATGTTCTGTCAAATCATGGAATCCTTAAGGCTGGAAAAGACCTCCAAGATCATCACTCCAACCTTCCTATCCATGCACATGGGTTTTTGAAGAACCTCAGGGAACAGGGGCTGCCTTAAGTGAGGGGATGTGCTTTCAGGAATGCCTGCAAGCTCCGTGTAGTGTCCAATTTCCTCTCCTTCCAGAGCTCTGAAATTCCTGAACGGGCATGCAGAGCAGTGCATGTTGCTGGAAGCGACGTCAGATCCCAGTCCTGGAGCCAGGGAATGTATTCCTGTTTGCAGAGCTCAATATCTGTCATTCAGCAGCCCTGGAGCACATCTAAACAGGCCTTTTGAATTCCTGCACATTCCCTAACAAAGTGATGAAAATAGCTTCAATGTACTCGATTGTGCTGCTTAAGTCATGATTAAAAAAAAAAAAGAAAAAGGAGGGAGGGGAAAATAAAAGTCTGTTGCTCATACGGAGCCAAAAATGTCATTGTGTGACTTGCTGGGACTCAGGGCTCTTGGATCCCATTTCATCCCCTGTCATGGGCAGGGACACCTTCCAGCAGCAGGTCTATGGGAATAGAAAATGTTCATGTAGATGTTCAAATAAAATTTGCAGAGGGTTTTTTTTTTCCTGTAACAAAATAGAAAATTCAATGTATTTTCCTGGTATTTCATTAGCTCTTTATTTTTTGAAGGGTTTAACTGGCAGTGGAATTGATGCTCTGCATCTCAGCAAACAGCCAACTTTTCTCTTGAGCTTGCACTCAGGGGATTGGTAGTGCTCGAGAAATTGCATGAATTTGTGCAGTTTTCAACTGGGAATGGCTTTATTTGGTTCCTTGAAGAGACTTTTGTAGGAGAATATTTTCAACCTGTTTTTTAGGCAATATAAAATTTTGAATATCCTTTTTTTTTTTAAACGAAGTGCTTGCTTTCTGTTGTCCCAAATCCTTTTGTATTTAGATGAAATACAGGGTTTAAATTCTATTTATTTAAAGTGAAGTTTTAAGAGCCCCATGAGTGTCACCTGCATGGCTAAATCAGTCATTCTGCTGATGGAGCTGCTCTGCTGACTGGAGACTTCTCCCAGGCTGGTGGAGCTCCTGAGAAACAGCAAAGCTGGGCACAAGTCATTAAGCAGGAAAGATGCAGCCAACAAACTGGTAGGAGGCTGAGAAAACTCATTCATTATTTAATATCCTCAGCAAACAGACTGTAATTTACTTCCAGCAGCCTGCTCAAGCAAAGCCATAAATTATCAGCTTGGAGAAGTTCAGCTGGAAAGGTGCTGAGTGCTTTGGCATCCCAGTTCCTGGGATGGGAGGACAGGCAGGAGCAAAAGAAGGAGGCCACCTGTGTGGCCAGTTGAATCTTTCAGCCTTAGGCTTTGTCTGCTAAACCTGGAGTTTATTTTAAGGAGGGTAATGGTTCACTTGTGCTAGAGTTGAGGGGGGTGACACCACCTGTGCTCAGATTGAAGAGCATGACTTAGCAAAACCCAGCCCAAGTAGCAGCTTAGAATTTATCCTCATGGTTTGATAGCTGCATGAGTTGAGCTGTGCTCTACAAGGTGGAGTTTTATACTGAAAACTAAGTTTGCTGTTAGATTTTAGTGGGACTTTTTCTAGGAGTGCCCAAGGTGGAGTCTTACACTGAAAACTAAGTTTGGTTACCTCCCTGCATATAGATTTTAGTTGGGTTTTTTTGTAGGAATGCCCAGGAGAAAGCCAGAGCCTTTGTCTTTGCCCTGTTCCTCATTCTCTGAGGTGTCAGACCCTGCATTCTGTGTCCCCTCTGCGTGTCCCTGGTGTCAAACCTGTCCCTCTCTTTCCTTCTGTGCAGGAAAACCCAGCACAGCTCTCTGGACCAGAGCTCCCCACCCCAAAGCGGCGTCTCCGGCACCTACAACCACCCAGTCCTGGGGATGTACGATTCCAAAGACGACTTCCCACTCAGAAAAACAGGTAGGGCTGCCCTTCCTCACCGTGCTGCCAACTGTCCCTGCTGTCCCTCGGAGCTGATTTGGCTGAAAAAGAAGATATTCTTTCTCAAAAGCTGGATTCACAGACATCGGCGTGTCTCTGACCCAAGCGTGTTTCGCTGAGTGAGGGAATTGCCGAGAAAAAGTCCATTTTTTGGGGGATTTGCATTTTATGTTGAGGTTTAGAGCTAAGGTAAATGAGGAGGTTTGTGATACCTGAGGTAAATGAGGAGGTTTGTGATACCTGAGGTAAATGAGGAGGTTTGTGCCAGGGCAAGCGCCGGGGCTCCCTGCGAGGGTTCGCTTCACACCTAGACAGTTCCCTCTCAGTTTGGCTGCTCGCTGCACGGTGGCTGAGCAGGTCAGTTATTCCTCAAGCCTGGATTATGTAAACCAGGTTGTTTGGGTTGGCTGTGCTCCTCAGCTCGGTGTCACATGCCTGAGCCAGCACAGCCTGGGCTCCCAGAGCCGGCCAGCTCGTGATCCTCGGCCGCTGCCTTCGGGGAAAGGCTCAGCCTCGCTCGGGGAGCAGTCCTGGAAATCCACCAGTTTCCAGCTGGAAAGCACTGGAAATTGCTGCAGGACAGCAAAAAAAGCTGCTCTGCAAAGATCACAGAATCATTAAGGTTGGGAAAGCCCTCTAAGATCCTCCATCAACCAGTACTGCCAAGGCTGCCTCTAACCCATGTCCCCAAGTGCCACATCCACAGGTTTTTTAAACACTTCCAGGCATGCTGACTCCACCTGTTCCAATGCCTGACCACCCTTTCAGTGAAGAAATTTTCCCCTGTGGGGAATTTCTCATGATGGACCATAGGGGATGGTATTTTTGACTGTGCCCTTTCTGGGGGCCTCCAAAAGCTGAGTTTAGAAAACTGGATTTGCTGAAGGCAAATATCCTCTCCTCTCCTCTCCTCTCCTCTCCTCTCCTCTCCTCTCCTCTCCGGTGATGGAAGAGTTTCATCAGGGTCAGCCTGATTCCAAGAGATTTTTAGCTCTTTCCTATCTCTTGTGATGCCAGGTGGTCCATTCCTACTCTGTTAGCATCCCCACAGTAAAAATGGGTTTTGACATGCTCCCAAACCTGCCTGGCTCATCCCCTCAGGGGGCCTTGTCAGATTGGCTTTGAGGAGAGGTCACCCTTGGTGCTCCTGGTGTTCTGCGAGGGAATTCCTGCAGGAGAAGGAAGACATCTGCACATCTCACCCTGTGCTGCTTCCCAAACTGGGATCTCACCAGGGCTCCCGCTGAATAGACTCCTGCTGTCAGACAGGGGGAATTAAGGATGATAAATGGAGCTAATCACATTAGTACAAAGTGGAAGCAGCCATACCCATTGTTGTTTTCCAACAGGAGGATGCTCAGCTGATTTTGGTTTTCCAGAATGCTGGTGCTCATTCTTTTTGGCCACCAGCATTAATCTCCTGGACACTGGTCTGGGATACAAACGAGTTCACTTTTGTAAGGTTTAGAGGAGAAATTTTTTTTTTTATTGTTTTCTTTTATTTTCCTTTCAACGCAACAGCACGTCAGGCTCTGGCACAGCAATATCCTGCAGAATTCCCAGTGCCAAGAATGTTAAGTTGCTTGGAGAAGAAAGGCTCCTGAACAGTCTGGTGTAAACAAAAGGCAGGGAAGGCTGGAGCCCATCCTAAATAAAGTTCTTTATTACGGGTGAGCTTTTCAGATTTTTGGCACCAGGCAACGCTCTGGCTTTGTGTTGGTAATTTAAAACCGCCATATCGTGTAGTCCAATTTTATTAAATTTGATTAAATATTTGCAGCTCAAATAACAGAGCTCATCACAATACAGTTCTGATTACCAGGGCTGGAATCCAACCAGCACCGTTGCTGGGGAGAGGGTGGCTTAGGGGGCGGTGGGAAAGGAGTTGGAATTATCATTTCTTCCAGTCTGCAGAGCTGGGAGTGTGTCCTGCAGGTTGAGACATTTTTGGGAAGAATAAATATTCCCCGTCCCTGGAAGTGTCCCAGGCCAGGTTGGACAGGGCTTGGAGCAGCCTGGGCTAGTGGAAGGTGGGCCAACCCCATGGCAAGGTGTGGCAACAAGGTGAGCTTTAAGGTCCCTCCCAACCCAAACCATTCCACAATTCCATTAAATCTGTCATTTTGCTGGGTTTTAACAATACTCCATGTTTTTAGTCTTATTTCAAGCATCCTGCTGGTCACAGGATATGGGAGAGGGAGAATGTGCAGCAATGATCTCTTCAGCAGGGGAAGCAGTCACGTCTTGCAGCATGCTCCTGGTGCATCCCCTGCCCTGAAACCCAACTCTCTCTGATTTGTTTTCCTAAATTATCTTCCACTTTCTTGGCTGTTTGGTTTCAGCGTGAAATTGTTTTCCTGGTGCAGTTACTAATTGCTTGAATCCTGTTCTTAGCCTGGCTGGGGGATTCATTTCACTCCCTTCCCTCTCTCCAAGCGCTTTGGGGCTCTTCCTTTTATTTAACTGAACTAAGATCAGTTTGGGTGGTGCTGCTCCTGCTTTTGCTGTTAAATACCTGGATTAGCACAAGGATTTTTATTTCCCCATCTGGGGAGTTGCCTTTGTTCTGTGTAGGATTTAGTGTCAGAGTTTTATTGACAGCTTTTGAGAGGGGGAATTCTGAGTGACCCTTTCTGGTGTCTCCCGAATTTAGTAACATTTGCTTTGTGCTGCACTGGGGTCCTCTAAGGAAAATCTCTGGAGAATCCTTACGGAGTGATTTTAGACTCTGGGTTGGGACAGCCTGTTTTGATAACCCCAAGAGCTGTTTGTCAACACCTTTCTGGGAGCTGCTGAAGTGGGTTTTAGCAGAGCTTTTCAGTTTTGCATTTCTAGGGAGCCCTGTCCTCGTTTTCTCCCCGTGAACAAGGTTGTTGATGGCATTCCCTGCTTTCTGAAATTCGAGCAGTGGATATATTAAAACATGCTGTTGTTTAGGAAGCTGACACCACTACCATCATGGAGATTTAAAGGCAATTAGTTAACTTCTTAACGTGCTTTTCCTCTTGGGTTTTTTGGTTCTTTTGGTGTCGTTTTAAATCCCTTGGAGAGCTGGGCCGTGTCACAGAATCCTGGAATGGTTTGGGTTGGAAGGGACCTTAAAGCTCATCCAGTTCCAAGCCCTGCCCTGGGCAGGGACACCTTCCACTATCCCAGGTTGCTTTATTTAGAGCAGGGCTTGATGATGGAAGCTCATTTTCCAACCTAAATGGTTCTGTAACTCCATGATTTCTTTTCCATGCAAAAGAGAGGAAAGCATCCAGCATCCCATGATGATGTTGGTAATGCAGAAACACAGAGCTGTTTGGGTATTTTTTGCAGCTAAGCAGGTGAAATTGCTGAGAACTTGTTGCATTTAAAAAGAAATAAAAGGGAAAATGAAAGGATTTGTCACCAATTATAGCACTGCATTTGTCAAGGGAAGCATAATATCCCTGTGAGCTGGTTGTGATTGTTGGAGTGTTTGCAGTGGTTTGTTTTAGGACAAAAGGCTGTTTGGAGGAAAATAGACGAGGCAGAAATCCTGGTGTAATGTGGGAGTATAATTCCGAGGAAATCTCGGAGCTCTGTGTGGCATGGAGTGTCAGTCAAGTTTGAGAGCATCTTTTGCTTTCCCACCCACCTTGTCCTTCCAGCCAGTGTGGTTGGAAGTCTGGCTTCCCACAGCCCCACCTGACCTGCAGCAGAAATCCCTGCTGGAAATACCCTGTCCTGCTCCAAGCAGAGCACATCAGTCTGTCTAACCCAAAAATAACATTGCACTTGGATATTAGGGAAGATTTTTTTCACTGAAAGGTTGGCCAGGCGCTGGAACAGCAGCTACCCAGGGCAGTGGTGGAGTCACCATCCCTGCAAGTGTTCAAAAAACAGGTGGAGGTGGCACTTGGGGACATGGGTTAGGGGTGAAAATGGTGCTGGGTTGATGGCTGGACTTAGTCATCTCAGAGGTCTTCTTCTCCAGCTTTAACAATCAGGGAGTTTGCTCATGGAGTGATCTGGATGTTAGAAGGGAGACAAGATCATTCTGTTGGCCTTTGCCTGGCTGGTAAAGCTTAGCATGAAGCTTAAAAATAACAATAATAATAATAATAAATGAATAGTATCTATTTCCAGTCCCCACCTGCTGAAATGAAGATGTTCAGAGACTGGGAGCAGGGGATTCATGCTGCATTCCTTGCTTTTATTGCACAAATGTGGATGGACAGTGGGAACAGGACAAACATAGCCCAGGACTTGGTGGGTTTTTTGACTTCCCCAGACTTAATGTCTGATTAGTTCAGCGGCTTAGGGGCTGCAATTCTAGGAAAAAAAACAATGGGAATGACATAAATGTTGGGAGAATTGGATTACATGGGTCCTGCTGCACTCAATGACGTATAAGAGGGGTGACTTGGGCTGGAGCCTGTGAAAACTAGGGAAGCTTTTGGCTTATGTTCTGGTTATTAACTTACTCAGAGGAAAACAAAATATTCTTTGTATAAATCCTTATTATAGGCCAAATTAAGTATGTCAGTGCTTAAGAAATCCCACTGGCTTTGTGGGAGCTGACTCAGATTTGGGCATGGGCTTCATTTGTTTGCTATGGGGGAATTTTGATAATTTCACGGCATTTGTTTTTAGTACTTCACCTTCAGATGTAGAGGAGCAGTAATGTTTTAGCTTAGGTTTTTTAATTTAGTCTCCAGTTTTAAAATTCACTCTAGTTAGCAGGGCTTTGTTTGGGCATGTTGCCTGGCAGGGTGAATTTGGGGAAATTTCCAGTGGAATTGGTGTTCCTCAGACAGCATTGAACCTGCATTGACTATCAAGTATTGATGCTTCCATGTTGTTTAAATTCCTATTTTACACTTGTGAAAGTGTAAAATTTTCAGCGTAAAAATATTTTTATTATCTTACAGTTTAAAAACCATCTGAGCAAGCTTAAATTCTTGGTCTGAATTTTGGAAATGCCCCTGTTGGAAAACCCCAGTTTTTATTATAAAATAGGTTTTATGGAAATCCTGCGAGTTCGAGGCTTTGCTGCTCTGCCTGGGCTGAATTTTAATTCACCCACTTTGGTCTCTGGAGCACCCAATTAAATCCATGTAGGGATTATGCTCTCGGAGGTCTTGATGCCATGTTAGATTTGGGATTATATCTGAGGGATAAACAACAAAATCAGAGCGGGGCTTTAAATAGACCTTTTGGTGTTTCAAAACTCAAGCCCCCAGCTGAGGGAGCAGAAGAGGAAAACACAGAGTGATTTAGCCTTAAAATAGTTTAATCTGACAGATTTCAATACGTTGCTTTGGCAATCACTGATTCTGGAGGTATTTTCTCTTTTAAGGCTGTCATTTTCTATGTTTATTCCCCTCTTGTTAGGTGAAAATCTTGAAGGATGTTTTTCTTGTGGCTTTCAATATATGGGATGTGTTGGGTAATCTGTGACCCCAAATCTTTTGTTTCCCTGCCTGTTTTTAAGGTGTTTCAAACCCATTCATTGTCTTTATTTGAAAGCCACATAATTACTTCTGTGTTCCCAACAGAGGCCATCCCCCAGCTGAACACCAGGAATAAAATTTGGGCTGAAATACAGTTTTTATTGTCATGTTTTCCTTTGTGAGAGGACAGATGCTTCCAAACAGCTGAGGGACAGGCTTGGATTTCAGTCATTTAAAAATGATATATCAGCATCCAGCTGTGACACCTTCCTATTCCACAGAATCCCAGAATGGTTTTGTTGGAAGGGACCTTAAAGATCATCCCATTCCAGCCATGAGAGTGTGGCATCCAGGCAGCAGTTAATGCTCAGTAATTGGACTAATTAAAGCTGTGAATTTAGGGATGTGCAATGAGGTATGTACCCAAAGCCTGCTTTTAAAATCAGAAATCACCTTCTGTTTTGAAGAGAACTTGAAGAAGTTGCTGCTCAGGGCCTGAGCTTGTATTTGAGCTTGCCCACTCTTTAATACTGCCCAGGGAGCAGATTTGCATTCTGTCCCCTGCCATTCTATATGCAAATGCCCTCTTTCTAAGATAATTCCCCCCTTGCTAATGCTCTTCATTCAGCATCTTGAGGAAGCACCTTTTTTTTCAGTCCTCCCCTTATCTCTTGCTGGCGTTTTTCTGTCCAAAACATTAATGAAAAGCTCCTTCCTTTCTTCTTTTTTTTTTTTCTTTTTCTTCCTCCCAAAAATTCCATCAAAGCACTGTTTTGATGGCTTAACTTCGAGCATTTGATCTCGAATTCGTCAGCCTTCTGATTTTTGGAGCCCTGCAATTAACGTCGACAGGCTTGATCTTTGACGTGGCCCAGTGGTCAAAGCCAACTGTGGGGAGATAGAGCTGCAGCCAGACTGAGTTAATTCAAATCAGTTTGTAAACCCTGCTTTAATTCTCCGAAAGAAATGTAGATGATTGGCCCTGGAGTGTGTTGGGTGGTGATGGAGCGAGCACCAGGATTTGCTGGTTCAAAGGGATTAAGTGGCAGAGCTGTGGGGAGGGGAAAGGATGGAGCTGTTCTACACATCTCAGATGTCAGCAGCCCTCAGACCCCCCAGCAGGTATTTCACTCAGGACCCCAGAGATCAGAAAGCTTCCAGAGGAAATCATCTCGCCGGAGGAGTCTTGGTTTAAAGCATCATTACCTCGATGGAGACTCGATAATGTGTGGTGCCAGCGGCTGTCCTGAGCCCAGGGGCTCTGGGGCTTCCCAGGAGCTCTGCTTAGGCTTTTGGGATCTCAGGATCTGGGTGCAGCAGGGCTCTGGAGGGAGTCTCTGTGATAAAGAGTGATGCACACAAGGCTGTGGGCACAGGAAATGCATCCACACCTGCCCTGGGCAGCCTGGAGCTTCCCGAGGGTCTGATGTGCTCTCAGATACGGTGGGGCTCCGATGTTGTAACCCAAACTGCTTCCCAAACAAACAAACCTCCTCCTCCCTGCCCCTGGCTTTCCTTGGCCACACTCTCATGGCCTTTTTCTTGGGTTGACACAGGCTCAGCTGTCTGCAGGGTGGGATGAGCCAGCATGAAAACGATCACCTGGTTTGCTTGTGGGGCTTGATTTTGGGGTTTTCTTCCCCCCTGCCCTGTTGTCCCTCCCTCAGCCAGCTCACCCTGGGGTGCGATGACTCCAAGGGTGTGGAGCTGCTCGTTCCAGCAGCACATCACAGATAACCAGCAGCAGCATCTCAGCTGGCTCACCCATTGCCCTGGTGATTCCCTGGATCCCATGGGTTGGGTTTGCCGCAGGGTTGGGAGCAAGTTGGGCAGAGGTGGGAAACCCTGCACTGATCCCAGTGAGCTGTCAGCAGTTTGTGTCTTCGTTCAGAGAAGACTTTGCAGGGTGATTATTACCTTTTTAATTCAAATGCCTTTCACTGCTGCTGAATTCAGATGTTGCACGGGCTGGGACCTGTTTGTTACATTAAAAAGGCTGAGCTCCAAATATTTGTTAACCAAATGGCTTAATTTAGCTTAGCCTCCTGCAAATGCTCAGCTGCAGCCAACTCAACTCAACTGCAAGTTGAATCAAAAACTCCTGAAAGCTAATGTGAGCCCAAACTCTGTTTCCTTCTGCTGCCCAGCCTCTGAACCCAACCTGAAGCTGCGCTCCAGACTAAAGCAGAAGGTGGCAGAGAGGAGGAGCAGTCCCCTCCTGCGCAGGAAGGACGGGCCTGTGGTGACAGCACTCAAGAAGCGCCCGCTGGACGTCACAGGTACGGCAGGTAAGCGACATTTCCTCCCTTCCTCACCCCCTTCTCCTTTTCCAGAAGGAATTCCTGGCTCCTCAGTGGTGCTGGAAGCAAGCTGAGGGTGCTGGGATTGTCCAGCCTGGCAGCTTCCTCACGAGCAGCTCTGCTGTCTGTCTCTGCTCCCTGTGGCCAGGGACACACCTGGAGCTGTGTCAGTCAGGCTGGAGAACAGGAAAAAGCTCTTGACCCAGTGGTTTGATACATCTAGCTGATATTTTGACTACTCAATTGACAGTTTCTGGTTGGAAAGTGCTGCTCTTCGGTGAGCAAAGTTTGTAAGTGGGATGGGAGTGAAGAACGTGGTGAGATTACCATAAAGTTAATTCTTAGCACCATCTAGGGATGTCTGTGTGTAAGTGCCACCAAGTGACAGCTTGGCCAGGCTTGTGTCACCCCAAGGCACACAAACACCGTCCCACCAAACTCAAAGTGAGCTCCCTTTAGAGTGAGGGGTGGTTTTGGGAGACCCTGGGGTGGCTCAGCACTGCTCTGTGTCTTTGGCTCAGAGCCTCTCTGTCTGCAGAGGGAGTGGGTGATTTCAAGAGATAAGAATCGTGGAATCAGAATATTCTGAGTTGGAAGGGACCCACAAGGATAATCCAGTCCAACCCCTGGTCCTGCTCAGACACCCCAACAATCCCACCCTGAGAGTGTTGTCCAAACACTCCTGGAGCTCTGGCAGGCTTTCAGACCTGAGAATCAAATTTCCTTCACTCATACAATGCTATATGGCACGTGGCTCTTGGGATAAATCAGCCTCTGCTGGCTGACCATTTCTTCCTGTAATGACTTCAGAAATGACCGTGGAAACTCCCATTTCTCACTGGTTTAAGAAGCCAGCCTGGAGCCTCCTAGAAAAGTATCTGAATTGTCATGGTAAGAGGGGACTTCTACATGGAAAATGAGTTTTAAAAACAGTCCCACTTCAGGGAATAGAAATTATGTTTAATCCCTGAAGAATGCAGTGTTCTAGTGAGACACCTTCCACTTGACCAGCTTGCTCCATCCTGGCTTTGAGCACTTGCAGGGATCCAGGGGCAGCCACAGCTTCTCTGGGCACTCTGTGCCAGGGCCTCCCCACCCTCACAGGGAAGGATTGCTTCCTAGTATTCCCTGTAACTCTGCCTTCTGGCAGTGGGAAGCCATTCCCTTGTCCTGTCACTCCATCCCGTGTAATAATTAGCTTTTACTCCTCCTGGGACATCCTGGAGCAATGAGGTCTCCAGCCTGAACTGCAGCAGCTGCTGGGAGATTCTCTTGCTGTCAGGCAAATCCTGTGCTTGGGGAGGAGGAAAGTTCAAAAGAAAAGGTTTTAATGTTATTAATCTTCCCAAATAAAAGGAGAAACACTGGCAGCTGTGCCATACATACAGCAGGTGAGAGACCTTCTGAGGGAAGTCTGATGCAAGGAGTTGTCTTTAGGGTCAGAGGGAAAGAGGGTGAGAGAGGCACTTCTGGAAAAATGAAGCAGAACAACTCCGACATCCTCCAGCCTGACCTCTTCAAACCTTCCATGTCTTTTATTATCTTTAAATCATATTCAAAGTTATTAGTACACTAAGAGAGAAATCCCCATGGGGAGGAGACATAAATATGCTGAGTAGGTGCTTGGATAAACCATTTGAAAGTGTTTGTTGGTATTTTAAGAGCCCTGGGAAGATTTAGGGGGAAGATGGAGAGGAGGAGGAGGGTTGCTTTCGTCCAAAACAAAACTTTGAGGGGTTGTTATCTGTCTAAATACCATCCCAGAGATGGTTCCCAATGGTAAAAGTTGGTTTTGGATGTGTTTTTCAGACTCTGCATGCAACAGTGCTCCTGGATCTGGTCCCAGCTCTCCAAACAACAGCTCCAATAACATCAGCACCGAGAATGGAATCGCAGGCTCGGTCACGAGTATCCAAGCAGAGGTACAGAGCTCTCCTTCCCTCTGGTTTTTAACACTCATCAGCTTTTGGAGAGTTTTAGGACTCAACCACACGAAAGGAAAACCCTGACTTGTGACTTGGAGCAGACTTTGGGAATTACCTCCTCAGTCTGGGCTGACAGGATGCCTTATCTGTTTATTAAATCTGGTTTGAAGCAGCTCACAGGCAGCTTGTGGTGACTTGCAGTGGTTTTGTAGTGAGGAGAAAGTGAAAATAAAGGGATTCAGCAAGGTCAGATGCAAGTATTTTAATGTTTGGGGAATTTATTCTTGGGTATGGGGTGGATTTATTGTCAGTAGGCTGGTCTAAAAATGACCAAACCAGAACTGGATCAAAGGGAATGGATTTAAACTTTTCCTCCACCACTGGGGATCTGAAAATTTGGTGCCATGTGCTGGTTTATAATCCCATAAACTTTCACCATCACTTGAGGCATCTGCTGTGGATGTCCAGGGCAGGGTGTTGGACTGGGTGAAGTGGGATTGGATTCAGCACAGCAGCTCCTGTGTTGAGGAATCTTGGATCCCAGCTTTTCCAAGGGGTCTGGGCCCTGTGAACTGGCTCCCACTATAAACTGTGCCTGGAGAAAACCAGTGTGGTTGTCTGATGTTACTGGTGCATTGCTTTTTATCCAGCTTCCCATGAGCTGTTCTCCCCATGAATATAGAGTCTGTCCTAACATCAGGGCTCCAAAAACAGGCTTGGGCTTGTTCTCCACAAATATTCCTGTAGAATTGAAAAGGCCTTCTGATGGTGTAAATGTCAGCCCTTACTGCTTTCTAGTTTTGTACAGATTTTCACTTTATTTTTGTTTCTAATGTAGTGTAACAGTATTTAATATGGGGGAATGTGCCTTCTTCTCCTCCCTCTGCCCTGCCAAATTATCCAGCACACATTCCAGCCACTCTAGTCCACAGTAAACCTTACAGATTTAGGTAATTAGTGTGAAAATTCACATGGTGTGAGGTGGAGGCTTCACTTGCCCCAGGAAGATGAGCACTGAGTTTTGGTTTTGCAAATCCAAGAGTTGTCAGTCCTGTCTGTCCTTAGCAAACTGCAAATCCCCAGTTACTGCTGATGGAAAAACCCATGGATTTGACAGTTTTTTGTGACACAGACAGAGCAGGCAGCTTCCCACAAGTCACTGACCACACGAAAGTCTTTCCATCAACTGCTTTGTAATGCAGCAACTTTGTGACTTAGGCTGAGGCACGAGCAGCACAGATGATTTGGGAAAAAAACCTTGTTCTGCTGAAGCTTTTTGCATTCCCAAAGAAAAATAACTCTGCACTTCATTCCAGCATTCATTTTGTGTGATCCCAGCTGATCCATTGGCCTCTATTTGGGAAAAAAATAAGGGTTTGGTGTTTTTAAAATCTTCTTCATTAGGATTTGTATGACCTGGGAGCTCAGGTGTTGGAGATTCCATTAATAACAATTGACCAGGATTGGTCACATTCCCACCATTAAATGTTTAGAAATATTTAAGTGTTTCTGGAAAGATAATGTGTTTCATTCTTCACTGCCTGTTTTATTTTAAATGAGAAATTGAAAATAAAATTGCTGCTTCTTAGTTTGCTGCATCACCTCTTGAACCAGGTATGCTGGAAGATGGTTCAAGTTCATCATTTAAGTGCCTGCAGCTCTGTCTCCTTCAAAACAGGCACTTTCTGTTTGGAAATACTGTTTCTAAAGGGGTTTTTTTGCCATTGCAGTTGATACAAGACTGTAAAAACCACTTGAGTACAGCTGCAGATCGTACCTGCAGAAATGGCTGTGTGCAATTCAGGGCTGTTTGTGCAGAGCCCAGAGATGGGAGCTGCGTGTTTCAAGTGATGATAATGCTGCCAAATCCCATGTGCTGAGAGCATCAAGCTGCTGTGTTCTTCTCTCTGCTGTTTCTCACATCAAATCCCCAGGAGAGGCTTTGAGGCACAACTCCGGAGTATTGATTGTTCAAAGGGAAAATGGATGTAGTTTTGTTTCATTTATGATATCAGGAAAATATTTCATTCCTCTGCTGACAATAAGTATCTTATTTTCAATGGCACAGTGACATTATGTAATTTAAATTAAAGCAAAATTGCCAGGAGTGCTCAAAAATCACTTGGAAGGAGAAGTGTGTGGGTACAAACAATCACGTGGAGAGTCACTTCAGATTAGAGAGAAAAATGAAGTTTTTTACAACGAGGCTGTTAAAAAAATATGGCTCAGGTTGCCCAGAGAAGCTGTGGCTGCCCCTGAACCCTGGAAATGTCCAAGGTCAGGTTGGACTCTGGGTTTGGAGCAACCTGGGATAGTGGAAGATGTCCCTGCCCATGGCAGAGGGGTGGAATAACCTGGCTTTGGACAACTCCAGGGATGGGACAGCCACAATTTAGGTACAGATTGTCCCATAGTAGGACATTAAGTTAAGCAAAACCCCCTTTTTTGCAACAGCACCTGAGTTTAACAGACTTCTGTGGAAGTCTTCTTGAAGTCTAATTTCTATTTACGTTGGAAAATCACCCACAGAGACTTCAGGGTGATCAGAATACTGGTTTCCTAACAGGAAAATCAGGCAGTTTATTGTAATTTTTATAGTGGGTTTTCTAGTGCGTATTTCAAATCAGTCTTGTTTGGAAATTAAAGGTATTTTTGCTAAAGTGTTCCTGCTTCAAATGCCCATAAGATAACTGAGCAAATCTCGCATTTCACCCTGAAATTCAGGAAATAGCTCCATAAATGCAACCTTAAGGCTTGTGGATGAGATTTTGACGTCTGATTTATGCTAACACACGCTAGTAAATAACATAAATTGTCTGTTATTTGCTAAAGAGAAAAACACCAATTGTGAAGTTGTTTTTTTTCCCCAAGATAATCTGTTTTACCTTTAAAAGGGCAAGTGCTTTGAGAAGGACAGGTACCATGGGAACAGCATGAAGCTGTTCCAGGGCAGGTTTGGGTTGGATGCCAGGAGAATATTCTTCCCCCAGAGGGTGCTGGGCACTGCCCAGGCTCCCCAGGGAATGAGCACAGCCTGAGGCTGCCAGAGCTCCAGGAGTGTTTGGACAATGCTGTCAGGGATGCACAGGGTGGGATTGTTGGGGTGTCTGTGCAGGGATTGGATGATCCTTGTGGAGGCTCTGTGTCCCTCCCTGCTGGGTTGTCCTGGTGAGTGTGCCATGTCCTGGCTGGGGTGTGGGATGGCCTCTCACCAGGGCCCCTTGTCACTGTCCTTTCCAGACCAGCCTGGCTCACCGCCTCGTCAACCGCGAGGGCTCCGTGACGCAGCTCCCGCTCTACACCTCTCCCTCCCTGCCCAACATCACGCTAGGACTGCCTGCCACCGGCCCTTCCAGTGTAAGTGGGGTTGGGATCAGCCTCTGCAATGGAAAAGTAGGCTTGGGATCAACCCCTGGAATGCCTCTTGCTCCCGTTCCTCCCTTAACCGCGGTGTGTTCGCAGGCGGGGTCAGCGCAGCAGGACGCGGAGAGACTGGCGATCCCGACCTTACAGCAGCGGATCTCCTTATTCCCTGGCACCCACCTCACTCCTTACCTGAGCACTACAACGTTGGAAAGGGATGGGGGCACTGCACACAACCCTCTCCTGCAGCACATGGTCTTACTGGAACAACCAACTGCACAAACCCCCCTGGTCACAGGTGAGCGCTCCGGGGGATCCTGGGAAAGAGAGGAAACCAGCAGGGATCTGGTGGGTTGTTGGCAGGGCAGCCTCTAGGTCCTGCACCATCCTGCAGGGAGAACGTGAAGGCCTTTGGGATGTGTTTGTTGATGCGTTGGTTGGCAGTGATTTTTCCAGAATCAGATCTCCTCCCTCATCCCGAGGTGATTTTGGTGAGATGAGAATAAATGCTGTTATTCTACCAGGACAGCAAAAGTTGGTGGGTAAAAAATTGAAAACTCTGTTAGAGTTCTGAGCAGTTCAGATTAAAGTGGGGGCAAAAACATTGCATCTTAGCAATTCCTGTTTTCCATGGTGCCTTCTATTCCATGAAAACATGAAAGCCACGCACGTGGAAAATCACAGATGAACACACTTACTTTTCATCATTAATATAAATAGCAAAACGGTGGCAGAATCAGCTGCCTCCCAGCAGATTGTATTTGTTTGTGTGCGTTCCCTTTTGGGGATGTTAATGGCTGTGAGTCACTTCCAG
This sequence comes from Lichenostomus cassidix, assembly GCF_008360975.1. NCBI lineage: Eukaryota > Metazoa > Chordata > Aves > Passeriformes > Meliphagidae > Lichenostomus > Lichenostomus cassidix. The sequence goes on along the minus strand of NC_139488.1, from coordinate 4,405,686 downwards.
AGCTGGATTTTCAGAATGAGCTACCTGTGGGAAGGCCTGTGGCTATAAATAAGCTGGATTCAAAGCAATAATTCCCACTGGGATGCCTTCCTGTTTTACTGTGTGTGGTGCTGGGACAAAGGATGTTCTGCCTCAGTTATTGACGTGTTGATTTTGCTTCCCTTCCTTCCATTTCTAAGGGAAGTTCTTGGGAGGTGTCAGCCTCTGAAGCATTGCAGCTCGTGGCTGGTTTTACATCCACATCCCAGGAATATCCATGGGGTTGGGAGAAGCTTAGGAGCACATGGATATGGGGAAGCTGAAGCAGGGAAGTGTGGATTCCATAGTCTTTGTGGAATATATTCAGGGTTTGGAGCACCCTGGGATGGTGGAAGTTGTCCCTGCCCATGGCACGAGGTGGGACAGGATGGGTTTTAAGGTCCTTCCCAAGCCCAACCATTCCAAGATTCTATGAACGTGGTGTCTCCTGGAAAGCTTTCCCAGGAGGACTTTGGCCATTGACTTGGAAGGAGATTGTTTTCCAAAATACCCTATGCAAACTCTGCTCTCTAATTTGAACTTCTGGGAGGAGGAGCTGTGCTCTCAGGGAAAAGGAGCACATTTTCCCAATTATTCATGCATCCATAGGCAGACCTGTGCGTGTACACACTGACATTTGTAGAGACATGCATTTATAAAATAAAATACCCTTTCACAGGATTCCTTTCAGAAAAGCAGAGTGGGAGAAACTCTTGAAGTCTTCCAAGAAAAGAGGCTTTCACATGAGTCAGCTCCTTCCACGTAGGGCAGTTCCATGAATCGGTGGGAAAAGGAGGTCACATCCTGGGACAGAAATGTCAAGGTGTTTCTAATCCGTGGCATTCAGCTGGCTGCAGACTTCTGGGCAGCTTCTGCCTCTCCTAAACTGAGGCCTGAAGAGAGCAGAGAGCTTCTTCCCCAAAAGTGAGCACCGCCCTGCCCCTGTTAGGGAGGCAGCAGTTCCCAGAGATGCCTCCTTAATCCGAGGTGTAACAAAAATGAACATGTTACTTTCCTTATCCTCAGCTGCTCCACCCTTGGGCTTGGGCTCTGGGGAGTACCTGGTGTCCCAGCTTTCTCAGGAGAAAGGGAAGGGGTATTTTCAGGGAGCAGAGCAGGAACTGGCTGACCCCAAGAACTTCCTGAGGATGTGTCTTTCCTGGAGCTTGGGGGGTGTTTCACATGGCAGCCATCAGTGGCACCCCAATCTCCAAGGGTGTGTCAGTAACCCAAGTTATCCCAAAATAACCTTTCATTTTCATTAACTCGCTGGCATGTCTGCACAGGACAGTGATGGAAACAATTCCAGCTATTTGTCACCTTGGCCTCTAACTTACCTTGCTGCTGCAGACGTACTGAGGCCTGACAGCTCCCATATGCCTGAAACAATCCTTTTCCCAGCTCAGAGCTGGTCAGGAGGGTATCACAGGGATTTTTCATCCCTGGTAATTTCCATGGTGTGCTGCAGAGCACAGCCAAGGACAGCCATGCCCCTCTTGATCACCATCAGGGAATATCCAGGGAGCCCCCATGAGGGATAACTGCTGGGTGATGTGAAGTTTAAACTTCTCCAGACACTTAAATCTCATGTAGCGATGGAAGGGTCCACTGTCAGGTGCTGCTGGTTCCAAGAAATGAGGTGTTTCCCGAGGGTCTCTGAGTCACCAGGCAGACACAGAATTCAAACATTCCTCCATGCAGCGGTGATGAATTTCTCTGCTCTCCCTCAAGGCAGCTCCAGCTGTAGATGGCGAGGTGGCTGGGTTTGACGTGGTACCACTGTCACCATCAGCGTTACTCAACAGCCGTTTTCTCCCTTCCTTTCTTCTTCCTCTTGTTTCTCCTCTGCTGTTTTTTCCTCCATATTATCTTCAGACTGGTATCTTTCAGGACTGCCCCTGCACGCACAGCCCCTGGTGGGTGGAGAGAGGGTCTCCCCTTCGATCCACAAGCTGCGGCAGCACCGCCCGCTCGGGCGCACCCAATCTGCTCCCCTGCCCCAGAACGCCCAGGCCCTCCAGCAGCTGGTGATCCAGCAGCAGCACCAGCAGTTCCTGGAGAAACACAAACAGCAATTCCAGCAGCAGCAGCTGCACATCAACAAGGTAGGCACGGGTGCTTTTAATGCAGTTTTTCCTCCGTAGCGGCTTTGAGCGCACGATTTCAGGGTCTCTGGTGTGAGTGTGTGGGGGAATCTACCTCCAACATCCCTGGACCTCTGATCCTTGGACCTCTCTCAGGCATGACAACACCAGAAAGTGTTTGTGAGTGAAGTTATTCAGATTTACTGAAGTGTTTTTTGAAAGGCTGAGAGACTTAGGGGTGTTCACCTGGGGGAGAGAAGGCTCCAAGGAGGCCTCAGAGTCTCTTCCAGTGCCTAAAGGAGCTCCAGGAGAGCTGGACAGGGACTTGGGACAAGGGATGGAGGGACAGGACACAGGGAATGGCTTCCCACTGCCAGAGGGCAGGGATAGATGGGATATTGGGAAAGAATTGTTCTCTGGGAGGGTGGTGAGGCCCTGTTGAGAAGCTGTGGCTGCCCCTGGATCCCTGGAAGTGTCCAAGGCCAGGCTGGACAGGGCTTGGAGCAACCTGGGAATAGTGGAAGGTGTCCGTGCCATGGCAGGGTGTGGCACTGGATCATCTTTAAGATCCTCTCCAATGCAAACCATTCTGGGATTTGTGCTGTTTTGAGGCTTTCTAAACACCCCTCTCAGGGAGTTCCAGTGGTGGCTTTCCCTAAGAAACCAGCAATTCCAGCAGCAGGTTTTGGGCTCAGCACCAGCCCGTGGCAGGCAGCTGCTCCGATCACCTTAATTTACAGCCCAGGTTCCTCCAAATGTTTTCCCTGTTCCAGTCCTGCGAGAAAACACAACTCCTGAGGGTTGGATCAAAGAGGAAAAGAAGCCACAACTCCCCCCCTCCACCAGCACCCCCCAAAGGCTTGTTTATGGGCTGGAGCTGGGGCAGGATGATTACACAAGGCACTGACGTCAATGCTGTCCTCCTGGAGCGCTGCCACCGCGGGTGCCAACCCCGGCTCAGCCCCGCACACAGGGAGCTGCTGCTCCAGAGAAATCCCATCTTCTCCCCCCTCCAAACCCTCCTTGGGGCCGAGGGATGCAAGCAGGGCGCTGAGTTGGGGTTCTTTGTTCAGGAAAGCGTCGGCTGGAGGGATTGTTTGCGCCAAGGTTTGGGAGGCTTTTCCAAAGCCTCGGCCGTGACGTGGCTGCTGAGCTCTTTCCCGCTTTCTCCCGGACCTCCCAGGAGCTGGAGAGCCACTGGAGAGCTCTGAATTCCAGCTTTGTCCATCGCCCTGCACAGAGGGTTTAATTAAACTGATGGCAGAGGGGCACTTTGGCTGCGTTTGATTTATAGGAGTCACGAGTTGAAATCACTTTGGCATGTGGCGGATTTATCCCGTGGGATAGCATCCAAGTGCTGACATGGAAAAAGACTTTTTCCCAGATGTGGGGATATTTTAGGACCCTCGTGTGGAGGGGAGTTAAGGGCACAACTAAAAATAAAAGAATAGATTATTTAATTATTAACAGGACCGATGGCACCGCCTGGTAATATTTTTATTTGCGGGTTTGCCGTAAATAATACTCCTGAAGTGTTTTATATATTTATATACTCATAAATAAGGCTCTTCTTAATTCCATGTGATTTTTCCAAACTTTGATATTTTGGCCCTAGATGTTGCCTGTTAGGTGCCTGCAGCAAATGACATTTTTGAGGAGACTGCAGCCAAAACAAGTCTAGCTTTGTCCAACAAGGCAAATAAGGAAAAACATTTTGTTTTACTTAAAATAACAACAATAATCCCATCCAGCCCAAACCATTCTGGGACTCCATGATTTTTCTGCTGGGTTCTCCTCATTAATCTGTGATATGCAAATAGATGTTTCTAACCTGTTTAGTAAGACCTTCAAGGTCTTCAGTGTCCCAAGAACTTCCACTGTGGAGAAAGTGTCCTGGAAAAGTTAATATGGATTGATGGGTGTGGTGATATTCAGAGGTTGGATCTGATGGTCTTGGAGATCTTTTCCAACCTTAAGGATTCTGAGATTCTATTTATCACATCCAGCGGACAAATCCAATGCCAGCTGAAATGTTAATAGCAGAAAATGCACCTTTTTTCCCTCATGAAACCTTCCACAGAAAAGTGATGAACTCTTTGGTTTTCCCTGAATTTATGACCTGACTTTGCTCTATGTTTTATGTTGGGTTGTTGGGGTTTTTTTTTTTTGGGGGTTTTTTTTATTTCTCTTCTTCGTATTTCAAAGATGTGGAGTAGAAATCCTGCCAGCTGCATGGAGCCTTTTAAAAATGCTTGTGACTAGAGAGCTGTAATTTATTCCGGAGTGAAGCCGTTATCTGCCCAAGGCTGGAGAGGCAGTGCCTTTGCCAGTGGTTTATGGTGGCACTTTGTGACAGCCAGAGGCCACTGGGTATGAAGAAAAAGGGAGCAACCTCGCTGCAGAGGAAGCCAGAGAGCTAATTAAGGGATGGAGAAATTATTTATGGTGCTTTGTGTTTACTATTTCAGATATATTTATAAGCATTCTCAGTGCCACCTTTACAGTCTGCCTCTTGCACTTTTACTCCCTCCAATTTGAAATTGCTCCAGCACTTTGTTCATAAAATTGCACAAATGGAAGATTTTGAGGGAGTTCTAATGGGCCTGGGGTGCAGATACTCAGTGTATTATGTGGAATGTGTTGGTAATAAAGTATTTTCTCTGCAGAATTGTCCTGTGAGAACAGGGCTGGTGACAGACCAGGAGATTCCTTTTGCAAAGGGAGAGCAGAAATGTCCTTGTCATTGATGACTTGGTCTTTCAACCTTCACTGTGGTTTTGATTTAACTCTTACATTTTTAAGGAGTAGGAATAATTTAAAACTTCCCAGGAATTACACTGCCTCTCATTCCCATTAGATATAACGATGGCACTGTAAGTTATTTTTCCCAGCAATTACCTCGTGCAGTTCAGGAGTTCAAAAGGTATTAAGTTCAAAAGCTTGAGACCTTCAATCCAAGCAGGGGAAAAAAAAAAACAACAAACCAAGTAGCAGATGGTTTATGATGATTTAATTATCTTTAAAACAGATTATATTCATCAAGCCTAAGAGGGCTTAAAGAAAATTGGTGGAAGAACTTTTGGCTTAATGTGGTTTGGTTATTCAGTGTGTATTATAAGGAATGAAACTGGGGGGGTAGGGAGGACCTCACAAAAATCCTTGAGGGGTTTTGATCCCTGAATCTTTGCAGGAACCTCCCGAGGTCACTGAGGGCAGTGTCCCTCCTCGAGCAGGTTGCCCAAGGATCTCCAAGGATGGAGTCTCCAGAACCTCTCTGAACAAGCTGTTCAAGTGTTTGACCATGGTCACAGGGAAAAAAAATACATTTTCTTGAGTTCAGAAGGAATTCAATGGGTTTTAATTTGTGCCCATGGCCTCTTGTCCCATCACCTGTGAGTGCAACCCTTGAGAGTCCCATGGACATCAGTATATCCAGGTGTTTTTAGGTAATGTCTAAAACTGGTAATTCCTGCACCAAAGGAACTTTTCCTTGTTTCAGACCTTTCCTCTGGTTTCAGAGCCCTGGGATTCCTGAAGGATGGTCTTAAATAAGGCATGAAGTGCCATTGCCTTTTCTCTCTCATGTGCCACCAGGTCCCTTCTCTCATTCAGCAGTGGGACCAGAATTTCCTCAGCCTTCCTCTTTCCTTTCTTCATGCCCTTCAAGTCCCTGGCCAGATTCAACTCTAGCTTGGCTTTGGCTTTCTTAACATTTTCTGGGTTCTTCTGGCATCATGAAGAAGTTGATGTGGATTGGTGGGCACAGGATTGAATTTGACATTTAAGCTCTTGGCTGACTCCAGATCCATGCCAGGACACAGAGCTCCATGCATTCCTGCCCCTCTGCCTTGCCTAAGTTATATGGCAGAGCCTTCCTTCCTGCTTTTTGGGGGAAAAAAGGCTTAATTCCAGGTTGGAGCCACTCTTCTTCAAAGAGCAAATTACTGACAAATAGTCCCTGCTCCTGCATGTGTTCAATAGCCATGTTTTGATTTAGCTTTATTAGATTTAAAATCAATATTGCTTTCCATACCGATGACCTAATCCTCATTAAACCTTGCCCTGACAACTTTCAAAGTGCAGCAGTTTCTTTACAAGCCTGTGAAACAGGGACAGCCTGAGCTCTTTGAAAGGGAGGAAGTGGATTGATTTTCTTATGCTGGAGTTAAAAACAGGTCACATTTGGGGTTTTTTTAATACCCCGAATAAAAATCATAAGCCGTCTGAGGCAGAGAACTGTGAATTTTATCTTGCCAATGAACTTACAGAAAGTGTGAGTGAATTACAGTGAAAATGAAATGGTTCCTTTTGGTTTGGGAGCTGCTCTCAGAGAAGTATACTGTGTCTGGTTAGGAAGGTCAGGTTGGAACAATGCTGCTCTTGAGGTTTGCTCTCAGCCATGTGTCCTGAATTCCCTCTTAACCAGCTCCACAAGAGGGCAAGTTTTCAAGTAATCTTTATTTCAGCCTCGCAGATGAAACTCAGGCAGCGACTCAGGTGATGTTGGGCAAACAGGCAGCAAAAACCCTCTTGAAGGGTTTGTGTCTCTCGCATCCTTTCAGAGTTTAATTGTCAAACATCTCAATGTCTTGTGAATGGAGCAGCATCTGTGGGCGTGCAGGGACAAGAGGCTCTCATTCCTCCAGAGGGAAGATGAAGTGGAAAACAACGGGGTGTCATTACTTGGGATTTCAGAGCCCTTAATGCCAAGGTTGCCCTGACCTTTCCCTGGGTCGTCTCAGACCTGGATTGCTAGACAAAAGCCATAACTCAGAGCTGCCCTTTCCGCGGGTGTGGAGAACAGAGCGAACTTCACCTGGGGTGAGTCTCAGCTGGTCATTAACCACTTCCCCCCCGGGCTGCTTTCAGATCATTTCCAAACCCAACGAGCCGGCTCGGCAGCACGAGAGCCACCCGGAGGAGACGGAGGAGGAGCTGCGGGAGCACCAAGCCCTGCTGGAGGAGCCCTACAGCGACAGAGCCCCGGGGCAGAAGGAGGCCCCAGGGCTGGCCAGCGTGGTGCAGGTGAAGCAGGAGCCCATCGAGAGCGATGAGGAGGAGGCAGAGCCGCAGCAGGAGCTGGAATCCGGGCAGAGGCAGGCGGAGCAGGAGCTGCTCTTCCGCCAGGTGAGCTCACGGAGCACCAAGTCTGGCGCTCGGGTGGTTGTCAGAGGTGGGCTTGGTGTTGGAAGTCACCTGGTGCTGCTCTGAGGGGGAGAGGCAAAGGGGAAACAGCTCCTGAGGGCACAGCTCCTTTGCTGTGTGAAGGAACCCAATGTAAAATCAGGTTTCTTCCCTGCCAGCTGACAAATCCCAGGGAGGAGAGTCTGGATCACCTGCACAAAACGCAGTCACTGTGCTTACTACCACTTCCCAAAGCTGTTTCTTTGGGAAGACCAAGTGTATCCTAATATTTCTGAGCACTAGCCACCAGCAGAGGATTTTATTTTGGTTTAATGATTTAAAACTACTTGCTCCAGAGAAGGGCTGCATAAGGGAACTGGGGATGAGATGCAGTGGAGGGTGTTCCTGCTTCAGAATTGGAGATCCTAGAGCCTCCAGCCAGGCTGACTTTTGAGGGAAAACGTGCGAGGCTTGCGGATTACAATTCATCAATCCAATAAGAATGTAGTCCAGTGTAATGGAGCTGATCCATGTCCTCCAGGAATGTCACTGGGATGTTGCTCAGTGACTACATTTGCCCAGAGAAGCTGTGGCTGCCCCTGGATCCCTGCAAGTGTCCAAGGCCAGGCTGGACAGGGCTTGGAGCAACCTGGGATAGTGGAAGGTGCCCCTGTGGTGGAATGAGATGAGTTTTAAGGTCCAAACCATGCTGGGAATTCTGTAATTCTGTTTTGCTGATGATCACTGGCCACAGTGACAGCATTCCTCTGAAAGTGCAACCTCTCCATCTTAATCCTGAGGAGTCTTAAAATAGTATCTCCTTGGCAATTATTCTGCCTCAAAACAGGGGGGAATAAACAGAGGGAATGGGATGGGACAGCCATCCCTGCTGACCAGGAGCCTGTCCAGCTGGTGGTGTGGCTGCATGGAGAAGCAGCTCAGTTAAAAGCTCCCTCTCCAGCCTGGGATCCAGTTGAGCTGGGCTCATTCCATGGCCTGGAGTGTTTCACTGTTAAATGCCCCAGTGCAGCAGGGTGGGGCACAGGGGGAGGAAGAGGAGGCAGTTCTGGGGGAGGATGAATCTGCTCTGCCCTCCACCCTGTCAGTGTGCACCAGGCTCAGGGCTGTGCCTGCCTGCCTTGGCCCTAGAAATGTCACACCTTCCTTTGCTGCACGTAAGGAAAGGGAATCCTAACCCACCAGCCTTCCAAAGCCCATTTGGGACCCAGGCTCTTTCTCTTCCCCACAGCAAGCCCTGCTCCTGGAGCAGCAGCGGATCCACCAGCTGAGGAACTACCAGGCGTCGCTGGAGGCAGCTGGGATGCCCGTGTCCTTCGGGGGACACCGGCCCCTGTCCCGGGCACAGTCCTCCCCCGCCTCGGCCACCTTCCCCATGTCCGTGCAGGAGCCACCCACTAAGCCAAGGTTCACAACAGGTGAGGCTCTGGGGGCTGGGGGGAGAATGGGGTGACTGGTTTGTGTTATGTTGTGCTGCTCTGTGAGGAGTGACAGGAAAAGGGGGAGTAGCTTTGGAGTGGGAGTAGGGTTAGATGGGATGGTGGAAGGAAATCCTTCCCTGTGGAGGTGATAAGGGTGCCCAGAGAAGCTGTGGCTGCCCCTGGATCCCTGGAAGTGTCCAAGGCTAGGTTGCACAGGGCTTGGAGCAACCTGGGATAGTGGAAGGTGTCCCTGCCCTGCCAACCAGATAAGCTTTAGGGTCCTTTCCAACCCAAACCATTCCACGAAGGTGATTCTGGGATTTTCTTACCAGTCCCTGCAAATCCATAAGCGTGGGCTCTGCGTCTCATCCGCTTTTCAGTACTCCATAACATCCTGCCTTCTTCCAGGAGAGGATTGAGTCATCCCTGCTGTCCTGCTTGTCCTTTCCCCAGAGCTGACAACAACCTGCACACATGCCCAGCAGAGCAGACACATTTGAGTGTCTGCAGGCAAACAGAACGAGTCAGAAGCTGTGGCACAGCTGATTTAGGGGCCAGGCAGGAGAGCCAGAGCTCCTGGAGGACACAGTGCCAAATGCAGTGTCTGCTGGCTCTGTTTCCTCCACCTTCTCCAGGCCCTCCATAATCTCATGCCATAAGTTATCCACCCCAGGCTCCCTGCCAGCCTTCCCTCCTCCTGGAATGCAGGAGTCTGTGCCTGCAGGATAGGAAAAATGAGGTGAGCTGGTGATTGCACGTTGTCTTGAGGAGACAATGAGACCAAAGGGTGTTTTCTTACCTGTGAAGGAAAATAATGAGTGCAACCCTTCATTTGCCTGGTGGAAAGCGCAAGTGCAAAATAGGTGTTGATCCCAATCCCTGGAAGTGTTCACAGCCAGGCTGGAGCAGTCTGGGATATTGGAGAGTCTCCCTGCCCATGGCAACAAGGTGAGCTTTAAGGTCCCTTCCAACCCAAACCATGCTGGGATTCTGAGATCTCCCCACCAAGATTAAAAGCAAAAACCAAATTGTTCTCCTGTATCCTGACAGCCAACTTTTCTCCTCCAAAATCCTTTCTGCCTCTCCAGTGCCCTTAACAACAGCTGAAAGTTGATTTTCCATGCAACATCTCAGGCCCTGTGCTGGGTGATGAGCACTGATTTTGAAGTCCGCCTTCTTCCCCAAATGTCAGGCTCTTATTTTGTGAATGAACAGTTTGCAACTTGATGTGTTCCCTGGGAAAAGAAAAAAAAAACCCACAACGCCCAAATAAGAGCGACTCATGGTGTTGTTTCCCTCTCACTTCTGCTTTTATTCCATTTTTAACCTACACTTCTTGCATCATTCAGCTCAGTGCTGTGAATTGGGTTTATTTTTGGGCCCTGGTGGTGTAGTAATAGTGGCATGTTCAGTGTGACTTTGCTCCTCAGCCCCTGGCTGCAGGCAGGATGGGAAGCGTGTGCTGTCAGCTCTGGAAAAACCCAGGGAACAGCTCAGTTTTGCAGAGCAGCCCTTTAAAGTCTCTATTTGTTAATGTTGAACCCTGGAATTTCAGCAAAACTGCATTTCTAGCACAGTCAGTTCTAGCCAGATTAATAGATTTTGGCTTTTGCCAAGGGGGCAAGGAAAAGTCCCCTGGCTCAGACCAGATGAAACTTGAGCTTCTAATACACTTAACCCCAAACCTTGGGCTTTAAAAACAAGGAAGCCTGGCCCTGCTTGAAGGGATTATTCATTCCTGCTCTTTCTTCCCTCCTCCTCTGCTGGTATTGAAGTTGCCCAATCAATCACATGCAAGGCTCTGAACATACAGTAAATAACATTTCCTAGCAGAGGATCTGTGTTTGACTCAGATCTGTGCCTCTGAATTTCATTCGAAATTGCAGACAGCAGGAAGAGTGCAGATTTGAGAAGTGTGCTCTTGGAAAAGATGCTGTTCCAGTGTTAGGATTTATTTTCCTCACAGTCAGGGCTTGAAAAACTGAAAAAGTGGCTTAAAATAAGAGATGGAATATCCAGCGCTGCAGTGTGATGAGATGAAGAATGCTTCAGGTAGTTCACCTGTCAAATACCCTTTTCATGGCATTTTTCCAATTTAAGATTCCAAGGGCTTGACTTTTCTTCTCCCTTCCATCTCTGCATTTATGCTGGGTGAATGGAGGAGGAAAAACTCAATAAAATGCTGTCCAGAGAGGAAGTGTCAGGCATTCACTGTGGCACTAATTAAAGTGCAAAGCATAAAGGTAAGACCTCTGTACCAGTCCTAAAACTAGTCCTTGGTCTCATAAGAGGTGCAGGACTGGTTTAATTAACCATCAGTGTCTGCTTGAGAGAGGCAGGAAAAAAAAAAAAAACACTGCTGTGGGCATGGAAGCAGGAGAAAGGGAAGGAAAGGCATTTCAGCTGCTGAGCATGTGTGTGAGTCAGATTGCCTCATGTTTTGCTGGAGTTGTCCACGGTGGCGTGTCGGAGATTGTGTTTCTGGAGGTGGATAGTAAAGCTTAATCACCAGGATTGAGCTATTCTTTGGAAGGCAGGAAATTAAAGTCTTGGGTATTTTTTCGAAGCAAGCAGTGCTGAAGTGCATCAGGCTGCTTTTTCCTGAGGAAAATCCATCTGGCTGATAAGTGGCTGATCCTAGGGCAGAGGAATGAGGATTGGAGTTGGTGTGATGGTTTGGGGAGAGGGCTGGGAGAAGCAGACCTCACTGAATGGCCCTAATTAAGCCAACTGTGATCACTCTGGATGAGAACGTGGCCCTGAAGAGATCAGTTGTTGTCCAATGGACAAAGGGATTGTTTTTCCCTTTCATGTTTGGGATATTATATAGGAGTAATACAGAAAGCTGATGCATTCCCTGGGCTGAGTTAGCTCCAAGACAGCTGGAAATTCTGGGGTCGAGGTAGATTTTATTTTCCCGTCTCTCTCGGTGACCAACACCTGAGACTTCAAAGGTGCAGGGGGAAGAGCAACACACTGCACCTCTCCAACATGATGTGCATTACTGCACATCAAAGCCAGAGCCGTGCCCTTCCTGAATCCTTCCAGCAATCAGTTTGATGTCCCGAAGCATGACGTTTAATTTTCCTTCCTCCCAGAAAGCCAGTCCTTGAACTTGCCCTCTCTGGCTCGAGCAACCCCCGTGACTTTAATGAATAGTTGTGCCTGCCCTGTTCTACACACTTGAATAAGGATCCTCAGGTTAGGCCATTAATTTGCATAGCTCCAATTATCCAGTCTCTGATCTCCTGCAAAAATGGGTCCACAAATTATTCTGATGTTCTGCATTAAAGGGTTTTTCTTTTCTGATGAAGGCATTTATTCTCTCCTGTGCAGAGCAATGTAATTATCTGAACCTCAGATCATATGTTTGTTCTGCCAAGAAAAGCCAGTTGGTTTTGCTTTAGTGCTGACCTTTAAAAATGATTGTTCTTATGTCTGAAAGGAGTCTTGCTTCCAGCACCACTTCAATTAAATTGTAACAGCCAGTGTAGTTTTGTATTTTAAGCTTAAATTGCCGAGCTTCCCTTTCTCTCTGTGAGTGTGTGTCTGCAGCTGAGTGTCCCCAGCCACAGGAAGGAACTGGGAACAGCTCCCTTTTCCCCTGGGTTGGTTTCTAGGAAAGAGAAATGATGAGTGACGTGTGATTGCAGCACAGAAGGACTTCACTGAGACGCTGCAGTTATCACTGAGCCCTTGGGAAAGGAGAAACTACTGATCAAACCATGTCTGTAAACACCAGGTTTGGGGTGGGATGGAGTCCTTGAGTGGTTTGGGTTGGAAAGGACCTTAAAGATGATCCAGTTCCATGGGCAGGGAAACCTTCTACTATCCCAGGTTGCTCCAAGCTCTGTCCAGCCTGGCCTTGGACACTTCCAGGGACAGCCAGGGCCTCCCCACCCTCACAGGAAAGGATTATTCCACAAACCCAACCTAAATTTCTAGTTTAAGACCTTGCACTCATTCAAATAAACTCAGATTGGGGCAAAAGCTTCTCCTCAGGTGCCACACCAAGCCTGCCTTGGCCCAGCAGCTCCTGGTGGTGTTTGATGCTGTGAATCAAACCTGGGCGAGCTCTGCTGAGCTCTGCAAGTGAACTTCCCTCCGAGTGAACCTTGGCCGACCCGAGGGCAGCCAATTAGCAGGGCTGTGTTCTCTCCCTACAACCTGGTTTGGCTGCTGGGGGGCATTTCTTCCCTTTGCACTCACCTACAGCAGAGCAAGGAGCTGCCAGACACCTCCCCTGGGGCTGGGGACCTGCGAGGGTCGGGGCCAGGGAGGGGAGCCAAGATTGCCGGTGGCACAGCATAGCCACAGCCAGCCAGCAGTGGGATTGCAGCTGGAGCCAGGCCTGGGAACGTGCAGGGGCACAGCCTCAGCTCCACTGCAGGTCCAGGCTGTTCCTGCAAGCCCCTCGGAGCTCCCAGATTGTGCCGAGTGTCTGTGCTTGAGCTGGGAATGGCTCCTGCCACTGCTGCCTTCAGAGGCTTTGGGTTCTCATCAAGACCTTTGGATTCTGTAGGAATCATGGAAAACCTCGGGTTGGAAAGGATCTGGAGGGTTATCTGGTTTTAAATCTGGACATCTTCCACTATCCCAGGTTGCTCCAAGCCCTGTCCAGCCTGGCCTTGGACACTGCCAGGGATCCAGGGGCAGCCACAGCTTCTCTGGGCACCCTGTGCCAGGGCCTGCCCACCCTCACAGGGAACAATTCCTTCCCAGTATCCCATCTAGCCCTGCCCTCTGGCAGTGGGAAGCCATTCCCTTTTCCTGTCTCCCCATCCCTTGTCCTCAATCCCTCTCCAGCTCTCCTGGAGCCCCTGTAGTCCCTGGAAGGAGCTCTGAAGTCTCCCTGGATCCTTCTCTTCTCCAGCTGAACACCTCCAGCTCTCCCAGCAGTGGAGCTCCAGCCCTTGGATCAATTTTCATACAGATATTCCCTCCAAGAAACCTTTTTATTGGGGGGAAAAAATCCCAAACCAACCACTTTTATTCTGTTTTCTGGAGCTTCTGGCTGAAGGTGGATTTAAACATTTGACTTCCTGTCTTTTGCTCGCAGATGAAGCAACACGATGTCCAAGTGGGTGCTAATGGCCTTAATTAGCAAATTACTGCCATGCAGAGGCTTCAGCACGAGCTGCTTTGGGAGACACCGGGCCTGCTAACCACTTGTTCCTTCTGGGTTTTAATCCCAAGACCTGGAGCTGTTTTGGCAGCCAGTGGAAAAGTCCCACATCCCATTCCTGTGCTGGCACTCTGCACTCGCAGGTGTCACCTCCTCCTGCCGCCATCATGTTGGTGCCCATTTCTTTTCCACATCCCTTTTTCCATGGATTTCCATGGGACAGGATGGATGCAGCTTTGGTTTTTCAATTCCTTGAGGCTCCTGGTTGAACATATGGTTTAGACCTAGAGCTAAAATGCAAAATACGCTTTTTTCCCATATAACTTGTCAATTTTTTTACCTTTTTTTTTTTTTTTACCTGAAAGCAATTTTATCCCCTCTGCCACAGGCCTTGTGTACGACACGTTGATGCTGAAGCACCAGTGTACCTGTGGAAATACCAACAGCCACCCAGAGCACGCAGGCAGAATCCAGAGCATCTGGTCCAGGCTCCAGGAGACGGGGCTGCGGGGCAAGTGTGAGGTGAGGCAAACACCAGCAAAGGCCACATCACTGGTTGTAAATTTATTTTTAAATTAATTAATTTTATTAATTAAAATTATTTTCAAATTATTTTAATTATTATTACATTGTTAATGTTATTATTATTACTATTATTATTACTATTATGCCAAAGAAAAGAGCAAGACATGATGTAACCCTCTCATTCATTACCCCACCATTTATTCCAGCAAAAACCATGGAGCAGCAACTTTTCTATGGTCTAATGACATTTTTAATACTCTTTAATAAGCAGTGGTTAATACAGTGACAGGAGTGAGGGCAGGAGGGTGGCACTGAGCACCATGCCATCACTAGAGGTTAAATTAGATTTATTTGATGTATTTTAAGAGCGAGCAAACAAAGAGAAAAGCTTAGGTGTTAATTAGAAAGAATGAAGATTAATAAGAAAGATTTTTTGGTAGTTATTAGTTCTAGCTAACAGCAGTGGTGATAAATAGGGGTATAAGTGTGAGTTTATAAATTCTTGGAGCATCTGAGGGGTCTGAATCCCTCATATAAATAAATATTTCAGCAATGTCACGATCTGGCTGGAAATATTTCCAAGCCATCAGATGAGACATCCACGTGGTGGCAGCATTGCCATTGCCTACATTTCCCTGTCCTGTGCTCATTTATCCCTTTCAAACCTGGCTCTGTCTGTGAATATCCCTTTAATCAAATTTTGGGTTTATTTGGGGCCAAAAAACCTAATTGCCAGTTGCCTTGCCTCCTCTGTGGGTGTTACAGATGTTCTCTGATGTATAAGTTCCTCACTGTACGATTCCAGGCAAGTATTATTGGCCCTAATTTCCTGTTAATTTCCTTAAGGAAAATTTATTTTCCTAAATTTCCGTGCTGAACTTGGTACTTTTGGTTGCTCTCAAGATGGGAGCTTTTGTTGATCTTCACCTGCTTTCCAGCTGCATTTCCCTCCTGGCCGTTGGTGACTTTCAGCCTCACCAGATTCTTCCTTTTATCCAAAAATGCTAAATACAGGATAATGAGGTTTCTGCTTTAGTTCCCTGCTGGCTTCCTTCAAGCTCTTCCCCTGCCATTTCTGGATGGAAAATCTTATCTCTCTGCTTACCTTTCCTTCATCCCCACCACCTCCTGCCAGCACCTGTCTTCAGGTTTCCTTCTTTAACCTGAACAAATCTAAAATAACTTTCTCTGTCAATCAAATAAACGTTGTGAGTAAGGGATTAACCCAAAACCTGAATTTTTCCACATTTCAGCGTTTTGCTCTCTGTCTTGATACCTTGCTAAGGGAGCAGAAGAGCTCTTCAGTGAGAATCAAGCAGTGATTTCACCCCCTTTTCCCTTTCCCCTTGCAGTGCATCCGCGGCAGGAAAGCGACTCTGGAGGAGCTGCAGACGGTTCACTCAGAAGCTCACACGCTGCTCTATGGCACAAACCCTCTGAACAGGCAGAAACTGGACAGCAAGAAGCTTCTAGGTATCATTCCCTGGGGGGAAATTCCCCTTCCTGACCCCCTGGCTCGGCAGCGTGAAGGGTGAGATGTTGGGGCTCCCAAGTTTTGGATGGATAATTTGGAATAGGATTGTTTATCCCTTCCACTGGAGACCAGATCTTCCTGAAACAGGGCCATGTCTGTTGTGAAATACAGATATTCTCCCAGCCAAATTCCTAAAGGATGGATTTTGAGATAACCAACCCCTCCAGGTGACCAAACCACATGGATTTAGCACCTCCATGGAGTCATCATCACCTACCTCCCTTTGCTTCCTGCATTTTTGCAGCAGTAGGCTGCAGGAGGGGCAATTTGGGAAGCTCTCACGTGGGGATCAGCAAAAAAAAAAAAAAGGGAAAAAAAAGACAGTTCTGGAACGTAGACGTTGAGAAAGTTTATTTTGGGATTAGCCTGACTTTGGATGATATAAAAAGAGGATTAACTCCGTGGCCTGCGTGATGGAGTGGCCACAGCAGAGGAGCTGGAAAGATTTTGCTCAGTGTGTTCATGAGCTCCCAGCGAGGGAAGCCATTAGGCAGTAGTTAAACATGCAATTAGCGCTGGATTTATAGCTCACTTCCCACCTCTTTAAAGCCAGAGGACCCAAAAGTAGACACCTCCAGCTGAATGATGGCTCCATTAGGATGTAAACTTCCAGGAATTTATGATGTCATGTGCTGGGGAGTGGAAAACCATCAGCCCGAAGTTAGGGCTGGTAAATCTTCCCTGGGAGATCTGAGAAGATTCTCTCAGGATATTTTTCCACTCCCTCCTGGACTCTTGGCACGATCTGTCTCACCAGTCCCACAGATGCCTTTGGAGATGCAGTTTATTTGGATAGTATTTATTTGGGAATACCCAAACTGCTGAACAGTTCCTGATGGTTTCTGGAGAGAACCTGTGGGGGAAGCAGCTCTTGCTCTGCCTCTGCTCCTGTAGTTCTGTGCCCCCTGTGGCTTTAATCACTCATTTTAAAGTGTCTGTAGAGATCGAGTTTAATCCTAGAGAGAAGAGAAATTCTAGCACTTGAGGGCTTTCCAGCACAAAACATTCCCTGTTTGGATAGAACTTGCAGGAAAGCCCTGGAGCTGCAGGAGGTCAGGTCCCCAAGGATCTCCAGAAGAAAGGGATGTCCTGTAGCTCAGTTAAGAGCTCTCTTGGTGGCTTCCACAGGGCAGGACCTGAGCGAGGATATCAGGAAAAAGCTCCATGTGGAGAGGGGAACATGCCTGTAAAAAACCCCTTCTTCAGCCATCCTTGCCCTGTTGGGAGTTTAAAAGGCTTTTAAATTTACACACCAGCTTTGTGGGGTTCTTTTTAACACGTTAGAGGGTGGATTTAGGGCAGGTTTGGAGGCTGAGGGCAAAGCTCTGTGTGAGGTTTAGGGATGCAAATGGAACTTGGTTAGGGCTGAGTGCCTTGGCAGGTGTCTGATGACTCTGTAAACTCTTCACCTTTGATGGGTCTCTGAGGAAGAAAAAGCCTGAGAAACCTCAGCCTAAAAGGGAAAAGCTTGAAAGGCTTTTCAGGACACAGGATGTTTCTTGTTAGGCTTCTGCAAATGATGAGGGGGATGTGCCTTCGTGGAATCACAGAATCCCAGAATGGTTTGGGTTGGAAGGAACCTTAAATCTCATCCCATTCCACCCCCTGCCACAAGCAGGAACACCTTCCACTATCCCAGGTTGCTCCAAGCCCTGTCCAGCCTGGCCTTGGACATTGCCAGGGATCCAGGGGCAGCCACAGCTTCTCTGGGCACCCTGTGCCAGGGCCTGCCCACCCTCACAGGGAACAATTCCTTCCCAATATCCCATCTCAGCCTGCCCTCTTTATGAGTCCATCTGTGCCTGGACAGTGGAAAGACTTGGAACCTGTTGGACAGGTTGAAACCTAGACAAATAACGCCGCTTTTAATTTTTAACAATTTATGACAATCATAAACTGTTGTCAAGAAGATAAATATCAACATAATGGGTGGATTAGCAGCGAGAGATGTGACAGGAGGTCCCAGACAGGATGATCGAAGAACTTGCATGTGGATCTAATCAAGGAGTGCATCTCTCTTTGAGCTTGGATTAATCCAGATGCATTAACTCCTCTTTCAGGAACAGAATTCCAAATGGTTTGGGTGGGAATGGACCTTGAAGCCCATCCCATTCCATCCCCTGCCATGGGCAGGGACACCTCCCACCGGACCAGGTTGCTCAGGGCCCCACAGAATTCTGAATGGAGGATAATTTGCTCACACACGAGCCCAGAAAGTGATGTTACATTTCCTACAGCTCCAAAATTAGCCCTGCAGATGGTTTTCTCAGTTTTTCTCAAATTCTCCTTGTTGGTTTTGCTATTTCAGTCAAAACACGTGTTCTTTTCCTTTGCTTGCCACTGGTTTGTTTTTCTGCCTTCCTCTTTTATGAAGCCCATGCTCTCCGAAGTCATCTAATAACTGCAGATGAGTGATAATTGGGGTGTTTTCATGATTTCCCATCCTCTTTTAGTTGGAAGGGGTTAAAGTGTTCATCTGAGAAGACACACTGAGTGATTGTTGGCGGCAGCTTCATCATTTATAGTCTTGAAACATCAGACAGCACCCAAACCTTGCATAAAAACGAGTGATTTACAGACAAGTGTGCACATTGTCTGTGTTTTGTACTGAGGCTGGCTGTGTGCATCCCAAAAAATCAGAAAGGATGGAAAGGGGAAGGAAACCCCAGCCTGTGTTCCTGTTCTTGGAAAGGTTGTGGAAAGGTTTGCTACAAAATTTGCCCCAAAATCTTGTGCCTTTTGCCTTTCTGACTGACGGGGTGCATTCTTTGTCCCGCCGCAGGTTCCCTAACGTCGATGTTTGTCAGGCTGCCTTGCGGTGGTGTCGGGGTGAGTACCTCCCTTTCATGTGTCAATAATGTCCTGTTTGTTCTCCCCGCTCCCCTGGGTCATGGAAAAACCCAAAAAAATCGCCTGCTTTGCATTCCATCGAGTGGCTAATTGCCACCAGATCTCCAGCTCCTTGTGGATTCTCAAGGAGGGAACTGAAATGCTCCTCCATCCCTCGTGGAAAAGCTGAACGTTGCTTTTCAGCTGTCAAATTTCCAGATAATCAGACTTTTTGTTGTTGTTTGTTCCCATAAAGCCAAAAAAATCCCCAACCCCAAATACCTTGTTTTGAAGGTTTTTCTTGTTTTCCTTTGAAGCCTGAAAGCTTAAAAGTTTCCCTTTCAAGTCATGCTTTCTGCTCCAGAGTTTCTGTGGAGGGTGACAGGACAGAAAATCGTGGAGAACAGGAAGGGGAAAAGAATGAGAAGAGACAATAAAAGGCATTGTGTTTGAAAATTCACAGTGGTAGTTCTGCTGCATAATTGTAGCTCGTGAGGTTGAATTTTCAAGGTCTGGATTCTGTTATGGAAATGAAACAAAATTGTTTTCTTCCTGAGTCTTTGCAAAATCGCTGCTTTGAAAATTATCCCGTCAGAAAAAAAGAAAAAAAAAAAAAAAAAGAGAGAGAATAATCGTCGTTTATTCGTACCGCCACTCGTGGAGATATTTTATTTTGTATTGTAAATATGCTGCAGTCGCCTAATTCATGGCAAATTTTTGGCTAGAGCTTAAAAGGTTTGGATTTACTCTGCCCTGCAGTCAGGCGTGCCATTCAAAGCAAAAAAAAAAAAAAAAAAATTATCATTTGCAAATGAAGACTGAATGGTAACAAGTAGAGACAGTGTCTGAGCCCAGCACGGGCCCAGAAGTCTTGCATTAAATCCCAAATCAGGGCAGGAAACGCCTCAGTGCTGGTATTACTGATATGCTCCCAATAAAGGTAGGGTTTGCAGGGAACTTGCTGCTCAGTTGTCTCCACAGACCCTCAATGCTGAATATTTACTGGTTTTGGTGTGGTATTTTCGCAATACTATCAGCAAAACCTGGGTCAGGGCCTCTCCACCCTCACAGGGAAGAATTTCTTCCCAATATACCATCCAACCCTGCCCTCTCTCAGTGGGAAGCCATCCCCCCTTGTTTGCCAAATAGTTTTTAGGGGGCAAACGTGATGCCATTAAGTCAAAAGGAAAGAAAAAAAACCCCTCAAATTAAAAAAAAAACCAGTAAAATAATGTGGGACAGGTCCTCTTTTGGGTTTATACTGGAGCAAGATAAAGCTGAATGATGGCTGATGATTGGAATTCAGGAGCTGAGGGTGCTGTGTGAAATCATGGGCTGGAAAGCTTTGAAACAAGGTTCTTTTCCTGCAGCACATCCCAGCACTCTTGTATCCAAATTCTACAAAACACTCAAAGGCTCGACTTTAGGATGGCTGACAAATTTGTTTTCTTTTCTGTGTAGTATCTTGCTGTGCACGTTCTAAAAATATCTGAGGCTCTGCATCATTTTTCTGCACGTGTTCCAAAAATATCTAAATATCTTTAAGAAGAGGTGCTTGTGTTGTTGATTTTCTCCAGACTAGGTGATTCTATTTTTGGGTGCAAAGGGCTTTGATTAGAGTCTATCAAGGATTTTAACTGCTCCAGCAGAGTAAGTTCTTGCAGAGCAGAGATCAGGGAAAGGACTCCTGTGGAATGGAAATGAGGAGGAGCTAATTAGCGAGTCAGAGGAACAAAATGTGAGGATTATTTAATTGAGAGCAGGAGGAGGCATGGTTGGGTGTCTTCCTCTGAGGGAAGAGCAGAATTCTTTCACTTTGCAGGGTCTGGAGCTCTGGTACAACCTGTGTCTGCCTGCCCTGGTGCTTAATTTCCTACCTGTGTAGCTTTTCAGCTTAAGGAAACAGGAGAGTAACAGAAATCTTTTGTAAGAAGCTCATTTTATTCTGGAATAGCTGCATATTAGTGGATAGGAGAGTTTAGAGTGTGAGTAGGAGGAATTTATAGTGTGAGTAGGAGCCTCATCGTGGATATTAATAAAAACCTGGAGTTTTTGTTAAAGGAAGGAAGTCACTGCAAATCCTCTCTGTCTTACCCTCCTCGTGCTGCCTGGAAAGCTGCTGGAACAAGCCTGGTTTCCTGCAGGGGCCTGGATGTGGCAGTGCTTGGCTCTGGCACTGAAGAATCCCATCTATTTCATGGGAAAAACTGGCCCCAACAGCCATCTGAGGGTCTGCTGGCCCCTCAAGACATGGGAATTGGGGTGTTTGGTGTTTCCATTCCCCTGGTGCCTCACAGGGAATGAAGATGTTCCTCTGCAATCTTGCAGCCATGGAAGGAGCCCTGAACTCGCTGTGTCCAGGCAGGAAGGGAAGCTCTTCCCTACTGGTGCCCTGAGGCGTTTTCTTCCAAAGATCAAGAAAAATGGGTTGGATCTGCTCAGAGATGGGTTAGAGATGGCTTTTTGGAGTTCTCCAAGTGCTTTCTTCGTTTACTGTGGCTTCCAAAGCATCTTTGGGGTAGATGCTACCAGAAACCATCCATGATCACAGAGCTGGAATCATTTCCAGTCATGGTTTCAGCCTGGCTGGGAAGGAGGTGGATCAGTCCTCTGTGGGGCACTGGTGTCTCCAGACACAGCAAATACTCTCTTCGTTTCCACCTCTCCCTCTTGCCATTGTTTCCACAAATACACTCAAGGCAGAGTAATATGCGAAAAATAGCCAGTGATGCTTCCTGTTGAGGAATGTCCCTTTTTTCTGGTGTCATGATCTGGAATAACAACAACACAGGCATGCCTGCAGGGTGTCCTGATTGCACATTTTTAGGGGGTAAATAGGGTGGTTCTGTCAGATACTTAGCCTTGAAGCAAATTTGTTCAGTCAGCGCTGGATACTGAAGTTCTGCTGCCAGGTTGGGTGAGCTCATGGTTCCCCAGGGAAGCTGCTGTCAGTCTTTTAAACGCCCATCACTGAACATCCTTCTTTATTGTGGATGGGTTTTTTTATTTGAAAGGATCGCTGAATTGTTTCACAAAGCTTTCTATTTCATCTAGGATCAGTTTCCTGCAGCAGTTAAAGAGAAATACTGATTCCATGGTCACGGAATCATGTAATCACGGAATGGTTTGGTTTGGAAGGGAGCTTAAGGATGTCTTATTCCAACCCCTGCCATGAGCAGGGACACCTTCCACTATCCCAGGTTGCTCCAAGCCCTGTCCAGCCTGGCCTTGGACACTGCCAGGGATCCAGGGGCAGCCCCAGCTTCTCTGGGCCAGGGCCTCACCACCCTCACAGGGAACAATTCCTTCCCCATATCCTAAATAACCCCACTGCCTTTCAGTTCAAATCTATTTCCCTTGTCCTGTCACTCCATGTGAGCGATGTCTCTATAAAGCAGGGCTCTCTTGGTTCCTGGCTGCTCTCACTGCTCCTAACCAGGTCACTTTGTGTCCCCACAGGTCGACAGTGACACCATTTGGAACGAGGTGCACTCGTCGGGCGCTGCCCGCCTGGCCGTGGGCTGTGTCATCGAGCTGGTGTTCAAAGTGGCCACGGGAGAGCTGAAGGTTGGTGTGAAAATAACCCTCAGCTGGGCTCTGGGCGCCTCCAGGTCTCCTTCCCCCTCCACAAAGCATCACCCACCACTGTGACCTTGTGAGGAAACCATCCAGAGCGACTCCATAGCTCCCAAGCAGGGTTAAGGCTTCTGGCTGCCACCTCTGCATCCATATTTTTGTCCCTCTGACCTTTTCCTTTCCCTCCTCTTTGTGCAGAATGGATTTGCTGTCGTGCGGCCCCCAGGTCACCATGCAGAGGAGAGCACACCCATGTGAGTATGGGCTTTGTTGGCTTCATCCAGTGGAAATTCCAAAGGAGTTCTATTAGGTTATCACTGCAGAATTTCTGGTTATTGCTAGATGAGATGCATTGTGCTCAAAGCTCCCCAAATCCTGTGGACTGGGGTGTGATCCTGTTCGGTGCTTTCAGGTTTTTTGGCAGGAATCAGCATTCCAGCCTCTCCTTGCAGTGGGTTTGGGCAGTTGTGGGACATTCCCTGTTTTCCCCAGGGAATACCTGCTGGTGGAATTCAGCACTTCCAGTGGGAAGTGGATCTAGTGGAAGATGTCCCTACCTGTGAAACAAGATGAGCTTCAAGGTCCCTCCCACCACAAACCATTCCATGTTCCCAGGGAGGAAAGAAGAGTGACAGCAGAAGGAATTCTTTCCTCCTGTGTTCCAGCTAGGTGATGGATGCACTAGGACCATGGAAAGCTATAATTAGCACCTCACTTCTCCCCTTGTCTCCCTTTTCCAGGGGTTTCTGCTATTTTAACTCGGTGGCAATCGCAGCCAAGCTGCTCCAGCAAAGGCTCAACGTGAGCAAAATCCTCATCGTGGACTGGGTGAGTAAATGCCTCTTCTGTCCCCTTGGGATTATTCTGAGTGGGTTTCTTCTTGCAAGGGCAAACTCTGTGAGTCAGTGAAAAACTTGTTGCCTGTGGTCTGCAAGCCGAAATTTGGGTTTTTAATTGAGTAAAAGTGTTTTAATTTGAGAAAAAGTTCTTAAAGGGCCCCCCGTTTTCAAATAAAAATAAGGGCTTCTTTGGGATTCTGCTTTGGAAATATATAGAGTTTTATTTTTTAAATAGATTTTATGGGAAGGCATTGGAGTGACTGGATATCAGCCAAAAGTTTTGATTCTGCTGCCACAAATCACCCGCAGGTTAAACCCACAAGTTGAAATGGATTTATTTGTCTTTTGGACCTACTGGGTGGACATTTTTTTTCCTCACTTCTCACCTGTTTTTCCTGTCAGGAAGGGGAATTTTGAATACCTGAATACTATTGAGTTGTGTTTGTGCACCACACAACTCAATAGGGAATCTGCCCATGGCTGATGTTGTTTAACCTGACCTTTAACAGAGCTTTATTTGCATCAAACCCCTTCAAATCCCAAACTGACGCCTTCAATCCGTGTTTTTACTGAGGGATGACCCTCCCTACTATGCTCCCTGTCCCTGCAGGATGTCCACCACGGGAATGGTACTCAGCAAGCCTTCTACAACGACCCCAACGTTCTTTACATCTCACTACATCGCTACGACGACGGCAACTTCTTCCCAGGCAGCGGCGCTCCGGATGAGGTGAGCTCATGGATCAGCACAGCATCCCTCCAAGCCTGAGAGGATCCCAGAATCCTGGGGAACTCCTGCCAGACTCAGAGAGAGCTCCTGCCACCTTCTCAGGGTTCCTTTGGGAGCACAGCTCCCGGGTTGGTGTGTTCCCATCCAAGCCCTGACAGCCGCGGGCAGCGCTTGGCTGACAAGCAGTAAATGAGTCACTGCAGTTAAGCTCTCCAGCCTTTATGGGACAACCTGTTCCAGAGGAGCCAGCTGTCCCAGCACTCCGTGTCCTGCTCAGGATTTCCCATTCCTCAGCAGGAGTTGTTCCTTGGATGCTTGGATGCAGAAGGAACAGATTGTCCATGGCTGCACCACCCGCGCTCGGTTTTTCTGGCACAGCCATGGAGCCTGTCCACCTCCCCTTCTCCACCTCTCCTTCTCCTGGCCCTTCCTTCTCCACCTCTCCTTCTCCTGGCCCTTCCTTCTCCACCTCCCCTTCTCCACCTCCCCTTCTCCACCTCTCCTTCTCCTCCTCCCCTTCTTCTAGCTCTTCCTTCTCCACCTCCCCTTCTCCACTTCTCCTCCTGGCCCTTCCTTCTCCACCTCCTCTTCTCCTGGCCCTCCCTTCTCCACATCTCTTTCTCCTGGCCCTTCCTTCCTTCTCCAGCTCCCCATCTCCTGGCCCTGCCCAGACATCACTCACCACCACCAATACTGCACCTCTACACCCTAAATTTTGGGATTTGAGGACCTGTTGCAGACTCTGCTGGACCAAATCCACTTTTCCTGGTGGTCTCCTCGGAGCCTGCAGCAGTGGAGAGAGCCTTCTCTCCATGAGCTCTGGATGGATGCATCCTTCCTTTCCCTCTATGCTGGCAAGAAATATGATCCCTCAGAGTGATTTGGTGAAGGGAAATTTTATGGAATACATGGAGTGCTCTGAGACACTCCAGGTGACATCTGAAAACTCCAGGAGTTCCTCCGTGTTAATTGTACATTTTCTGAATTGGAAAACATCAATGTTTCCATTTGGATCACTAAAGAAACTTCAATGTGACATGATGCTGCTCCATCACCCTGCTGAAGCGATGAACAGCCCTTTGTACCAGGCTTAATTCCTGCTTTTTAGTAATCTGGTTTACAAAAAGACATTTTCAGACGTGTCATTTTAGACCAAATGAAAGAAAGGATACAAAACAAGTTTGATTTAAGCCAACAATGAATAAATAACCCACCGTGGATAGATGAACACCTACCCCTGTGTTTTTCTACCAAAAATATTTGCACCAGTACAAGGAATAATATGCAATAAAAGCCATGCAGTTTTATCCAGCTGTGCATTGTGTAACACATTCATTTGCACTTTTACATTATTTTTTTTTCATATGCAAAGACCTTCTTGGCAAAAAAAAAAAGGCTGGAAACCTCTGGTTTATTTTTCAATTTTCCCCTCTCTCAGGTAGTTGCAGGCAGGGCAGATGGGGACATTTGCAGTACAAGCAAGGAGAAGGATGTATTTTCATCTCCCACCCACATATCCCTCAAGCAGCCAAAATCCCTTCTCTGTGAATCCTATTTTTCCCCAGCAGAGGGGGAGCTCACTCTGATTAAAATATGCCTTTTCCCCCAGTTGCAACAGTAATGAAATACAAAATATGCTTCTGAATCAAGCTGAAAATGAATGATGGGAAAGGCATTACATGTAGCATACTCTGCTGCAAAAAATGAAGATCCAGTTGATAAGGGGGTGGTTTTTTTGGGTGAGCAGCCGTCAAACCCCACTTGTCCTCATCTCCAAAAAGGATCTGAGCATGCAGGAGCTTTATTTTCCCTCTCATTTCAGGAAAAATCGACCTCACTATTGAATGTACTGTTGAATATTCAGCTGGGAGAACATCAAGGCAGCCAGAATTGGCTGATTAAAAGTCCCATTTCCCTTTTCCAGGTTGGCACAGGAGCAGGGGTTGGTTTCAACGTTAACATGGCATTTACTGGTGGCCTGGATCCGCCCATGGGAGACACGGAATATTTAACTGCTTTCAGGTACTATTGAATTTTCCCTCTCACAAATGGTATTTTTCACCTCTGGTGACTTCAATTCAGGCAGACAGACAGATGCTTGCCAGAACATGGGATGCGAATTTCTGGAATATCACCTTCAAGGAATGGCATTAAATCTGAGAGCATTATTTTCTGCTCTTCTTCCCTGTTACATTGTTACACTGAGCAAAAAGAGCCTTTTCCCCCCTCTTCATTCTGCCATTAAAAAAGCCTCCAGAGAGCACACACAATTTAAAATAACATCAAGTTTGTCTCACTTCTGGCCCAGGAAGGCAGCACTTTGCTCCAGAGGGGAAGCCTGGCTGTCCCAGCAGTCTCCAAGATGGATCTCTTCATTAGGCAGAGAACCTGGAGCTGGGGACTCAGTGACATCAAATATTAATGGAGATTCCAGGCTCCTGGAAAAGGCTCAGGGCTGCACAGTGAGGCATTTGCCAGCCATTTCTTAATTTGGGGAGTTTTTGGGGAGCCGAGGGATGCTTCTCCTGCCCCATGTGCACACCTTCAGTTTTTCCATAAGTTAAACAACAAGCTTTTTTCTCATCCTATGCCAAGTTTGGCCATGATAATACATTATCAAGTGGCCTTTTTAAATCTTAACCAGCTTCTTTGAAAAACATTTTTCCCCCCCACCTCCCCTCCCCCTCCCCAAATCTTTCTATTGATTTTAATGTAAAATAACGCTTTGAAGTTTGCAATTTATAGTCCCCCGAGAGTTAGAAAGTGAAGGGAATGGGTCATATATCCTATTTTTTTCCCCCTTCTTTTCTTGCTTTAGCCCCTTGAGACAATACATGCCTTCAAGGCAGCACCTTGTTATTCCACCCCATCGAATGCCACGTTGCATTTGCTGGGGATCAAACCGAAGATGAAGAAAAGATAAGAAAATTGGCCATAATGAACTCCAGAAGCAGGAGGCATTTTCACCATGAACTTGGAAACTCGCAGTGGAGAACTGAGCTTTAATTCAAACCAGTCCGAATGCCAAACTGTGAGGCTTTGAAGTCTGGAGAGGAATCAGTGGAAATCCTTTGAGCTAGGCAAAGATACTGATAGACTTTTTCTTTTTTTTTTTTTTTTTTGAGCCTTAACTCTTCACATGCCTGTCTGGTTTTAGGGGAAAAAGTCCTTTTTCTGTGTAAAATGAGCAGATTTAAATAACCAGCATGCTCCTCATTTTTTGCTGTTGTATTTCAGAATCAGCCAGCATGTGGATGTGAGAAATGAAACTAACTGAGATAATTGTCCTTCTAAATGAGAGAAATGAGGGAATAAATAAATCCTAGTGAAACCACACGCTGAAAACCTGTTTCAGTGTGAGTTTGCTCCATCCAAAAAAAGGACAGGAGCTCACATCATGAGCCTGAACTCAGCCCCCAAGTATGTGGGCAATCCCAGATTTCCCAGATCAGGCAGAAATGTGTTCAGCTTCAGTGGGAAGAACTCTGGGCATGTCATTCCCAAAGTCCTGAACTCATCAGAACGTTCGCGATGTCTCCGCTGTTGTTCCGTAGTTATAGAAACAAACAGTTGTAAAACTCGGAGGGCTTTTTGGACCAGGATATGTCGTTCCCTAATGTTTTACACCAGCAGAAATCCTGTTTGCCTCTCCCAATCCTCTCAAACCTAGCTAAAAGACCTGCAGGAGAAACAGGAAGGCTCCGGCTGATTCCTTATTACGCGGAAACAGCAATTAGCGAAATTAAAATGTTTTATCCGCAGGAGTTTCCCTCTGAATTTGCTGCAGGGAAGTTTTCCTGATGATTCCAGCAGTTGTGTTGTGTCTGAGGATTTTTTCCCCCTATCCTGAGGTTTCCTCTGCAGTTACAATTCCACGTACAGATCGATTCCGTGTTCGTTTTTATTTAAAACACCTAAACCAGAAGGAAAAGCCAGGACTGTGCTTGGAAGTTCCCTCTTCCTGCCACTTTCAAAAAGTTCAGGAACCAATTTTGGGGGGATTTGGGTTTTTCCTTCAATCCATAAACCATTTCAGGAGCGAGGAGGAGGGGGAAGAGATGATGATGTTTTGCCTGGAACGGTTGTTGCTGTATTTTCAATTTCATGCTCTCCCCACGCCGATTTCATCCCCAAATTCCAAATCCCTTTTGACACAGTAAATGACTGTGGAGAAACAAAGACAGGAATTTTCGGGAAGCTGACTAGCCTGAGGAGCAGTGGATAACATTTTTAGTTTGCCTATATAAAATATATAGCATTTATGAACCTGTATATCCATAACATATATAGAAATATACATTACATATAAAAATACATACATAAATATATGCATTGATATAAATATATACACTTAATGTATATAAATATATACTTAGCATATATAAAAATATATATAAAATGTGTATATATGGCCAAGAGTGGGAAATATACTCTAAAATTTAAAATATGCTCAGCCTTCTAAGTTTCACTAATTTACTTGCTGCAATTGGGCATTTAAAGCCCCAAATAATCCTCTGTAGGATTGTTTCATCTGCATGTCGTTTATTAGGCATTTAATTGGGGAATTGGCTAATGCCAGGCTAAAAATTGTTCATTCAGCCTTCTGGAAAATAGATCTAAAATTGCATTTTTTTTTTTTCTCTCTCCCAAGTGATTGCAGAACACAATGGGGAGGTTTTGCTGTTCGCAGCCATCAGCTTGCTCTCGTGTAGAGCTGTTCAGCTCAGCTGGAACCAGGCAAATAAAAGGATTTAATTCATTTTAGGCAAGCAAAACAAGCCTCTGAAATTTAGGAAATTTCAGTTTCCTTGTTTTTTAAAAAGTCCTACATGGATTGAATGAGTATTCAGTGTTAGGAATATTCATTCCTCAGTGAATAACTTTACAGCTGCCTCAGCCATTCCTTAAAAGATCCAATTCCAGGCAGAACTGCTTATCTCCTGGACAATAATTTGAATTTCTGGTTTTTTTACAATCTCATCAGCAGGGCAAAGCCATGGGGTTGTTTGCAGTTTAATCCTTGTTTCCTGTGGAGGGTTTGGCTTCCCTGGGATGGATCTGAGCATAGGGGCTGGTTTTATCCATGGACAAGGGAAATTTAAAAAGCAAAAAGCTGGATGAGATGTGTCCAGAACATTGTCCACAGATGGAATCTTGGAGAAACACTGGATTTTTTAAATTTTTTTTCAAAGAGAGCTGTGGCTGTGGCTGTGGCTGTGGCTGTGGAATGCTGTGTTTGTGCTGGAATTGGGAGGAAGGTGGCAGCAAGAGCAGCTCTTGGGAGGTTGGGTGGGAGCCACGGGGAAAAGGAGAGGGTTGGAGAGCGGGGTTTGGCTTGGGATTTTGGGTGGGTGGGGAGATGGTCTTTAAGGTCCATTCCAACCATTCTGTGCTCTATGAGGTGTCCCATGGCCAAGAATCCCTATGGATCCATGATCCCAGCTTGAGGCTGCAGGTTTGGGGTGGCTCTGGTGATCCCACACTTCCACTGAGATCCTAGTACCTCCCACGGCATTATAACTCAGGGGGAAAAAATCTGATTATTTGAGCAGTTCTCCATGGGTTAGAAATGAAAGAGCTCCGCAGCACTTCAAAGCTCAGGGAAAATAAACCTCTGGGCTGCTGCACTTGCTCTGGAATTGCTGCCTCAGGCTGTGGTGAGGGAGGTGATTTCTCCCAAAAGCGCCTGTGGGTTCCACCAAACTGTAAAGTCACCAGGCAGAGCTGTGCCCTTTTGTCTTCCTTTTGGAATCAGCCCCCAAGGACAAAATAGAGAGGGCAGTCATGTCGTTGAGGAGAAAATTTAGACTCCTTGTTGTAATTTTGTGTGGATTAGGGGAAAATTATATCCTTTTCCTTGCAGAGGTTTCTGTGTCTGTGTGCAGAGATAGGCAGCAGGGAGATTGCAGGAGGCTCTGGGGTTGCTGTGGCAAATAGTTGGGAAAAAAAATAAAGCTGGCAGGTGTGGGTTTCGGTTTTTTTGGAGTTTTTTGTGTCTGAGTGCCTGTCCCTGCTCCGGGGTGGCAGTGGGAATGTCAGGATGGGTTTGCTCAGTGCCTGGCAGAGGTTAATGCTCCGTTCAAAATGAACTCTGTGGAGGGTGGTGGCACAAGCTCAGCTCTGCTGCCTCTGGCAGATGTCTTGTGGCTGTTTAATATCCTTGTGGCAAAAACTGGGAGCTTTTATGAGTGTCCTGATAGCACTTGAGCCACCTCAGCATGGAACAGGCCTCCCCGGGCTCTGTTTTTAGAGCATCATGTAATGATTTTACTCAATAAAGTGAGGTTTTCATGTGTGTGAAGGTATTTACAGGTCCATGCTTTGGGATGTGAGTGAAATGACTGCAATTCCTGCTGTAGAAAGTTATCCTGGCTGGTAGCTGTTCCTAGGGTGGGGAAATAACAGGTCAGGTTGCCCTAGGGATACATCCAGCATTCAGTAAGTGCAGTTATACTGGAAAAATAGTTTGGCAAGTGCATCTTGATGTAGGGAATGGGGTGTTTGCAACCTCATGTAGGTTTAGAAGAGAAGTTGTGGAGTTTGGAGAGAGAGAAACCAGAGGGGAGAAAGGTTTTTTGGTGAGAAACCACAGGAGCAGAGCTCTTGTTTAATTGAAATACAACTTTTAACAATTGATAGGATATGGATGCTGAGCAATTCCATACATTTTTTAGTGAGCAAACTATCAGAGGAAGGGGAACTAGCATTGGAAGAGGTGGATTTGGGTGGGATGTTTGCATTCTAAAGCTCTTTTACCCCATGGGACATTCCCAGCCTTTCATTTTGGGAAATGAGAAGTGCAGCAAGAGAGAAAGGAATCACTTTGCAAAGCCTAAAGGAGATGTTTTGAAGGAGGACATGGAGATAATGCCTTGCAGTGAGGTTTTCCAAGTGGTTTTGCAGCCTGTGCCAGATGCCCTCCTATTTTATCCTTATTCCCATGGATATGAGGAAGGATATGATCCCAAACGGGAAGCACAAGGTATGACACTAATTTCCCCGCTCAAAACACAAGGATGTCACTGGAGGAAGAGTGCAAGGAGTTCTGCCAGCCCGGCTCTCACCTTGCAGGAAAACACATGGAAGGGAATACCATGGAATAAGGGGGCTGGTAAGAAGGTTTGAGCATCCAGCAGAGCCACCCTGACATGTCTGCTGTGGATATTTTGTGTTGCAGGACAGTAGTGATGCCCATTGCCAACGAGTTTGCCCCAGATGTCGTGCTGGTGTCGTCTGGTTTCGATGCTGTGGAAGGACATCCCACACCCCTCGGAGGATATAATCTGTCAGCAAAATGTGAGTGGGGCCTTTGCTTCTGCTGCTGTCCTAGGGGTTGAAGGGCAGTATTCCCACATTTTTCATTTCAGGGTCTATTTCAGGTTTTCGTTTCAATGGCAAAACTTTCAGTCTTTGAATTTTCATGTCATTTGTCTTTTTATAATACATATTTTGGCCTGGCTGAAGCCTTAATTTTTTTTTTTTGAAGCATTGCATATTTCAACTTTGAAATATTCAATATGTAATATTCTGTAATTTATTTATAGTCACATCTCTGCTGAACTACAGAGTTACTCTGACTTTAATATAAAATCGCACAAAAAGGCAATACCAGCTGTAAACACTCTCATTGCTACTAAAAGTCCATTTCTTCCTCCAGGATACCTTATTAAAATTTTGAATATTTTTTGCACCCCACCTTTGAGTTAATTACAGAGATCCACAAAAACCTCCTTTTTGCTTCGGGTCTGGGATGTTTTTGGGAGATGCACTGAAATCCCCTCCAGGTTACGTGGACTTTACCTGGCACTGTTTCGTTCAGATTAATCCAGAGAACAGTTTTTCTTGCAAAAAGAGTTTTTATTATTATTTTTTAGGAGTTTGTTCCAGCCAGGAAAGTTGTTCTCTACAGTGACCTTTAAAACCTCGTGAGGGAGCTGAACCTATAAACTTTATATAAGAATAAAGTGAAATAGATTTACAAGAGACGAGTTCTTTGAGATAACCAGAAACACTTTAGGAAGGGAAGTTCTCCTTTACCTGCTGGTTCAATTTGCCATGCTCTGCTCCTCTCACAAAACCAGTTATGGGATCAGCAGTGAATGTTTTTATTTATCTGTTAATTTGTTAATTTGCCAACTCGCAAAGGGGTTTGCTCCGAAACAGAAAGCAGGGAGCGGGGATGGAGGATGGAAATTCCCTGGCTTTTCCTTTGCTTGGCTTTTTGATTATTTTTTCTTTTTTTTCCTGGAGATGGGGGGAAGGTTGCTTTGAGGACACGTTTTTCAAATCCCGGCCGCTCGGTTCTGTTTTGTTTAAAGGGGGCAGAAATGTATTGTGTGTCATCTGATCAAAGTGCCGAGTGCCCTTGGAATTTTTATAGCGAATTACGGCCGGCAAGAGCCGTCTGCCGAGAACGAGATGTCAAACCTAAATCTCTCCTGCCTCAGCTCTGCAGTGCTGCTATCCCAACCCAAACCCTGCCCAGTCCCCTTCCTGCTTCCTCCCAAAAAATCCCCCCCTTCCAGAGGGAATATTCTGTGTTTAATTCAGGGTGCTGAGGGGGATCAAGGTGGTGCTCTCACCTGGGGAGCACACGGATCCATCCCGGCTGGAACGGCGCGGCTAAAACCCAACCTGGCTCGCGTTATGTCCTCTCAAACCCCCGGTGGGCTTTTAATATGATGTAATTCCTCTCCGTAATTCTTTGATCCTTGGCCAGGAGCTCGATTCCAGCCGCCACCTTTGCCCTTCTGCTGCATTTGCTCTGTTCCTCCTCGCAGGTTTCGGGTACCTGACGAAGCAGCTGATGGGGCTGGCCGGGGGTCGTGTGGTGCTGGCCCTCGAAGGTGGCCACGACCTCACTGCCATCTGCGACGCCTCGGAGGCCTGTGTGTCTGCCCTGCTGGGAAATGAGGTACAGGCACCCCAAAATCTCCTTCCTCCTCGGGTTTGGGTGTCTCGTCCTCCCTCCTGCCAAGTTGCTGTCGTTGTTTTGGGTCCTTCTGACCTTTGGTGCTTTAAAGAGTGTTTTGTGTTTAAAAACCACCTGTGCTTTGCTGTCTGTGTGGTGAGTGAAACGGCTAAGAATGATGTTTCTGGGTTTGTTCTTTCTCCAAATTATTTGCTTTGTGCTCTTTGAAAAAACAACTCTTTTAATTAATTTCTGAATTCCTTGTGCAAGCCTTCCCTTCTCTTTGCTCCCCTCTCTAGTCCTACAGCAGTTTCTGCTCTGTGGGACAGCTTGCTTGACATGGTTTGCAGTTGGAATTTTTCCTTGGAATTATATTTTCTGCATGTTGCTGTGTAGGAAAAGCCTTGGCTGTGTCAGAGAAATTGGCCTGGGCATGGGGAATGCCTCCAGCCTGCACTCAGTCCTCAGGACAGCTGAAATCTTGGGAGGTAGCTGCTACATCAGCATGGAAACTGGGGAGTTCCAGTGGTGGGGCACTGGCACAGGGTGCTGAGAGAAGTTGTGGCCACCCCTGGATCCCTGGAAGTGTCCAAGGCCAGGCTGGATGAGGTTTGGAGCAACCTTCCATGGCAGGGGGTGGAACAGGATGAGCTTTAAGGTCCCTTCCATCCCAAACCATCCTGGGATTCTGTGAGGTGTTTATTGCAGCGCCCATCTGCTTTAAGTTCTCACCACAGACAATCCTCTGGCTCCATCCACCTTGGGGTGCAGGATGCACTTTGAAAAGGAAACAGTGGGAATAACACCTGGAGGATGTCATTCCTCCTGCTCACCATGCTGCTAGGATTGCTGACTACAACCTCGTGCAGTAAATAAGTGCTTGATCCAAGCCATGGATAGGTTTGTGGGGAGATCTCAGCACTCAGAATACTTCGGATGTTATGAGCTGCCTGAGTGGTTTCATTGAGCAGAGTGCATATTGATCCTTAAAGGTAAAAACATCGATTATTTTAATCACAGCTCCAAGGCACTTCAGAACACTTAAACACAGACCTGCTCTCACTTGTCCTAGGTGGGCTGTGCAGATAGGATATTATTCCCTGGCTTACCCCCACATCAGAAAGCAGGAAACACTCGTTTTATCCAGGTCTTTCCTCGAGCCTTTTGAAGGCAGGGGCGTCGGGGGGAGCGGCTGCAGCTCCGAGCCGCGGTGCTTTGATGCGGTTTGATCTACGGCGTGTCGGGGATCCTGCCTGCGCACACATGGACAGGCAGCTGTGGCCAGGGCAGGCTGCAGGGAGCTGGGCTGGCTCAGGAGCCATCCCAGAGCTCCACTGGGGCTGCTAGGAAATGAGGGGAGCGGTGCCAGTCCCCCGAGCGCCGGCGTCCTCCGGCGGAGATCAAACCCCGCGCGCCGGGAGGAGCGCGGTGCGGACACGGAACAGGCTCCTTTCCAGCCAGCCAGGAAATTAAACCAGAGCTGGGCTGTGCAGCTGATTGTGGTGCTGGGGAGGAGGTCAGGACTGGGGGAGGGAACTGTGCTGCTGTGGGGGCAGAGTGGTGCAAAGCTCAGGGTGTCAGTGAAATCGAAGGTGGGTTTGGTGCGGGGAGAGAGATTTTGATACAGGCTGAGGGAGTTGGGGTTGTCTGGCCTGGAGAAGGATCTGGGGAGAAGTGTTCCAGTGCCTAAAGGGGCTCCAAGAGGGCTGGACAGGAACTGTGGACAAGGTCCTGAAGGGACAGGAAAAGGGGGAATGGGTTTAATCCATTTTAAACCCAGAGAGCAGGGTTAGATAGGATACTGGGAAGGAATCCTTCCCTGTGAGGGTGGGCAGGCCCTGGCACAGGGTGCCCAGAGAAGCTGTGGCTGCCCCTGGATCCCTGGCAGTGTCCAAGGCCAGGTTGGACAGGGCTTGGAAGGTGTCTCTGCCTGTGGCAGGGGGTGGGATGAGATGAGTTTTATCTCCCTTCCAACCCCCAGCATTCCATGATTCCATGATTCTGAGGTCTGCTGATGGCAATCCAGAGCAGTAAGCCACCTCTCCTTTCCCATCACTGTGCAGAGCTGCTCACTCCATCGTGGGCAGCACCAGCCTTTGCCCTTCAACCAGGAAGCTGATAACAATCAGGTGCCTCATGCCCAGAGGTATTTCCTCCCTTTTCCACAGGCTGGGAATGTTTTCTGTGAGTGTTATTCCAGGAAGAGGAGTGTGCTCTGGAATCAGAAACGTGCTTTGTCTCAGTGTCAACCAAGAGGCCTTGGAAAGCTCTTGCTTAAAGACTCATCCAGGAGTTGCTTTTGCCTTCTCTTAATGTCATACAGAAACCAGTTTGGAGCAAAACTATTTTGAGAGTGGAGAATTAATGAAAAGTGCAATCCATAATTACTAAATCTGGAATGCAGCATCCCGTGAAGTACCTATGGAATGGCTACCATGTGCTCACAAGAGCAGTCTTGGCTGCAGCTTCTCTTGGCTTTGAGCAGAAGTTAAACTTTGCCATAGATATTTTTAACTGCGAAACTCTGGCTGTTCTTTGCTGGGGAATATCCCTGGCTGGGCCTTGAGTGCTGTTTTCAGACACAATTGACAGACATCTCTTGTTTTGGACAGCCCACCTTGGAGGTTTGGGATGAATTCATTCATTAATGGAGAACCTGGGAGGGCAGAGGTGTCTCCTCTTCTTGGCTTTTTCTAAAGGAAATCAACTAAATCCTAAACCATCTCTCCAGCAGTGCTGTCAGACCTTTCCTGGGATGGCACAGACAGGGACACCTCCCATTGAGGAAGAGACCAGTGGGAGGTGTCCCTGCCTGTGGCAGGGGGTGGAATGAGATGGGCTTTGAGGTCCCTTCCAAGCCAAACCATTCTGGGATTCAATGGTAACATTTCTTTGGTGTTCCTCTCTTTCCAGCTTGACCCTCTTCCAGAGAAGGTTTTCCAGCAGAGAGCAAATGCTAACGCGGTGCATTCCATGGAGAAAGTCATCGAGATACATAGTGAGTGCAGCCCCACCGACCCAGCTGGTTCCCTGGGGGCACCCCATGGGTTTCTCAATCGTTCAGCTCCATGTTCCCATTTCCCAGTTTCCTGGTGGTCACTTTACCCTGGCCTGGGTTTGTGCAGCCACAAACTGGTGTTGCTGTGATTGGAGTGATGCCCAGCAAGGCTTTAGCCCTTGTGGGGGAATTTCCAGCCATATTTGTCATTAGGTCTAGAAGTTTCTGAGGGATTTGTGGTGGAAAAGGAATTATTTTTTGAGCACCTAAGGCCCTTGAAGGCAGAATATGGATCAGATGAGTGTTCCCTAGGCAGTTCTGGGCTGGCTGCTGGGTTTGGGACAGCGGGAGCAGTGCTGCTGCCCTGATGGCCCTGTTGTCACCTCTCCCCCAGGCAAGTACTGGCATTCCCTGCAGCGTTTCGCCTCCACGGTGGGATATTCCCTGGTGGAGGCCCAGAAGTGTGAGAACGAGGAGGCAGAGACGGTGACGGCCATGGCATCGCTGTCGGTGGGCGTGAAGCCAGCGGAGAAGAGGTCAGTGCTTTTCCATCCCATCTCCACCTCTGCCCAGGGAGAAGGAGCAGCATTACAGGTTCATTCTCTCCTTCCAGCCATTGCTGCTGCATTCCCCACACCCCACTGTGGATTTCCAAAAGACCTCCTGGGCTACAGGAGAGCAGCAGAGCCATGTGGACACCCTGTGTCTGAGCCTTCTGCTCCAAGCGTGGGTTTGGACCGCGAGAGGGAATTTATTTTGCTGGGGAAAATGTTAACATTTCCCAAATGAAAACAGATTGTCCAAAAGCCCTTCTTGGTGGGAAGTCTAATTCCAGGTGATCCCAGCTGGCTGGGCAGGAAGGCGATGGGAATGTAAGGAGGGAGACTTGGCACCACAGATTGTCCAACTCTGTCACACCCAACCCTCTTTCCTCTCTCTCCTCCCTCTCCCCTCCCTCAGACCTGAGGATGAACCCATGGAAGAGGAGCCTCCTCTGTAGCATCCACCTTCGAGCTGGAGTTCTCCTGTCTGTTCATCTTCGTCTCGAAGCTCTGCCAAGAAGCTTTCTCTTGTTACTCCTGCGTCCTGTCATGGTTCTTTCCAGAAGGACAGCCAGGTGTAAAGCAAAGCAAGCGACACAAAAAAACAAATCTCTCCACATCTTTGAGTCTCTTTTTGCCGAAAAAAATGCTGGTGAAGAGCAGCAAAGGACTGACAACGTTGGGCACTCTTCCTCTGGTCCTCACCGGGAGTGGAAAGAGGAACGACGCCCAGGAAGTCTTTGGCAGAGTTGCCAAAAAAAAACAAACAACAACAAACAAAACACAAGAATAATAAAGAAATCAAAGATTTAACAACACAAATCAAACAAACCTTAACGTAAAACTGGTGCTTACAAAGTTGATTACCCACAACTGAGCAATCTCCGCTTGAACCACTCGACCCATCGTGTACTTTCATTTCTTGGATATTTGGAAATGGCTCTTGCCTGCCTGTGAGTCAACGACAGCTCTCGTCGGAACGGGAACGTTGGGAGATGATGGTGTATTTTTATCGGGGTGGGACAGGAAATGAAATGAGGGACTCATCTGACACCTAAAGGAAAGGGAAGGAGAAGGGGAATGGTAGCCCAGATGGAGTCGGCTTTATTGTCTCCAAAGCCATCTGAAGATGAGTTTGTGCCTTTTTTTTTAATTGATGGATTCGGTGCAGCTGGATTTTCTGAAGTTTGAGGAACAATGCCTTAAGTAAAAATTAATTAAAAAAAAACAAAACACAAAAAAAAATTTAAAAAAAAATAATAAACCACAAAGAACACAGCAGTTCCTGAATATTTTTCCTCTGGTTGGAAAAGCCAAGGACTGCCATCAGGAAGGAAGACTTTTTTTGGCTTGTGCTGGCATGATGGTGGGAAGCAGGCATCAGCTGAACAGAGCGTCTCCAAAAACTGTCGACAAGTTTGGATTTGTTTTGTTTTCTTTCATTGCTGTTTCAGAGAAAAAAAAAAGGAAAAAAGGAAAAAAAAAAGAAAAAAAGGAAAAAAAATTAAGGTAGTTGCCAAAAAAGTGGCAAATACTGTTGGGTCTTTGAAATTCAACCATTTTTAACAACCAATTTTCAAATGTTTTCTCTCTCTTCTACATTATCTAGTAATTGAACTTATCAATTTGGTTGTCGAAGCATGTATTAGACACAAATGCAGGTTTTAAGACTGGAATGCTTTTTATTAAAAGCAACTAGCATGAGATATTGCTTAAATTGTTAGGTATAAATATATATATGTGTATAATGTATATTCCAAATGTATTCCAAGCTTAGAAACCGGATTCCTATGAATTATTGAGAAAAATATTTATGATGCATTTATAGAAAAAAGAAAAAATATGTAATAAATGCATACTCTAACAGTAGCCATTGGAAGCTCCCTAGGGACAGATTTGGGAATTGGAACGTCAAAGGTGCTTTTGGAAAAGGATCCAGGTTGAAACTTGAGGACTTTTCAGGCGACAGGTTGTGAAGTTTTTCAGAAAGCCAACACTTTAGCCACTGGGCAACTACCCTAAACATTTGTATTTTAATTTAAGGTTTTTAGTTGTGATCCTTTTCTAACAAAAACGAGAAAAAAAAAGAGTTTTTTATAGCAAAGACGATGAATTTGCTGTTAATTTTTATATGGATATTTCCCGAAAACCCTCCGGAAGCCTTGTTTGTGTGACTCTGACATTTCTTTTCCATTTGGCAGGTTTCCTTTCCGAACGGCAATAGCATCTAAACCTTTCTTCCTCCCTCTTTTCTTGCTTGTACATGGATTTTCCTTTTTTTTTTTTGTTTTTAATTTTTTAAATTTTATTTTTAAATTTTCTGTATTATTTTCTCTCCTTTTCCTCAACTCTTTTTGTACAGTGAGCAGCTTTCTGCAGGTGTAAGGAACTGTGGGCAGACTGACAAGAGTTTATTTTTTCCTGGGAAAGGGCGCATTTTACCGAGAAGGAGGAGGAGGGACCGTGATAGGCTCTTTTTTGTAACGATTCCACCGACTGTATATTTCCTCAGCTCTCTCGTAGTAGCTATGTAAAGAAAATTAGGAATTTTCTTACCTGGCGGGCGATGCCTTTATCCAGACTGCGGCTGCTGGCGCTGCCTGCCCTCGGCAAGGCTCGTCGGACGCTCCGCGACCGCTGGCGTTTTCTCTCCGCCCGCACACACCCCACCTCCTCTCTCCCTCTTTTTCTCTCCTCTTCTTTTTCATCCCGGCGCTGGGAGGGGGTCTGGAGGGATTTTTTTTCGCCCCCCACCCCGAGGAGGTCGTTGCCTCCCAGGAATGCTGGGTGGGAGAGTTGAGCGCCCCGGAGGAGACAGTGCTCCCTCCCTGTGTGCCTCCTCGCAGCAGTGTAGGACACACATCCCTCTTCCCAGCACAGCTTCTCCCTAACCACCCTGCTTTTATCCTCTTCCCACGCTGACTGACGGGGTCGCTTCCAGTAACTTCTCTTCTTTCCAGTCCTCGAAGCAGCCGCTTTCGTTCCGTTCAGGACTCGCTCGCTGGAGGAATTGGAAGCGTGACTCCCGAATGCAGGAGGCTTTTGTTTCCTTCCTCCATTTCTAGTTTCAAAGCCAGACACTACAGTATTTGAGTTGTGCCAACCCAAGTACATCCTAAAATCTCGAAAGCTCCGGTTGCAAGGACCGTCCTGGGCGTATCCCAAAAATCCCGCTGTGCGAGAGCACCGCGTACCTGGGGGTGTTGTGGTTTGGGGTTGGTTTTTTTTTCCATCCGACCACGCTGCTGCTGTGATCTCAAATCCATCCGGCTGCTGAATTGGGTGACTGATGTGGCATTTTCCTCCCCGTGCTGTGGGCAGTGTTTACACCTCCCTTTGTTCTTGTCAGCTCTTCCCCGGAAGGTTTTTCACGTTTCTCCTCCCGGTCGTGGCAAAGTTTTTTCCTTCCTTCTTGCAACCTTCCACGGCTGACCGTGCTGAGCCAGTTCCTTTGGAAAATCCGGAGGAGCTTGTCGGGATGCCACCTTCCTTCCTTCCTTCCATCCTTTCCATCCTTTCCCTCAGCTTTTTGCCAGGATGGAAAGATTTTTCCCGAGACTCCAGAGCTCGTCTCCTCCAAATTCCCGGCGCCGTGGATTTGTCTTGCAGCATTCCCCTCTTCCCTGGGAACGCTCTTCCCTGGGCTGTGACCTTCCCTGGGGATGCTTTTCCCTGGGAATTCTTCCCTGGGGCACGGAGAGAGGGGAGGGAGCCCTCGTTTTGAGGCTCTCCGGGGTTTTTTCACCTTTTTGAGCCATTAAGCTTCTTCATTTCAGATGACTTTGCCATGGGGCAGGAGCCCGGGATGCTCCTGCATCCCATCACGTGCTGCCCAGGGCATCCTTTGTACCTGCTTGGGAAGAGAAGGAACATCTTCCAATCCTCTTTACAGTGAAGTGAGGCCCAGTTTGCAGTACACAAGTAACCATTGGGGTTTGGTTTTTATTTGTTTTCTTTTTTTTTTTTCTTTTTTGTTTTGGTTTTTGTTGGTTGGTTTGTTTGATTTTTTTTTTTTTACTTTCGATACAAAACATTCCTTTTTTTATTAGTCACGGTCATGTATTCATTCCATTCTTCCTTTTGTAAACTTTTTTGGGCCCACGTTCTTTTACGGGCATTGATATATATAAATATATATATAAATATATATGAATATATTTTTTTAAGTTTCCTACACCTTGAGGTTGCATGGTCTGTAAGGTTGGCATGTCTTTATATTGTATACAGATTTTGCACGCCAAACTTGGCAGCTTTGAAAACGATAACAAGAAAAAAAAATGGAAAAACAAAAAAAAAAGTAAGAGGTGGTTTGGGGTTTTTTGGGGCTGGTTTTTGTTTTGTTTTGTTTTGTTTTTATATTGGGTTTTTTTTTTCCTCTCGTGGCATTTGCGGAGACTAAAGGTTGGGATGTTGTTGTCACACACACTCACCCACACAGCTACACACAAAGGAAGGAGAGTGGGAATTTTTTTTTTTTTTTCCGAGTCTTACTGAACTTAATGAGAAGAAATTGTGCTTTTTATTGTTTAAAAGAGTAAATAAAAAACAAAAAAGGACTACTTAAAACATTTCTCATTTTAAGAAGAAAAGAAAAAAAACTAAGACGTTTATTTAGCACTTGTGACTTA
The DNA here is from genome assembly GCF_008360975.1 of Lichenostomus cassidix. Classification (NCBI taxonomy): domain Eukaryota; kingdom Metazoa; phylum Chordata; class Aves; order Passeriformes; family Meliphagidae; genus Lichenostomus; species Lichenostomus cassidix. The sequence goes on along the minus strand of NC_139488.1, from coordinate 4,364,784 downwards.
CCAATAATAGAGTTTATTGTATTTATGTGGAAACAGTGTTTTTTAGGGGAACTACGCCGAACACACCAAGTAAACTGCCTGTGTCATTATTATTATTATTATTGTTATTATTATTTTCCTTTGGGTTGGTGTTTTTGCTTTGATTTCTCGGCTGGGTGGGGAGGTTGGATGCAACCCTTGTGTCACCGCGCGGAGTCGTTCATTCCGAGGAGCCGGATGGATGGATGATGGATGGATGAGGAGAGGAGGAGGACTTTAAAGAGTTAACTCTTCAGCACAGCTGCGTTAACTTTTTTAAGAAATTACTTTTACATGATGTATTATTGCTCGGTTTCACTTTAAGCAGTCGTGTACTGTGCAACACTGTGGTTTAACAAAAAAAAACGAGACTTTACCGCGAAAGGCAAAACGTGTTTCTTCATTGTCACGGAGTTGGGCTCGTTCTCAGCCCATCTCCACTTTGTCTTTGATATTGATGATGAAAAAAAAAAAAAGAAAAAAAAAGTATCCTATTGAAAGAAAATAAATTAACACTTTTTCTGTGCTCCATAGTGGAGGCGCTATTTTCCAATTTATGAGGATGACAAACTTATATATATAATATATATATAAAAGTGGGGGCAGGGAGGGGGGGAAGGGGTTGAAACATTATTCACCCGAGAGCTTATTACAGATATGTAGTATCAAAAAGTTGTAACTATATTATATTCTACTTTATACCTATACATGCTCAGTATGACGTCACCATTGGTAGCAGCTACCGGTTTACGCTGTAATTTAGACACAATTTCACTCTTATTGTATGGACCCTACTTTCAGTGATGGTAGCATTCTTTGTGCTCGATTTTCCAATGGTCCTTTCTTTTGAATTGGTGGAGTTGGAATATTTTTTTTTCTCATTCTTGTTTTTTCTCTCTTTGTTTTTATTTTGTTTTTCTTTTATTTTTCTCTTTTCTCTTTATTTTTTTTTTCTTTTTTTACTGGCCAATGGTGTCTTTCTCTGACAGTACCGACTTCGATTTCAACTTTATTAGGAGTCCAGTATTTTGTACCACATTATGACAACTTGTTATTCTTGTGGTGTAAATAAAAGAAAAAAGTTAATTATAGTACCACCCGGGTTTCTGCTACTGATCTTCTTTCCTTCCTTGGCTGGGATGGGATGTTTCACCTGCTGGGTTCTTCAAAGTGGTTTTTTTGGGCAAAATATACCCATGTGTGTGTTGGGATGTTCCTGGAAAAGTTCCTAGAGCTTCTCAGTTCCTTGTGGCTCCCAGATGTGCGTTGACAAGCACCTGCAAAAAAAAAAAATTAGTTTCCAGGTGAAGCAGATCCACCTTTATACCTTTCATGGCCTTTTTCAGATGTGTTTTCCCTCTAATTGGCCTCATGGAATTGTCCTCTGCTGCCTGGCCTGCCACTGGGGTGGGTGATGCTCCACACCCTTCCCAGGCCTCTCACAGGGTTTCATTTTCTTAATTTCACTTGTTTTCCTGATATTTTTAAAGGAGAAGGAGGCAGTTCCTCCCTGTGGGCAGCAAGTCAAGGCTTTGTGCTTCAGGTGAATGTCTGTGGCAGTGGCAGCACCACAGGGAGGAACAAAATCCAATATTGAATGTACAACCTGAGCACATGGGGGGCAAAGAGCTCAGTCTGTGCCAGGAAAACGTCCTGGATTTTATGATGGGGTTTGGATCTGTCTGCCTGGGTATGGGAGAAAAGGCTAAAGCTGGGCCAAGGCAGGAGAAAGTTCACAACAAGAGGGACATTGAGGGGCTGGAGTGTGTCCAGGGAAGGGAATGGATCTGGGAAGGGGCTGGAGCAGCTGAGGGAGCTAAGGAGAGAGAGGAAAGAGAAAAGTGGGAAAGCTCGTGGGTCAAATGAAGATGGATTTAAAAATGCAAGGGCCAGGGGGTCAAGCTGCAAAGGCTCAGCTAGAGCAAAGCAGCAGGAAGGAAAACCCAAGGAAAGTGATGGCAAACAATCCCTGAATGGAAAGCTCTTCCTGCAGGAGCTGCTCAGGGAACAAATCTCGGAGGTGCCTGGAGAACCACCTCTCCTCAGCAGGGCTGTTCGCTGAGCAGCAGGGAATACATTTTAGGAATTGTAGGAGTGGTAAAAAGCCATCTCCCCAGGCTGTGGGGAAGTCGCAGCCTGCCTTTTTATCCAGCAGCACAGATTGGCAAAGCCCTTTCCTGCTGAGGATGGGGAATACGTTCCCATTTCACGGCTGTGCTAATGGAAGGCTGCAGCAGGGACGGAGCAAATTCTGAACTAATGACAGGCTCTGAAGGAAAGGGATGCTCTCTGGGTTCACTCAGGGCTTCACTGGGTGGGACTGTGGGATTTCTGTGCCGTTGGAAGGATGTGGAAAGCTGGGAAGGGCTGGGATCAGCCTGGGGTGGCACAGGGACATCGGTGAGGGACACCTGTGTGGATTGGATTGCACAGCCAGAGCATCAATGGGCACTGGCCACAGACAGGTGCCATTTATCTGATTTACTTCAGGCCTTTGAGTCTTTTTCATCTCTTTTATTAATTCATTCCCCTGCCCCAAGGGGGGGAAGGTTTGGAATCATACAATCAGAGAAACGATGATCTAAAGATCATCTTGTTCCAGCCCCCTGCCATGGGCAGGGACTCCTCCTTCAAATTCAATGCAATTAAATGGGGAAAAAGGAAAAAAAAAAAACAACAAAGTGTTTTTACTATATGTAGAAGGGTGAGGATGCAGACAGAATTGTGCATTTTTGCTGTATCAAGGCACAATTATCCAATGGTCACCAGCTTCAGAGTGCCTGCAGGAACGAGAAACCTGTTTCCCATTAAATCAGGAAGGGAATGGGGAGCAATTCCTGAGCTTTAAAGGCGATTAAATACCCAGAGTCCTTGAGCAAGCTTTCAGAATTTCACTCTTCAATTACATGTTTCAGTTTGAAAGGGAATTTTTTTTTTTTTTAAAATCCCTCCTTCCCTCCTAGCACAGAGCAATTCCTGCAATCCTCCCCAATCCCCGAGGATAATGCAGCCAGCACAGGCTTAGCAGCCTCCTTTGAGCCGGCTGGGTTCACCCGGTGGTGAGCGACAGGAATTCCTGGAGCCCATTTATCCAGGAGGAGGTCCTGGCAATGCTGAGGGTCCCTGCCTGGCCCCCAAGCTGCTCCCAAATTGTTCTGGAGGAAGGCTGGGACCGAAAGGGATGAAATATGGCTTTGGGAAAGGTGGAGAGAACTTTGTCTGGGAAAGGGAGAGAAGTTGAATGTTGGAGATGGAAATCTCCGCTGGGAGCATCCCGAGCTCATCCCGAATCCTGCCAAGCCTCGGGAGCGCCAAGGGAAGAGGGGCTGCGGATTTTAGGGCATGTCTGCAGGCATTCCCAGCTGGTTTTAGGGAATGTCTGCAGGCTGGGGCAGCCAGGTGCCCAACCCCACCGCCGGGGGATGCAGCCTGGCAGGAGGAGGAGGAGGAGGCTGTGGAATATCTGCACACCCGAACCACAGGGTGGCTTCCCGAAGCTCCGGCTGGAAGCTGATCCAGGCTGCCTGGTTCTCCCTGGGCTGATGGATGCTGTCCCCAGCCTCACCGGGATGCTTTCCCTCCTTTTAGGGGCTCAGCCTGTGGCTGGTGAAGCAGCTCCGTGTTGGGGATAACAAATTGCCCTGGCCAGGTTTATCTGCTGGGCTTCGGCAGAGACCTGAGCCGTGCCAGATCCCGGGAGTGCTGAAAACGAGACTGGAATTGAGTTATTCCGGGCGGGCTGCAGGCTAATTCCTCTTTCATCTAAAGCCTTTTCATATTTGACCTCTCTCCCCTTTATCTGCGACGGGAAATTTGATTTGCACTGTTATTCCAAAACAATTCCTCTCGGTTCCCTTTGTGAGTCGAGCGAGGCAGGACTTAGGGTTTAAGCATCCCGGGCTGCTTCCCAGCTCTGCTGTGGAGAGGCTTGGAGGGGGATGGAAGGGAGAGGAATCCAAGCAGGGCGTGAAGTGCCTGCAGACTCCATCAGGGCTCCTCCAAGGAGCATCCCAGATTCGCTCCAGGATCACTCCCTTGTTCCCGAGGATCCTGGATCACCCTGCTGCTGCTGCTGGGCTGCTCAGCCATCCCTTCCTGGGGCAGAGCATGCAGCTCCCCGAGCTGAGCCAGGCTGGCATTTTGTCTGAAGGAACACAAAAACATGGAATTTGGCGGCTCCCACCTTTCCTTAGTCGGAAAACACAGTGCCTTGAATTTACCATGGAATCACCAAGGTTGGAAAAGCCCTCTCAGCCCGCTGAGTCCAACCATTCCCCCAGCAGTTTTGCTTTGGGTTGGGGTTTTTTGGGGGTTTTTTTCCCCCTTGGGTACAATTAAAGCCATGAGCTCAAAGGAACATGTAGTATTTTGCTGGGAAAATTGAGTGGAATGGGAAAAGACACCCTGACTGCCACCAAATCCATCTATTAGCTGAGCAGCACCACCCTTGTCCTGCTGGGTGGCTGGGGAGAGCCAATTTGAGGCTCAGGTGCTTTCCCAACTTTCAGTTGGATTTTCTCCTTTTCCAGACAACTTGGATTTCGCTTGGAACCTGTCTGGCAGCGTTTGGCTTCCTGCCTGCTTGGAGCCAGGGCCTGTGGAGATTAATGACATGGAAAATGAGGAATGTTGGCTGTAAAACTCTGGAAATTGTGGGAAAAAGGCAGCTTGGAGAGGCAGCCTCTGGTGAGAAGGCGTGTGGCTGCTTCAGGGGTTTGGGAAGGCAAAGGTTCTAGCAGCTCTTTCAACAGGATTGTTTTCCCAATCCCTGGCAGTGTCCAAGGCCAGGTTGGACAGGGCTTGGAGCAACCTGGGATAGTGGAAGGTGTCTCTGCCCATGGCAGGGGTGGGATGGGATGAGCTTTAAGGTCCATTCCAACTCAAACCATCCTGGGATTCTGGGATCCATGGAGGAGCTCGAGTACAGCAAATCCTTCCCTTCCTCTGCTGATGGAAAGGATCCAGGTTTCTGCAGGTGAGGACCTGTTTGGGATATCTCAAGGAGCAGGATGTGGCCTGGCAGTGTTGAGCCAGCTTAGGAAAAGGGATATGGAGTGAGGGAATCCCTCCAGATTGTCTCCATCAGGTCTCCCAGCTGCCAGCAAGGAAAGGGAATCACATTCCTGGCACAACAGAAAGGTTCAGCTCCAAATCCCCTCGTTTGGTGCCAACAGGGAAAAGTTACCTGGCAGGGCTGGAAAACAGCAGCCAGGAAGATCCTCTCGAGCACCAGTGGTGGGAAAGCAGCACCTTGGGAAGCTGCTGCCTCGTGGCAATGATGTCAGCACTGCTTCTCCTCGAGGCTGGGGGAGGAAAACTGCTGAAATTCAGCTTCCCAAGCCCCTTTGTGTCCAGACAAACCTCCTCTCCAATGGGAAAGTCCCCTGGGGGAAGTGTGCATCTCTCCAGCATGCAGCTATGGTTAATTCTGAGCAGAAGGGAGGAAACCTGTGAGGATTATACCCAAAATTTTCCATGGAGGGTCCATCTGGACCTCCCTGCACCCCTTCACCTTCTCTGGATTCTGACCCCATTCCATGCAGAACGGGAATTCTCGGTTGTAAAATGGGGCTGACTGACAGAAAAGATCCAGGAAATCCTAAATCAGTGAGGGTGGGCACATTCCTCAGTAAGCTGTGCCTGGAATTGGCATCCTGAAGCCTTCAGGAGCAATGCCAGCCCCTCCTGACTCCTGCCAGAGCTCTGGTTAAACAAGAGGAGAAAGCCCTTCAAGAGTGGCCATGCCAGGAGCCTTTGTTCTCTACAAAACTCACCTAGAAATGTTTTATTCATCACAAAATTCACCTAGAAACACTTTTGAGGCTTTGCTGCCCTAAAAGCAGGGCAGGCTGGTCACCTCTTGCTGGAGCCAAATGAGCACTGAGCGGGACAGGGATTTAGGATGTCCCTTTCTGATGGTGACCCTGTGAAGCTGTGGGAGGAGGGATGGCGCTGTTTGAAGTCCCAACCCCCCATCTTCCCTTTCCAGCCCCTCAAACCAAGGCTGAGCTTGATAAAATCAGCATTTCCTGGCTGGAAGTGGGGTGAGGACAGAGCCAGTGCTCCTGTGGCACCCAGGGGAAGCAGCACCATGGAGCATCCCCACCCTGGGACGAGGGGATGGATGGATGGATGGATGGATGGATGGATGGATGGATGGATGGATGGATGGATGGATGGAGGACTTGGCCCTGGGATTACTTTCTTTAGCCCAACCCAGGCCAACAGTACAAAAGCCAGTGAGTAGGGAAGATGAGGCTGAATGAGTCTTTAGAAGGGGAAAGGTGGAAATCACCTGGAAAGAAAAATATGTGTGTGTATTTACAGATGTATCTATCTTATATACATAAATATATATAAAATCTGACCTGGCCTTGAACTTTTCTGGCAGGGAGGAAAAATTCATTAGGAAATGCAGCCCAGCCTGCAATTCCTCATTAGATCAGTGGGAGCCACGTTAGTGGGGCCAGTAAATCTGCCAGATGGCAAGGGGGGGATTAGGTGGGAAGGTGGGACCCTCAGGAGGGTGCTGTGCCTCCCCTCCCCCAGCCCTGCTGCACCCCCACCTTCCTCATTAAGGAATGTTAATCATCCCAGCTCCAAATTGCTTTGTTTATAATAAAATCTTTATGGTGCTGAGAGGTTTGGGGTTTTTTCCCTTTCCCTGTTGCATGGGAAGGGTTGGGAGGGCTGGCAGCTTCCATCCCAGGAGGTATTCAGCCCTGGATGAGCCTTGGAGCAACCTGGGGTAGCAGAAGGTCTCTCTGTCCCTTTTCAAGACGTGCTCAGAAATTTAATCCTTCCGAGATCACTGCCCTTGCTGAGGAGGGTGAACAGGGAATGGGCTGGGAAGTTCTCTGGATGGCAGGGATGAGGAAGCAAGCAGACAGATCCATGCCTGGCTAATCCCAAAAATCTCGTTTGCCGAGGCTGCTGATATAACCTGGCTCAGTCCCAGCTGGGTGTTGGCTGCCCAGTGCTCTGCAGAACTCGTGACACATCAAGGAAAAGCCTTTTCAACAGGCAGAGCTAAATAAAAGGTTGAAAAAAATAAAAATAATCAAGTGACTGGCAGAGAAGGCAGCTGCCTCCTTCCTGCCTGGGTTTGTTTGTTTTCCCTAGTCAGCGAGGTCGCCGTGGTTTTTCCAGGGTGATTCTCCATCCCCACCATCCTCCTGCTTCCCCTCCAGGCTGCATTTCCTCCTCTCCCTCCCTGCCGAGCCGTGAAGGAATAGGGATGAGCTAGGAAGGATGAAGGATGAAGGATGGGCTGTTTCTGCGGAGGGGAGGAGGGAAAGAAGCAGCCCTTTTCCCTGGGGAGCAGCGCAGCTCCTTGTGAGTGTTTACAGGATCCATGCTGGCAGCAGGCGAGCAGGCAGGGATGTGCCAAGGGATGATATCACAGGGCTGATGGACTCCAGAGCTGCTCACAGATCGGGGAGAGATAAAAGAGAGAGCTAGAGGATTAGACAGAGCCCAGCCCATCACCTTGAGGAGATAAACTGAGTTGGTTTTGTCTGGGAGGAGGTAATAAATGAAATGTTGCAGTGACCTAAGGGGAGCACAGAATCCTAAAATGGTTTGGAGTGGAAGGGACCTTAAAGCTCATCTCATTCCCACCTTCCACTAGGGACACCTTCCACTATCCCAGGGTGCTCCAAGCCCCATCCAGCCTCATCCAGGATGGACACAAGCAAAATATTGACCTGTTCCCTAGTGGAGAAAAGAAGATGCTCCCGGCAGAACCCCCCACATTTCCCATTTCCACAAAAATTCCAAATTAATGGGATAACTCTCCCTGCTCACCGCAGTTCTGCAAGGGAACTTTTAAATTTGGTTTATGCCTTAATGTTATAGCTCTTTAATAATGGCCTCACTGTGGGCTGGCGACTCGAGGCAGTAAAATGTAAAATGTAGGTTTTCCCAATGGCAAAACCAGAAATATTCCTGGTGTCCCAGGCTTGGCACTAAATTCCCTGTACATAATGTACATCCCCACCATCCCCAGCATTTCCTGATGACTTGTGCTTGGGCTGGCTCAGACACACTGAGACACACACGAAACTATTTGGAGAGGAGAAATGAAAAGCACCTCAAGGGCTTCCAGACTAAAAAGAAAAAAATAAAGTTCAGCCTTTTCTCCGTGTTTCCTCCACATGGAAATTTGCTCTAATTGGTTCAAGCCTTTTATTTCAGGTTTATTTTGGGATATTTTGGATATCACTGGGAAAATGTGAGCTAAGGGACTGGAAAGGGTGGAGATGTCCTCTGCATCACAGCTCCTGAGGAACCCTGTTCCTGTTCCTGTTCCTGTTCCTCTTCCTGTTCCTGTTCCTGCAGCTCCCCAGACTTTCCCTCCAGAAACTTTCCCTCTGGAAAGGGAAGGGAAATGAATGAATGAGTGAATGAATGAATGAATGAATGAGTGAATGAGGGAACAAAAGAACAAACCCCAAGGGGTTCCAGCCTCCATCCAGCATCCCAAAGCTCTCTCTGGACAACAATTTTGACATCCCACGTGGCTCCTCCATTGCTTCAGCACCCTGCTGGTGCCATGGGGTGATTAGGAAAACCTTCTCATGAGGATGCTGTAAACTTTGGGTGTGGTGAACACCCAAGGCAGCAGAGCTTCCCATCCCATGGACATTGTGGTATCCAAAGAGGACACAACCACCTCCTCAACTCGCTACCTTCCACTCCCCTCTAGTGGTTATGGAGCCAGGGAGGCAGGGAGGAGCACAGTGGTGCACAGGAGTGGCTTTGGGATCATTGCTGATGCCATCTGAAGGGCACAGATGAGTTCCTGCTCAGGGCCAGAGAGACATGTGCCTGTGTGACACAGCCCAGGCTGAGCCAGGGTGGTAGAGATGGGTGTCACACCCTGCACCTTCCTTTCTTTAAAAAACAACAAAAAATTAAAAATTTTTAAAAAGTAGTTATCTTGTCTCCCTAAGGAGAGAAATGAAGAAATGAAAAGAACCACAACTGGCTCCAGGGCATTAGTCCTGTTGTCCCCACGTCCCCCACCTCTGTCTCAAGCCCCTGAGATTTGGGGTTTTGGTTTTGTTCATGGGCTGAGCCAACTCAGACATGTGGCCAAGAGCCTGGAGAAGAAAGATGTTGTTAATCTGATGCTCTGGCCTCAGTTCCTGATGCTGTCAGCTACCCGGAGAGTTACAAATGAGTAGATGAGGATGGAGCTGAGATGGGATAATAAATATCAGCCAAGGACCCCCTTGGTTTCTCCTCTGTCATCCTAAGAGGTTTTCTCAGAGATTTCTCGGAGCTGGCGCTGATCCTTGCTGAGCAAACATCTCTGTGAGTGTATCTCCTCCTTGCTAAGCATCCCCCAAACAGAGGGGAGGGATCAGGACACCTGAGGCTTGACACAGAGGCTGGGACTTTGTTTTCCCTTCAGTGATCCATCAGACCTGGATTTGAGGCATCCAAGGGCCAGAGCATGATCCCAGCACCTCAGCAGGTTCAGGTGGGTGGTGACAGGGTGGTGGTGCAGGGACACAGAGTGACCCCACAGCCCGCCTGGCAGCAGAATTTTTCAGGGTATTCCCACGGGCATCTCTGCTGGGATGGAGCCTCCAGGGATGGGAAAACAGCTGTTCTGCCAGTCTGTGGGACAAACCAAGCTCTGGAGAGACACCTCCATCCTCCTCAGGACAATCCCAAGGTCCCTTTCCTGCCACCACGCTGAACCCGACCTTTCTCCCAGCACGGGTCCAGGGACCTTTGTGTTGCTTGAGAACTGAGATTCCTCTTTTTTTTCCCATTCCTTTTCCCCCTTTGGAAGTTGGGCAGTTTCCAGCATGAGTCACTGTCCGCCTCTTCCCCGTGATTAGCGCGCTGGGAGTTGAGAGGATGACTTTGGGGTAACCTCCTCGAATTAATCAAAGTGTATCTTCCACAGTTCAGTGCAGTAAAACCATCATCCGGCCAAATCCCTCCTGACTGGCACAGCCCTATCCCAGTCCTTTTTCCCTCTGCTCTTTCCTCCTCTTTTTTTTCTTTCTTTTTTTTTTTGGTTCTTGATCTCTTTTATCCTTCCCTCTTAGCGGTGTTTCCCACAAATGCTTGTAACCTCTTTTCCCCTTAAATTTGGCAGAGCCCTTCTCAGGGAGGTTTGTTTGTTTCTGTGCTTGCAGCTCTTTTCCTTGTGTCCATCCACGAAGTTTGGGCTTTGTCTGTTTGGTTCACAGGCTTTTGACATCTTAAATAATGGGATGGTTTCACCATCTGACAATAGGAACAAAACCCAAGTGACCCACCCTGCTGCACTTTTCAACTCCTCGTTAAAACCTCCAAGGTTTTGACTGATTTCAGGATTAAACAGTTTTTTTAAGGATCAAAAAATGCAATTTTGAGCATTTTTCCCTCTCTGTTGGTCTGTGTGGGTGGAAAAGCTCTGGTTGCTTTGCCTGTGTGGCTCTGTGCATCAAATCCCAAATGGTTTGGGTTGGAAGGGACCTTAAAGCTCAGCTCAGGTGGGCAGGGACACCTCCCACTGTCCCAGGCTGCTCCAAGCCCTGTCCAACCTGGCCTTGGACACTTCCAGGGATCCAGGGGCAGGAGAGAGAGAGAATGAGACAGATGTGATGGGGGAGGTTCACCAAATTAATTTGTTTGACCCCTGTCTTGCTGAGCAAACACCTTTAGGTTTAATTCCCACCTGTCCCCTGTCGCAGCAAATAACCATCATCGCAATTTGGCAACCCGAAATCTGGGGAATGTGCCATGGGAATTTCAGCTTAGCAGGATGGGATAGAGGATAGAGCCAGTAGCAGAGCCCAGGAGGTTGGGATGGGGGAAACTGTTAAACCAGAGCACAGGATTTCCTCCAAGCCGGGAGCTGTGCTGCTGAGATAAAAGGCACACTGCAGAAAAGGCTGGATTTTGGGATTTAGCAGTGCAGGTAGGAATGCTGAAAGCTCGGAGCTCAAGGCTCATTGCCATCAGGCATTTTTCCTTGCAATGATGAAATATTTCTTTCCTGGAACCTGGAGTACAGATTCCCATGCCTTTTGATACCTGGGGTATCTTGAATTAAGAACTGGTAATTTCTTAAGGACAAATTGAGAGCTGGAGTTTTGCATTCCCTCTTCATTTATCCAGCTCTGTTTTCACTTCTCAGGGTTCACTTAGATAGACAAGCCTTGACTTTTCTAGCAGCAAAGCTCCAAAAACTTGAAATACTGATTTGGGGCAAAAAATTAAATGATGGAAATGTCTGGCGAACCAAAAAATAAAAAAAAAAAAGGAAAGGGAAAGGGAAAGGGAAAGGGAAAGGGAAAGGGAAAGGGGAAGGGAAAAGGAAAAGGAAAAGGAAAAGGAAAAGGAAAAGGAAAAGGAAAAGGAAAAGGAAAAGGAAAAGGAAAAGGAAAAGGAAAAGGAAAAGGAAAAGGATGAGCTGCTCTCTGACACCTGCAAGCCAAATTTCACCTGCAGGTGAGCAAAGTTGAGGGCAGAACCAGAGAGTCGAGGAGTTAATGAAGAGGAAGATGTTTTTTGGCGCCAATTTGGGCAAACGTTTCGGTCCAGCACAGGCCTGTGATGTGCTCAGCCACAAGTGTGAGTCTAAATCCTGTTTGGCACGTGCTGGAAGTGCTTCCCTGAGCTGAGGCCTTGAGTTTTAACCTCCTAAAAAGTCTTGCCAACCCATGAAAAGTGCTTAAAGACCAGAAATGAAAACACATCGTCGCTGGCAACAACCTTTGGGTTTTGAGGGATGTTCATTTTATGGGTCAGAGACATATGGGAAGAATTCATACATTTCCCAAATAATGATGCACAGAGTTGGGAGCATTTTAATGTGAAACAGCACCATGGAGGTGGGTCGTTCATGGATTTTGGATGCTAAAGCTGGCTGGGAGAGGGTGCCCTGGTGGATGTGCCCTGCTGGATCACCAAAGGACATCCAGGGGATCCTCTAACCCCATGAGAACGTGCACTGGTGGGCTTTGGGAAGGAGCCCAACAGAGTGGGATGATGGGAGCATCCCAGCCAGCAGGGCTTGGCTTGGGATTTTGTCTGTCCAAAGGAAACCCCAGGCTCCTGATCCATTATCCCCCCTGCCTGACATTTCAGCTCCAGGCTGTACAAGGCAGTGGAAAAATGACATGAAGGAACTTGACTGCACTTGATCCACAGGGTCAGCTGGGCCCAGAGCAGTAGAGCCCTGTGGAGCCTTTATTTTTATCCTGGGCTGGGATTGCTCCTCAGTTTTGCAAGAGTATTGGAGACTGGGGACTCTGTGACTTCCAGGAGAGGATGCAAGCAAGCCCAGAGTGGAGAACCCACCCTCTGCCACCAGCCAAAATCCACAGCCTGGTTCTCCTCCAGCTTCAAGAGTGTGTTTGTGTTGGTTGGCCAGACAGCCCTGGAGATCCTGGAGGGATGACACATCCCTGGATTTGTGTTCCAGCCCTGTTTTGGGCAGGAAAGCAGAGTAAGGTACAGTGGTTTCAGCTTCTGGGCCTTTGGCAGAGATCTAAATCTGAACCACTGCTGCTTTCCTTAGGGAAAATTCCATCTGGAGATCTGCTGTGGCACCAGGAGATGTCACAGGGTAGAAACAGTGCAGGTGGAGCAGCCTTGTGCTGTTTTATTGATTCACCTGCTGGAGGAAGCAGCACTTAACCCCACTGGGATCCCGAGGAGGGAACCTGGCTTAGACCCTGACTTGGACAGTGCTCTATCTGTCCTTTTCCCAGCGTTCTGCCTTCTCCTCCTCCTCCTCCTCCTCCTCTTCATTGCATCCACACGATGGCACCAACCCCCAGGCACTGTCCTGAGCGCTGAGCCGGGATGGGGAGTGGGGATGACCCAGCCTGGGGGGAAATCTTCCTTGACAGCAAGCCAAGAGGGCTGGAAAAGCAGAGCCAAAGCAACCCTGGAAAGGCTGATGCAGGAAGATCACCAAATGGTTTGGGTTTGGGGTGGAAGGGAACTTAAAGCTCATCCAGTCCCACCCCCTGCCATAGGCAGGGACACCTTCCATTATCCCAGGTTGTTCCAAGCCCCATCCAACCTGAAGTTGAACATGAACCTCACAGCTCAGACATCACCCACTGGCAGGACTGGAGCACCCAAACCTCTTAACCTGCTTATCCAAATCACTGAATTCTTTCCCCACTCCAGCTGAGCTCTGAAACTTCCCCGGAAAGAGGAGGGCAGAGCACTGAGAATCACTGCTGGAAAAGTTGAAAGAAGAAATTGTAGGATTGGTGAAGCAATATTAGGGCTGAACCTTCTGGTGGTCTCAGAGATGTCCACAGAGACAGAAGGCTCCAGGATATGTGGTTTCCCAAGGAGAAACATGGATGCTGCTTTGCACTTTGTCTTGAACTGCATCTCCTGCTTTTTTCCCTTGTTTTCTCTCCAAAGCAAAGCAGGCACATGTGTTTGGGACAGCAGGGTTTGGTTTTGCACTTTCCAGCCCCTGGCACGTCCAACAGGGCCCTGGTCCTGTGGGAACACAGGTGGCAGAGCCATTAAAACCAGGCAGTGGGACCAAGAAAACACTATGGGGTTTCCCTTCTCTGCCACCTTTATTTTTCTAGCAGTGGCAAGCTGAGGCAGAGGGCAGGATCCTAGTCAAAGCCTTCCAAAAATCCTGGGACTCTGGGTGAGAAGAAGCAGGTTTTGGAGAATGAAAAATCCCTCTTGTTAAAGAGAACATAAAGGGGCAGTGGGGGGGAAGTCACCTTGGTAGTGCTAAATGAAAATTTAGAGCCAAGCCCTTCGAGGAGGAAAGCAGAGGAGGAGCAGGTTTTGTTTAGAAGTGAAATCATTGGAGCAGCCTGGGATAGTGGAAGGTGTCTGTGCCCCTGGCAGGGGATGGAATTGGAAAAGCTTTAAGGTCCCTTCTTACCTAAATTCTGTGGATTTCTAGCAGAAATGAGTAGCTTTTGATATCATGAAATAGCTTCTCACAAACACCGTGCTCCTGCAGTGTTTGCAACAAAAAGTTTTCTCCTAGTGGATTTCAATTTTAATGAAGCTCTAACAAACAGGGGTGTGCCAAGGCACTGCTGAAGTGCCAGTGCAGGGGAGCAGAGCTTAGCAGGAATGAAATAATCACCTGCTATATGGATATGTGGATATATGGATATATGGGTATGTGGATATATGGATATGTGGATATATGGGTATATGGACATGTGGATATGTGGATATATGGATACAGGGATATAGATAGATAGATAGATAGATAGATAGATGATAGATAGATGGATATGTGGATACATGGGTATATGGATATATGGCTATATGGGTATATGGGTATATGGGTATATGGGTATGTGGGTATACGGATATATGGGTATATGGATATGTGAATATGTGGATATGTGGGTATATGGATATGTGGCCACATGGATATATGGATATATGGGTATAAGGATATATGGATATGTGGATACATGGGTATATGGATACATGGGTATATGGATATGGGGTATATGGACATATGGGTATATGGATATATGGGTACATGGATATATGGATATTTGGATATATGGATATATGGATATATGGATATATAGATATATGGATATGTGGCTACATGGATATATGGATATATGGGTACATGGATATATGAAAAATGGGTTGGAGCCTGTAGCAGCTGCCCATCTCCACCCTGTGTGGTCTGGAAGAGGCAGGTCTTTGCTTCCCTTCCTGTCTGTACTTCATGCTAATCCTCTTCCTCTGCACCTCTCTCTTCCTTCACACTCCTGCTTCCTTTTTTTTTTTGCGGTGTGACTCCAGGAGGGACAAACCTCACCCCACCTCAGCCCTTGCTGAGATGGTTTGGGGCTGGAGATTTGATGGATATTAGTTTCTCTGTTGGATGGGGCTTGGAGCAACCTGGGATAGTGGAGGATCTCTCTGCCCACAACACGGGGTGGAACAAGATGAGCTCCAAGGCCATTCCATGATTCCATGGTGACAAGGACTGCCGTGGATGTCCCTTCCCAGCATTTTGGGTCCATCACCCCGAATGTGGCAGAGCACCTCTTCAAAGAGGTTTTCCGCAATAGGGGACATTAGGAAACTCCATTATGGATCTCCTGGCCATGTGTGAAGCAGGAATGGTTTGTTTTTTTCCAAAGCAGTGCCGGGACAGCTCGGAAGACGTGATGAACTGCAAGCGACCCGCGGAGCCCATTGTTCCCAGGAGCTGGTGACAAAGCCACAGCGGCCAGGCGGGGATGTCACACCCGGCTGGGGAACAATGACGCTTGAAGTGGTGGCGTGGAGCTGGCCAGGGGGACAGTCCCCTTCCGGAGCGTGGGGTGACAGAGGGGAAAACCCAAAGTGCATTTTTGCATGGAGCACATCCACTGGCGAGCACATGCTCTGGCCGTATCCATCATCCTGGAGCAGGGAGAAGGGAGGAGAACCCTTTTGTAAGTGTTGGCCGGGGGAGATGTGAGTTATCTGCGAGAAATGAATCATGTTTCAGCAAATGCTTCCTGCAGAAATATTTTTCTCACAGCCTTTTGTTCGGGGTTTTGGCAGATCTGGAGTTGCTGGCGTTAGCAAAAGTCCCTCCCGCCCACTGTTCCTGGGGCTGGAATAGGAAATAAGGAATAAAGGCAGAGGGGACGTGGAAGGCTAAATCCGTCAGCACTCCTGCTCTGGCCTGCAGCAGGATATGGAGCTTAGGGGGGAATTTCAAAGGAGATCCCAGATAAAGTCCGGGAGAGCTGAGAGCTTGGCTGCTCTCGCAGAGGTACCTGTGCTGGGCAGTCCACTTGGAATTCTGACACTTGGATAAATCCCTGTCAGGTGCTGAGGCTTGTTGGAAACCAGCCCTTAGTTCCTATCCTTTCTTCCCTGAAAACCAGCATTTTGGGAGGAGGAAAGGGCAATATCTCCCGTTCCTACGCGTGGTTAACCCCAGAAAATAAAAATAAATTTTAAAAAAATGTAAGACAAAGCCGTGTTTTGACATGCAAATCAATCCTAAGCTCCTCGTTCCCTTCTCCAAAGGCTTGGAGAAGGATCCTGTCTGCCTTCTCACCAATCACAAACATCCCTCTGGGCCACAGCTCAGGAGGGGAGGGAGGAAAAATGTCCATCTTGGTTCTGGAGAGCTTCAAGGAGTTTTCTTCCCAGTGGTAGGGAATTTTTCCTGGGAAGGCAATTCCATTCCTGAGCCTGGTAGGCTCCCTGATCATTTTAAAACAGACCCCTGGGGGGAATAAGGCCTTTAAAAGCTCCATTTGCTCCCAGTCATTTTACACAGTAACCCCAGCTGAAGTGAAGGGTCTTTATTTAAATATGAATTAAGCCCCAACCTTCCCCTTTACTGCGTTATTTTCCTTTGAGGTTTACTTTGATATTATTTCAAAGTCTTGAAGCTAACAAAATGCTGGCCCATATTTAAAGTGACAGGAGAGTTCTGGAAAAAGATTTAGGAGGCAACTAAAGTCTTTCAGAGCAGGGCTCTGAAACAGGACAGGAAATCATAAAAGGGCTGAGTGCACTTTACCATGCTCCAAACAAATCCTGAGACTACAAAGGGCCAGGGGAATGGCATCGAAACCACAAAGAGCATCAAGATGCAGCTGAAAAACCTGGAGTTATTCCATTAAAACATGGGCAAAATGCTGGTAGTAATGGAATCATTGAGTTTGGGTTGGGAGGGTTGTTAAAGATCATCACATTCCACCCCTGCCACGATCCCAGGTTGCTCCAAGCCCTGTCCAACCTGGCCTTGAACTTTTCCAGGGATGGAGCAGCCACAGATTCTCCATGCCAAGGCCTCAGTCTGTGAATTTGCTTCTTCTTGGGGTTCAGGTGAGCAGTTTGTGCCCAGCTTTGGTGCTGCAAGGGCGAGAAGGGTTTGAAGGTGAGACATAAATTTGTGATTTTGAACATAAAGCACAGAGAACATGTCTGAAGGATAAAGGATGGGC
Organism: Lichenostomus cassidix; assembly: GCF_008360975.1. Classification (NCBI taxonomy): domain Eukaryota; kingdom Metazoa; phylum Chordata; class Aves; order Passeriformes; family Meliphagidae; genus Lichenostomus; species Lichenostomus cassidix. Next base: position 4,347,832 of record NC_139488.1, on the reverse strand, counting down.
TGTGGAGGAGGATCTCCTGCTGGGATTGACCTCTCCTTTTGCATTCTGTTTTTTCCAGCCCTGGAGCAGCTGCTGGGAGAGGTTTTGTCTGCCTGAAGAGCCACAGAATCCTTTAGGCTGTAAAAGCCCTCTAAGATGAGAGTCCAACCATTCCCCCAGCACTGCCAAGGCCACCACCAACCATGTCCCCAAGTGCCACATCCCAACGGCTTTTAAATCCCTCCAGAGTCAGTGAGTTACCTTCACATCCATTCTGATTCCACTTTTCATCTCTCCACCTAGCCCTGATTCAGGTCCCATTTTCTCTGAGCTTCACAACAGCAGGAAGCTGAGGATCTATCCTTGCCCTGGCCATCCAGAGGCTCCTCCCGTGGCTCCCAGGCTCCCTCCTCTCCCAGGTTTGTGTGGGATGCAGGTTTCCCCAGCCAAGATCTCCGTGCTGAGATGACACTGACCTCTCTTTGCCGTCACCCCTCGAGGGGAGGCTGAATTTGCCAGCCCAGAAACGGTGCCTGGGTGGTCCCAGCCTAACCAGCACTTCCAAGTTTACAAGGATCCCTGGGAAAAACTGTCAGCTCTCCCCCTTTCCCCATCCCTCCTTGCTGTCAGCACTCCTGGTTTTGTGAAAACGGGGAGGCCTTGGGGGAGAACAGAGATCCCAAAGGGTGAGACTTGGGGGTTGGATTTGTTTGGGGATTTTTTAATGGTTATTATTTTTTCATGTGGACTTTGGCTGAAAATGCAAAAACCGATTTTCCCCTCCCTTTTGAAAACGGGTGGGTTTGGAGGTGTTTAGCTGAGCTGGGATTGAGTAAAAAATTGTTTTAAAAAACCCCAAATCAGTGCATTTTACATCCTCACCTCGGTGCTTGGCCTCTTTCCAGGGAATATTTAGTTTTGTGGTTTGCTGGAATAGTTTCTGCTGGGGTTTTTTTATTTTTGGGGGGTTTTTTTGTAGCTTTTCATATGCACAGAGACCAAGCAGTCCAGGACCAATATTTAGCCAGGCTCCACATGTGCTGCCATGGAGGAACAATCCCATTGTTGGCACCTATTTGATCCTGCTGCATTTAGGGATTTCTTGGCTTCATCCCTCTTCTGCACAACAGATCCTCTCTCCAACCCTTCATCTCTCGCAGGGCTGGGATTGGGAAGGATAAATTCAATCACCTTGGGAATGAGGGGTGATAAATGCCATTGGAAAAGACTCCTTATGAAAAAAAATAGAATTATATCCACGTGCCTGTTTGTGGAGTCAGCTGTGTTTTCTGCTAAAAATGTGTCACCCAGAGAGCTCACAGCTCCCAAATTATCAGGATTTTTTTTAGCATTCCATGGCTTCTGTTCTCCCATTGGGAACTGAATCCACCTATCCTATCCTATCCTATCCTATCTTATCCTATCCTATCCTATCCTATCCTATCCTATCCTATCCTATCCTATCCTATCCTATCCTATCCTATCCTATCCCATCCCATCCCATCCCATCCCATCCATCTCTTGAACCTTTTCTCCCTCAAAAAACTCCTGTTGTATCCTAATTCCATGTTCCAAATTTATCTCTCCACCCACAGGAGCCTTGGCTAACCCCCAGAATTCATGGAAAAAGTTCCAAAAGTTGCTTGTGAGCATTGATCTTTCACTTGGAGTTGCAAGGAGAAGTTGAATGCTTTGATCTGCTGGGAGAGATCCTTAAATCCATGATTTTGGAGCATGGAGGAGCAGCCCTGCCCCTCTGCAGCAGTGGGGAAGGCACAAGGCAGCTATGCTGGCACCTATCCATGCCTTGGGAAAATCCAACCATCATCTCCTCCTGCTCCTGAGCACCTCGAGGCACAGCAGAGCAGCCCAGCAGGCTCCCTGCCAAACCCTCAGCAAAGCTGGCTTTGGGTTTCAATGCCCCTGCTTGGAAAAATGTTACTTCCCGTGGTGAAATCACAACCTGGAGCATCGTTAGAGATTCCCAAAATTGCAGTAACTGATGCAAAAACTTGCAGTCCTCACAGGGGGGAAAATAATTCCGTGTGCTGCATGGCCTGACAGCTGTTAAATTCACCTTCTTAAATGGCATTTTTGGCTCTGCTGGTACCCAAAGCCCAGGCTGAGATGTCATTTGCTTTTGAGCAAGAGCTTCTAATGGATGTGATGGATTTTCCTCCACGCAACAGGGCTTGTTTTAAAATAAACACTTGACATGGGGGCTCGGAAACCTATCAGGGAATTAATGCATCTGATACACACAGGGAGGGTTGTGATTTGGCATCTTAAAATGTTTCCCCCCGAAGCTGGTTTGGATGGAATGACATGATTTGTTTTTTAATGGCCCTAGGCATGACAGCAGGGAGGTTTTTTTTTGTTTTTTTTTTCTTTCTTCCCAGAGCTGACAAGGAGAAAAAGTAATTTGGGATAATTGAGAATCATGTTTCCAGATCCTGCTCTGGTGGAAGACGTCGCTGTCCCTGGCAAGGGTTGGGTTTTAAGGTTTATCCCAACCCAAACCATCCTGCAGACATCAGCCAGGCCAAGTGGTGCTCACACCCTCTGCACCCCATCACCCACTCCCTGGGAAAGAGGTTTTTAGCCAAATTTCTGAGTGTCAAAACATCGTGGGGCGCAAGGAAGAGTCTCAGCTTTGAGTATAAATTCAGTCATGAATATAAATCTCAAACCCCCAGTAGCTGCATGACATCTTTATTTTTATTGGCAAGAGAAGCAGTATACACAGCGACATTGCAGTCTCTTAGCTCGTTAAAAATATCTCAATAAATAAAACAAATAAGCAACATATACACTGGAACAGAAAATGAAAACAAAAAAAACCTTAAAAATAAAAATTAAAAAAAAACAACAAAAGGGAGGGGGAGATGAGCGGTAGCAAATCATGGAGCAATAAGGGAGAGGTGGCAGAGTGTGGAGGGCAGTCTGTAATCCAGGCTGTACTTGAAACAAATCATGAAATCATGCAGGGAGCTGGGGGCGTGATGGGGTTTTTTTCCTTCTTTTCCTATTTTTTTTGGAGAGCCTTGGTCCAGTTTTGCCATGACTGTACAAGAAATCAGGTTTGGAATTTAAAAAAAAAAAAAATACAGTTAAGGGGAAGTAAAACTCGAACCCAAAGATGCCTCATAAATGTGTTCCTGAATTAAGATCTCTTTTCAGAAAAAAAAAAAAAAATAGAGATAAAACACCAAACGCACAGACAGACAGACAGACACAAAATCCCAACAACAATGAACAACCAGGAATGTTGCTTCTCCTTCTCTCTTTGGTCAGTCGTTTTGGGGAGAGATGTCGCAAAGCTGCAGCTCCTTCTCTCCTTGGTGCTCTTTTGCTGCTCAGTCTCAAAATGCTCCACGAGAGTTCAGAGCCAGGGAGGTCAAGAGGGGTCTTTTGGACCAGTTTGCTTGAGGTTTTTAAGGTTTCAGAAGCTACAAACTTGGATAAATCCCAATTCCACTTCAGATGCAGACACTGGACAGTCTGGAGAGAAGGAAAAAAAATGAAAAATAAGGGAAGAAAAATAAATACATGGAATCCTGGACGTGTTTCTGGGAGAGGTTGTGTGGGAAGGGCTTTTTCCCTCTAAATCCAGGCTGGGGTTCACATCCATGTGTTGAATCCTGTCCAGTGGGGAGTTAATCCAGGCACTGGGCAAGGTCCAATGTGCCAGGAGCATCCCTGGAGGAAGAGGAATTATGATTCCATTGATTTTTGGATATACAGCCTAAATTCAGAGTCTAAATTCAGCCTGGTTGGCACTGGGCTTTAAAAAGGTAAACCCACAGGCAGGAGCAATGCATCCATCAAAACATGGATCACATCCATCACAGCATCATGGAATGCTTTGGGCTGGGAGGAACTCAAAGATATCTCATTTCCACCCTCTGCCACGGGCAGGGACATCTTCCACTACCCCAGGCTGCTCCAACCTGGCCCTGAACACTCCCAGGACCAGGGAAAACCCTGTGGGATGAACTCCATGACCCAGCAGTGCCCAGCCCAGGAGGTGCTGCTCCTGCCTTCAGCAAAGCCACCTCAGCTCAGATATCAAAAAGCAGATGTAATTATTTCCTCCCACCGAGGAAAGCTTCCATTTAGCCGATTTCCTTTCCTTTCCCTCTCCAAGTTATTAATTATCTAATTGCAACCACATTCTGCTGACGAGCTGGGGGACTTGTCAGGCTGCCCAGGACCACTTAGGAGAGCTCCACCTCTCCTGGTGGTTTGGGGATGCCCACGTGTGACAGATGACAGGCTGGCCTTTTCCCTGCCCAGGGAGGGCTCCAGGGAAGGAAAATGAAATACAGGGAGGATGAAAACACCATGGAGCAATTTTATAATTTTTAATTATTATTTTTTTTAATTTTAGTTTTTTTTTTCCAGCAAGCAGAAGAAGGGGTGGAGGATGATCACCACCAGCTACACAAGGTTTTGCTCTTCTCCCTGCTCTCCTCTGAATGTGGCTGACATGAAAACAAGGCTGCTGGCCTGATGGAAGGTGGCAGCAAGAGCACGGCCCTGGTTTGCAGGAAATTTCACAACAGGTCCCCCGGGCCTTTGCTTATATAGGATTGGGGTGGGTTTGGTTACAAAAGAATTGAAATAATTTCCTTGGAGTGCAAATGAAATGTGAAATGCAGGAAAACTGTTGGCGTTTGTTTGGCTTTTGGTTTTGGTGGGTTTTGCTGTTTTGTTTTGGGTTTGTATTTTTTTAAAGGTAGCTTTTCTGACTTCTTTTAAAGCTGAAGATGTGGAAAAAGGGCTCTGCCTTTTTCTCTCTCCCTCCTTTAAGAAGCCATTTGGCACAAATCAGTCAGAGTACCCATGGCCAGGTTTGCACACTCTGCCTTCCATGGGGTTTGATCCACTCAAAAATCCACAGGAATCATCCAGTTTCAACCTCCTCTGGCAAAAACCAAACTAAAACACATGGAGAGCTTCAGCTGGATCTGTCAGGTGGGATGATGGAAACTCGGGGCTCTGCTGTGTTTGAAGGAAGGAAAACTCTGTCTCTCCATGTGTTTTGTATGGTTTGATATATTCCCAGATATTTTTAGAGCAAAGCTGAAGGAAGAAGGGCAGTGCTGGCCTGTGGATTGCCTGCATAAAGCTACACTTGCTGCAGGATCACTGTTAAAAGGATGTTCCCAAGTTATTTTATGGATTTGTCAGCTGTTTCTGGAGCTGAAATTGGTGATAGGGTGGATTTTCTAGAGTGGTTTGGGCTGGAAGGAATCTTAAAGCTCATCTCATTCCATCCCTGCCACGGGCAGGGACACCTTCCACCAGACCAGGTTGCTCCAAGCCCTGTCCAACCTGGCCTTGTTTAAATTCAAATTGCTCAAATTCGTTCAAATTGAAGCTGGTTAAATTTAAATATAAAGCTGTTTCAATTTATGCCTGTCTTTGTTTTCATGTAAAAACCTTTTCATTATTTGGGTGGTGCAAAAAAAGATGCACCTTAAAACAGCAGAATTCCTTCAATTTTTGGGGGGGTTTTGCACCGTAAAAGGCTCAACCCAGCAGAACTCCCCTGATTTTTGGGGTCCTTGTGGTCCTAAAAGAGACCCCTCCACGAGCCAGGAAAGGAGGCAGCCCTGGAAAAGGCAGCAGGGCCAGGCTGCAAGGCTTCAGAGGGGAGGAAGCAGCGGAGAAAGGAATTCAGATAATTGTGTCCATGCAAGGGGGCGGAGAGAGGGCCAAAATCAGATCTAATGCTGTGGGTATGGACAGAGTGAAACCAGATACCCTGGCTCAGGCTCCTTCTGCCTCTGCTGGTATGAACCCTTATCAACCAGCCGCTCTTGAAGCCTCCCAGATGAAGGGGAAGCCACAATTATGTGCATCTCACAGCTGGGAAACCATTTCAAAACATCTCCCTGGCAGAGGTTCATTCCTGAGCTGAGGGGCCCCCCTTGGACCCTTCTTCTTTCTGATTCACCCCAGAGCTTGGTGGGTTTATGTGCTGGCTGGAGGTAAAACATCCTCCCTGTGTTCTGCAGCTCCCCAGTTTGTTATCAGGGGCATAACAGGCAGTGGGGTGGGGATGTGGCAGAAAGAAATGGGGATTGAAGCCTTTTCTCCTCCCTCTGAGTCTATTGCTGCCTCTCCAGACCCTGCTGGGCATCACTGAGGAGGGGCCAAGGAAACACCTGGCTGTCTGGGGAAAACTGAAGGTCCAAAAGGGATGATGCCACAAGGGGAAAGCCCTGGTCCCTCCTGCCTGGCTCTGCTCCCAGCCATTGGAGCAGGATGGAGCACAGCCACGAGGCTGGGGATTGGAGAAAACCTCCACTTGTGAGTGCTCCTCTCATGTATTGACAGAAACTACTCAGTAATTTTGCTTTAAATAGTTTTTCCCCCCTCACACTGCTGCAAAATGGGTCCTTGGTGCCCACAGAATCCCAGACTGGGTTGGGTTGGAAGGGACCTTAAAGCCCACCTTGTTCCACCCCCTGCCATGAGCAGGGACACCTTCCACTATCCCAGGTTGCTCCAAGCCCTGTCCAACCTGGCCTGGAATGGAATGAGCCCCTCAAGAAGAAGAGAGGGATGCTTAACAGGGAGAGAAATTCAATGGTTGCTACCTGTGGGCTCAACAACTTTCCCTTAACACCTAGAAAAAGCCAATTCTTCACCATTGCAGGTTGCAGTCCAGCTAAAATCAGTCTCCTGGAACCAGGGATCACTGTAGGGAGAAGGGAAACTGAACAACGGAGCATTCTGCTGCTGGGATGCTCAGAGCTGCTGTGCTATCTCCTCCCTCCCTGCAGCAAAATTTGGGCACTCAGGAATATTTGCTCCGAGGTGTTGCGTCCCTCCCTCACCAGAAAATTAAAACAAATACAAAACCAGCTTCAAACCAACAAAACAAAAAAAAAGAGGTTTGAACAGGAAGAACCCCCCTTTGCCAAAGGCACATTTTCTGCAGGCCAAGCAGGGCTGGTGGCAGCTGCAGGAGGAGGAGGAGGAGGAGGAGGCAGGTTTGTGGGAGCCCCTTGTTAAAATCCTGGCAGCACATCACTGGAATGGCAGCTCGGGAGTGCCGAGGGGCGGAAGCCACTAATGAGCAGTCGGAGCCGGGAAAAGCAGAGCTGCTCCAGCCTTGGAAGGACCATCCATGGCTCTCCTCGTGGGTGGCTGGGAGGAACAGGGACAGCCCTGGGAAATCAGGGGAGGAGGGTGGGGTTGGTACAGGTGGCTCATCTCGCCCTGCACAGACACACCGAGGGGGAATTGGATTGAGGACAAAGCTGGCAGTCACTGGGATGTGGTCTCTCGGTCCCTGTCTGCTTTTACAGGGATAAACACGAGTGAGAGATGTGCAAACATCTTCTGTGCAAACACCCTCTGCCTCCACCCCGTTTGGGGAGAGCAGATGTTATTGGCCAAAGGGAAACCTTTCCTCCTCCCCCTCGGCGCTCCTGCCAAAATCGTACAAATTCTAGGAAAAACACCTTCTCTAAAAATAAATATATACATCTGTGGCTTTCTTCTTTTTCCAAGGGAACTCTTTCAGGCTGGCCTGCTCAGCTCCCCTGCTTTCACGGTTTTCCTGTGTGCAGTTCCCAAACCTCAGGAGCAGCAGCGTGGATTTTTCTACCCCAAGGATGAGGCTTTTCCTGCCTGTTTCCCCAGTTTACCTGTCCTTGCACAGATTAAATATTCTGGGGGCAAGTCTGGCTGTATCTGTGGCTGAGCACAAGGAACAACAGCCTCAGGTTTTTTTCCCTCAGTGTAGCACAAAGGCTCTGTAGTAACCTCTACTCCTGGGAGTAAATCAGGGAAAGGATGATAACCATCCATTAGGACTGACTCAGCTGTGTGGATTAATGCCAGTGGAATTAATAACAACAAAACCCCCCTGATTTAAAAGCATCTAGGGTTTAAACTCCTAATTTTACATAAAATAATAATAGAAAAAACAAGCAAACAACAAAAAAATAGTTGGGGCCACCCATTAAAAAGCAGAGACATAAAACCTACGGAATTCTGGGGGCTTCTGGGAACAATCCACGGGACAGGTACGATTGCCCCAGGAACTCGGGGTGCTTTTTCATGTCCCTGACAAATAGCAGCCGAGGCACCTGCGGGCCAGATGTGCACAGCTGTACGTGTGCTGCTGCCCATCAGCCCTGGGATCCCATCCCGCTCCAGATGCTGGCCCTCACAGACACAGCTTGGAAGGCTGGGCTGGAGCAGGGGAGCTGCAAGGCCAGGCGTTTCCCTCTTCCCAGCGGAGCTGCCGAGGTTTCTCCGCACGCAACGCTGAGCCCTCAGAGCCCCCCTGGCCTGCGTGATGCAAATCTGGGGGGGAGATCCTCAGGGAAATTTGGGGAGAGACATTGGCATCCATCCTATAGCTGGGAATTTTTAATGCCCCTGCATGAGTGACCTGATGGTCCTACTCTGCATTTTAGACCCCAAAACCCATCAACACCCCCTTGGAAATGCTGTATTCCAGTGTTTATCCACACATGGCAAAGTTTCACCCTCTCTCCCTCCCTCTCTCCCTGGGCACACATATAAAGGATTTTAGTTTTCAGTGGATTCATTCTCTGCAAAAAGTATGGCACTCGTGCCTACAACTCTGGGAAGTAAAATCTTGCCTGTCCTGAGTTAGCCTTGGAGATGATTGCTGAAAAAAAGACCCTTTTCCTTGGCATTTGGAACAGGAAGAAATGTTTTCCCTGTGCTGCATGAAGCTGTTTGTTCCTCAGACTGCCAAAGAGATGTTTCCCTGGAACATGGATGGATTTAATCCTGTTTTTACACTTATAGATCCTTGCAGAGTATCACTGAAAGCCCTTGGTGGGAAGAAGCCAGGAAGGTTTCCCATCTCCTTGCCCTCTGTGCTCAATGCCCAGGTTTTGGGCTCCCATCCCAGGTGACATTCCCAGATGTCTACTTCAGCATCTTCCCCCCACACCTTGAATTCCTCAATCCCAATTCCCTGGCCCTGTCCTCAACTTTTCCCACCAGGCAGGTGCTGTTCCTTGCTCCTTGATAACCACCCAGGCTCCGAGCAACGGAGGTGATTCAGTCCCAGGATTTTGGGAAGGGATTGTACCCGGCCAGGTCTCCATCTGGGATTAATCAGCACTGCTTCCTTGAAGTCAAGGGGCCAAATTCTCACTTGGAATAAACCGGCTTAACCCTGCTGCAGTCAATAAAGCCCGTCTGATCTTTTTTTTTATTGCAAGAATCGCTCAACTCTTTAAAATACCTGGGGTTAAAGGGTGTTGCCCTCGTGCAGGGGGAGTTGTATTTTTATATGACAAGCAATCCTGCCGGGGGAAGGAGTTCTTGGCGTGGCATGAGGCACACTGGAGCCTGTGGGGCTGGGTGAGAAATTGGGATTGGCGGTTTTGCCACCCTGGGAATGCTGACAGTGACTTGGAATTTGAATAGGTGTGCTGGGCCTGGCTTGCCCTGCATTCCTTATCTCCTACAGCCCCTTTTCCTTGGCCTGGCAGCTCCTCCAGCATGGCACAATCCTGCCAAAAGCCACCCTGGCTCCCACATTCCTCCCAGGTCCCCCATTTCTTCCAGCCCTTAGAGCGAGCACCACACAGCACAATCGTTTTCCCAAATCTTACAGCTGCTGCCTGCTATGCAGATGGCATTGCCCGTGCTTGGGATCACAGACTATTCCCATTTGAATCAGGTTTAAAACCCTCAAACCAGGCTTCTTAAACCAAGCCCTCTAGATTTCAGCCTCAGCCCTTTAATGAGCCCATTCCCTGCCTTGGTGTTTATTATCAGCTCTATTCCTCTCTTTCCTCTTCCTCCTCCTCTCCTTGCCAGCCTCTTCCCAAAGCTGCCTGAACTTCTCAGGGGTGCCCAACGCCTCGGGGTGTCCTTGGAGTTGGACTAGATGATCCTTGTGGATCCCTTCCAGCTCTGGAGATCTTCTGGACTCTGCTCTGCATGAGAGACATTTGCAGGACCAGCTAAGGCTGCTGCTGTGGCTTGGAGGGGTTTGGGAGTGTGCAGAGGACTGACTTTTGTTGTTGTTTAGTCAGAATATGCTCCACTGCACCATGGTTTTGCCTGTTTTTTTTCCTTCCAGCCTCTTGGCTGGCTCGGACTGAACAAGTGGTTTAATGTTGCTTTCCAGCTCTGCTTGGCCACCTGGGGCTGTGGTGGCTCCTGGGTGGACAGAGCTTTCTGCAGCCAGCAGCAGAGTGGCTGTGACTCTCCCTCGGGGCTGGAGGGATATTTTATCCCTATTTCTGTGGGTTTGGATGCTGCCATCCCCCTGCAGGAGCGTGGTCATTGCATCCCCCCGCTCCCTGCCTGGGCGTTGATCATCCATGAATCATTTTTCCAAGATTCCCAGGAGCAGCATCAGTGCCTCTAACCCGTTGTGGGGCTGGCCAGGCATTTTATGGGCTTCCCTGAAACTGCTCCATGGGCAGGCAAACACCGGGAAGAAGGACAGGGTGGCAGATTTTACTCACAGCCTCTTTAGCAAAGCATTCCCAGCCAGGATGCTGCCAGGAGCTTCCCACCCCACTGCCCTGCAACAAGAGCCTCCACTCCCACAAAATAACACCCTGAGGGCTTTAATTCCCATGTGAGAAGTTTAATTCCCCATCTGATATAATTTCTAGGATTTTGCTTTATTCTGCTTGCTGTCTGAGCTGCTGCTTTGTGTTTCTTCCCTATCAACAAATTAATTAACCCACTTCAGAGCTCTCGTGGCACCTTCTCATCACACTTCTGGGTTTTATGGCCTCACGAGAGGTAAAACAAAGCTGATCACTCCCTTGCTGCTGTTTTTCAAAGGGGAACAAAGAGTCTCACTCGGGCAAGCTCAAATTTTTGGAGGAAGAAGTGGGCAAAGATGGAATCTCTCTGCTCCAGGAGCAAACAAGCCAGCTTGCCTGTGTCTAGTGGAGAATTTAATCACATGTTTAGTATTGAAATCCGTGCTGGGGTGGGATTCAGCACATGCTCTGCTGACTCAGAGCAGCCCAGCCAGCAGCTCCCAGGGACATGATTTGTGTGCAGCACACACTCAGCAGCCTAGGAAAAAAAATTTTAAAAGCTCTGGAAAATCGGTTTCCACGGTCTTTTCTAGGCTGTCATGCCGCAAAAGGCAGATGTGTGTTTTCCCGTCTGCAGTTGTCAGGTTTTTGGGGTTTGGGTGATTAAAGGAACGGGTTAAGCAGCCGCTTTCTGGATTCTGAGCGCGGATGACTCAGCTCCACACCAGCTGGCTGGTCTTGTTTAGCTTTGCCAGCTGCAAAAGCTGGACTCGTTTGAACCTCGGCGAGTGACCCCTGCGAGCTTCCCGCCGGGATAATTACCTGTGTCACCGCGGTGCTGATGCAATCCCCCTGCATCTGCTCCCTACAAAGGCACTGTGGCCCTGCTGCTCCTCTCTGGGATGGCAGAACTGGGCTGGAGATCCTGGAGCTCAGGGAGCTGCTTGGAAGTCTCTCAGGGCTGTTCTGCTCAGGTTTGCACTTCACAAAATGGTTTGGGTTAGAAGAGACCTTTATCCACCAACCCCTTGCAAGAGCAGGGACACCTTCCCCTAGACCAGGTTGTTCCAAGTCCTGTCCAACCTGGCCTGGGATGTTTCCCCTGAGCTGCTTTTCTGCTCTGTACAACTGGGTTTTACCCATGGGTTGTGTTTGCAGTACAGCAAAAAGCTTCTTGAAGAGTTTTGCTCTGCAGTAAAACTCTCCTGCTTGCTTTGTGGAGCAGGAGGGAGGCTGGGTGTCACGTTCAGGGACTGGAATGGGGGTTTAAAGGCTTTTTAGGGAATCAGACTGAATGCAGGGAGGGAATAGGGAAGCTTGGATCTGCCTCTGTCTAGAGGAATGTGTTCATGCTTCTGCACAGAACGCACAGCTCATCTGTGACTCCAGATTTAATTAAGTGTGCTGTGGGTGTGGAGGATGTCTGGGGTGACTTAAGTCAAGAACTTTTCACTGCCTGGAGTGCTTTTTACCTGTCAAAAATGCTCTGGTTTTCTTCTGAAATTTCTAGTTGCCTTTCTTATTCAGATGTGTCTCATCAGATCATAAAATCCCAGAAGGGTTTGGGTTGGAAGGGACCTTAAAGTTCATCTTGTTCCACCCCCTGCCGTGAGCAGGGACACCTTCCACTATCCCAGGGTGCTCCAAGCCCTGTCCAGCCTGGCCTTGGACACTTCCAGGGATGGGGAATATCTGTGTTTATACCTGCATTGCACATTTCACCTCTAACACAACACTTCCCCGTCAGTAAATATCAATGTATGCACAGACATTCCAATTAAAGGCTCCCTAAAAGCAGCAGTTATTGAAATCAGCACCAGTAAATGAGAGAATGAAATGAAGCTTTTTCAGGGAGTCTGGCTGGTTGCTGTGGCCCAGGATTTTGCCTGAAGTTGGAAGGAGAAATGCAAATGCTGGGCTGCTCTCCCCTCCTGGAAGTGCAGGGATGCACCCAACAGGAAACTGAACCTGACATCCCACACGGTTTGGCTGAAGCAAGTGATCTCTGCCCTTTCCATACTTATTTATATTTTCAGTTGACTGCATAATCTGGCCCTCTAGAAAGTCCCTTCAGGAGGTCACGCAGCTGAAATAATAGCTAATGAATTTTTAAAAAATTATTTCAGACTTATTAAACGCTTTCTTCCCTCCCTTCCAAGTGTTTGCATGCTGCTCCGAAGTCGGTAGGGCTGGAATAAGGAAGCTGGCAGGACTGTGCCATGGCACAGCAGCTCCACGGACTTAAGGAGAGCTGCTGGCATTGCTTTTCCTTCCAGAGATATCCTCATTCTGCTGCCATCACCTCACTTGGCTCTTGGGATGACCTTAAGTCCAGGGGATGAGGCTTTTGGACTTCTCCAGTGTTGGAGCATCCAAATGAGTTCCATCCCTGCTCCATTAATCATGGATTGGTTTGGGTTGGAAGGGACCTTAGAGATCTTGTGAGTGTGAAAGAAAGGACCTGAGTTTGCTCCTTCCAGGGCTTGGTTACACAGGGCAGGCTCTGGCTGCAGGAATTGGTGATTTCTGTCTGCCCTGAGGGTTTCTGCTCCCCTTTCCCATGGGGGCAAAGATCCTCCTGTGTGTATAATCTGGGGATGAGTGGCTTCATTTTTGGGGACTCACTGCTTGGCCCACCATAAGATCCAGCCAAATTCCTTGTTGGCTGAGCCAGGGAATGCCAGTGGGCTGGAAATTCCCAGGAAAAGGAGCTGAGGTCTGGTCCAGGGCCCTGACAAATCTGTGGAGACAGCCCAGGACACAGAGGGACAGCTCTGAACCAACTTCCCTTGGGCTTCTAGCTGTGTATTCCAAACCTCACAATGCTGCTTCATCCTTACTTACGTTGGTCTTGAAAGTTATGGATTTAAGTTTTTCCGAGGGATCCAAAGAGTAAATGATAAAGGCTGTTGTTAGGAGTTTAGCCTGGCATTCTTGAAAGGATCAAGAAAATTCGGTGTCTTTCAGGAAACTCCCTGCTCTGGAGAGACCCTGAATCTCTTTGGCTTCAGTGTGGGTTAAAGTTGGGACCAGGGAGAGATGGAAAGTGGGGGAATCTTCCCAGTACCCCTCAACCATTCTCTGGGAATCCAGCTCTGCCTCCCTTTGGGATAAATCCCAGCCCAAGCTGCTCCTTCCCCAGTCTCCAAGGCCTTTTTCTTCCTCTGCTCCCTAAAATATCATTTATCTCACTGATGAAGGCTCCTCCCTCACATAAAGCCCTAACAGGGCATGTAATGTCTTAATTAATCAATTAATGGAGTCATTTTAATTGTGTAAATTCCCAGCCTTTGAGTTTTAGGTGGAAAAGCTTGAACACATGATCTTTGAGTTCTAAACTAGCAAAAAAAGAGCTTAAAATACATTTTCTGGAATCCTGTCTCACTTCATGTCTGTTGGGGGGGGTGGGGTCTGGAAATTGCCTTGGAATGGGGAAGAACTGGAAGAAAATTACTCCAAGAGGTATTTGTGTCTGAATTATTCATCAGCACTACTCAGGCAGTTTTGCCTGAGTTTTCTATCTGTGTGCTGACCAGAATGCTGACTTGTTTGCTGTTCTTTTTTTTTTTGTTTTAAAGCATCTCTATCCCTACAAAAACCTCCGTGAAGCAGAGACTTAAATCATGCCTAAATATTTGAGGCCAGCCTGATTTATGCTGGAAGGGCTTGCTGATCCTTTTTCCCTCTAATCAGTGGGGTTTTTGGGACTCTCCAGCCCCCCTTGCCTCCCCTGGTCCCTGCAGGATCTGCTCCAACCGGGATGGCTGCAGCCCAAGTGACCTCCTCAGGATCCTGGTGCAGAATTCTCCTGGTGGTACCCTGGGATCAGCAGATGCTGGCCTTTCTCTCCACTCCCACTCAGTGCCTCAAATCCCAGGGAACTCTCTCCTTCCGCTGCTACACCCTCTGCTTTGAAGACAAAAAGATGATTCAAGGAGATATTGGAAGGGGGAGGGGGGTCGGTTTGGATGGTTCAGCTGCCTCCCAGAATTCACAGGGTTTTCCAAAACTGGAATAAGGACACTCCATGCACAGCCTGCCCTCTCCAGAGCTGATGCACAGCAAGACCTGCAGCAAAGCCAATTCTCCTATTTACAATTCTTCTCCCAGACCTCCCCCAGTTACTCCTCTGAGATGTCCTTTGCCTTCCAGCCCCCCAAAAAGCAGCCTGTGGATAAATGATTTGGGATTAAAAAGGACATGAGGAGTCTGTGCAACTCCAAGGAGTGTCTGGGTGCACCAAGTGGGTGCCTGTGGGTCCAGAGTCTTGCTACTGGTTTGAGCTGTGTTTTATTTTTTTGTGGCACAGCCTCTCTCTGCTTGTTTGGGAAGTTATTCCCTGCCTTTGCTGCCTGGAGCAGATCCCAGAGAGCAGCACAGCCTGCTCTCTTCATTATCTACCCCACTAATACCACTTTAAAATTTTTTTTTATTTTTCCCCTCCCTCCTTAGGTCACTTGTTTTGGGTCACTTTATTCTCAGCACTGACCCCACCGCAGGGTTTTCCAGCTCTGCTGCTTCTGTGACTCAGGAGGGATGTTTTGCTCTCATTTATTAGCTTTTCTGGCCAGAATACAAAAGGTTAAACACTTTGGAGAAGCTTATTCGGTATTTACAGCCGAGGTAGGTTTCTAAATCAACAGTAGGTCGTGTATTGGAGTGACTCACAGAGCTGCTTAACCTTTTTCCTTCCGTTTTTGTCTCCCTCCAAATCCGAGGCGCAGCAACATCTGCAATTTAGATCTCTGCCATGAGAAGCTGTGAAACGAGTAGAAATGGCTGAATAGAAATCCAGCCTGGTGGCACGTGAATCCCTTCTCTGCTGGCAAGGTCCTGCCTGCTGGGGAGGTGACAAGGTGGGGACCTCCAAGTGTTGACGTTTGCTTTCTGGAGGGGAAACTGAGGCAGAAATTGCAGGGCAAGGTGGGCGTGGGCAGCAAA
The DNA here is from genome assembly GCF_008360975.1 of Lichenostomus cassidix. Taxonomy (NCBI): domain Eukaryota; kingdom Metazoa; phylum Chordata; class Aves; order Passeriformes; family Meliphagidae; genus Lichenostomus; species Lichenostomus cassidix. Next base: position 4,332,398 of record NC_139488.1, on the reverse strand, counting down.
ACTCGCTGGTCCCATCACATCAGATTGTCCACAGTGACAATAAAGGTGTCACCCTCTCAATCAGCCCACAAAGTGTGCTCACCCATCCCCTCTGTGATCTGCTGTCCTTCCAACCCCCTTTTTTGGTGGAGAATTCCAGACCCCCATTTTTCCTTAGCAGCAAAGCAGGGCTGAGGTGTTTTCACTCCCAAATCACAACCAAACCCCTGCATTTCCTCCATCCAGCAGCACTCAGTGGCTCTCTTCCAAGGAATCTGTGGAATCTCTCCAGTTTGGGGGTTTGTCCCTCTCCTCTCCCTATCCCAGGACCTTCAGGATGGTCCTGCCAGCTCTCCTGTGCAGTTTTCAGGGCTCTCAGTGGGGTCTAATCCTGTCCTACAGCATCTCTCTGGGGTCCAGCTGCACCCCAATCTTTGGATTTTTAAGGAGTTCAGTCCCTCAGGGAAGGGTAGATGCATTCTGTGGGTACCAGCAGCTTGGGGGGGATGCTTGTCCTGTAGGATTAGGGCTGACCTGGCAGGGGAAATAAACCAAGAGGTTGATTTCTTGTGTTCAGACCACAAATTGCCTTGCTCTCCATGCCTGCCAGCTCTGTAGGGTTTTCCCTGATGGAAGGACTGAGCTGCCTGACCCTTTTGGAGTCATCTTTTAAAATTTGGGTTGTTTACTGAAGTGGCTGTTGATAAAGGACTGGAGCAGACCTGTACTTGTTGTGTGTGGAGCTAATTTAAAATCTCCTATTAAGAGGAAGACAGGAGAGATTTAATCATGCACTCAGGGAAGCACAGCAGAAAATTGAGAGTTTTTTTCCTTTTTTTAAAAGGAGTTTTTCTATCAGAAAGGCAGCTGCGACTGCAAGGTGGAAGAACCTCTGATGCCACTCTCTGACCCTAAATTAAACAAGCTGGGAGTCTGTTCTCCTGGTGATCATTGATGTGGGATGCTCTTAATGCAAAATTTGGTTCCTCCTCGCCTTGGGCAGCTCCTGGCTGCTCCCAGATATTCCATGTTCTCTCTGTTGGACACCCAGGAGATGTTCCCTTCGGATGCAAGCTCAACGCCACCTTACTCTTTATTTAATACAGTTTATCCTGCCCTCTAGTGCCAGCAGGTGCTGAGTCAGCAGCTCCTGCGGTTTTTCCACCTTTTCCATCTCCCAGCCTGGGAATCTGCTGCTGCTGGAGCTGCCAAAAATGTTTGTGCACCGCTGGGATTTTTGGGGAATGGGTACCTCGGTGCAGCTTTGGAGCCAGCAGAGCTCTTTTGGAGAGGTTTGCAGGGAAAAGGAGCTTTGTGAGGGAAATGGGAATACACGTGGCAGGCTGTGGGAAGGGAGAACTGGGAGGCCAGAGGGTTGTTGCAGTGATGAGCTTAAAATGAAATCTTGAAGGCTGCAAAGTGCTCAGAGATGTAGGGACAGACAGGGCTGGGATAACACCTGGAAACAGATCTCTTGAAACATCTCTCAGAGAAAAGGGGGAATAATTTTCTGTTTAAAAAGATATCTGAGAGCCTCAAGCTCACCACACCTCCCTCCTCCTGCTCTTTTGAAGACCCTAGCAGACAAAAGCTCGGAGGTTTGGAGTGCAGGGTGTCCCCAGACCCGCCGCGGCTTTTGCACAATTTCCTGGGTTATTTCAAGCTGTCGTGGATGGGAGGGGCAGGCAGGGCTTTGGTACGCAAGCAAGGCTGCAGAAAATGGAAAAACAGCCTTGGAGAATCTCCTCCTCCCCTGTCCCCCCCAGTCTGGGATCCGAAATTGGGGGAAGGAGGTGGGGAAACACCACAGCACCCCAAGGCTGGAGGTGCCCCCTGGTTTAGCCGTGCTGGCAGAGCTGTGAGGGTGGGTTTGTTTCTCTGAGGTGTCTCCCCGAGGGAGGATCAGCCAAATGCGATGTGGCAGCTCTGGTAACTCCTCTTGGCTTCCAGCACAGCCCTCGCTGATCACACAACTTGTGAGCGAAGAAGGTACAGCTGTCCAGGCCTTGGCAGCCATCCCCACCCTCTGCTCACTGCCAAATCCCGGCCTGCTTTTTTCGAAAAATTCTTACTTTCCTAAGAGGATGGAAATGGAGCAGCCTGGTGTGCCTCCCAGCCCCGTCCAATGCCTCCTGGACCTGCTGGAGTGGAGCCTGACGGTGCTGCATCCCTGTGTGGTGCTGGGATGTTGGCAGCCAGGGAGAGCCCAAATTCCAGGGTTCCTGTCCTGCTGGGAGGGGCTGGAAACCTGCTCCTCTCCCTCCTTCAGAAACGACCCAAGCCCCCTAGTTTTAAACATTTTAGTTTCAATATTATTAATAATAAATAATAATAATAATAATAATAATAATAATAATAATGGTGTTATGCAATAGCTCCAAACGGGCTATAAACAGGACGTTTAATTTCTGGAGGAGCAGGGATGAGCTAATAATTGTACTTGGGACTTGTACCTCAGGCATTACAGGGGGCATGAAAACCTTGCTAATTGCAGCAGAAAATGAGCCAGAAGTGACATGTAGGAGAATAATAAACCAACACAAAAAAAGGAGAATAGGTTTGCAGGCTGTTTTTTAAAGCCAGGTGTTTTCCCCTCTAACTCTGACATGATTAGCCTGAAAAATCATATGATTCTATGAGTTTGTTCTGACGTTATTATCCTGAAAAATCCTAGGAGTCTGTGAACATGCACAGCTGAGGAATAGCTACAATTTTCAAAGCCGGGTCTGTTTCCCTCAACAACTTGAAAATATTTACCTGCTCTCCCTCACTGCGAGTGAAAGTATTGCCTGGTTTACAAAATAACAGCGCTTAGGAGGAAATCTTCCGGAATAACTTGGTCCTATTGACAATCAGCATTGTGAGCTTCCAATTCCCAGCTGAAAATGCATCCTCTGGGCACATGGCATTGCCCTGGAGGTGCCTGGAATTGCATTTTTGGTGGCTTTTTGTGGTGCTTTCAACTATTAATTTCCCTGACGTGAGCACAGAAAGCAGCGGTGAGTTACTCCTTTCCGTGCATTATAACTAAAAATATTGATCATTAGGTGGTTCGGTTTTAAAGTTTCCAAAGGGATCGCTGGAAAGAGATCTCTAATCCCCCAGATTTAGAGCTGATTTAAATGTCTCAAAAGCCTGAACCTCTTCTCTGTCCCAAAACCCAAATTCATCACACCCCGACGGAGGTGAGAACGCAGCCGCTCCGCTGCGCTCCAGCTCCCTTCCAACAGCAAACATTTCTGCCCCGTCTGGTATAAAACACATTATTTAGTGCTGCCAATCCCAGGAACCTCTTAAACAGCCCCTTTCGTGGCCAGGGGTGGAAAAAGCCTTGTAAAATGTAGGGCTGTTCCATGCACAAAGCCCCACGGAGCTGGAAGGGAGCTTTGGAGATCGCGTCGCGCTCGCGGTTAGCGCAGCAAAAACGGCTTGGTGCTATCAGAAATTTCCTGAGCTCTTCAGGAGAAATAATTAAGTAAAATAAATTAAAATATGCAGAATAGCCATCTTCTCTAATGTGTCAAAACACAAGTTAATGTGCTGCGTGCATAGCGCTTTAAAAAAAAATCTAAAAAAAAAAAATCTAAAAAAAAAATCCATGTTATTTCATCCGGCCTGTTTTTATCATGTGGTTTTATGCCCTGGTTTGTCACTGGGAAATTTCCATGGGGTGATTCCTTGGTATTCCCAGAGGCACTGCCATAGGTGAAAACACTCTGCTTCCATGCAGATATTCCTGCCACCCATCCCATGCCAATCTCGCCGTTGTGTTCAGGGGAAGAAAGACTTAAACTCACAAGAATTGGTAAAAAAGCACCTGTGGGATGAATTTTGGGGGGTTGTGGTGTGGAGGTGGTGCTGGACATCCCGGTGGGACACACAGGAGAAGGACAGGGAGGCAGGTGCTCAGTTGGAACAAATTGAAAACCTATCTTCCCTATCCAAAGTCCTTTGATTAATGGGTCGTTAATTTGCCATAAGGATCAGCCTTAAATGTGCATTTTTGTGTCTCTGGCAGGCTAATTTCATTGCGGAGCTTGCTGTTGGGGTCAATGGGTGTGGATGCCTCGGGGAAGCCCCCAGCCCCCCAAAATACTGGGTTTTTTCTTATGAAAGCATCTCCCTGGCTCCATCGCACCCTAGTGAATTTTCCAAGCTGGATTAACTAATTTTTTTGTTTAATAGGAGGCTCATCACAGCCGTGATTCCCCCATTTCAGCAGAGCAATTTGGTTTATTTACATTTAAGCACAAACATACGATTTTTAAAGGAGCCCTGAACAGCTTAAAACCGAGGTTATAATCAGCTAAACGACTGCATGAGGATTTTTGGTGGCTAAACTCACCCAAAACCCAATTCATGCATTTTAAAGCATGTCTTTGGCAGGTCCAATATCTCTTAAGGAAATGCTTCTTGGGGGTGGCAGCTAACAAGGCAAAACTATCTTATTAGGAATTCAATTAAAGCTAGGCCAGGCTTACTGGACCTCTTCCAATAAATATATATCAGGCTGAACCCGTAGACATCTGTCTCTTCTCTCGTCCCCACCTCCTCCTTTTTCTGTTTTCCAAGCTGTGGCTAAAATGTGAAGAGGAGATGGGAGGAAGAGGAGGGTCTGTGGAGTGCAGGGCACAAGGATTATTTTCTGTTCTGCTATCTGACCACTTCTGTGATCTGAGGGAGAGCAGGTCTGCCTCAACCGAAACACAGGTGTGAAAAACAAAATAAAATCCCAAATCACATTGTTCTAACAAAGAGAGGTTGGATCCAGGTGGATCTCAGCCCCTGGGCACCGGTTTGGGTATGAAAAATCCACGCTACCTTTCCTGCACTCATTTTGGGGTACTAGATCAAAACACCTTTTCCACCCAAAAGGCTCAGACCTTGGGGAGAACCACAAGGAGAATTCAGGGATCTAATCCGGAGAATCCAGGGATCTAATGGTCACTTTGAGCCCTCTGCTATCAGCCGGGCTTAGGAGCTGTTGTTACTTATTTATTGTTTTTATGGAAGAGGTAACAAACCCTCCCTGTCCCGTTTTCATGCTCCTCCTGCAAGGAACCTGTCTCCAAATTCCTGCTGCTGCTTCCCTTCATGTGACAGAGAAAGACTGATTTATTTTTCCTCCCCTTCCCGAGGGAAAACCCTCCTTACTGCTAAACACAGACAACCTTGGACTCCACAGGTGACAGATCACAACATTCCAAGAGGGATCCTCTGTTTTACCCCCAGAATCCCCACTCTGAAGCAGGAGGAGAAGCACATCCCGAAGAGACCCAGAGCCTTGATTCCTGGCAGGAGAAGGACAAGGGCATTGGGGCTGGGGGGACTGGCTGGGCTGGTGTGGAAGTGGTTAAAGGGATGGGGATGAGGGCAAGGGCTGCCTTGATTTATGGGCTGGCTGAGTTAATTTGCTCTTTGTGTGTGATTAGTCGTTGGTGCTGAGTGGTCATCTTCCACAACTACAAATCTAATTAATGCCAGCGTGCCAAGTGGTGCTTTGGCTTTGTTTTTTTGTTGTTGTTTTTGGTTTTTGGTGGGGTTTTTTTCAATCCCTGGCAAATATTTCTACTGTTTTAATTCTTGAGAACTAATCATTAATTAGTATCAGTCTCCTAATACCCAGCTGGAGGGTTTTTTGGTTTTCCTCGCTTCCAAATTTGCCTGAAGAAGTAACTCAGGAGCTCTGGTGACTCTCCGAGCAACCCCCTGAGGTGTCCGGTGGCATAAGCAGCTTGTAAGGAGCAGTCTGCTTTTTTTCCCCTCCTTCCCAATTTTCTGCAAAACCCGGGAAGAGAGGTTAAAAAGCTCCCTGGAATATCTGCTTTCCCCAACCAGCTGTAATTCCCTGATGGTATTTCTAACACTCTCTGTGTTTCGGGGTTGTGGTGTCGTCCCTTTCCAGGTCCGTGGCCTCATCAAACTATTCCTGCAGCTCTCCAGCAAGACATAAATTCTGGAGGTTTTGGGCTCGGAGATTTCAAAGTCGTGCTGAAGCACATGGAAGTGATTCTCAGGGCTACGGCTATAAAAATAATTATATTGCCGGGGGAAAGAGTGACATGAAATGTCCCCAGAAGAGATCTCAGCGGTGGTTACAGGATCTGTCCCAGCTCTGAGAGAGCCTGCTGTGATCTCCAAGGCTCATTTATCACTGCTACCTACAACTCCAGGAAATATGCCCCCAAAAAGCGCTGAAGGAAGGAATGTGAGGGAGGCTGCTCGGGAGAAGCGTTTCAATCTTTCTCTTTGTTTTAATGAGGATGCTTTGAAAATGAGGGCTGCTCTGCCGAGCCGAGCGGTGTGAGAATGACTAATTTGGAGACAAATTAGGTCTACTTAGCCGAAATGTCTGCCTCGATTGTTCCCTTAATGACCCTTCAACGCACATCTCTCCCGACAGGACTTCTACCGCAGCTCTGCCTCCAGCAGATTAAGTAATAACATGTTTTTACCACTTTTCTAAGCGCTCCTTCGGACCTGATCCAGCATTTTCCCTGCGCCATGCGTGTCTCCAGCTCTTTCTGATGGGTAATTCATTTATTTGCGTCTAGCCCCTGGCAGATTTGTCTCTTTGCATGTCTCCTTCTCCGGAGCATTTCCCTCGCACCCTCTTTTTCAAAGCTCCCCGAGCCTGAGCGGTTTTTGGCTGACTGCAGCGTGTTTGGTGTCTGCTGGGTAACAGATTTGTCCTTTCCCAAGGAAAGACACGAACGTAAACAGAGGATCCAAAATGCATTTTGCTGGGCTTTTAAAACGCGCTGGGATGAAACCGACCCCCTCCCTGCTCCAAGGCTATTAATGTAAATACCAAACTTTACAATCCTTCCTGTCAAGGAAACTTATTTACATTTTTTGAAGGATGCGTATTTAAAAAAATGGGGCTTTTGGGACAAAAAAAGGGCTTCGTTCCAGTGTCACTACACCCCCAGTTAACTGTGCTGCTCTCATCCACTATAGAATTAGGTTTTGTTCCCAGGACCGGCAGAGATAACATCTGTTTGCTTCTTTAAGGAGAAAATGAAATAGGATGCTGGTGTTTTATACTGGAAACAGCCCTGCGAGTCTGAAGGGGCGATGGAATGAGGGCTGTGGATCAAACACACACGATAAACGTGGCTTCTACAGCACGAAAAAGGTGGGAAAGGGCTCATCCCCAGTGAGTGGGAAGAAGCAGCAGACTGGTCTTAGTGGTGAGGGACTCAGGGCTGCCTTGTCCTCTACAAATTGCTGCTGGTCCTGCCATCCCTGCTGGGCAGCTGTTTTCCTACTACATGGAATATCACGAAGCACACTGATATTTCTTTCCTGGTTTGTCCTTTTCAGTTGGGAACGTTTCGAAAGCAGAAGGGAAAGGTGGCCGCAAGGGAAGCTGCAGGTGCCGGCGGTGAGGATGGGGAGGTTTTGGGGGGAGGAAGGCTCGGCTGAAACATCCCAGCGCAGTCTTTGAGGTGCAAAAGCTGCGCCTGTTTCTCCCGAAACTCCCGGAGTCGGCTGTCTGGAATTCCGTGGAGCAGAACAGGAAAAGCTCTCGTGGCCAGGGGAGCAAGCAGCAGTGACCTGCTGGCGCTCGCAGGGGCCAGGTGGCATTTTCCCAGTTCCCAAGGCTCTGATTTTCTAATCAAAGAGCTCCTCTGATTTTTATTTTGCTCACAGCCAGAGGGGAACGAGCATCCCTCGAAGAATAAAACCTTTCCTCGCTTCTCTCTCCCCAAAACCTCGGGAACAGGGAGGATGGCAGCCCAGCCCAAGCCGCTTGCAGATCTTATTCCCTAGGAAAGGCAAATCCCAAATCCACACTGTTATTTCTTTGGGATTTTTTTGTCCATTGAGGCTGCACAGGCTGCTCCCCTCTTACCCACGAAATGTCCCACCACCCAAGTAAATTTGCCCATTTTAGAAGGGTTCCTTGAAGACCTCATTGTAGGGGTTTTTTTTATTTTCTGGCAGCCGTAATTTCAGTCGCCATAAACGATAGAATTTGACACCACACCGCACCAGGCCATTTGTCAACAACCTTTTCAACAGTCCAACCACACGCGTGTTCCTGCACACACAGGCACGGGGAAAGGGGGGAATGTTGGGATCTTCCTCTGCAAGAGCCTCCTCGGAGCACTGGGCTGGAAGTTGGGTTACGGCAAAGGCGCCGGATTCCGATTTATTCCAAATCAAACCAAAACTGGGTTTGGTGCTGCATTGTGGTTTTTCCGTAATGTCCTCGCAATTTTTTGGGGGTAGGGACAATCTGAGCATCTACATTTAAAATCTGCCTCATCAGAGCAATGTTAATAATAATTTAATCAAGGTGGAGTTTAAAATATGGTTTTTAAAAGGCAGGTTTTGCTCCCTACCCTGGGCTAGGAGTGGTTTGTATATTAGATAACAGATTTCCAACCATCCTTGGCTAATGGCAACACATCATTTGGGAAACAACAGAATCAATGCATTGTTCCAGCCCAGCACTTTCCTATTCAGCCAGTCTAAACTGCTGAAGAAATATGTGTTCGGGACATTTTACATCTGGTTTTGACAAGAAGCCTGGGTTTTTGTGTGTGGGTTTTGTTTTTTTTTTTTAATTCTGTTTGCTGCACTTTTTTAGCCAGATTAGCATGGGAAAAGGCTCTCTGTTTTATAAACTGAGGGTTTAGCTTTTGAAAAACCCACTCAGCTTTAGATTTTTGCAGTTGAAACCAGGGCACGACGTGCAAAAAATAGGAATGGCAGCAATGGCCACAAACACCACAACAGCAGTGTTACCTATTTAAATAAAACTAAACAACAGGCAGCTCATGCAATGGGAGATATAATGAGAATAACCAATTTTGAGACTTTTTCATGGCTTTGGGACTCACTAGAAGAGCGCGTGGACACCTCAATTGCAGCAAATTGCAAACTATTTCAGGATGCAAGTGAAACATTTACTTGAAGTGGTTTCTAAAATGGTTTTAAGTCTGTTTTACACCACTAGTAAGTCCCGCTTGAACATTTTTTTTAGCTTTTTGAACCGAGGCACTGCAGTTGCATGGAGTTTTTGCCTGGCTCTATATTTTATTTATTCAAACGGGCCATTTATTGCTGCCCTAACAAAGCTGGATTTGCCCCTTTAAACAAGCCCAGCCAATGGGCTGGGATAAACTTTCCTCTTCAACTCTGCACATGATGAAATTATTTCATTTTTACATCACCAGGGTGGCGGGGAAAATGTCCCTTCAGAGTGTTTGCTTGGTGAAATGGGTTGGTGGGCTCTGGTTTATGTAAGGAGCCCCAGACAGCGCCCAGCCAGACCCAAACTCTGGCTGACACAACGCAGAGCTGCTCTGCTTAATTAGCTGGAGATGAGGGTGTTATTAAAAGCCTTTTCCCCCCTCCTTTCTGACTGTTTATTCCTCCCTGTCTGAATATTACAAAGGCAGCTGAGGAGGAAGTAGTTTTCTGCTAATGGAAAGCAACGAGGAAGGGTTTAGCGAGGAGAGTAAATAAGAAACTACACCGAACACCAGCCGCTGCTTTACTGGAGTTTGGGGAAGGGAAACTGGACAAACCCAAAAATTTAGCCAAGTTTCTGCTATCTCTGTTTGCTTTTCGCTGTGTGAGGGGGAAGGGGCACAGCCAGGACTGCAGCAGACATCTGCTGCTCGTTTCTTTTAAGAGAAACACAACCTGGGGCGAACCTCTCGCCAAGCCCCGCGTGGCTCCTGTGCCCCCCAGCCGGGAGGGGATGTGGCAGCCACGGGGCTCAGCTCTGGGGTTTTTGGGGTGCACACACACACGGAGCAGGCCAGCAGCTGTTTGGGATCCCCTTGTCAGCCTGTTGCAGCCATCACCTTTCCCTCTCAAAGCCCTTCTCCGAAGCGGTGCTTTCTGGCAAATCTCACGCAGTGACTCTTTCCCCCCTGTCCCTCATCATCCACCTCTCAACACCAGTCCCTCTCTCTCCCCCGCTCCCACAGAGCAAAAACACGCTGAATTTTAGGGTATTTTCCTCCCTGAATGGGGCATATCTCTTTTTTGCCTCACTGGAAGTCCCATTTATTTGAATTTCTGCCGGCGCGAAGGGAGCGGGAAGGACTGGACGCGCCTACACTGCAACCCCAAACCCATCAGCCTCCCCACCATCCCACACCACTTCTCCCCAGGCAGAGGGAAGGAAACCCACCCAGAGCATCATCCAGGAGAGGAGAAACAGGTACCTACCCCTTGGGCTGGCCCGGCCGGGCGGTGGCTAGTGGGAGGCCGACATGGACCACGCTCCCTCCATCCTCCACACGGAGAAGGCATAACTGAGCCTCTCGTGAGCCACGTAACTGCAGCTCGTCATCTTACTGTCCATCTCGTCGCTCTGTAGCACCTGGTAGAGGAAGTCTATGTACCTGGCCGCCAGCTTGAGCGTCTGGATTTTACTCAGTTTGTCAGAGGGCAGCGTGGGGATGATTTTCCTCAGGGCGGCAAAAGCTTCGTTGAGCGACTGAGTCCTCTGCCTCTCTCTGACGTTGGCCAGGATCCTCTGGCTCTGCAGTTCTTCGTAAGATTGGGAGCTGGGACTGGACTTTTTCCCCCTCTTCCCCGGGTTGGGGCTGCCATCTTCGCTGGACTTCTTACTGTATCTTCTCTTCCTGCCAAATCTCTTTGGCTGCCTTTCCAGCTCCTCTTCACTGGTCCCCAAGCTATCCACAGGGGAAACAGGAGAACTGGAGCTTTCTTCCATGCTTTCTGCGAGAAGGGGAGGGGAAGAGCCTTTCCCCCCCTCCTTATGTTATGTGTGTGTGTGTGTCTTAAATGTGCTTTAAATTCCTGAGACAGATCCTTTGGAAAAACAGGAGGACTCTTTTTTTCCCTTTTTTCCCCCCTTTTTTTTTTTTTTTTGCTGACCAAACGTTTTCCAGGTTGCTTGAAGGGCTCTTATTTCAAGGACCGAGGTTGTGTAAAAAAATTGAGGTCTTGGAGAGAGGAAGTTATTCTAACTTTTTGGAAACTTTAGCTGAGCTCAGTTGCTAAATAGTTGTCAGAAGTGAGGGAGGTGCGGGGCTCCCTCCTGATTGGCCGGCCAGGTCGGTGGGAGGAAGGCTTTTCCCCTGCTAAACTTTCACAGTTTTATGTTACACTTAACTAAAATCTTGGGAATGCACCTCGAATCAAAGATAGCTGGCGAACGCCACCCCCTGCCCCTGGCGATGCTGGGTTTGCAGCACCCCTCTGGGACATCCCCAGCACCCATCCCAGGGGGATTTTTGGGGTGCTGCTCTGCCCCCCGAGCTGCCCAGGGTGTCATTCCCAGGCTGCAGGGATTCCGTGCCCGGATCAGGGAGTGTGCCCCGTTTTTAGGGAATGGGGCCCTGTTTTGCAGCCCCCCGTGCTGGGGGTCTTGCAAAGCCCCTGTCCTGCAGGAATGGGGTGGGGACATTTCTCCCCATCCCACAGGGTGACCTCAGAGTGGCAGAAGTTCCCTGGGGCATCCTAAGCTGTGGGGATGGTGGAGATTTTGGCGGCAGAGGGACTAAACCCTTAATTGTGGGGGGCAGGGAAAAAACCCTCCTGGACAAACCCAAAATATGGATCAGCTGGAAAGCAGGTAATATTTTTGGAAAACCCCGTGGAAAGGACCCTAGAGAGGTGACACTGGCCATGTACCCCGTCACCCTTCCATTTTCTCCCTGCTTTTCTCCCTCCATTAAGTGCAAAATAGTACATTTTAGGCAATCAGGAGCTGAGGTAGGTAGGATGACATTTTTTCCCTCCCCCGGAATATCCTAATGCTGAATTCGTGGCATCCCAGCCCATCAAAATTGTGATAGCAGGATTTTTGATCTATCCAACAGAAGACAACAGGTCTCTTTCTCCCTCTCCATCACACCGTGGGGGGAAATGTGGGAAAACTCTGCTTGTTTCTGTGGAGCTAAGGCAGAGGAAAATCAGATTCGGACCTCTGATTTCAGTCACAGCCCAAATTGCAGGAACAGATGCATTCCTGAGCGGCAAAGATCATGTTTGCAATACGGAGCAGGGAAATAAAATAGAACAATAATAATAAAAGGAAACAAGACAAAAGAAACTCGTAAAACATCGATGTTGTATCAGAAGAATGAGTTTGGAGTGGATTTCTTTGCAGAGTTTTCCAGTAGGTATCAACACTCATTAACGGAAAAAATAATGTCTGGTTTGATTGGAAAGTGTTCCTTGGTAGGAGAAGGAATTTTTGGCTTGCCTGGGGCTGGCTGCACTGCTGGTAGGTAATGTTTATAGTGGAAAGACTTCCCCAGGCAGCCCCCGGGGAGAGCCTGTGTTTGCTTTCCAAAGGAAAGGTTTTTCAGGTGCAGCACAGAAGTCGGAAAGCGAGGCACTTCTGCAAATAGATTTTTAATCTGATTTAAGACCCCGGTGAGCCGGGTGCTGCTCCCTCTCACACCCCAAATCCAGGTCTCCAGAACGGTTTGGGGCTGGGTCTGAGGGTTGATCCAACATCCCAGACCTGGAGTTCCAGGGGTGCAAGTGGGGTGGGATGGTGCCTCCCAGCCCTGTGGACCTCAAAGCGGCCACCACACCTTGAGGGGGGTATTTGGTTTGCGCTGGGGTTGTTTAGGAGTCTCCTGAATGCCTGGAATCCTTTCAAGCCTTGAGGAAAGCCACCCCGGGATGCTGGAGGGGCACTTTCCCGGTTTTCCCAGCAAACAGGTTCCCGGCTCACGGCACTGTGGGTGTGCAGGGATTCATGGAGCGTGGGAGGACAGGTGGGATGCAGGGCTGAGCTCCAGGGGCTCCCTGCCCAAAAGGGCCACAGGTGCCTGCAAAAAGCTGCTCGGGGAGGGAGCAGGGATGTTCTGGGCTGTGTGTTAGAGCACCAGGAGCAAGGGAGGCAGATCTCAGCTCGTGAGGGTGAGTGGGGCTGCTGCTTGTGCCTCTCCTCTCCCCCTGTCATTCCAGCATTTATTTCCCAGCTTTTTATGGCCATGCCATGATCCCTAGGGTGTGAGGTGTTTCCATGGGGTTAGAATTGATCCTCCCAGTGACTGGGGACAGAGTGGCTGACAGGGATGGACTGTGGACTGTGTGGATTCATCTCAGCCTGCCCAGTTCTCAGCTGGCACAGGGAGTTTTCCTTTGGGATAATCCCCAACAAACACGGCCACAGCTCCTGGGCACCATGCTGAAGCCATGCCGGGAAAAAGATGCAGCCCCGTGGCATGATCCTGGTCCAGCCGAGTGGCTGCTGTTCCTGGCACTCTGGGATGTGCCTCGGGGCTGCACGGCAGCGGCAGCAGAGCGGCTCCTCGCTCCTCTGGATTAAACAGCTAATATTAAGTAAATAAATTAAATAAAAACCTGCCTCACTTCTGTGAACGAGAGCGAAGGAGTGCTTGCAGGACCGAGGCAGGGTTTCTCCCTCAGGGAATTGCTGCTGTGCATAACCTCGAAACGTGCAAAGCCTTTTAGTATCAGGCAGGCTTCATTAGGGGAAATTTATGGTGGGACTTGGCTGTGGGGTAATTATGGAGTCTCTGAGCCTGGCTCCAGCGAGCGTCGCTGTGTGTGGAACCTCCAGTGCCGCAGTGCTTGGTGCCAGGGCTATGTGCACTGCTGACAGTCCTGCAAATATCTGCCCTGGAGCAGACCAAAAACCCAGTCGAGCCCTGGCTGAAACGTGATCCGGCTCTCCCGGAGGAAAAAGGGAGTTTGGGGAGGTTTGTGGGGGAGGCAGAGCGAAGGTACCGCAGGCAGAGCGGGATGGGGTGGGTGCATCCTTCCTGCTAGCAGGGCAGGGTGGCAGAGAGGTTAGGAAATAAAAAATGCCATGTAAAAAATAGTTCTGGTGGAATTTTAATGCCCTGTTTAAATGTGACATTCACAGTGATGCTGTTCCACTGCCAGGCTCCTGGATTTTTCTGTTAGATGGTAATAATGAATGTGGATTGGGAGTTGGTGTCAGTGCTTGTTCTCCATAAGGAGCCTGTGGTCCAGTGGTCCCCTTGGCAAGGCTTGGCCAGAAAATCACCCTCTGACCTCTCTGTGCTGAAGGAAGAGGAGAAGGTTTGGATTTTCGTGTCCTGTCAGCCTTCTCTCTGCTTGTCATGGGAAGTGGGAAAAGATTGGGTGCCCTGACAGTGCAGGTAACACCATTTCAGTGCATCCAGGCTGCCCTTCCAGCTCCCCTCTGCTGTGGGGGCTGCCAGGGATGCCAATTTTTGGAGCAAACCGGAGAAAAACCAGACGCTGCTGTGCTTTTTGCCTTCCTCCTCCTCACTCCCCCCTGCTCTACAGCAGAGCATCACTTCTTTCAGGAACATCCCAGCTCCCAACTGCATCCAGCATTGAACCACCAGACCTAATTAACCTGATTAATTAATGTTTTTCCTCCCTCCTCTTTTAAGGGATAATTTCTTCGTGCTTGTGCAGCACCCACCGAGGGCGATCTGGAGTGGGACCTTCACGGGGACAGCCGGGAGTGTCCCTGCTCCTTCTGCCGCCCGGGCTTTGTTCCCTCACCCCTCCCAGAGCACTCCCCCTGCGGTGACAAGTTCATAATCAAAAGCAAAGCAGCAGATAAGGGGCGGGAGGTGCGGGGCTTTCGCGATGAGCCGCTCGGAGCGGAGCGCGGCTCCAAAGTAATTGGATACGCTCCGGCCGGGGCTGCGCGCAGGAATGTACATCTGTTTCTGAACTGTTACCAGCTGATGTGCCCTCTCTTCCCTTCTGCTTCCTCCCTTCCCGAGCCCTCGGAGCAGCAGGACCGGCGGAGGAGAGGCTGACAGAGGGCAGAGATTCCCACTGCGGGATGATCCCGGCAATAAACGCAGCCCAGGGCAAGGTGGGCTTTGGATTTTCAAATCCCTGACGGGAGCAAGGTGGTGGAACTCTTCTTGTTCTGGTGGATCCAGCTGGATCCCTCAGCTTGGTCCGTGAGGAGGCTGGAAGTAGGGATTTTTAAGGCAAGACTTTGCAGGAGGCTGGCAGGATAAAAGGCAAGGAGGGGACTTTGAGGTTTTCCCAGTGGATGTCTCTTCCTCCCAGGAAAAGCCCTCAGGCCCTTTGTCCATCTCCTTTGTGAAGCTGGCAGCTCCAGCCAAGCTTTGACCAAGCAAGGTGTGAATTTCAAGGGTCATCCTGTTATTCATCCTGGAGAAGAGAAGGATCCAGGGGGACCTCAGAGCCTCTTCCAGTGCCTAAAGGGGCTGCAGGAGAGCTGGAGAGGGACTTGGGACAAGGGATGGAGGGACAGGACACAGGGAACGGCTTCCCACTGCCAGAGGGCAGGGATAGATGGGATATTGGGAAGGAATTGCTCCCTGTGAGGCTGGGGAGGCCCAGAGAAGCCATGGCTGCCCCACTGGAGCATGTCTTGGGGAGGAGAGGTGCTTCTGAGCCCTTTTAACTTCTGTGGGACATGGGCAGGTGTTTAAAGCTATGGATATATTAAAATCATGCCTGAATTTCACCCTCTCTGGAATAAGAAGGGAGATCTTCAGTGGCTTCCACAGGTTTTGGGTCAGGATCTCAAGCGTGAAGCTGTTCACATCTGCACAGCTGTCAGCAGGACAAGGAGAATTTAGATCAGACCCAGTTCTGCCTCAAGCACTGGGTGCAGTATTTCAGATTTGATCACTGATTCCTTCAAGAGGAGAATTCCGTGTAACTCCTCATGTTGGTAGCACTGGGATGGCAGTGTGTGTCCTGCCAGAGGAAGAAACCCTTCGGTTGTGGATTCTATTTTTAATGACAGTGCACAGCAGAAAGAACGGGTGTTCTGGGGAGTAAAAAGTAGTGGCTATCATGATTCCAAAAATAACATTTCTATTTTAGATCATTTGCCTGAGGCCACCGCTAATTGCAGATCAGAGTGGAATGTCTCCCTGGGAATCCACGGGCAAGAATTTTTTTCTTTTTTCCCCTCTTTTTGGAAGGTGGAATATTAATTGTGGCTGCAGCAGGAGCAACTGTAGCTTAAAACCTGGGCTGGGAAAAATGAAAATATTGTTTCATGAACTGGAAAATCAAAGCACGGGAAATATTTTGTTCCACTCACCTTTTCCTCCCCCATTTCCGGCCTTGTTAAACTGGGAAAGAAGGTCTTCCCACTAATATAAAGGTGAATCCAAAGCCAGCCTGGGTGTTCCAGCAGCATTCAGGCTTCTCTTAAATTTTTGGGGGGATTGCAGCACCAATTTCAAGGGGTTGTTGCACCTTTCACTAGAGCAGGTTGCTCCAAGCCTGCTGGTTGTATTCCCAAATTCCAGTGTTTTTGAGGATTAACCAGAATCCTAGAGGTGAACCAGCCTTGTGGTCAACAACATTGTGAGGTGAAAAGGTAGAAACAAGGTACTGGGGAAAAAAATTTAAATGCCAGGGCAAAACAAGGGAAAAGTTGTTAGTGTTTCTCAAGTGAGAAAAACTGAATTTTCCAGGAGAGGAGGATGGGGTAAAATCAGTAATTTGCAAGTGTTTTTGGCCAGGGTCTTGCTTTCCTGGATTTAAGTGGCCTGGAAGAAGGAAGAACTTGGAGAACCCCCTGGGTGAGTGGTGAACTTCTGTCCAAAGAGATAAAGAAAAACCTGACGGGATACTGAGGGGGAAAAGTGGTTTTTTTCCTAAATAGAACAATATTTTGTGAAACGTGCAAGCATTCATATGAAAATATGATTTATTTTGGAAAACCAGGCACCCTTACTCTGAGTCCTTCACCTCCCTGTGTTGCAGTTTAGGTTTCTGCTGGTGCTGCTGATCAAATTTCTTGGCTACCAGCTGATTTGGTTTCACTTTGGTGTTTAATTTGATGCTGAAAGGTTGAAATCTTCCATTTAAGGAAGAAAAAAATAACAATTACTGAGTAACTGCACTCACAACATCAGAAGGGAGAGCCAAAGCGGCTCAGCTGAGAGAGGAAATTATTTTTCTTAGACTGATTAAAACTTCTGCTTTTTTCTTTGTCTTTACCAACACCTGTTTAATTCAGGCACCTGAATAAACTTTGAGGAGAAAAGATAGTTTTGTTAAAGGCTCAACTGGACCCCCAAAAGATCGAGTTCCACTTCTGGGACCCTCAACAAATCCAGGGGAAACCAGGCTTGACATTCCGAGTGAGATCTGGGGAGGAAAAAGCAGGAAAGGCCCATTATTTCTTTCAAAAACAATTAGGTGGAAAAGCCCCAAGCCAAACAAACAAGTCCTCAAAACTTAAGGCTGGCTGAGCTGAAAAGAAGCGGGCATAAAAATTCAAAAATTAGTATAATTGGATTTGGGCTGTTGTTCCAGAAATATTGAGTGGACTGTCTGTTTTCTCAGAGTGACCACCCTGTTTGTTGGGACATCATGGGCCATGGCACAAAGTGTCCCTGGTGAAGTTGTGGCTGGAGGCACTAGACCTGTGGACACCAAATTGCCGTGAAGGAACGCGTGTGTGCAGTAGCCAAAACACTGAAAATGAAACGATCAGGGAAACAGCTGCACCCCTCAAAGGCACAGGAAGAACATTCCTGCAAAACATCTGTGGATTTGTACGTGTAGAGTCAGGGGAGAGGTTGGGATGAGGCAGCAGGTATGAATCTCCCAGGCCTGGTGCATCCAGGGCATCCTTCACCCTTTCCATCTCATCCCTGCTGTGCTCGGCTGGTGACCTGATCAGTATTGTCATTGAATCCCAGAATGGTTTTGCTTGGAAGGATCTTGGAGGTCCCATCCAGTTCCACCCTGTGCCATGGGCAGGGATACCTTCCACATTCCCAGGTTGCTCCAAGCTCCATCCAACCTGGCCTTGGACACTTCCAGGGATCCAGGAGCAGCCACAGCTTCTCTGGGCACCCTGTGCCAGGGCCTCTCTGCCCTCACAGGGAACAATTCCTTCCCAATATCTTGTCTATCTCCTTCCTGTGTCAGTGGGAAGCCATTCCCCTTTGTCCTGTCACTCCAGGTCCTTGTCCACCTTTCCTCTCCAGATTCCTCACTCGCCTCCTTCAGGTAAACTGAGCCACGGTGGGATTGGCTAGTGGGAAGCAGTGCTCCAGCAGAATTCCTGGGCTCTAATTCCTGCCCTGGCTGCCCACACCCTGCCTGCAGCATCACCCAGGAGAGGGCTTAGGAAATATTCCTTTGGGTGAAGGTGTAAGGCGCATTCCAATCCTGGATGTATCCTCATGGTGAGGCAGGTTTTGGTCTCTGTTGGAGAGAACAACATCCTATGTGGTCATCTTCAAATATATCGATTATTGCATGAGATTAAGGGGTGATGCATGTGCTCAAACCTTCTCCAGGAAGGTTTCTCCTTCATTCTCCTTCTCAAACCTTCAACCTGGGCAGGAGCTGCAGCCTGTGGATATGGCCTAGCCTTCATGTTATCCAATCCTGGAATTAAATACTGCTCCTAGTAGCTCTCTCTGCCAGGAGGACGAGCAGCTCGACCTGTGGCGGATTGCAAAGTATTGCATTTTTGTGTATTT
The DNA here is from genome assembly GCF_008360975.1 of Lichenostomus cassidix. Classification (NCBI taxonomy): domain Eukaryota; kingdom Metazoa; phylum Chordata; class Aves; order Passeriformes; family Meliphagidae; genus Lichenostomus; species Lichenostomus cassidix. Next base: position 4,313,997 of record NC_139488.1, on the reverse strand, counting down.
TACCTCAAAATGTCTTTTAAGTTGCTGGTGCAGGAGGAGAGCTGTAAAACATACCTGTCCTCGGTCTGAACCTCCCCCAACTTTTTCATTATCAGTTGAGCTTTGTGATTTTTTTTTTTTCTGGCATCAACAGGGCTGTGAGGTTTCATTTCCTCCTCCTTGGCGCTTTTGGCAAAGCTCGAGCTCGCTGTCGGTTCCCTGTCAGGTGACTCGGAGTCTGATCCACCACTTGCACCGTCAGCAGAAAACTTTATGTTGCTCTCAGCAGGGCTTTGCAGCGACCTTTAATAATTCCCTCCTCCCAAGGGGGCTGGAGAAGGGATCCAGTAGGCATTTGTCGTGTCTCGCTCTCCTCAAGGGCCAATAATTTCTCGCAATATTTTCGTAGGCCTTTGATCCATCGCTGGTGCTCGATGGTGCTTTGAAGCCTTAATAGCGCCCCATATCCCGCTCTTATTAAATTCAAATTCTCCACTCGCGTTTCCCTGGAAGATACATAAAAATAACACATGGAGGAAATAGAGCTGGAAGATCCTCTGCATGAGCTGGCTTATGTCTCCTGTGAGGGGAAGACACCGAGAGCGTTGCCTTTGCGCTCCTGACGGAGCCGTCTGCAGGATTTTGACAGAGTGGGGAATATCTGAAAAAGCAATAATAGGTTTGGGGAGCTGTGAGGCAGCTTCAAAGCCTGATTTTCAGGATGCTGCTGGGCAGCCTTTCATTTAGAGGGAATTAGTGTTGGAGGCACCTCGCTGCACGAGATGCCCTGGGCTCTGGAAATGGATGTGTCTGGTGGGCTTTATGCAGTTCCTCTGGAGTCCTTCATGGCAGATATTTTGGGATGGGGATGAAAGTGCCATTGAGGGGTTTGGAATGGAGTTGGATTCAATGATCTTGGGGTTTTTTCAAGCCTCAATGATTGTGTCTCATTCCTCAGCTGATGGAGAGGGAAGTCTAAAGCTGTGTGATGAGCTGTTTGCTTGAAGATGGAAGGGAATAAAGTGGGAGATGAAACTGATTTTGGGTGGAAACTCAGACCCACACAGGAGGACAGATGATCTGTTAAGCACTGGAAGGACTGGGAGAAAGAAACAGGAGTTTCTTAGGAATCCACAATTTACAAGGGCCCTTTACCATCCTGCTCAGAAGTGACATCCTGGGAAGAGCACAAGTCTGCAGTGAATCAGGGAAACACTTGTCCCCCTTGATTTTTTGGGGTCACCAGGAGGCAGGTGGGACATGGCTGATAAATTCCAGCAAAACCACCTGATTTCCATGCAAAGTCCTTCATGAGGAGCAAGACACTCACAGGCACAGCCGGTTCCTCAGAGCTCACGTCTATAAAACCATGTTTTCCCTGGAAAACTCTTCTCCCTGCCTAAGCAGGAAAATCAGCCTGAGGAAAACAGAGAGAACTTGGGAAAAAAAGGGTGGTGAGCAGCTTTGGATAGGGTGTGACACTTCCATCCACTCCGTTGTATCCCAGGTTGGCATTACCTCAGGAACTGTGAGATTTGGGTGGCTAACGATGATCCAAGGTCTCCAGTTCATCGCCACGCAGGCACAGACAGCACTTCCCAATCCTTGGCGTGCCTGGTAGGACAAATACCTCCTGGCTTACGAGGCAAAGCCCAAATTAACAGCCAGAAACGTCAGCGTCTCACGGTGTGTTGTGCAACCCAGAGGTCTGATATTTTGTAATTAGCATTGCTCCCTGGGATTTTTCTTTTTTCTATTTTTTTAAGCGGGATCTAATCTTTTTCGCTGGGAGCACATGCTGAAAAACTGATTCAGAAAGCAAATAGTAAAAAGAAAAAATAATTGGTTGCAAATAGACACCTTGTTTTCAAGGAAGTTGAGAACTTCCTAAAGGAAGTTTTGACAAGCGTGGAAATTTCTCTTTGGTGGAAAGCAGAAGTTTGGTGCGGCAGGCTTGCTGCAAGTATTACAAAAGATCAATCTTCAGCCTGACCTCGCTGACACAAGAATTTTGAAAGCCTCAAAGTGTGACTGCACTTCTTTGTGCAAAAACACTGCTGGGGATGAGGACTGAGGGAGTTGTAACCTGAAATCGCTGTGGGTTTGGTGGTGCCTTGGCAAACACAGAAACATAACGTGCAGTTGAGGACGTGTGGGATGCTGGAGGAGATGGCTTTCATGTGCTGTCTTGTGATGACGTGAGCCTGCTGGTGGAAAAATGGGCTTTTAAGTGGCAATTTTGGGTCAGTCAACCAGATGTGCTCAGAGTGCTGCACCCCAACACCCCAGACCTTTGGCACATCTCGGCATTGGCGCCTTTGTTCTGCCGTGTGACAGACTGTGAATGGAGAGGATTGAGATGGGATGGGGTTTTTTTATTCCTAGTGTGTTGGAATAGTTCCTGCATTGTTCCCAGCTCCATTCCCAGGAGCCTTGCTCCCCATGGGGAGTGGGGAAACACCAGCTCTCAGTGAGCACAGCAGTGCAAAGCGACGCGGAGATTTGCAAGCAAACATCAGCCGGGTGCTGAGCACAGATAAATCCCAAAATCAGAGCAGAGCAGACATGTGATGAAATCTTCCCAGGCGGAGGGGAGGGGGAGGAGGCCAGCAATCCAACGTGTCCTAATATTTTCATTCTAAAACCCAGCGTATCAGTAACAGGCGCACGTGAAGCTATGGAAATGCCGAGCGCGTCGTCGTGCCATATGTTTTAAATATCATCAAGTAGGCCGGTTTGGGGGTATATCTGATATTCTGGCTGTTGTCACCAGGACTGGACCAACCATTTCGTATGGAATATGAATTGGCCTTGAGCTCGGCCTGATCGCTGACCCAAGGAGAGTTTTGCAAAACGCATTTCTAACCTGAGGAACGATAGGCTCGGTCTTGCGCTGGGGGAGGAGGGCGGGCGGACTCTTGACCTAGATACAAATCTCTGGGGTTAAAAATCAGGAGGCTGTTGGATAGCAGGGACCAAAACATGTCACTGATAAGATTTGTTCTCTCTGTCTCTCTCTCTTTTTTTTTTTAAATTTTTTTATTGTAATGTTTTTGCTGGAAAACGCATCTCGCACAAGAGTCACGATCATCATTTCTTGCAAGTTGCAGTTTTCAATATTTTCCCTTCAGTGTTTCTCAGCAAGAAGGAAGTAATGAAATGTAGATATGTCTACATTTTTAACTTGGAAATTAATGTCAAACTCCCAGTTTCTTGCCAGATACCCCACATTTTTTTAGGGAACAATTAAATGCAGAAGAAATGTTACTTCTTTTATTTTTATGTCTTACCTCTTAAAAAGAAGGGAACCCCATCCAAATCTTCATTTTTAAGTATTCACATAAAAGTCTCCTATGTTTAGGAGAAAAGCAGAGAAATATTTCTGGGGAAAAATTCTTTCATTCCTTTACTCTTTCGCTTTTGCTTTTCTTTTGGGAGGGTCTCACTGTCAGCACAAAGGGGATAAAGCAGAGAAAATCTGGGAGTGGAAAAAAGATATGTATTTTAATGATATTATCAAGCAATTCCTGGTTCTTTCCCTTTTTTCCTTTTTGAGGAAAGGAAGGATGAATGATCTTGTGAGAGGAGCAGTGCATGACAGATCCTTTCCCCTCTTACCCCCACTCTTGGCAAGGAAATTGAGTTCATGGCAAGCTGCAGAGGAAAGCACCGTTCTAGGGGATTTTTTGGGGTGGGAAAATTCGGCTCCCTTGTCTGGGCAGCCCTGGTGTTTCTTTGCAAGATGTGGGCTGGGACCCGACCATCTCGCAGGGCTCCTTCCTGTTCCCACGTCCGTGCCAGGAATCGGACTCGGCGGGAGGATTTCGGATAACGTGTCCTGGGAAGTCGGGAGCCAGGGGGGGATGGAGCTCCCTCTCGCAGAGCCGGCCTGGATCTGCAGCTCCAGCACACCCGAGATGATTTTGCTGCTGGAGTTGGCAGATTTGTGTGAGAGGAACAGCCGAGGACTCGCAAGGTGCTGGTTTTGCGCGCTTTGCTGGCTACACAGCCACTCGGGGAGTTTGGGTTCACCCTGCAAATCCTGGATGTTAAACACATTGTTTCCCCCTCAAGGGAAATCTGTTTGCTCTCAGGTTTGCTTTGCTTTGGTGCCATTGGGACGTGCAGAATTCGCTCATGGGTGAAGTCCAACACAGATGTGAAGATTTGCTATTTCCCTGAGCCTTTTCTTCTTTTCTTATCTGCTTCTGCTCAGGGGAAACCAGTGCAAGGGAGTGTGGATGGAGTGGATTTGTGTGACTGCAGCTCAGTCTGCAAAAATTGCGTTGCCAGCGATGCAGAACCAAAAGTGAGAAAAAAAATCACCCCTTGTTTTTAACCTGTATTGATGAGCTGTGGTCATTTGCTGCCAGCTGTCTTTGCTGTCACAGCTTACATTTTGTGTCACAGGTTCCTGTTGGGTGCAGAGACAGAATCTGAGGAAATGTGGGATAGACCAATGGTGCTCATCCGGTGAAAACTCAGGCTTGGCCTCCTGGGAGCCATCAGTGCTCTTCACTGATTTAATCAAGAGGTTTAATGCCAAAAGGGACTGTTTGATCTCTTGGACCTGGAGCACTTTGGTGAGGCACCTATGCAGAGTTCACTGAGGTGTTTGCCTAAAATTTGTCACTCCTACCTCCTCCTCTTCTTTACCTACTTTTCTACTATCTGCCTTACCTTTTTCTACTTTCTTTCTTCCCCCTGTGTTATATTTCCTTTCAGTCCTTTAAACAAGGTCCCTGGCAAAGCACAGCATCCGCTCCATCTCTCCCAGCCGCATCTCGAGCCGCTCAGTCCATGACAGCCTTTCAGTCCACTTCTCCAATGTGACAAGAGCAATCCTGGCTCCTTCCCTGCAGTGACTCATAAGGACAAGTTATTAAGATATTAAGTCCCAGGATGGGGGCCAAGAGGGTTCAGACACCGCCTGCACCACTGTTGCTGTCTCCGTCCTTCTCCGGGGCGTGTTTACAGATCAGCTGGAAATTTCCTAACTAAGTTGATTCTATCCATCAACAAATCCCCTTCAGATAATGCACATTTCATGGCAGTTTCCAGCGTTCTGCCTACAGGAGGATAGAAAAACTCCTTTTGTTATAATATAGCCTCCTTGGCAGCTTGTAACTCAGTGGGAAAGGCTCTGGATTCCTGGAGGAGCGCACTGTGTCAGCGATTTTGGGTATTTCAGGGAGCGGGAGGCCTCACTGGGGAGAAAAAAAGGAAAGCCCGAGCAAAACTGTGCTCTCCTTTTCAGATGAATCAGTAAAAATTAGGTTGAAGATAAAAAGAGTGTGAGTAAGGGGTGTGAAATGGCTTTCTTATCTTGGCAAATGCGGTGGGATTTTGCAGGATGTGGGAGCACTGGGCGTGAGTTGGTCAGATTTCATTCCAAAATGAAAATTAGAGGGAGCAAAGCCTTCCGTGCACATTTTTCCAAGGGATTTTGTCACCTTGGCAAGGTCATGGCAAAGGTTCCTCCATCCCTGAGTGTATGAATCCCAGTGGGAGATGCCAAGAGACATCCAGAACTTGGGGTGTGAGGAGACTTTGGAGACTTCCATGGTCTCCTCCTCTCTGCCACACACATAAAGGTGTCCCCAGCCAGGATTTCTTCCATCCAAGGGTTTCCCATTCTTCTTGTTCCTGAAGAATATTTCTATTTCCAATGGAGGGTTTTTTTTCCCTGAATGCAGCTGATCCAATCCAATGGATTTTTCAAATAGGGTGAAGTTTTCTGGTAAGGTTAATTCCCCCCACCCAACTGATTTTTTTTGCATTATCAAAAGTGTTTTTCTGGGAGGGATCTGTTTTTCTTAGAAATTTGAGTTCAGCTGGAAAAATACCTCCAAAGGTGGGCAGAGGAGGTAAAAATGTTTAAAATTTAAAACCTTCCCTTGCAAATTTAAAATTTTCACTGGAAATTTAACCCTCACAAATTATGGGTTTGGGGAAGAAAATTTTGACTAGGGGCGGTTTTGTGACTTTCTCTTTTAATTTTTCTTTCTCTCTTTCTTTTTCTTTATCTTTTTCTTTTTTCTCTCTCTTTCTCTTTCCCTTTCTCTTTCTTCTTTCTCTTTCTTTCTTTATTTCTTTTTAATTTTAAATTGTAAATCCACACAGAGCCCTGTTGTCTGCCTTATTCACTCTGACCACCTCCATAAAAAACAGTTCATCTAACCATCCATAAACTGTATTGCATCCTTTTTCTACTGATTTTTCAATGGAATGACTTTAATTTTAGTACCTCAAAGGAAAAAAGAAACTAAAATATGATACAATAATTTCTTCATCTTCCTTCTTTTGCCCTTTGCTGAGATGCACACAAGAAAGTATCTTTTCAGACCAATGCTGGAGGTGTTGTGAAAGTCCACCAAAGAAAATATTGCCAGAATAGGAAAACTTTCATAGAAGTTGAGTCTGATAATGTTTTTTTATGACACAAAATGTCTTTTGTGTTTTTTCTTCAACCTGTCCTTATGGGATGGCTGAACCTTGGATGCTCTCAGATGTGTCGTAGCTCTTCCCAGCAATGCTTTTAAGTGTGAAAGAGGCAGGTGATCCCTGCTCTGAATATCAAGTTGACAAGGAACTTGAAATGGCATTAAAATGGAAGAAAAGCCTGGGAGATGAATTTAGGGTGGGCCTTCCCAGCCCTCTGCTCAGGAAAGCACTGCAAAAAGCTAAACTCCTTGGGAAAGTGCTTCTAACAAGTGCTTGTTGGTTTTTAGCCGCCAGATTAAAAATGAAAGAGAAAGATCCTCCAGAATATTTCTTTTCCATAACGGACCTTCTGTCAACAACAACAAAAAAGATAATTCAAAGGAATATTTCAGGCAGCTGCTTTTAATTAGCCCACGTGACTGGCTGGTGGAAGAATTAAATTAGAGTTGGTTGATTTTCTTATGGGTCCATTTTATCTCCAGACCAACAGAGGTGAGAGGCAGAGCAGGTTTCAATCCAGGTGTGGGAAGTTCCCTCGGACTCCCAGCACCTCCCAGCTGGTCCCACTGGTACTTTGCCATCTGCCTCTCCATTTATCAGCCCCATGCCTCAGAGTGGGTTTATTCTACACGGATTTACTTTTGGCCCTGGTGCACTGGGCTGCCTTTATAGCCCCACCGTGAGCGCTTTTTCGGGGAGATAATTACCCAAGTTCAAAGCCCCCTCAGCCAATCGTATTCTGCTATTCATGCAAGCTGTTTCATAATGCTGTTTTGAACCCTGTTGGTGGCATAATTAAGATTTAATTAAATACAGGAATAGAAACATGTTGTTCATTTGACCATCTGTGAGGCAATGACTGCGGTGGTTTTCGGAGTTTCTACGCTACATGCTGTTAGTGAGTGTTTCATATTATTTTCCATCTCCCCAACCATACTTGCACGTTTTCAGAGCCACCGAAGAGCCAGAGCAGATATTATGAAGTTATTATAGTCTTGTGCGGGTGATCTTCTCTTTCTGCTGCTCTTTGCTATTGATCCTATCCCTCAAATCAGGCCTCAAGTGTAGCCAGGGCTGCTGGGACCATGGGGATGCCAAAGGAAAGATAGCTTAATCCAAAGATAAAAGGAAAAAGGAGATTAATTTTGTTGATTTGTTTTGTTGGTAAAATGTTGCAACCAGCAGCACCCAAGTAATAATAATAATATTAATAATAATAATAATAATAATAATAGCAATAATAATAATAGTAGTATTTTTCTTAGTGTCTTCTCCAGCACCTGGCATGAAGCAGCCTGGGACAGTCCTGGCAATAATCAGGATATCCAAAGTAATAAAATACCCAAAGTGCCCATCAGCTCCACAGAGTGGCTCCTCCTCAAACCAAAGCTCAGGAAATGTTGAGCTGATGTGCCCAACTTGCACATTTTTTAGTTTGACAAAAACTCTTTGTGAGTTGGTGTTGAATGTAAGTTGCATCTAAATGAAAAGGGTGGGGTTTGCCCTAATTAAAATTGGTTTATTTCTGAAACTTTAGACGGGAAGTGTTTTGATTTCAACAAGATATTATGAGGCTAAATTTGGTTAAATGTTGTGTTTTTAAATAGTGCAAAATTCACCCCAAGCCAAAACTGAAACATTTCGTTTCAGATACAATGAAATGTCGTGTTTGATCGGAACATTTCTTTCCCTACTGTTTGCTGGCCTAAGGGATAAAAGAAAAAGAAATTTAACTCAAACAATATTTATGCCTTCTTATATTTTTCTTGGGGAGGAAGAAAAAGAGGAGGTCAACCACCCAGCCCTAAAATAAATGCTTTACAAAGCTCTTGCTGAAGCACCAAGGAAAGCATGGAAGAATTTTACCTTTGCTCCTGTTTGATTCCCTGTTTTACACTGCCAAATTAAACTGCATATTTGTCACAAGACAGCTTTTGAAATCAGAGTTTTAATACATTCAATTCATTCCTTTTTCTGTATTTTATTATTTATTTTGTTTTCACTCACTTTTTTTTGGGTTTCTGCTTTGGGATGCAGATGAAGGTGACCAGTCAGGTTAACAATAATAATAGGATGCTTCCAAAAATTTGAAAAAATATTTTGGAAAATGAACATTTTCTGGAATTCGAAGGGAAATAAGTGGGAAAAATGCTTATGGTTTATTTCAGCCTCAACAGGAGTGGATCCATGTCCTTTTCCTGTGATGGTTTCGACAGAGAAGTTTGGTTTGATGTTTTATGGTGATTCCTTGCTAATGACGCTCTCATGAGCACGTCAAGCACACAACTGTGACATCTCCTCTGCCTCCTAATTTACCTCAGTTCCACGAATTTTCAGAGCTCCAGGAATCACTGTTAGTTGCCATCTTCCTCCACCTAGTTCCAGCCTCTTCCTAGATGGGAGGTGGAGAGACATCCTGATGTTCCAAAAGGACATTTTTGTCCCCACAATCACCGAGTGGCGACAACCACCCTGTGATCCCAACTTCCAAACCGATCCTACTCTTCTCCTGCTGCAATGTGTCCCAACCATCTCTGTCTCTGCTGCTGCTCTTTGTGCCTTTGTCATCATCCAGGACATGTCACGGATGGCTCGTGGCTTCCGGGGCATCAGCAAGTTTTGGGAAAACAAAATGGGGTGTTCCAGGGAGCAGCGGGAAGGGACCAAGAGAAGGATCTAAGGCAGCGAGGAATTGGTTTCATTCTTATAGATAATCTCATCCCAATTTTAATGGTGTTTGGAAGTCCCTGCTGGGTTCGGCCCCACTCTGTGGCAAGCCCTGAGATTTGGCAGGTGTTGGGACAGCAGGAGTTTCAAAATGTTTTGCAATCTGTCTCTGCTCCCGTTGAAATCACTGCCTTGGAAAAATCCCACTTTTGTTTCCACTGGTTGCCCTAAAAATGAGCGGAAAAGGCTCGTTTTGCCCCTGTTGAGTTGCCCTGGCCGATGGGACCATGAAGGGACATTGCTTGTCTCCAACCCTGATCTCCAGCAGCCGGGAGTTTGGCTCGGCACTGGAGCAGAACGGAGCCACTGGCCCCGTGCTGGGATTGGGATGGACATGATCCAAGGGACTCTGACCTTCCCAGCCCCGCAGGCCTTTGCTCCACTCCAAAGTGCCCCAGGAATGAGCAAAACTCTGGGAAATGCAGAAGAAGCTCATAAACACCTGAAATCCTTTTCAAAGGGCACAGAGAGAGATTTATCACTCAGTGAGAGCTGTAATTTATTCCAAGTGCTCAGCCTGTGATTTGAATATTATTTGACTTTGGAATAGCTTTTCCTTTGAAAAAAAACCAAACCACTCAGTTCATGGATATTCCTTGTCCTCAAAGTGGAGCTGAGCTACATCTCATTCTTGCCTTACCTTTAACTCATCCCTGACACAATGTATTTGCAACAGAAAACACACCTAGCATGTGTGGCTCTGAAACAGAATTCCTTCTGCTGGGATTCACCTCTAGACAGATGTGGTTCGAGTCACCTTTCTGTCTGACAAGAGCAGATGAGCTCCAGGAGTTTGACTTCCATGGGCAAGGAATGATGAGAGGCAGAAACGGGACCGGTGTTATTCACCCTGTCCCAGTTGCTTTTACAAATGGACATTTCTAAAGATTTTTTTTTCTCCAATAAAACACAAAACTATATTTTTTGTGTAAAACGGTGTTTATTCAGGTTTGGTTTTATTTTTCCTGCATTTTGGTCCCAAAGTTAGGACCGTATAATCATAAAAACACCGTTGGTTATAAGCAAAAGTCAGCTCCATTTTTATGAAAAATTTTTAGTGCACCATAAAATCAGTATTTGGCTTCTAAAAACACAGATATTGTGGAGGAAATCTGTGCACTCATTTTTGGGATGGGTACATTCAATTTCATTTTTTAGAGTCAGGATTATAAATCTAATTAGACTTAAATAGAATTTTAATTAGAATTTTAATTAAACTTAGAATTATGATTAGACTTGGGCATAGAGTTGTAACTGTACTTGGACTTAGAATACTAATTAGACTTAAATTTCTGATTATACTTGGACTTAGAATTACAATTGTACTTGGACCTAGAATTGGAATTCTAATTTGACTTAAAATTCTGATTAGGCTTGGACATAGAATTATATTTATACTTGGACTTACAATTCTGATTAGACTTGGATGTAGAATTATAATTAGGCTTGGCCTTAGAATTGTAATTAGATTTAGAATTCTGATTAGACTTGGACATAGAATTAAATTATAATTGGATTTACAATTCTGATTAGACATGGATTTAGAATTCTAGTTAGACCCAGACTTAGAATTAATATTCTAATGAGCCATTCGAATAGGAAAGATGATGGACATTTCCCTTGCAAAAGCTGCAGTTTTCAGGGATTTCTGAAGTTGTAACTTCATCTCTGACCTAGTGGAGGGAAGTGTTTGAGCCTGGCTTTATTTAGAGTCCCATTTAATCCTGCTCTGAGCATGGAGGATGTAAAGACCCCATCAGCTCTGGTTCTGGGGTGGCAGAGACCTCGCTGAGGTTTTAATCTCTCTGCACTGAGATTCCCTGAGCTCAGGGAGCTGCTCAGAGGGAATCAAAGTGTGCATTATCAAATCATTCCTGGGTAAAGCATAGTAATGTAAAGCATAGTGATGCTTTCCAGGCTTGTGTCTCAGCCACCACCTATCCACAGAGCATCTCCTGAACCTGCTTTGACTCCTGCATTGCTGCAAAAATGCAGAATTTGGGGAGGAATTTTCCTTTCTGAGGTTTTTCTCCTCCCTAAGTGGAAATGTGATGTGTATTTACAAGCGGATGAAGAATGCTGGGGTGTTTTTCCTTTTTTTTCCTCAGGTGTTTTTTTGGCATGTTAGCTATGTTAGCTATGATGTGATTTAAAATAAATAAATTAGAAGAGAAAATATAGCCACGAATGTTGAAAACCTTGCCGGTGTGGTTCTCAGATCCCGACTCTGAGGCTGCAACCCCCTGCGCTCCGTTACCGTGACGATCTCCCATTTTCCTCTGAACTCTGGCGCTCCACATTCCAGCAGACTGGCACAAAAAGTGCCTTTATTCCCAGGCAGGGCCGCTGGGTCAGGTACAGCACATCCTGGATCAATAAAGATGCCGAGCAAGGCCGCCTTCCCCTTCCCCGGGGCCACCGCGGGGTTTGGTGTTAGAGGTCCACGGAAGATCCCGAGGGCTGCTCTGCTCTGGAGGTAGGAAAGGAGGGACAGGGAGCCTGGGACGTTTGTTGTCTCTGCAAGATGTGCACACATCCCAGCAGGTTTGGAGCCACGTGCCTGTGTTTATCCAGGCTTTTTTCCTGCGAAATGAAACCTCGGGATCGCGGCGAGTCGTGTGTTAAAGCCGCCTGCCTCTATCTCTGGTGATAAGAGCATTTCCTGTGCTCAGGCACAGTTTGAAGGGAGCTTTCCAGGTGGAATAAAGGGTTATTTCACAGCAGAATGAGCCCTGTGGGTTATGATAACAATCATTTACCAAATATCCTCTCCCATCTCCAAACAGGCAAAAGTCACTTCCAGATTTCGGCGTTTTCTGGGATAAAAGCAAGTCCGGCCACGGTCATTACAACAGTGTACGGATCGAACATTTGGGAACGCCAATTCCTGTGCCTGAAACCTGGTTTTATACCTAACACATCATTTGGGATAAATTGTCAGAGCAGCAGGTGTGTTACTCCAAGCCTATCTTTAATTTGATGCACAGTTAAACATTTTAAAGTGCTCGGATGTCTTGTAGGGAAAGATGCCATGAAAGAGCAAAACGGTTGCATAGAATACGAAATATGAATAAAGGGGGTTTTATTTTGTCTCTGTCTTTAGGGAAGCAGGGAAAGGAGAGGTCTCCTCCAAGACAAGTATTTTTGTGTTCAAAATAATTTGCCACGCAGAAGTAAAATGATGCTCCGTAGCAGCGGAACAAAACAAAATTCCTCTGCGAGCTTCCCAGTAGAATATATATTTTTTTAATCTAACGGAGTTAATCCTTGTTTGTTTACCTTCTTGATTATATTAACCAGCAAGGTAGTGATTAAAGGCAGGAGTGTAGCTCATGCTAATTATATTTAAAGCCCCTGAACGTGTTTCTTTTTAGGCAGAGATGATTACAATAAACACACCTGCACTATTTTACAAGCAGGGTCTGCCCTGGCTTGGGGTGCCAGGAGAGGCCAGGATTTAACCCTGATTGGGGGTGTCTTCATAAAAAGTGGGGGTATTTTTCCAAGGAATCTGGGAGTTGTGGTGTGGAGGGACTGGAGGAAGCGGCTGGGCAGGTCTTGATTGAAAATGAAAATGGATTAAACCCTAATTAAATTCGCTGTACCACTCAGCAGGTAAAGTAAAGGCTAAATGTGAATATTTGTGGGTGTGTTGGTCAACATCCACTGGCTCTGCAGGACCCATTCCTGCCTCAGCACAAACCAGTAAAAAGCCATTGCCCCTACTGGTTTATACAGGAGTTGGCTGCCTTGATCTCGGAGCACAGAAATGTGCTCATAGAAAGTAAAATTTCCCCTCAGCGTGCCGGGTTTGGGTTGATATGTGGGGGTTTCAAACAAAAATAAGACTCGCAGAAGTTAATTCGGCGCGGCAGAGTGGTTTGGGGAGATAACATCTTCTATTCCTGCTGTTTAATTAAACCCAGATTTTTATTTGCTATACCTTTTAATTAAAGAGGAATAAGATATTTGCCCTTCTAAGGCATCTGGTTGATTTTTATGAAATGTGGGGTTTGGGGTTTTTTTTGTTGTTTTACTTTCTAGTTTGAGATTGAAATGCACCACTCTGCTCCAGCACATTTTTTATTGAAGGGAGGTTAGGCAGCTTTTCCTCAGCTCTGGAGGCTGGGAGACAGCCACAACCATGAAATTCCCCTCCAGATTCGAGCTTATCTGCTCACAAAGCAAGGAGGAATAAAAAAAAAAGCCCTCCCTGCAGCTGTGAACTTGAGCTAGGAATAAGTAGCAAGGTAACAGATATCACAAAGGAAAAGAACTGGAAAAAAAAATTCAAGTTAGGCAAAAAACACTTCCCTTGCTGTTTATTCAGGGCCTGAAATTTATTTAAGCAGTGAGAGTATTTTAAAATGTACTTATTTTGCGTTCATATGGTAGTGAGGAATTAAAACAAATTCCCTGAATGCTTTTTTAATGTGGTTTTTAAACTGCTTTTTACTACTTGGAAAAGATCAGTATTTCTATTATTATGAATTTGATCTCACCATTTGTGTTAAACACCTTTACAAGAGGGGCTGCTCAGCTCTTCCGTGTTTAATTTTATAAAATCTCTCAAAAGTTAAGGTCAGCATGTTTTAACCTTAAAATAAGATCATATCTCTCCAGATCTCCCTTGAATTTTCCAAGTTATTTTTTTCTAGGGTGCAATTCTTCCTCCACATCATTTAAGATATCTTGAAAGTCGATAATTTCTGACTTTCTTTTAAATCAGCAGAACTTCCAGGGCTTTGCCAACTTCTTCCGCTGAATTAATTTCGCAGTTTTATGCGATTTTAAAGTTATTATTGATTTTTAACACTATGAATTCATTTGGAAGGTACCAACCACGTATTACTTTCATTTTGCAGAGCAGTTGAGTTCCAGCCCTGGCTCAGGGTCGCGTGTTTTCCCGATGTTTTACCCCAAGGAGAACAGCTTGGCTTTGGAAGAGCTGCACTGGGAACGCTTCACAAAGATGTAAGAGCCGGGAGAAAAATATAATGTGGAAAAAGGAAAATCGAGTTATTGAAAGAGCATTTTTTTCTGTTTTTTTTTTTTTTTGTTTGGCTCAGGGATTTTTCACCCCCTGGAAGCAGATCCATCATTCTGCTGGGGCAGTGTAATGTTTCGGAGCCTGAAATTCCTGTCACGATGCGGCAGAAATCCTACCCCGTGGTGTCAGAAGGAGAGTTGGATAGTGTCTGTTGGAAACATGCTGATAATATGGAATTACCTTCCTGGAAAAGGTTGATTTAGGAGTGCAGGACTATTCCAACAGCAGAAAGGAAAACTGATAAGCTACTCGCTGTAAGGTGTTGATCCATCCCGACACAGGAGTTTATCCCTTGTGCTAATTGCACCCTCATGTCAGCTCTGCCTAATTTAAATTTGAGCCAGGCTTATGTTTAAACATGTGCTTTGTCCCTTCCCTGGCCTGCTAAAGTGGGATTAAACACTGCAAATCTGCCTGCTGGACGTGCAAAAATCAGTGCAAAGGCTTCTCCCAGCTGGGAAATTCTACCTTGCCTTGCTGCATCACCCAAGGTGCTTAAATACCGTGGTGACTCGAGGTGGGTTGGTGTGCACCTCCACAGGAGGAGGAAATTGTGGAATGGGGTGAATAAATACCTTGCTGGAAGTGTCTGTGCTGTTTCAAACAGCACCAGGAGAGTGGTGCTCACAGCCGGGCGCCTGCGAGCCAAAAACCTTGGGAATCGCGGGTCTGGATTCCAGGTACCTGAACACCAGGAGAGCTTGATTCCTGTTGAAAAGCAGGTCTCGGATTAACTCCCTGGCTGGGCCTGGTGCTATAACCTCCAATAATGGCTGTTCCAGTTCACAGAACTTTATTATCCCCAGGAGAACCACAGGCTGGGGAAGCCTCTCCAGCGGGATGCGAGCAGCTCTGCGGCGTGGGGATCAGGATCGTGCTGCCTTCTGAGGAGGTCATTTACCAAAATGCCCTCTCTGGGGTATCTGTGGGAATCCCAGCTGGATCTGTGAGCTGGGAAGTGGGGTTTGGATAAGCCTGCCAGCGGGACTTGTTGCTGGAAGGGCAGGAGAGAGGGAAACACGCCAGGCACCGGAGCACTTCGGAAAGGCTGCAAGGAAAGGCCACCAGGCTGATGGCATTTCTCAGCTGACAATAATTCCTGATCTCCATACAGGAGGTTTTATTATTCCCTCTTTTCCTATTATTCCCTCTTTTCCTATCCCACATTTCCAGGATTCAGGGACTTGGACATCAGCACACCCCAAACAGCCCAAACCTGGGCTCACCCTTCCCGCTGCTCCATTTCCATCTGTGTGCAGCCGTGTCCGACGGGAACGGCTTGGGCTCAGATTTTCCATGCTCGGTGTCTGCCTCAGCCTGATTATTTTTGGAAAGGGCTTTTGGAGGAGATGGCTTAGCCATCCCTGGGATTTGGATCAGAGAAAGAGGCATCTTGCCGCAGCGCTGGTGGCTCCCAAGAGGAGAGCAGGATGCAGAGGGAATGGTGTGCTGCCTCCTGAGGGGGTTCAGGCTCGGTGGATGCTCTGCCTGGAAGCTCTTTGTGCCGGCTCATGTCATCTTGGCTCCCTCGGGGAAGCACTTCCCTGACATTTCAGAGCATTCAGGTGCTGCAGAGGGGGGCATTGGAAAGGTAAATAATATTTCAGGCTCTTTCTCCATGCAAGGTGTGCAAACAGTGCATGGAAAGATGCATAAAAATGGCTTCAGAAGGATAAAACATAAGGATTTGGGGAGAAGAGGCATAAAACATAACCTAAGTGCGGGGATAGATAGCTGTGCATACCCTTTATGCGCAGCTTTTGCAGCAGATGTTTCTGTTCACTCTGCTCCCCGAGGTGATGATCCGCTTTCCCGGGGCTGAGCTGGAGCAGGGATGCTGGCAGGAATCATCATCCTGAGCCTTTGGAAGGGGAGATTTTAATCCTGCACCGCGAGAGGGCAGTGCCTGCAGCTGGATTCCCCTCCGCTCAAACACCCTCCCGCTAACAGGCTTGGAATGTGAATCCAAAACAACATTATCTGCTTTTATTCCCGTCCTCCTCTCCTGGCAAGGAGTTGTTTTTGAGATTGGAATCGCTTTGGCGCTGGAGTTTCCCTGCTCAAATGGACTCGGACTTGAGCAAGCAGACTGGGTGGGAGTCATCTAAAATTAGCCATGGTGGTGGTAATTACACTCTGTTCCCACAAAAGGAGCTGATGTGGCTTGGAATGCTCTTCCCCAAGTCGGGATTTGCTGGTTTCCATCCCACCTGTGGGTAGGCTTAGGGCACACCATGCTGGTAGCACCCTCCAGGTGAGGGATTTGGGCCATGAGAGGTACAGAGAAACTTCATTCTTCTCTGCAACTGGAAGGAAGTGGTGGGAAGAATACCTGGGAGCTCTTTTGTTAGCTGCAGTTTTCCTAAATATTCCCATTACATCTCTTCCCTGTGAGGATGGTGAGGCCCTGGCACAGGGTGCCCAGAGAAACTGTGGCTGCCCCTGGATCCCTGGAAATGTCCAAGGGACACCTTCCACTAGACCAGGTGAAATAAAAACTTGCTGTTGTGGCTCTGTGGCCAAAAAAAACCAACAAAAAACCCCAAATTATCCTTTTGTCCCCAAACTGTCCCTGAAACTACCAACGCCTTCTGAAAAGAACAGCTCACAGTGGGCATGTGATTCCTTTTGTTCCAGAGTTTCCATGTTGATGGAGAACCACGGAGTATTGTTCCAGAAAGGGTCAGTAGTTTACTTTTGGAAGAAGGAAGGTGTCAGGAATAATTCTCACTTTTCTTGGCAGGGAGAGCGGTGGGCTGGAAACAGGGGCTGTGTTTGGAATGAGCAATTCTCCTGCTGCTCTTGGGGCCCTGAGCTGCTCCTCAGGGGTTGGAATAGGAGGGCAACATTCCTCAGCACCTCCTGGCACCATTCCATAGGAGGTTTGGCCATGGAATTGCTGCTGAGAGGGTCCTGCTGCTTTGTGAGATGACAAGGAAAAGCAGAGCTGCAGAGGAAGACCAGGAAGGTGGAACCTGACCCTTGAACCAGGTTGGTCGTTGTGATTCCCTTTTTGGGGAATGTGCTGATGGACTGAGGAGCCTTGGGTAGGTGTTCACAAAGTCATCTTGGAGTCTTGATCTGTGCAAGGGTGTGCAGGCTGCTGTACAAGCAGGTTGTGTGTGTATGTCATAGGATTTATATAGCTTATTCATGGAATAAAATTTCAGGGCTCAGGAGATGAGATGAAGAAACAGAAAAATGAGGGTAACTATCCCTGTCAGAGAATCTCCCTGTGCTGCCAGTCAAGCCTGTTGGCAGGAGAGCTGTGAGCCAGGGAATGAGCCAGAGCTGGCAGGAAAGGGCATGGAGCATGTCCACAAAATCCATGCTCAGCAGTGCCCCTGGGCTGGCATGGAGTGTAAATATCCTGCACAGAAATAATTTCCCCCTCACCTTTCTGCCTTGCAGTCCACTTCCAGGAGCTGAAGTTCAGTCAGAAAAAGGCAGGGTTGTTTAGGAACAACATAAATCAGCTTAAATACAATGTGGCTCCACTCTAGGTGGTGGAATGACACTGGTGTCAGTCAGGAGAAACAGCTTCATCCGTTTTAGGGGTGCAATAAATGTATTGACTCTTACTCAAGGATTCAAGAGCCCAAGACTTGGGTTGCAGCTCCTGAAAGGACCATTTTATTCCTGGTTTCAACCTCGACCCAAACCCCAATCCTTACATATCCTGCTGCAGGGTTTATCTGCTGCAGTTTCCCCAAGCTTGGGGTCATCCCTGAATTCCAACAGCCTGTTCCTCAAAGTCCTGCCTTGTGTGACAATTCTTTAACGGCAGCAGGGATAGGTGGGAGTGACTCCACAGCAGCCTGCAGACCCCAGGCCAAGCTGGCAAATCCTGCAGGAATTCCAGGGTGGGGCTGGTGGAACTGGGCTGTGGGAAGCTCAGCACATACTTCCTCCTGTTAAGATTTTCACCTTTTCAGGTGCTGCTTCCTGTAAAAATTCATCCAATTGTCTCAAGTGGGTGAAAAAGCAAAGAGAGCCCAAAGTTTGACATTGAAGGTTTTATTTTAAATTGACTGAAATACACTGTTGCACCCAAGATGAAAACCCCCTTTTTGTTTTGTCAGAAAAATTGAAAAGGTAAAGAGGTTGTTCAGTTTCCTCCTCTAAGTTTCCTCCCCCTTCTTCCTTCATCTTCACTTTCCCCTAAAACGATCAACCAGAGCGAAATCTCAGTTCCTGTCAGGGCTTTGCTTTGTAGACATGAGGGCTCTGAGGTGAACTACTGAAAATGATAAATCATAAATAATACATTTTCTTTAGCCCAAACATCCTTCCTGCCACAAAATGCCACAATAAAGAGCATTAGGGCAGAATGGTTTCAGATTGAGGATGGTGAGGCCCTGGCACAGGGTGCCCAGAGAAGCTGTGGCTGCCCCTGGATCCCTGCAAGTGTCCAAGGCCAGGCTGGACAGGGCTTGGAGCAACCTGGGATAGTGGAAGGTGTTCCCTGCCCATGGCAGGGGGTGGAACGGGATGAGCTTTAAGATTCTTTCCAACCTAAACCATCCTGGGATTCTGTGAAGACATGAGAAATTTTGGATATATAAAGAGATATTTCTCACCTCCTGGACTTTCATGGTCTCCGTGCTTTAAATCACTTTTACAGTCACCACTCTGGACATCTAAAGCCAAGCAATAGATTTCCACAGGTGTTGCTTAGTTTTTTGTTTCTTATGATCTTGTTTCTCACGTGCTGGAAATGGGATTTGGACATAATCCTCATCTAGTGGAAGAGAAAACGTTGCCGCTGCGATTGTTTTTTAATGTTTTGTTATTCTCAAGTGAGAGCAGGTCTATCAGCAGTGAGAAGCTGGAAAAAAGAGAAGCAGAAAGCCCTGAGCAGCAATGAATCAACAGAGAAAGGGGCTGGGTGCTGGAGATGTGGTGAGGAAGTGATCTGGGACAATGAGTGAGGTTGTTAATGCTGTTTTCACTCTCAGTGCTGGGAATGGAGCAGCTGGTGCCCAGCAATCCCATCCTCAGGTTTTGCTGCCTTTCCTTAATCCCACTTCACCCAGGACAGGCGGGCTGTCAGATCTGCACAAGGGAGAGAGGCAAACACAGTCATTTAAACATTTCAATTCACCTTTAACCAGTCAACTCTCCAGCCCCTCCAGAGGAGGAGCTTCATTCATTTGGATCTTTCCGAGTGGAGCTCTTCAGGACTGCAAGCCTGGCAAAAGGGGGATCCCAACAAATTTTAAACAATTTGTGTTGTTTAAAATCTGTTAAAAATGGGGCAAGCTGGCCACTAAAATAGAAATGTTTTCTACAGTTCAAGGGAGTTACGATCAGTGGTGTATCAGGAGTCATTTTCCCAGTCATGTAGGAAATGGAAATTAATAGGAAAGGAGACAGAAACTCGATTAATTTTTCCTTTCAAGTAAACTGATTGCTTTTTCTCTGCAGGCTCTGTCCATTTGGCACTTCCCTGTAATATGAAAGAGGAATATTTTTATTCACTGACTCCTCTCTTTTCTCTCCTTGTGCTGCACTTTTTAAAGGCTCATTTTGAAGGCCCCTTTCCAAGATCCAAAGGAACTTATACAGCAAAGAAACAGAGCTGGAAAGGGGATTAATTAACTGAAAATGCAAACTACCAAGAACTACTGAACACCTTCCCCCTCCTCCCTGTTCTAAGTAGCACAAGACCTGTTGCTTTCTGAGACTGAGGCACTGTGTTGGGCATTTTGGGCAATTTCCCATCTTCACCACACAGTGGCCCGACGAAAAATATATTCGGGAGGAAGAAAGGCCTAAATTGACCCCATCTAAGTCAGGGATTAAGTACAAACCAAATAGAAAACAGAATAACAGCCCTTCACTTTAAAATAGAAATAATTATATAAGATTATAAATTGCAAATAGGCATTTACTTCCTTGTATTTTGAAAATAGCTCAGAATTTGAATGCTCTGTCTTGTGTATCCTGGTTCATGTGTTGAAGTGTAACCTCTGAGAAACTCTGGGTTACTGCAACATCTGTATTTTAAGGAATTAAATGCTGTTTCTGTCCAAAACCAGGCATTTTTCTCAGCCAAGTACAAGCTAAAGAAAACTTCTGAAGAAATCATAGAAAATCTCTGTGGGTTCCATCAGAAAAGAACAACTTTGCAACAAATTGGGGAAAAGAAGTCTAAAAATATATTCTGAAAATAAAAATCTTTCATCTTGGTAAAAGGAACCATTCCCTTAGTAAGTTTGGTTGTGGGGTTTTTTTGGGAGGGGTGGTTGTTCATTCAATTTTTTAAAGAAAAAGGTCCTCCTTAAAAACACATTAGAGAAGAGGGTGAATTATTTTTTTCTGCTGTGACTGGCTTTACATTTCCCCTTTTCCAAGGTCATGTCTGTGCCACTCCAGAGCTACAAGGATGCGACAAGTAGCTGCTGAAAGGAAACTTGCCAAGAAACTGGAGATCCTGATACCTTAATAATTTCAGGGGTTTTTTTTCCTCTTCATGTATCTGTAACTTGGTGTAGTTCTGTGCTCTTACAGAATGCTGAAAACCTCTGTTACCAGCACATTTAACCAAAATGAAGTTCTCTGGATAGAGATTTAATGAGATATTCGTTACCCTAGGGCCCGAAATATGTGAACAATAGTGGAAAGGGCAAACAGGCCTGGGGTGATCAATATCACCTGAGGGTGTGATTGGAGAACTAGGGACCAATGTGCTAATAATAAAAAAACCTTTTAAAAGGTAAAGAGCTCATCACCCAAGCATCCATTTTGGGTGTAGTTCCTGAGGGGGACTTTGCTTGCCCAAATGTCCCTTGAAGGCCTTGAATAAATTTGTCCATTTTTTATACACCTAATTGTTTTGGCCTCTGTTTCAGGCAGCCTGTTTCAGGCATCAATCCCAAGCATGGCTCTGCTCCCCCAAAACACCTCCCAGCCCAGCTCACCGCTCGTGTTCCAGGCAGCCCGCTGGGGGCTCTGGAAGCCATTCCGCAGGCACTGCTCCACGTAGGCCTTGGGATGGCAGCCGGACAGGAGGATGTCCCCGAGCAGGGCGATGTAGGCAATGGCCAGGCGCAGCGTGTCGATCTTGGACAGGCGCTTCTCGTAGGGGAAGGTGGGGATGTGGCAGCGGAGCCGCTCGAAGGCCGAGTTGATGCTCAGCATCCTCCTCCTCTCGCGGAGGTTGGCGGCGCGGCGCTGCCGGGGCCTCGCGGGGGACACTGGTGGCACAGGGGGCTCGTCCGGGTCTGCAGCCCCTGGCCAGGAGGGCTCTGCCAGGCACTCCAGGAGGAAGCTCTCCAGCTGGTTGTTGGGGTCTGCTGGCTCCCAGAGGAGGAATTCCGGAGTGGGGTCTCCCTGCTCGAAGCTGTGGCAAAATTCTTCCATGGCCTGGCTCACCAAACTCAAGGAATACTCACAGCTTGTTTATCAAGGTGTGTTAATTCCATTAACAGCCCCTACCCCAATGCAGGTGGGCAGGGAGTTCTGGTTCTGTCCTTGAAGAAGATGATGGCAAAGATTTCAGCAAATCCAAGTGGGGCTCGGGGTTTAAATACTTCATGTCTTCTCAGCAGGAAATACTTCATGGCTCCTCTTCTCCTCTCAAAACTAATTAGTACACGTGCTCCCCTTTTTATTAGCTGTCCATTACAAAACAATATCAATGAATCTAAGACAGAATGAGATTTCTATTGACTTTCTCCTGGAAAATCCATTGAAGCAGTTATTGAGCCCTTCCACAAGTCTGGTCTCTCCGCTTGCTATTTGGAGGAGGTTCACAGAGGGATTTTGTTTGGTGAGGAGTGGTTGGAGGAAGGAACAAAATAGTCCTTTATCTTTCTGGTGAAGTGTTAATAGCCCCACGGTCTCCCATGGCCAGACAAACAAAATGCTATTATATTGCTGTCACAAACACATGATCCTGTGTTTGACAGCATGAGCCCGTGGCATCTTCTGCTCTTCTGGAGAGGGAAGGTGTGGGATGAAAATTGGGACACAGTGGTGCCTCGCTAAGTGAGCCAACACCACCTCCTTTGCTTGCTGCATCTCACACTCCAGTGACACATTTGCTCTGTGGACATTCCATGCTCTGTCTCAGACCAGGAAACCATAGCAGCTGTAAAACCACAGTGGGTGCAGTGCCAGGGTGGTGGAGCAGGTGGGCCACACCTTTGGAAGAGCTGGAAACTGGGAGAGCTGCAGGTATTCTGCATCTCAGGGATGGGGTGGAAGCTGTTAAACACCACCAGAGCTTAATAATCTGTGTGTTTCATTCCCACTACGTTTAAGCCAAACTCTAAATTAATTCAGAAATATTTTAAGCCATATTTTAAGGACTGAAGTGAATGGAATCATGTTTAAAGTTAGAGCAAGCCTAAATGCTTTTCCTGAAACATGTCATAAAGAACTTTTATAAAGATCCTTAACCATGTGCTTTACTTTGTGCACAGACTCCTGTCCTGCTGCTGTGTGGAGTTTCAAGAGACATCTGTGAAGTCTGTGAGGCACAGGCAGCTTCCTGACAGGACAAAGCTCAGCAGCTTCAGGTAATGAGCCAGAGAGCAGAAAATCACCTGTATTTTCCAGGGATCCCCAAGGATTCTCAGCTTCTCCATCTGACAGTGCCTTAGGGTGAAGTCCTGGCAGCTTTGCCCTGGGAAAAGAGGGATTGACTTTAGGATAAAGCACAAGCTGCTAAGGTCTCTTCTTAGCAACCTGGCATTTTTCCTTGTGGCAATTCTACCTGTCCGGTAAGTTTAAGGCAGCAGAAAACAGGCTGCAGGAAAGGGTTTTGTAAAGATTAGTTGTGAGAATGTGACAATTTACAAAACATTAGGACTGCCTTTGTTCTCCTTGTTGTGCAAATTCAACAGGAAACCAAATAACTGTAAATCTGCTTAAGAGAGGAAAATGCCACGGGTGCCAATCACAGAATCGTGAAGGTTGGACAACAGAGGACAAATGGCTGTTAAATAATTTGTTTGTCTTGCCTCCTCTGGACAGCTCAGGGCAGGGATTTGGTATTGGTTTTGCACAAAGTAAATAATTTGTTACGAGGCCAAGGCGCCCAAGAACAAAGTTTTGGTGTAATGAAAGTTCACAGTCACTGACAGCTGAATCCCAGCACGGAGCAGGGAAGGAGGGGATGGATGCAGGAATGGCCACAGTCAGAGGTGGCAGAGCTGAGGCTTGAATTTGGACTGGTCAGTGTGGAGTTCAGTCTGCAATGGTTTCTTTGAAGTCATGGAATCATTAAGGCTGGAAAAGACCTTTAAGTTCATCAAGTCCAGCTGTATTTCCCAGTGTCATGTCCAAGCAATGCTCCCAAAAGAAACCACTCACTCCAGGTTCTCTTCCAGACACTTCTCCAGCTCCCCAGTCACTGCAGAGCTGAGCACTCCGTGGTGCTCATTTGGCACAAGCAGAAGACACTTGAAAACACCAAAACGGGATGATAACAACAGCTCAGCCCCTGAAAAGAGCTCTGGAGGAGACAATTGTCCATTGGGAAAACCAGGCAGAGAGCAGGAGGCTCAGCAAAGAACTCGGTGAGTTTTGTGTGCATCTCTCAGCAGATGCTTCTCCAGTGCTCCATGTTCCCTCCCAGATCCATCACTGGATTGCCTGGGGACATGTCTGGCTCCACAGATGTGGAACAGATGTTCCAGCAAGTCTACTTTTAGCATGTTCAAGGGGAATTTGGCTCTCTTGGAGAAGCTCTGGACAAAGCAGGAGGTGGGGGGGAGGGTAGGGGAAGAAAGAGAAAATAAGAAGAGGTTTCCCCTTTGGAAAGTCAGCTATGAAAGAGCTCAGGTCTCTGAAGAGAAGATGAGGTTCTCATCCCTCACATGAGCAACTCAGCACAACTCCACACCTGCTGCACTCCCAGAGTTTCTGCAGCTCTGCTCATCGGAGAGGGAGGGAATGTGCAGCTAATTGGGCTAATTTTTCACCTGTCTGGAAGTTGTTGGTGATGGGATGTCCAAAAAGGGATCGAGGGAGCAGGGGCACCACCCTGAGCAGGGGTGCTGTTGATTATTATTGTTGTTGTATTGTTGTTGCTATCCTTTCAAGAGCTGCTTAACTGCTATTTTCTCCCAAATCCCCTCAGATCCAGTGGGATCCAGAAATATCATTTGACTGCTGGTCATTTTTAATCAATAGGGTTTGATGAAAGCAAATTATGGAGTCAGGAACTCTGCCCTGGATTTATGTCTGCGATAGGCAATGGAGCCATCATTGTTTGGGTTTGGATTTTCCAAGTCTGGATATCCACATCTGCCTTTAAAAATGTTAATATTCTTGCTGGGAATGCCTTCCTCAGTCTTGTCCCTCTTCCTCTGCCATCTACACAAATCCACTCACAGCAAACACTGTGATTTCTTGGGATTTTGGGTATAAACCTGCTTTCAGGGAGTAATTCCACTGCAGGTTTTCTTTTTTTTTCTTTACAGTGCATTAGAAGCTGAAAGCTGTTACCTTTTACCTGGATCTCGAAGATAAATGGGTCACCTGAGGTTATTTTGGAAGTAGATTTTTCTCTCCCCTTCTTATCCCATTTGCCTTATTTCAGACTCAGCTTGGGGAACCTTCCTGATGACATTGGAAAAACTCTCAATTCTGACAAAAATAATAATAATTATTTATATAGTCTGCATTTTGTTTTGGTTTGGTTTGTTTTTTTTGCTGGGAATTTAGCTTGAATACATTTCCATCATCCTTAATTGCTTAATAAAGGGAGTCAGCCCTTGGCCTGGACAAGGAACAGATGGAGAAAGGACCAGATGCTTCACTTTCAAGTGAGATGACTCCAAAGCACAAGTCCATCATGTCATAGCTGCTAATCCAACGTTACACTGTGCAGCTCATCATCCTCAGAGCTGGGAATTGGGGCCCAGATGAGCAGGGGAGACCAGATAACAGATGCCAAAAAATCCCAGGGAACACTTTACCCAGGTGGGATGGCGCAGCTCGTGGTGCTGTGGCTCCCTCAACACGTGGGAGTGAGGGCAATGCCAAAATGCAGCTCCAGAGGGATCTCCAGGAATTGGTGTCCCAGCCAGAATGTGGACACCGAGCTCCTGGAGCTCCTCTGGAGCCACATGCCAGGCCTGGGACACCTGAATCTCTAGGCACACGATTTGGGAAGTGCTGAGGGCAAGGAAAGTGCAAGTATTATCACTTAACGATGGAATGTGCTGCTTTTTAACCCAAAACAATTGTGAATGTAAGGACATAATGAGAAGCAGAATGAGGGTTTCCAGGGCAAAAGGATTTCAAAGGGCTGATGGCTATTTCTGGGATGCTCCAGTAATTGTGAAGTGAAACTTTGCAGGATGTTGATTTAAGCGAAGAAGGTAACAGGACCTTTATTATTGGCGGGGTAGAAACATCAGATGTCAGAGATCGTGGAGGAAGACCCTGGTGAGTGGTTGTTAATATAACTTTGATTTATTTCAAATTTAGAATAAACTAGTCAGGATAGTCTCTGCTTTAAATGCCTTTGGTGTTTAAAAGTGAACACAGTGCCTTTAACCTTTCTGCAGGGCATTTGCAGAGCTGCAGAAAATTAATCCCAGCCTCCAGGAGAAGGAAGGTATTTTCTCTCATAAAAACACTCACTGGTGGTTTCCCCTTTCTCCCAGAGCCTTTTACAAGTCGGGGGGATGACCTCTGGGCTCCCGCTGCCAAATAATTCCTTGTTCAAGTCACTGCTCTGTGACTGCTTGCATGAGGGAATGGTCATCTCTGGGAGACACCAGGACGTGCTTTGATCTCAAGGAGGATGGAAGTGCTCATGGAGCTCCTGGAGGAAAGTGGTGTTCCTTGTGGAATGGCCTTGGGAAGGCTGCCCAGAGAAGCTGTGGCTGCCCCTGGATCCCTGCAAGTGTCCAAGGCCAGGCTGGACAGGGCTTGGAGCAACCTGGGATAATGGAAGGTGTCCCTGCCCATGGCAGGGGGTGGAACTGGATGAGCTTTAAGATCACTTACAACCCAAACAATTTCATGATTCTACAATTCTTGAGCCATCTGAAATACACCCCCAGCAAGGTTAACGTAATGCTGGGTTTGCAGACAATTCCCACAAAAAACCCTGTCTCCATACCCAATGAGAAATATCTCTAGGGAGAACAAAAATTGTTGTTCATGTGACATTTAATGCTATTCATGTAATGTTATTCATTTAATGTTATTCTTTAATGTCATTTAATGCTATTATCTGGATATCTCTGAGTGGTGACTTTAAGTACCTCACTCCAAGAAGGTTTGGTTTTACCTCTTTGCAAAACCACAGTAAAAAATATGTTTTCTGCAAGATACCTGTACAGTTTTGAAGGAGGTGGGTTATCCATTCCTGGAGCCCTTTCTTTGGGTACAAGAAATCCTGAATATCTGTGGCTTTTGTCATCATTATTTAACAAAAAAATAATTACATGGAAAAAAACCCAGCCCACTGTCTCCCATACCTGTACCAGAGCTTTTTTCCTTAGTCTTCCTGCTTTCTCTGAGAAGAAAACTGATGAGGAGACACAGCTGGGAGCTCCCAAAAGGATGAGACGGAGAAGAGCCCTGTGCTTGTGCAGCTCCAGCTTGCAGCCCTGCCACAAATCTCACGATCCTTCCCATTAATGTGCCACTTTTGTGGGATTTTTGGAGCCTGAGGCTCCTACTGTGCATCCAAACAGAGAGCAGAGCCTGAAGGCCAGGCTGTGGCAGGGCTGGACCCAATTCCCCATCTCCCCCCAGCCCTGCTGGCTGCACCTGCACTGCCGTCCCTGGGAATTGTAAATCCCGCAGGTGGCACCTCGTAAACCTGCCTGGAGACCCCGGGTGTGCAAACAGAGTCCCCCGGGCAGCTTTACAGAGTGATGTCTGCTTGAGTGGCAGCTGCTGCCACTTTATGGGGAGCCAGCACATGTTCCCACTAAAAACCGGGAACAACAGCTTGGGAAAAGCTGCGTGAGACGCCTCAGCCCCGCTCTCCATCTGGAAGGTGGCTCTTCCTGGCTTTTTCCAGCCACCTTGGATGTGCTTTGGATGGGATTCCAGCCCTCGGTTGGCTCCGTGGACTGTCACGCCATGCTGTGGTGATGCTGCACAGAGGGGAGCGTTGGGTTGCTTGGGGATTTTTTTTCTTTTTCAATGGCTTGGTTTGGTTTGTTTTGCAGAAAAGTCTTTTCAAAATTAGGAGACAAAAATCAGAAATCTGGGAGTGAGCTCAGGTGCCAGCCATGACTACAAAAGAAGAGAAACTCTCTCCCAAATCTGGACAAAGAAAGGAGCAGATGGGGGCAGCTGAAGGACTGTGAGGCTCCTGCTGGACCCTATGGAAAATGCAAAGATTAAGTCTTAGAGGAATTTTGGAACCACTAGGATGGGCTATTTATTGGGCATGGCTGGTGAGGATACAGCTGGAGTTGAATAGCCACTCTTTCAGTGGAGAAATTTTTCCTCCTATCCAACCTGAACCTCCACTGCCATAACTTGAGGGCATTTTCCCTTTTCCTGTTGATATTTACCTGGGAAAAGAGGTCAACTTCACCTCTGCAGGATCAATAGTTGCCACCTCAGTGCGAAGCAGCCACAGCTCCCCAAATCCCTAAATTGGTTGGTGGAGGCTGAAGGAGTATGCCAGGGAAATTATTAGCAGATTTCTATGCTCTTTCCATGAGCATCCAGTGCTGGGAGTGTGGAATTCCTGGCCAGGCACAGTATGGCTGCTCCTGTGAAATTCATGGTGAAGTATCTTTTAATGCCAAGCAGAACTGGTCAATTAGGTGATGATGTTAGCTTGCAAAAACTTCCCTTCTTTTCTATCTGAGAGAGGAATGCATTTGGGAGAGGCTGGTTGTCTTTAGTCTGTAGGGGTTATGTATTCTGGTTTTCTCACAAAAAAAAAAAAAGGAAAAAAAGAAAAAAAAAGAAACCTGAGCTTTTCATGCAATCTTCTGCTTCAAAACTTGGCACTGGGAGAGAACTATCAAAAACTATTAGTCTGGCACTGACATGTGAGTCAGTCTTCAAGGAATTTGAGATTTCTAGAGGTAGTGAGGAAGGCTTATATGGGAAATCTCCAGAGAAACCTGCATGCTCCAGGGAGTTCTGGGTGAATTGCAATGAGAGCAGCTTTTTCCAAACTGGATCTGCGAGTTCCACAAGCCACTGACAGGAACAACAGAGCCTGGGGAGATGTTGTGCAACACTTCCAGACCTCAAAGGCTCGGCAGCTCGTGGCATTCCTGGGCAAAGGCTGGCTCAGTTTCATTCCTTGTTTTATCTGGAGAGATGCACTGGGGGATTTCTGGTGAGAGGTCATG
The DNA here is from genome assembly GCF_008360975.1 of Lichenostomus cassidix. Classification (NCBI taxonomy): domain Eukaryota; kingdom Metazoa; phylum Chordata; class Aves; order Passeriformes; family Meliphagidae; genus Lichenostomus; species Lichenostomus cassidix. Next base: position 4,285,500 of record NC_139488.1, on the reverse strand, counting down.
GAATGGTGTCTCTGGCCCAGAGTGGCCATGGAACATCCTTATCGTATGGAGAAGATGTCAGACAGTAGGGAATAATATTTTTTGCATTGAAAATCTCTTTCCCAGATGGAGAAACTGAGGCACCAGCAGCATGTGGAGGAAGGATTAAATCTCACCAGGCTTACTGCAGCTCCAGAGCTGAGCTCTTGGGAAGTGCCCAGAAGGTCCTGGCTGCTGTGTGTCCTGGTGTTGTGCTCTCTGTGTGATATGTCCTTCCAGGAAAATGCTGTTTGTTTAAAAGAGTGAGCCCCTCTTTGAGGCATGATTTGTGTTTTTGAGTGGAGGTCAAACAGCAGACACTTCTGATTAATGTAACATCGAGAGATGGCAAAGAAAACAAAAAAAGAAAAGAAAAAAAATCACATGCCTCGGTGGGAAAAAGTATAAAGGACAAACATCCAGTGCTGTTCAACATTTTGGGAGGTGGGGAAATGAGCAGGAAAGATCATACCTAAATAGAAAGCCAAAGCCAATGCTTGCAATTGCCAAGACATCAGGCAAAAGGAAAACACAACTGTGATGGCAGTAAAATCATGTATGAGTCATGATGGGCCAAGAACAAGTTTGCTTTCTTTTCCCCCCTCATTGAGCAGATGATGATTAAAAGATAAATCATGCCTGGAGTCAAATCAAGTGATTGGATTAAAGTTTAGTCGAGTATTTAGAGACTGTTTGGGACACAATGGAAAGCTAATTGAAAACTTACATTTGTGAGACCCTTGAACTCTCCAGCTCTTAATAAAATACTACTGCAAAGTACACAAGGGTTCCCTGTGGGAGAGATTCCTCTCCACAAGTGCTTTTGCTCCTCAGGTATGTGGAGAAATGGAATTCATTTTCTCGACAAGTTCACCAAAGGAAGAAGTTCGTGATCGTAATTCAGCTGTTGCTCATGGTGCAGTAACTCAATCTGCTCAGCTCACTGAAAAGCAGTGAAGCAAGACAAAGGAAAGTCACTTCTTGAAGGAAAAAAAATGAGGATTTAAACACTTAATTCTTTTAACTAGTCTTTGTTCTTCTTCTGAGCAGCTGGTATTCCAGAGCGACTGGCTGCTGGCACTGGGCTGAAGTGACTCTGGAGTCTTTAAAACCATGTAAAAATTCCTTCTAGATGTGCTGTAGTAAGACAGGTCATGCTTTATTTGGACTAATAATATAATTGCACTCTGGAATCACCCCCAGTTCTTAAGGAACATACCCAGCCTCCGAAGCATTGTCCTTTCTGGTGGAAATACCAGTGAAACCCACATGACATGAAGAGAAGAAACTTCCCCATGTCTGCACACACATGAAAAGGCAGAAAGGGAGAAGCTGGCTCTTCATTTGACCCCTGTGTGATGAGCTTTCCTTGGGAACCCTGAAGGGAAGCTACAGAAGCTCTGTGGCCAGGTTAATTTGCCCCCTTTGTACTATGAGTTTCGTGGCCCAAAAAGGGGTGATGAATGGAGCATGGCAGAAGTACCTCCTCCATTTGCAAATATTTATACTTCTCTAACTACTTTGACCTTTAGGACTCTTGTTTGGGGTTTTTTTCTGCAGAAGGATGTGTTTGTGCAGAGACCACAGGTGGTAGAGAAGCTTTGGGGGGCAGAATGGGAAGAAATTATTAGGCTTATTTCAGCTGATGACCATAGGAAGCCTCAAAACAGCTTTCCTATCCTTACTAACACATTTCCTAAGTTCAAAGTGATTTTTCCCTTTTTTCTGCCAGTGTCTGTGACTCCACAGTCTGTCCCATGTTCTGGCTTTCCCTTTGCCTTTTACTCAGTTGAAGGGCTTCGTATGGCTCCCTATAACTTTTCACACTGTAACTTTTTTACCCTTAAACTTTTTCACATGTATCCTGTGCCCAAGACCTCCTTGCATTTCCTTTCCTCAAGTCATGGAGTCACAACCTCACCTTTGCTAGGGTAAACACAGGTTTCTCTACAGTCCATGGCCTTGTACAACTTGGCCAAGTTTCCTGCAGAAAACTAAGCCAGGTGTAGATAAGGAATGTGGGGTTAATATTCTGGGGAAATTCAAGTTGCCAACTAACTTCAGCAGAGATTTCACTGAGTGCATCCTGTCTCATAGGCATCTAGCAATGAAAATCTTAAATTAGTTATAAATAAAAACCGTGACAGACCTTCTGTTTGTACTAATTAATGTCCATTATATGCACCCAAACAGGCAGTTCACCCACTGGGCAGCAGTGCTACATGACATGCCCACGAAAGCCAGCCCAGCATTTGCTGCTTCTTAACAGCTGTGCTTTGTTCTTCACTAGAAAGCTTTGCTGTGTCTCAAAGTGATTAATGTGTTCTGGGAGGACCGGGTACAAGCCATCAGTCACAAGTTATGGGACACTCCTTGGCGGATTCCAGGAAGATGGGTCAGGAAGATTAATACGTTTCTCCTCTCCATTGTAGCCAATTCAGAGAGGTTTCACCCCAGAGCTGAAGAACATGGGGTGCAGAAGGCCCTGGAGGTGACACTGTGTCCTGCTGGAGGTCAGTTGTCTGTGTGTGAGTTCTCTGTGTGGAGCTGCCAGGAACATGCTGGAGCGAGTGAGTGAGGAACAGTTTGAAGCTGAATAAAGCTGCTTTGCTCTGCCCTGTCCAACCTGGCCTTGGACACTTCCAGGGATACAGGGGCAGCCACAGCTTCTCTGGGAAATCTGTGCCAGGGCCTCCCCACACTCTGAGTATGCATCAGCTCTGTGTAAGAGCCATATCTGGGAGTAGGCTTGAAGCCCCACATCCGAGGCTGTGGTATCTCATAGTGTGGCACTTTATCAAATAATTGGTGGGTCTCTTTTCACTACGGCCGCTGGATTTGATGAGTCGGGCTGTCTGAGAGCTTTGACTGAGGCCACAGCATGTATTGGGTCTCATAAAAAAGGTATGCATGATTTCAGGCTCTCCTCCCCTCCTGGATAACTCATCTCCTGCACTTTAATGAAAGTAGTTGTAATTATAACAATAGGAGATGTGCATTATCCTCAGGGCCTGTGCGCTGTGTCCCCCCGAGAGCTCTTCTGTCAACTGCTCTTAATATTCCTGTGCTCTTCACAACCCTTATGGTTAGAAAACCTCCATGAGGGGGGGAACACGCAAAATACACGGCCCAGGACTGAACAGATCATGCTGGGTGGAGTCTGGGGACACAGAGCTCTGGATGGATGCTCGGAGGACGGCACGAACATCTTCCTCCTGCCTTGGAGAACAACTGGGTTCGATTACGCGTTGTGCAAACTCGCTCTGGTTTGGTTTTCCCCTCGGAAGGCGAGGGCAGATGTTGTCTTACGAGGCTGCCGTGGGGTTCCAGCCCCTGGGCTGCATTTTAGGACTGAATCTCCCACTTTGTGACACTCCTTTTGGGGGTGGGCAGGCAGCTGGGAAAGGGGTTGGGAACTTTTTGGGGAAAAGGTTGGACGTCTTTCCTACCCACAGAACACCCTGAGCTTTGTGCCTACAGAAGTAAAGGCGATTTGAGGCAATTTGGGGCCAAGGGACACCAAAATGCAAAGCATGGACACGAAGGGATGTCTGTGTGCTGAGCTCTGGGGCACCTCCATGGAGGGTTACAGGGTACTAATATGTGTTTGCCTTTGGGGGAAAAAAGGAATCTCCTGGCTGTGAGAGCCCAGAGTTTGTGCTGTGGTCATGGAAGTCCTTTGAGAAAGCCAAGCACGTGTGCTGGCCTTCCCCTCAAAGCAAATATTCTTTGTGCAAGCTAATAATTTTAGCAGGGATTCCTTTCTTCCTCTTGAGGAGAGTTAAATGAAGTTATGGGTCAGGGAGAGGGCATCTGTACAGCACAGATGAATTCCAAGAAGAATTTCCAAGGCTTGAGTGTAGTCCCTTCATTTGGAGAAGGCCTGGTCAAATTGGCTTCCCAAAACATTTTCTTTATTAAAGGTTTTATAGGTGCTTTTTGCTGGTTTGCAGAGGCTGTTAAGCCCCTCTGAACTGGTAGGACTCTATGGATGGAAGTGACAGGAAGCTTAGGAAAGTTTTAACCATTTTGCATCTGCAAAGCTGAGTTTCCCAGTAGTTTCCACCACACTTGTGCAGGTTTCTGGATACAAATACTGTGTCATTTCCAGGAGTGAGTGGTGGTGTCCCTCCTTCCAGCTGATGAAAGGGAATTGCCATTGAGGCTTGGAAATGCCAACGCAGATCCTGTATGCCAAGGTCCTTCTGCATTCAGATTCTCAGGCTCATCCCAAATCCTTTTTTCTTCTGGGAAAGAGGATTGAAAGCTCTCAGAGCAGCTTCACTGATAATGTTCAGACCTCCTGCATGTAGGAATGGGGCAGCCAATAGCTCTCCTTGGGGCTATAATGTCCTCACTCAGAAACCACTTTAAATCAGAATCGAAGCTCGATGAGGACTGTGCGTTCACCAGTGAAATTAATAACTGGCTGTTGAGTTTGTAGTTCCCTTGAAAAGGCATTGGGTAAAAAAACTGACTCGTGATGGGAGAACAGGGGCCAGAAACTGAAACTAATCTTAATGAAAAAGGGTATCCAACAAGCCGCAGGGCTGTAAAATCTGCCTGATCAAATCTCCACTGGACCATACTTCCTCACGTCCCGATTTTGAAAGCCCAATTTCCTGCGAGATTGCATGATTATTATTTTTTAATCTAAAATGTATGGCCGCAAGAAAAAGGAAAAAAAAAAAAGGCATTTTAAAATAAATAAATCTGGCGACGCAAATGAGATCACAGAGCGGTTTGCTGGAAATGCCGAACATTGTGTTGCCCAGAACTTGGCATTTATGGAAGTGACCAGCGGGGAGGAAATGGAATTGTTCTCATGGCCAGTGTCAACTTGGATCATCGAGCCACGCTGCAGATTTGGCATCCCTGATGGAAAAGAGAGGCTGCCCAGGCCGGTACAATCCCGCTCCAGAGCGTCAGTCGTTGCGTAGGTTGGGGTCGGCAAGGATTGACAACAGGGAGGGACAGCATTCTATGAGTCTGGCGCTCTCTTGTCCCAGATTAATGATCTCCCAATCTGGTTTTCAGGCACACAGACTCAGTCACACGTAAATAAAAAACAGAGGGAAGCTTTTAAGAGACTCAGATGCTTGGTATTCCAAGCAACAGAGAATGCAATGCCTTGTGAAGGCGCCCCGTTGAGTGAGAACATAGCGGTCCCTTTGCGCCTCACCTTTTCCCTGGCATTTCTCTCTGAAGGGATTCCAAGCTCTTTTTCACACTGGGCTCTCGGTCCTGGTTTCAAATTAAAATTTAGTCTCGCCTGAGCAGGGTTCTTCAAAAGACAGGTGCTGCTGGAAGGTGGCACAGCCTCCTGAAGGTCTGATCCCACCCCTGGTGGGGTCCCTCTGCAGGCAGATGGAATCTTAGGCAGCTGTTCTTGCTTAACTTTCCTGGTGTTGAGAGGGCCCCTATGGCTGGGGAGGATGGACCCAACTTCCTGCAAGTCCCAGGAGCTGTGGTCCAGGAGGCCACAGCTGTGCCAGAGGTGCAGGAGGCTGAAGCTTGTGGTGGTGGTGGTGGTGGGTCAGAGCAGGACCAGAGTTGCATCCAACCAGTGCCCTGTGGCTTTCCAGGCATTTCTCAAATGGAATTCCAGGCAGAGAACCAGGCAGAAAAGGCAAAGTTGTTGTCATGTGGCCCCTCTTGTGTTTGATATTTCACGAGCCTCTGGTGGAGCAGCCCCACCTGGTCTGGTCAGGCTGTGCCAGCACCGTGGGCCATGATTCAATAAAGTTGTTGTTTCCAATTAAAAAGAAACCCCACACGAGAGCTGTAGGAACGGCAAAGCCACAGCTTGGCAGGGGCTGGGCTTGAGCACTACTTCACTGCAGGAACAACATTAAAGCCCCGTCCTGTTCCCACTGAAATTGGTGGCAAAGCTCCCACTGACCTCAGTAGGAGCAGGATCAGCCCCCCATTTGTGGTTGGGGTGCTTCCACCAGGGCCCTCCTCTTTTTTTGGGGTCCCTGGCTGTTCCAATGAGGCAACACTGGCGAGTGTGTCTCAGGACAGGAGTTGTGTCTAATCAGTGCCCTGTGGCTCTCCGTGCATTTATCAAATGGAATTTCAGGCAGAAAACAAAGGGACTGAAAGGTTGAAAAACAAGGAAGGAATGTGCACTTGGCAGCTCTGCTAACCAGATGTTTGTTTCTTTTTCCTTGTTCTCAACAATGACTAAAAAACCCGTGAACAGTCTCAAGCCCAGCGCAAGGTCAGCCCGAAAGTAGGTAAGAGGTGTCGCAACGAGGCGGAACGGACAGCTGGGGATGGAAAATGTTCCTTTGTCCCAGGATCCGGGCCTGTGGCTCAGGAAGCACAGCCCAGCCTCCAGAAGGCCTGGGCACATGTGGAGCTCTCCCTTCCCAGCGCAGGGCGTGCGAAGCTCTCCTGGAAGCGCGCAGTATTCCCTCTGTGGTGCTGCGTGTGAAATGCTTCCAAGGGCTGAGTGCTGCGGTCAGAGCAGAAAGCAGCCAGTGCTGGATTGGATGTATGTAAATGTATGCATCCGTTTCCTGGGATGGATGCCTTTCCAATGCCTGTTGTTGAACCTGCAACAAGCAGCAAGTTGTAGGTTGTGCGATTTCATGGGAGAAAAGCACTTGCAGAATTGGTTTTATTATAGAATAGCTTTCTTTACCTTGCAGGAGCTGCCTTCCTAAAGAATTCCTGGGTTTTGTGATCAAATCAGTCCAAAAAGGGAAAATTAATGAGTGGGAACTGGCAGCACAATGCCCTGAAGTTGCCTCTCTGCCTCTCTGGCCTCTCTGCTCTATCACCCCTTCACTTCTATACACTTCTCCAGCAGCGTCTCCTGAAGGCTCTTCCCAGGACCAGCATCCTTTCCCCTTGTTTCACAGAAAAAAACACCTCATTAATCAGTCTGCAGGCAAAGCAGATAATTTAAAAAAAAAATAAAAAGAAGAGAAAAGGTTATTAATTTTTATTAGTAAGGAAACTAAGCCAGAGAGGTAGAAGTGACTCATTTGTGACTTGCTTGTCCATTAATGATGGGATTAAGAGCTGAGCTGTTGTTATCTGACCAGCTGGCTTTTTTTCAGATCACAGCTGTCCAGTAGTGACTCCACAGCCAAACAGCAAGCTTGGCCAGGAGGCAGAGCTTTACTAAACCGGTGTCCAGGAGATTGGGATTGCCTGACATTTGATTTAAATCACCATCACCGCCAAATAACTGGTACTATAATGTACCACCATTTTCAGCAGGGAAAAAAAGAGAAATCAGGTGTATTTAAGTTATACAGAAATGCTTCCTTGGGCTGTGTGTGACAGTGAATCAGGATTTTGGATTTCCAAGAAAATCAGCTGGGTTAGGATCAGCTGGTTTAGAGCCAGCAGCTGCTCGTCAGTACTCAAAAAGTTATCCAGCTCAATGCTTGTGAGCATGACATGGATTAATCTGTGAGTAAAACTGGACTGCATTGCCCAAGGAGGACAATCCGGGGCAAATGCAAGCTGCAGTCTCCAGAAAAATATGGTGCCCAAGCCTGTCCATTCTTCTTGATGACATGGAGCTTTGCCAAGGGTGGTTTAGGCTGGATTTTAGGAAAAAGTTCTTCCCCCAGAGGGTGCTGGGCACTGCCCAGGCTCCCCAGGGAATGAGCACAGCCTGAGGCTGCCAGAGCTCCAGGAGTGTTTGGACAATGCTGTCAGGGATGCACAGGGTGGGATTGTTGGGGTGTCTGTGCAGGGACTTGTAGGATCCTTGTAGGACTCCATGATCCTTGTAGGACCCCTCCAACCCAGAATATTCCATGATTGCTGTAGCTGAAGCAGCATTTCCTCCACCAGCCAGCGCTCCCCAATGCCCTTGGACTAGGCAGACCATAAATGCACTTTTTGAGGGGTCTCTCCCTCACAATGAGATCCCTTTGCTGTCTAAGCTGGGTGGTGTCATCTGCAGGAGAGGTTTTGTTCCATGTTTAGGAGAAACACTGGCCAATCCTCCCTCCTCCTTCTGCTCCCCAGACCTCTGGCTCTCTTCAGAACCACACTGAAAAGAAATCTTTGTTTGTTTATGGAGTTTCTGGGAGCCTCAGGTTTGTTTTCCTCCATCCTCCCTCCTGCCAACGCTGGAAGTGCCAGAACATAAAAGAGAGTCATTTCTCTTGGAGTTGCCGGCCATGGTTGGAAGGAGCAGTGCCAGGAATCTCAGGAGAAATCTGCTCCTGATCTTCCCAGCACAGTCCTGCAGAGTGGAGGGATGGAGAGGAGCTCAGCAAAGCATCTGGGCTGCTGGGTGCCAGCAGAGACTGCGCTCCAGCTGGGAATGTGAGGTGGTTACCTTTGATAAGGACAGTGGCATGCAGAGCCGAGGCCAGAGGGAGGTGGTGGCCATCTGCCTGCAGATTTTCAGTGGCCAAAATTTTCTGTTCACTGTGTATTTGGTGCAGATGGTAAAGCCAAAACCTCCAGATCCATATCTTGTGCCACTTCAGTGCCACCATGAGCTTTAGGGATGATGGTCTTACCCAAGCCCCGTCTGCCACCCACCTCACCCAAAAACTGCTTTGAAAGCAAAACCTTGCTCCTGCTTCAACCTGAGGAATGGGAGTGACCCAGGAAAGGTTGATTCTGCCTTCCTGGTGTTGTGCCCAGCTTCCCAAAGTTCCCATCAGAGAGGCATAAGACAGGGAAGAACCAAATTTTCCTGCAGCCCAGTGTAGATGGTGGCAGAAAGCCTTGGGTTTCTGGGGCTCCTGGGTGGAAAGAATGGAATTTAATGTCTCACATGCCAAAAAGCAGAAATCTGCTTTTGCCTCGGTGTGTGTGTTACTCTGGGGGGTAACTCTGGTGTCCTGCAGATGAAGGAGCTTCAGACTCCAGCACTGAGGTCATCTGCAAGGACAGGAGATCCTGCATGGATAAAAATCTGCTTCAGGCCACTGAGAACTTTAAAGCATCCAACAGGAGATGGGATTTTTCAGTATTGTCCCCTGTGTATCCCAGAAGGACAACTGGGGACACTCCATAAACTGGTGACAACACAGAACAGCACCGTCTTCCTGTGAGCTCCCAACCCCATGGAAAAGGTGGGGTGAAAAGTTCAGGAAACCACAATCCATTTTACAGCAGACCTGCAAAGCACAAATATTAATACCAATAAAAGAAGGAGGGGGTGGTGGTGGAATTCTGTTGCCAGTGGCTGATAGTCCTTCAAATCCTCAAACTGGGAGCAAGGCTTTTAATCCACACACAATAAACTGTCCCACCTCCAGCATTGGGAGCAAACTGCCTTTTTTAAGGTGGATTATCACCAAAAAAAGCCCACCCCAAAAAACCCTGACATTGCTGAGTTTTCCTGTAAACCATCAGCTTGGATATATTTTATGATGTGATTTATAGAGAGTTTGTTTCTCAAGACTCAAAGCAACATTGCTATAAAAGTATAAAAGATGCATGTTTTGGTGGAGGATGAATGCCACTGCCTTTTTTTTCCCCCCATGGGGAATCTGCTGGGTGGGTTAACGCCACTTGGAAAGATGAATTCTTCCTGTGTGGGCATCCCCTGGCAGCCTTGGAGCAGATTGTTGTGTCATCGTCCTTCTGGTCAGCAGCAACACCACAGCTGCTCCTCGAGCTCAGAGATTAATTAACGAGTTGGAAAACGAGGGGAATGTGCTTCCTTGTGCTTCCAGCTTCACCAGTTGGGCTGATTCCTCCCTCTGCAGGCATTTTGCAGCACGGTTCGAGTGTTGCTGTTGCCTGTTTAAGTCATGGAATAGATTAGATAATCCCTAGGCCTTTTCCACCTCTAGCACTTGTGGTTCTGGTTAAAGAGCTGTCAAGTCCTGGATTTAAAAGGGCAGAACAAGCCAAGGCTTTTGAGGTTCTGCTGGGAGGATTACAACTTGTAACACATTCCAAAGCCTTCCAAAAGCGCCTGCACTTTCAGGTTTCCGGACAGAAAGTGTCGTTCAGCTTTCTGCAGATCTTCTTTGTAGTTCATCACACAATCCCAGTTTTCCTTCAGCATGAAGATCCCACTAGCCTGAGACTGGCTTTGGTGGGAATTTGCCCTCCCTTCCATCTTTTTGGACCAAAGATGTTTGCCTGTTGCTGGAGCAAAACAAATTTCCTTACAATAAAAAAATAAAAACCCTGCATCTGCCAATTCACTTTTAAATGTGGCTCTTGGAATTCACAGGAAAGTAAAAGGTCCCAGGGAAGTGAATTGTTGTCTTGTAACCTTGCCAAATATACATTTTAAAAAAAACCAACAACCCCGGATAGGTCTTTGGCCTCCTTGTTTTTATTGTGATCTATAGGCTGCACATAACCATCAGCTCTCCGATGGTGAGGGTGAGGGTTGGGGAGTTTTCAGAGGAGGTTAAGGAGCTTTTCACCTCCAGATCATTTCTCTGAACTTGGCTGGCTGCTGCTTTTTGTAGTGAGTGGAGCATCCCTGGGTCCAGCAGCCATGTAGCCAGAGAATCTGATCTCTTGCCTGGAGAGCTTCTCCCAGTGGAAATACTGGGGGGATCATGGGACAAGTCCATTGGCCTCCAAGAGATGTCCTGTTTTAGTCTCTGGAGCCCAGAGCTTGGTGGCTGCACTGTCACAGGTGAGTTAGCCAGGCCTTGTGGTTGGATCCTTCTCCTCCATAAAGAAAACCTGGAAGGATTTGGTGGTGAGCCTCAGTCTTTGCATTTGTGTGGGTTTGGGGGAAGGTTTGTTAATTTGGCATCTGGATTGGAGGCTGTAAATGCTCCAGAGCCTGTGGGCAAGGAGTGTGGGCTTGGGGAAGGGAGAGGTGGCTGGGTTTGTGTTAGCCATGTGCCATATTAATTATTACAGGCCATATTAATTATTACAGGCCATAATAATTACAATATTTGTGTTATATTCTGCTATCATTGTTCCTCAGCACTGCTGGGAGAGTTTGTTTCCCTGTCACTGTAACCACACTGCTTGCTCCCGATGGGACAGCATTCCAAGGAAGTGTCTGGAGTGAATTCCAAGCCTGTTTATGCAGTGAAAATGGGGCTCTGCATGTGTTTTTCCATTCCCTGGGCAATGTGCCGGGAGTCAGGAATGTTTGGGGACAACGTGGGGAAGTGACACTGTATGTGACACTGTATAACACATTTTCCTGAGTTTCTAGGTCAGCCAACCCTGCAAAAAAGGTTGCTCTCTGTGATCCTATCTGGACAATATTTCTACACCAGTCATCAAAGCCCCCTTGACTGGTTCTGGCTGTAAATGAGGGTAATTCCATAGCATGAAAGGAAATGGATTTGGGAGACACCAGTTCACAAACCTTAGGGTGGACATGAGGTGTTCACTCACCATTCCCTTCTCCATCACTCTGCTGTGAGGATTAAAATTCCAATTCTCTTAAAGCAGATCTGGATTTCTTGCAAAATCCTGGGTTTGTGCAAAAGCCCAGGATTGTCCTTTTCAAACTTCAAGCTTTGAAGTGGGGTGGATTTCTAAGCTAATTCTGCATTTTATGAATCAGATTTTCTCTAAAACTGGGACCTTCTTTCAAGTCCCAAGAGATCCTAAGATGGGAAAATGTAGAGTTTCCAAGCTTTGGATGGGAGTAAAACTGTATCCTTGTTACTCAGAAGAAATCTGTTCCAAAAATTGAAAGTTAAATTGTAAGGATTTCAGAATTTGAGGATGCTACAGGCACTGATTTACCTCTTTTTGTGCTGAAACCATGCCAGCATAAAACTTTCTATTCAAATTTCCTTGCTTATATTTTGGGCGTTTTGGGTTTTTTTTTTCATGGACATGATTTTTTCAAGGAATAATGATGCTTGGTCAAAAAGATTTGGCTTCTTCCTTCACAGTTTTCTTTTCAGTAATCCACAGGCATCACAGGGGTGGAGGAGAAATAATTAGTCCATAACTTTGCCCAGCTCAGGGAAAACACAAAATCAACATTGCTGCAAATTGCTCCCGGATGAAATTGGTGAGTTGAAAAGTGGAGAAGCCAAAGACCCCTGGAAGTTGGAAAATTCCCCTCTTTGCCTTGGGATGTTTATGATCTGAAGACATCAGTTGTATCTCTGGGCCTTGTTTCCCTACTGGAGCATCCCTTGGGAATTTTTTTTCCATTGGAGAGCGTGGGAGACATGAAAGCCAAGTGGGATAACTGGCATGGGAGCATGAGGGAAAAGGTGCAGGCTTTGGGAAATGATGCCTGCAGGCTCTGTACTCCACATCAAATGCAGGCTCTCCCCAGAGCCCCATAAAACTCTGGATGAGCCCCTTAAAGGGTGTAAAATTCCTTGTTCCTGAGCGTGCTTCCTGTTGTTCCCACAGCCTCTCACCTGGATGGAGCCAGATTCCAGCTGGAATCCTAGAATTCTCCCGGGATTAGGGAACTGCTCCAGCCTTTCCCAGGTGAAAAGGTGAATGTTCTGAGGAGGCTGAGGAGAGGGGTGCAAAATCCCACATAAAATCGTGGCAAATTGGGCAATTCTTTGCCTTAGATTTCTGTGTTTTGTAGTGTGGGGAGAAAAGGAGGGTGCAGATCTCAGGTATGAAGAGGTGAGATGGGATTTGGACCATTTCTCTGGTGCAGTTTTGTAAACCCAACTGATTTAGAGCCCTCTAAACTCCTTCTCATGGAGTTTTTGTTCCATGTGTAAGACCCAAAGTGTTCCAATCTACAAGGATCAGCTGCGAAGGGAGCAGTTTGTGTGAGACATGGAGCCCCTTGGAACAGAAACTTCCTGAGGTCAAGGGGCTGGAAAAAAATCACTCCCAAAGGATTTAAAATACTGATCCACTCAGCTCTCCATTTTCACCCGAATGCAGTGAGGAGATGCCAACACTGACCCACCCCATGGCAGGGAATAAACCATTCCTCAAACTTGCCTCGATCCCTTGTGCAAAAACTCACCCCAAACCAGCTGAGATGTCCCTTGCTCTCAGTGAATGCCACCAAAAACAACCATGGAGAGCTGAAACATTTTCTTTCTAATAGAAACAGAGCAATTTACTGCGGATTCCACCTAGATGAAAGAAATGAGAATTTTGCCCCTGTGAGATGGGTCTGGCCCTACCCCTGGTCTGGGTAGAGTGGGAAGGAGATCTTGCAAAGCACATAAAAATGGTCATCTGGAGAGGGCAGCCACCGAGGGGTTGCATGTTTTGTTTTGGTTTTTTTAATAATAGAGAGATTTGGGGTTTTTTCATTAGCTCCAGGCTGCTGGAGCTGTTGAGCTGAGTGCTGTGTGTGACAGTGACCAGGGATGTCCTTGTCCTGAGGCAGGTGGAGTCTGTGCAGTGCTGCTGATAGGATCTTGGAGCACACCGGGGCTTTTCCTGATGGAATTCTGCTCCCCACATCCCAAAGGAAGCTTAGGGAGCTGTTTAACTTTTTGTGGGGGAAGCTGAGTGCTGGAACACGAGGAAATGCCAGATTTACAGTTGCCGCTGTAATCTCACACATGTGCTTTGATGCAGCCTTTGGTAACCTGACTCCTGGTGCTTTTCCTGAAGTTGGAGCTGAGCTGTGGCTGCCCACAGAAGTTTGGATCAGGCATTCCCAGCCTTGGAATTCTTACTTCTCCCACCTAGGCAGCTCTGTTGCCCAGGTGAGGGAAGTGTGTGCTCAAGGTGCTTTGTGTTGCTCAAGGTGGTGCAAGTGACTTTGAGGGTGCTACACCCAAGACCTGGCTCTGATTGTCCCTGCTCCCAGGAAACTGCAGTTTTCCAGGTTTCCTTCTGCAGTGGTTTTATTTTGGAGCAGGGAGGCATCTGAAGTCACTGCTGAGCTCTGAGCATCCTCTCTGGGAAGCCCCAGAGGTGCATCCCCACTGAGCCCTGTAGGAGAAAATGCAAAATATTCTTTCCGAGAGGATGGGCCTCCTGTCTTGTTCATCCATGGCTCTGTTTAGGAATTCATGCCAGAGATATTCCCTAACTACAGAGCTCAGCAGCAGCATGCTGTGGGCACATTTTGGTGTGGCTAAGAGAGTGCAGGCTGGATGGGAAGGTGTGGAAGACTGGGAAATTAAGGTCCTAACTGGGAAATTCCTTGGTTTCTGGTTTCAGGATAAGGATGAGCCCTGTCCATGTCTTCCTGTTCATGGCTGATGCAAACAAAATTAAGGCCATTAATAAAAACACAGCTAATGGAGCTGCTTACTAAAAAAACATTGGACAATACCTCGGATGGGGTGCCAAGAATGCATGGGATCACTCCAGGCTTCCAGAGCTGACCTGAAATTCCTTCCCAACTGCAGGAATTTGGGGTTCCTTATAGTAACTTAGGGTAGGAGCTACAATTCCAAGGAGCCGAGCAGATTCATATCCTGTGGAAGGAGAAATGACACATCTACTGAGAGGTGGGATGTGTCTCAGTAGCCCAAGGAGCTGGGCATGGAAGTGACTCAGATGGATTCATCAGAAGTTACTCAGGGAGCTGTCAAAACACAGCTCCGTTTCCTTCGGAAGTTGGTCATTGGAAGCAAATTTGTCAGCAATCAGTTGGAGCTGATTTGACCCCTTGGGGTGGCAGATCTGAAGGCTGAATAACTGCCTGCTTGACCTAATCGTGCAGAAATCTTGGCATTAATGACTAATAGAAATTCCCTGCTTGAAGAAAACATCTGCACGGTGCACATCTCAAAGGTTTGGAGGTTCCCTGTGAAGATCATCTCTGAAAAACAATTTTCTTGGTGTTTCTCAGTGATTTACACTGTGGCCAGAGTAAATCTTTGAGTCAGTGCTGCTCTTTGAGTCCTCTGCTGGGATCCAGTTCAGATAAATCAGAGGATTCCTGTCTATCTCAGCCTGGAATTTAAAATTGGTCCCCTGGACTAATTCTTTTATATAATACCAGCAGTGACAACTCTCAACTAAAGATGCAATAAAAGGGAGAGGGTGCAGGAAGACAGATGAAAACCAGATTTTCCTTGGAAAAGTGAGTGTTTACTCGCTCCCAACCCATAAATACCTCCTTGGGGAGACAATTTTGGATATGAGAGCATTTTATCCAAAAGGTATGGAATACACAGGGATGTATCACCTCAGGAGAAGGTTGTCAGAAGGACTCATTCTACAGCAGGAAGGTGTTTCCCATTCTCACCATTCCCATGCTGCTCCTGGATTGCACTGAAACCACTTTGGATGTGGGGAGCAATATCCCTAGTTTTTCAGACTCAGTGCACTTTAGGACTGGATGAGCTCTTTGTGCGGAGAGAAAAAAAGGGAAAAGGTGAAAAAAGAGACAAATGAGAGAAAAGGATGTTACTCCAAAGAAAGTAACGAAGGATTTGGAAGCAGTCACAAGGAGAAGCCAGGAGGAGAAATACAAACAGAAATGCAATTACAGGAGGAGAAAATACAAACTTTAGAGGGGCAGGAGCCACAGGAACTGTGAGGGTTAAACCACAACTGCAAACATCCACTGCAATATTTTCACTTCATATATTTATTTCAATATTTAATATATTTGGGTTTTTTTCCACTGAGCTGCAGATCCATTTGCCATTTGCCTCCTACATAAGAAGCTGAAAGTGGAAAAATTTGCCAAAATAGAAGTCCTTGCTCACTGGGATCTTGGAGATGGGGAAGAATGTGGTGGACAGTAAATAAAACATGGAAATACAAAGTGCTCCATCAAAATGCTCTGGCTGTTTGCCCAAATCCATGGGCAGGAGTGGGTAAATGTGGGAAAGGAAATCTCAGCCAGGACACCCTTTCCCAACACCAAAATCCCACGTGTTCTGGGGCTAATTATTCCCTTCATTCCCATGGAAAGAAGGACGAGGGCTCTGGGATGTTTGAAACCATTGGAACAAACTGGGATGTAAATACAAATACAAGGACAACCTGTGGATCAAAGGGTAGGAATGCAGGCTCCCAAATAAAGGGGTGATTATGTGAGCACTTAAGGAGGGATTAGAATTGGAGGTGATAATAGTAAGCAGCTGGAAAAGGAGGCCATAAAGAGCCAGAAATAAAATAAAAGGCAGGTGGAAAAAAAGAACAGATGAGAGAGGAGTGGTGGGAATCCTACCCCAATTAAAAATATGGAAATAAACACTCTGATGCACGTCTTTACAAAGGATCATGATACAAATGTATGAAATGAGGTACCCTGTGAGAGCTCTGGCTCCAGCTGATAGCCTGGCTGTCCTCAGATTCATCTTAGACCCACAAAACCTTAGTCTAAGCCCTGTGGGTGACCTGGGGACTCATTGCAAAAGGAAAAGCCAATTTTGGCCATTCTCACGTGGCTGGTCCACACATGAAGTTCAGGAAAATGACTTTGACCTGCAGGTTGGACCCACTGAAAAACAAGAGCTCTAGTACTTCCAGTTCTGATCCTTCAGAACTTTTGTCCTTCTATTTCCTTTTCACTGCTTCAGAAACCCTTTGGAGCTAAAAGTACATGGCAGAGAGAGTGAAGGGAAAATCCATTTGAACTTAAATTTGCTCTTGCTTTTCGAAACCTACCCCAAGCCCTTCATACTGATTCATGACCTGACCTCTTTGCTGTGTTCCCCTTTCAAGAACCACCAGATTCATGGAAAATCTATCTTTTTGAGCCATGGAGGAGGCAAGGATGTGTCCAACCCTTATCTGGGAAGTTTCAGCTCTGTGACATCCATCAGGAACCCAGTGAAGAAGAGGAAGAAATATATAGTAGGAAAAACCTGGTGGTTGGAATGAGATGGGCTTTAAGGTCCCTTCCAACCCAAACCATTCTGGGATTCTATCAGTCTATAATAACACCTTTTTGAGGCCAGAAGGGCAAAAGAATCCTGAAGTTTTTCTCCTCCTCCACCCTAAAATATCCTAAAATATTCTCTTGAATTAAGCTGAAACATCATGTTTGCAACCAGCCTTCCTGTCAGTGTGACTGCCTGTGACAGAGTAGGAAATTGTGGAATAAATCTCTCATTTATACTTTGAAAGAGACTGATGTAAACAGTGGGAGAGGGTTTGAAGCTGGGGAGACCCCAGAGTGGCCAGGTTGGCCCATTTCTGCCATGTGAATGAAGGAATATCAGCTCCAAGCTGTTCAGTGATACTGGTTTGGGGTCTGACAGGTCACAACTCACTTTTTGGCTCTTCCAGGCACTTTGCCAGTGGGAATTTGGGCTTGTATCCAAAATGTGACAATCCAGCCAAAGACACAGAATTAACTGGGAACTGACAGAGCAGGGTCACCCACAGCTCACCAGAGGAGTCTGTCCTGCTGGGTCACCTCAACTCCTTTAAAAGAAAAAAAAAAAGACAAAACCACCACAGGGATGGTAAATTTCCAGGCTTGCAGTCCCTTGTGACTTTTTAAATTGTTCTAACTGCTTTGCTTCCCCTTAAAATGTTTCAGGCAGCCCTGAAAATGGTGGCTGAAAGGGTCCAGTGAGAGAGCCTGGGTGTGATGCACTTTTCCAGCTTGGATGTAAAAGGGTGTTGGACATTTTAAGAGGTACATCTGCCTACATCCAGCTCCCTGCAGGAAACCAGGACCAGGTGGCCAAGCTGGTTTTCCTCCAACTTTTTGCCACGAGTGCTGTAGGTTCACTGAAATGCCATCAGCTGCTTCTGCCCAGCTGTTCTACTGAAACCAGTGCTATTCCTCTGGCTTGAAGCTCAGACTAACCCTTAAATCCAGCAGGTGCATTTGGGTTGTACCAGCTGATGCTTGGGCAGGTTTGGGACACTCCTTTTCCCACTGATCATATCAAGATTTTGCTTCTTGGTGTATCTAAGCCAAGAGCAGGAGGGAGGTAAAATCTCTTTTGGTTGCATGAGTCAATCACAGGAGAGAAATTCCAGGGGGGAGTGACAGTGAACAGGGACTTTGTGCAACGAGCAGGAAAACCATGCTGGCAGGGTGATCAGGAGCTCAGCAGGACTGGGAGAAAGGAAGGCAGGAGTGAAGGGTCAGGCTGGAGCAGCCATGAAAATTCTCCCCACTTTTCTCTCAGGCTTCAGCCAAAGATTACTGCAGGTTTGGGGTTCTCAGGCAAGGATTTCACAAGAGGATCTGTTTTGTAACTCTTTTTTTTTTATTGTTTCCTCTGAAGACAGCATGCTTAGCCGGCTCATTACAACACTTACCAAGAATTTGTCCTAGGACAGGATTAATTAATGAGGCTGTCAGCATGTTGGTTTCCTGCCACAGTTCTCCCTTGAGAAAAAGGCATTTGCCTAGGGAAAAATGTTTGGTGATGGGCAGGCTGCATTCTCCTTTCCCTCAAAAGCTACAGTGATTTTTAGGGATGAAAATATGTTTACAAGGGCTTTAACCTAAAACCTTTTGGAAGGGGTTGCAGTTTGGGCTACTTGTGTATGCCAGCAGCAAACATAGTTTTGGTTACCTGTTGTTCTGACCTGAGAGAGGATCCAGGGAGGTGCCTGGAGAAAACATCTGGGAAAAAAGAGTAGAGTCTGTTCAGCTCTGATTGTGGTCATCCTGTGCAGGAGTTGGATTTGATGATGCCTGTGGGTCTCTTCCAGCTCAGGATATTCCATGATTCTGTGATCCTTTCGTGTGATGTGGCTGAGGATAAACCAGAGGACAGGAAAAAGCAGCAGTCAGCGTCTGGGAGAGAGGAGAGCGCTGGGTCAGCTGGCAGGGCTGTGGTGGGATTGACCTTGGAGTCAGAGGTGGAGCCAAAGGCAGGACAGAGGAGCTCTGTGAGTTTGCCTTCAGCACCTTCCTCAAGGCAAACTTGTGAATTCGAGCAAGAGAACAGTTTTCAGCAGGGATGGATGAGCAGGAGCAGAGGTGAGGGACCCTGTCCTGTTCTGTGTCTCTGACACCTGCAGCAGCATCTCTGGGCTGCTTTTCTCCTTCCCTTTCCTAAACATGAGTGTGGGAGGGTTCCTGCTCCAAATGTTCTCCAGGATTTGTGTCTTGGCTTCCCAGTGTCCTGAAGGGAGTGCCATGTGCACCATTCCTGCTGCCCCTGAGCCAAGGAGGACAATCCATCACCCTCAAAGGGGTGTGAGGAGGTGGGAAAGGAATCTCTGCTCTGCTCCTGCCTTCTTGAGTGACTGCAGCCCAGAGAGGGATTTTCCAACCCCCTGCTTGGCAGATCCCTGCAATCCAGTCCTTCCAAAAACCGCACTCCTCGTGTGTCTGCTCTGACTCTTTACAAATGGAAATCATTTGCCTCTTATCTTGGAGTTCTCTGCAACTTCAAAGTGGTTTTCCTTGGTGTCTGGACAGCTCCCAGCGAGGAGGATCCTCATCAGAGCTGGGCTTTCCCTGTTCATTCCTTCCCATCGTGTGCAACCAGGGGTGTCCTGCTTTTCCTCAGCCTCAGCCCAGCGTGACTCACGGCCCTGCCTGCATCTGGATGAGGGGGTCTTTGGGGATAATTCCCATTTTTTGGTGTCATGAACAATTCCCATGGCTGTGTACAGATGTTGCATCCAAGTCTGGAAATGTTTAGGAGCCTGACAGATGTTGGGGAGCAGCTGTCCCTGTGATGGGACTGGTGGAAGCTTGGAAATGTGGTCTGAAAGGCTAAGAGTCATTAATTCTATCCAGTCTAAACCTTGTGGAGGGCAAAGAGGACATTTCAGAATTTCCTTGCACTGTCAGGGGAGCTCTGCAGTGATAACCTTGCTGGCCTTCTCCAAATTTTCTCCTTGGCAGGATATCAGGGAAGTGGGACGAGCACAACTGCTGCTGATACTTGGGAAATTTTACCTGCTGGGATTTCATTGCCATCGTTGCCTCTTTGCCACCTCTCTCCCTCCATTTCTAGAATAACAGAAACATTTAGGTTGGAAAAGTCACTGGAGATCATCAAGTCCAACCATTCCCCAGCACTGCCAAGGTCACCACCAGCCATGTCCCCAAGTGCCACATCCACATGGCTTTTAAATCCCCCCCAGGCTTGTTGTCTCCACCACTTTCTGTGAAGAAACTTTCCCAAAAATCCAATCATTCCCCTCAGGTATCCTGTTTTTCACAGTATACACTCTTTAACCCAACTCTTTCCTCTTGCCACACATGACTTGCTTCAGCCCAGATGGGAATTTTCCATGCAAATCTCCCACTCAGCTAACAGGAATGGCTCTTGGTTGGCAAGACAATCTCACCCACGTGGAGAGCTTTTCAATCAGGTGGCTTTAGAGAGCTCAGTAAAATTTAAACTCGTTAACTTAAAATTTTAAAAGGAATTAGAGATTGATGACTTATTTGTGGACAGCAGGTCCAGCACGTGCAAATGGGAACTGCTGGATAGGCCTGGGAGAACCAGATGTAAATATTGGGGAGATATTCCCCAGGATACCGAAAAAAGAAGTGTTTCACACAGCACAGGAGGCCACAGCTCCCATCTCCCATGGATTTTCCATTCTTAAACACTTTGGGAGTTTGAGATGGCCTGGAAGTGACTGCGGAAGCAAAAAACACACTGGGAACAGCTCTGAGAGTAACTAATTAATGTGTTCCAGGACCTGTATATGTTCACCTTTATTATTTCTTCAAATCTGGCATTTTCCCCTTTTTCTTTCAATGTGAGGGATGCAGGCTTTAGGCTGGAATTGGGTGGAATTCATGGGTCTGAACCCAAAATGTCACTGTCAAGCCATGGAGGGGGGATGTGTTGCCATCACAGTGTATGGCCATGGGAAAAACCTGGCAAAATCCTGGCAAAGGGATGTTCCCAGATGTGCTACAGAGACTTTGCCCATCGTGGGATGTGCTTACTTCCCCCCTCTTTGTTCCAGAGAGGAGCATTTCGCCCACGATTATTCAGCCACGCTGCCAAAAAAATTAAGCATTGCATGATGAGAAAGGGAGAATGGGATGAGCACAACTGAGCTCGTTAAAAAGAAAAAAAAAAACACTATGCCTTTAAAATGTGAAATAAATATAAAGGGGAAGAAAGGAGAGCCAGCTGCATGAAAATCCCCATAAATTGTGGAGATTTCAGCGCCGGGATGAAGTCATGCAATCAGGAAGGTTGAGGTTCCTTGAGGAATGACACACAGAGGTTGTCCAACCCCTGTCCCAGCAATCTGACAGTCTGGCTAAAATCCATCAAAGCCCCCCAGGATGAGCCCTCACCCCACATCTCGGCTGCCGTGAGCAGGAGAGAGAGAGGGGGTTAGGTTGGATATTAGGAAAAATGTCTTCACTGAAAGGGTGTTCAAGCACTGGAACAAGCTGCCCAGGGAAGTGATGGAGTCACCATCCCTGGAAGTGTCCAAGCTTGGACAGGGCTTGGAGCAACCTGGGATGGTGGAAGGTGTCCCTGCCCATGGCAGGCATTGGGCTAAATTATCTTTAAGATCCTTTCCAACAAAACATTCTGGGATTCAGTGGTCATCCCAGCTAATGGTTCAGTTTTAAGAAGTCCTATGAGATGCAGGGAGTTGGGCTCAGTGATCCCTGAGGGTCTCTTCCAACTTGAGATATTCCATGATCAAAAAAACAACTCTCCTCCTAATGGTGGACGTTTTATCCTGACTCCTGTGTCCATCACAGGCAGGAATGCTGAGAAGCTGAGCTAATTCCTGATATGCTGATGCATGGAATTGTCACTGCTCTTGCAGGCTTGTTGCAAGACCTCCCTTGTCTGTATCAATCTATATTTTTTTCTACATTTTAGACAGTACAGCTGGTCCTTTTTTCACTATTTTCACTGCCTCTGCAGCCCCCAGGGCTGCAGACTTTGCTACTGGTGTTGCTCTTGAAATGCTGTGACTTTGCTCCCTCAGCCCTCATGTTTTGAATCACTGTTGCTTTGGGGAGAGGAAGTTTCTTTCCATGCCCTGGATGCTATTAAGGAACATCACAAACTGTCTGATGATTATTATTATTTTCTAATTTTTTATTCCTGGCCTTAGAAGGCTGAGAGTAATGAGTGTGCTAAACCTCACACCCGCAGAAATCCAAGGAGCCAGGACATCTATTTATAAAAATAAAGACAGAAATTGCCCCCAGCATTCACGCATCGTTAGAAAGCTAAACCACAGCCCTCGTGGCCAGTTCTGTTTGGTGCCGATGGAACATTATGCATGGTAATTAGGGAACGATTTCAGCCTCAGCAAATATCCCTTTTCTTGCTCCCGATGAAGCTTTTTGATGTCTTTCCCAAAGGATCCGCTCGGGAAGGAAGAGCAGCACCTGCTGAACGTGGCAGCAAGACAAAAGGGGTGGCAGGAGGGATGCTAGGAGAGCTCAGGAGGCTGAGGCTGCTTCAGACAGCTCCAGCCACTGGAGCTCAGGTCACAG
Source organism: Lichenostomus cassidix (assembly GCF_008360975.1). Taxonomy (NCBI): domain Eukaryota; kingdom Metazoa; phylum Chordata; class Aves; order Passeriformes; family Meliphagidae; genus Lichenostomus; species Lichenostomus cassidix. The sequence continues at coordinate 4,263,281 of NC_139488.1, read as the reverse complement.
CAGCCCTGCCCGGACCATCAAGCTGTCAGGTGCAGGAGGATCACAGCAGCTTCTGCCTCCTCGTTTACATAGAGATGAAAGGGGAAAATGCACCCATGAATATCAAAAGAGCAGATGATTGCATCCGTGGCCAGCACAGGCTGTGCTTTCTGTGCTTTGCAAAGCAAGCCAGGAGACAATTAAGGTCTAATGGCAATTAGGCCCCTAAGAGTAATAAAATAAGTAGGATTTATTCTCTGTTAGAAACCACAGCTCAATGGTTTTAGACCTTCCCCAGGAAACAGCTTCTTCTTTTCTTTTCTCTCACTCTTCTTGTTTTGATTGTTGTTTCCCCAAGCTTAGCAGGGGTTTGCTGTTTTCTCCATGAAAAATGGACTTGTCTGCTCTTCAATAAACCCCAAAAAAAGACCAAGAAAGAAAAGGAATTGGAAACTGACATTTCTGTGAAAACTGTCTCGGGGCAGGGTAGGAGGGAAAAATGTTTTTCATTAAAATGTTGTGAATGAGAATTTTTTACCCTCTCCCTTCAGGCATCGATCCTGTGGATAAGCAGTGTAAATATATCCTTAACCTTGCCACAGCTTGATCCTCCTTTTCCCTGTGCCAGGATTGTTCCAGAGCTCTCCAGCAGCCTCCTCATGCCACCTTACTCCCTGAAATCATAGGCTATACAATCATTTAGGATGGAAAAACCCTCCAGAATCATTGAGTCCAACCATTCCCCAGCACTGCCAGGTCCACCCCTAACCCACATCCCCCAGTGCCTCATCCATTGAACAATTCCAGGGATGATGACTCCAGCCCTGGAACAGTGTTTTGGTCCAACAAAGGCCAGCAAGGGGATGGATGTGGCTGCAGAGAGGGCAGGGAAAGCTTAACCTGGCAGAGTTGAATGCTGGCTGCTTGGAAAGGCCCTGGATGGCAGGTGGGATGGGATGGGATGGGATGGGATGGGATGGGATGGGATGGGATGGGATGGGATGGGATGGGATGGGATGGGATGGGAAGCTGGGAAATGCCATTGTTTCCTCACCCATCTCTCCCATTCAACCTCCTTATGGCAAAAGCAAAGTCAGCCCCAGACCCCAACCCCATGAATCAATCATCACCAGCCCCAAACACGAGCACAAAACACCTCCAGTTTGGAAACTCAGACCTCTTTTTTCGTTTCCCTTTTCTTCTTTTTTTTTCCATTTCGGCATCTCAAGTCTGAGATTTAGTGCTAAACTGACAGGCTTAACTTGTAAAGTAACTGGCAAATCATGAAAGAACTGTGGTTTCCCCCTTCCCCGAGGACACTGCGAGTGCCATGGTTTTTCACTTTGGTGATAGATGGCACTTGCAGGCGAGGATTTCGATATCTGAGCGCTAAAGCAGCCGCAGGTCTGGTTCCTATCAAGAGTACATTCTGTCACACAGAAATTGAAACAGCATGGACACCACACACAGAAATGGAGAGGAGAATTAGACATCCAATTAATTCTCCCCGTAAAGGAAGGTGGTTTCAGCTGTCTCAGTTCACAGGGGAGCCAAGGGATGCTCATTTCCCACTCCTAAATTTTACCTTTGATTCTGGGGACCACTGAACAGAGCTTTTCAAAGCAGCCCATGGGTGGAGCCATGAAACTGTAATGAAATCAGGGAAAAAAACACCAACAAAACCCCAAAACACAACACCCCCTGCCCCTGCAAGCCGAACTAAAGGATTATCAGGGATTATCAGCTTCTCAAGCCTTTCTGGAGTCCATGAATTAAATTTCATTACCTGGGCAGAAATGCAGTGAATCTCCCTATTTTAAAGTGGTCATTTCCCTAAATAAATGCATGTTAAGGACACGAACAGAGTCTGCTCTGTGCACAAATATCCAAGGGGTGAATTCCCATGGACCTACATGAAATCCCAACGAACCAGGCCTTCTGGGATGAGCATCTCTTTTGCCAGGGAAACTCCTGGTTTTCTCCATGCATTAAAAGAAGCTGGAAAACCTCTCTCAGGGGAGAGTTGTCGTGTTGGGAATGTCTTGTGCCAAAACTGTGGTGAAGCTTCTTTGGGACCTCCCAAGAGATGAACTGCCCAGGGAAGTCTGGAGTTCTCATCCCTGGAGGTGTGCAGCTCTCACATCCCTAAATCACCTGACAAAATACTGGGCTTAAGGATGTTAAGGGGTGCTATTGAGGACAAGAGTGGCCAGGATTTGCTTACCTTCTGCTAATTAATGAGGGATGATTCAAGGTGTGTCACTCTTGGGACACCTTTTCGTCTCTCTTAGTGCTATATTTAGAAAAGTCATCTTAAACACTTTTGGGTTTTATAAATTTAATTTCCCAGTCGTCTCATGGCTGCTCTGGGTCTGAGGCTTCCCTGCCTTTAGTTTGGAGGCAACTGTTGCTAAGGGACATCCATAAGGCCAGTGGGATGCTTTCCCTTCAGACAGAGGGATTACAGGCAGAGTCAGCCTGTGTTATGCTCATGACAGGGAAAAAAAACCCAAAAAATAAAAAAGAAATAAAAAATGAAAGGCCAGGAGCTGCAGTGCTGATTTTGAGAAGAATATATTTAATTTCTCTTCCTGCCATGCACTTCCTAGACAACCTCAAGCCATTTCCTAGGCATCAGCCACCACTGCCTCACCTTGGAGAGAAGCTCAGAGGGCAAAGAGGGCTGGAGAGGTAAAACCCTCAAGTCCCACGCAGAGCTTCTGCAACCCCAGTTGATTCTGGGGGACCCAGTGAGATTTGACCCGTTTTGGGGTCACCAAAGGGAATTTTTTCCAGACCCCAGCCTGTGCCTAGGGCTGGATAACACCAGGCATTTCACTGGCCTTGCAGGATTGCAGCTCGCCTGTGAACGCCAGCCAAGTGAAAAAGGGCCAATAATGCCTTTTTTTCTTTCTTTATTCCTTTTTTTTTTTTTTTTGATAGGCTTAAGTCAGTGTTTTTAGCATTTCTACTTAAACACGAGCTCAGAAATCAGAGCAGGTAATCACAAATTTCAGCATCGGGTAAATTATTGCAGCCCCGCTATAAACCCACAGGGATTTGGGGAACAAAGTCCTAAGGAATTCCGTGCCAGAGCTGGAACAAGGAGCCCTGGGCTTGACTCTAAGGAAACAGCAAGCTGGGCACTGCTTTAAAAAAAAACCAAAAAACCCAGCAACTAGCATGGAACAAATTAAAAAGGGAAGCAACGAGCTCCTCTGGGATTCCATAATCATTTAAACATTCCTCTGGGACATCTGAAGCCGGGAGGGAAAGGGAAGGGGGTGGTAAAAAAGAAGTGTTTCTAACTCACAAGGAATGTTAGCAATAAAAAGGGACCCATGTGGGTGTGCCATGGCCTGAATTAGTCACAAAGCAGATGTGCAGCTCCATTTTTCCCCCCTTGTTTTCTCTCCTGCTTCCTTCCTCTCCCTCTCCTTCCTCTCCCTCGCTTCCACCTGCGGGATGGAAGGAGCAGAAGCTGCAGGGCTCTGAGTGTTTGGGGTGTTGGGTCAGGGGAGGGAAAAATAGCCCCATAAATCAGTTTGGGAAGGGGGATAATCCAAAAATAAACCCTGGTTGGGTTTTGCTCACAACGTTGTACAAATAATGCAGTTTTGGGGGGTTTGCCTCTTTCTCTCCCCTCCCCAGCACCATGTGGGGGTCACACCCATAGGGTTCCTGTCATTGTCTCTTTCCTGTCTGTGTTGTTTGAACCCCTTGGAGGAGCCACTGGGTGATGCCAAGGGACTCTGGGGTCAACAGGAATGATCTAGTTCAGCCTAAACTAGTTATCTACTCATTTAGAATGAAAATTGCATTTTCTGACACACCTGAGGAGGCAGGTCATCTGCTGAAAGGCCTCAGAAATTCCAGTGGGAGCCAAGGAACCCAAATCCTTCTTTTCTGTGAGCTTTTAACTCCCCCTTGGCTTGCACCCCCTTGTATGTGTCAAGAATGCCAAGTTTGGGTTTATTAAAGGAAGAAAAAGGGAAGAAATAAAAAACTTTAAGTGCCCAAAGCCCAAGTGTGACATAAGGAGCCTCGAGGCAACTTTCATCATGTTTTTAATGTGGTTTCCTTCATCTCCCTGGCCTGTTTGCTGCAGCAGATTGGATTTAGATGATGTTTTTACCAGATCAGTGTGAGGATGCTCCCCCCAACCCATCAGCTCCCTTATCCCATAACTGCACCCAACAAGAACAAAATCACCCAATTCATTCTTTAAATGCACAGATCTGAAGCACAGAGTCAATTTGTCCTCGCACTAATTAAAAAAAAAATTAAAAAATAAAAGCATTTGCCCTCATTACTCATCTCTGGAGGGACTGGAGGTAGCTTGATCCCTAAAAGAAATCCCAAACCTTCAGCAGCATAAAACCCCAATTTCAGCCCCAGAAGCTTGCACCTCCATCCCAAAGGGAAAAATAGGGAAAGCTTGCTCATGCCGCAACAACGTTGATGTTTTCCAGGTCAGGCTTTTTACCTAAAAAATAAATAACAGCAGAGCAATCTATCCCAGCATTCCCTTGCTCCCGTGCCTGCTGCATGTGCTGGGTGCATCCCAGACCCTTGTGAGCATCCCAGATCCCTATGAGCATCCCAGATCCCTATGAGCATCCCAGATCCATGTGAACATCCCAGATCCATGTGAACATCCCAAATCTCTGTGAGCATCCCTGACCCTTGTGAGCATCCCAGATCCCTGTGAGCATCCCAGATCCCTGTGAGCATCCCAGATCCCTGTGAGCATCCCAGATCCATGTGAGCATCCCAGATCTCTGTGAGCATCCCAGATCCCTGTGAACATCCCAGACCCTTGTGAGCATCCCTGACCCTTGTGAGCATCCCAGATTCCTGTGAGCATCCCAGATCCCTGTGAACATCCCAGATCCATGTGAGCATCCCAGACCCTGTAAGCATCCCTGATCCCCACAGCCCCTCCCCAAGCTCTCCCTGCAGAGCCTTGCTGTGGTCACTCAAGCAGGCTATTTTTCCTTTTCCCCCATTAAGAAGCAGTGACTCATTTTCCAACCATTCCCACCAAATCCCATTTTTCTGTCAGATGGGGGGAAAGCAGGAGCAGTAGCTGGAACCTTGCAGATAGGCTGTTCTTAGCACTGTCTCAAGTCTCTTATGATGTCTATAAAGTGTGCACCAACAGGTTTTGAACCTCTCCTGTGGAACAGGAATGCCTGGGGGGTTTCTCTTTCAGGAAACTCAGGCAGTTGTAAAGGAGTTTTGGAGCTTTACCTGGATTTTTCAGATGGGAAAAGAGCTCCAGCAAGGGGGAAGCGGAGAGTGCAAAGGAAAACAGCCTGAAACCAGAACTGGGGTCTTCCCAGTGATGATTCAGGGGAAGGAAATCCCATCTTGGAGGAGTTAAGTGAGGCTCCCAGTGGCCCAAGGGAAGATCCTTTGCCATGAAATCCCAGCAGGGATCTCAGGATGTCAAGCTGTGCTGGCCAGGGCTGCAGCAGAGCTTGCCATGGCAAGGGATCTTTCAGGTCATCTCCAGAGGCTGATGGATTCCAGATCCAAGATTCCATTTCCAATGCACTCCCTGTGATCTGGTGGATCTGATGGAGCAGCACAAAGCTGTGCTGCTTCAGGAAGGAAAGGGAACCTCTTTCCAAGGTGATTTCTTTCCAAGGCTACACCAACGTGGAAATGGGTGGGTTTGGCCAGACTGGAAGATATGGGCAGAAATTTTTGCCAGGTTTTCAAAGGTTTTTCAAAGGTTTGAGCATCCTCAGCTTGGTAATGAAGCCTCAGGGGAGATGAGGGCTTCAGAAGGCCAGATTTGGGTGCATAAGAGTGACTTTTCCCATCTGGATTAGACGCTCCAGATGTGCACTGCCCTGTGGTTTTGAACTGAGAGACCATGATTCCAACATGAGTATGAAAAGCAGGAATTTGGGATATTTAGCTCTAATTCAGGCAGCTCTGCTCAGTACTGGACAGTTGTGGCTTTGGGAGATCTCCAGGACAGGTGTTTGTCCTGCTCAGAGCCCAGCTGGGCTTTGTGAAATCAGCTGGGCTGAGGCTTAGGACAAATGACTTCATCCAAGCTCACATTCCATCCGAGGTTTGCTCATCCCAGCTTGCCCTACAGCTACCAGTCTTTCCCTCCATCCTTTTTAAGGTGTGGAGAGCCAGCTAAGCTGGTGAGTAGAGATCTTTCTGTGCTTTTATATGTGGGAGTTGGTAGATTTGGTGTCACACATTTCCTTTTGTCCCAAGGGTGCTTGAGCAAGGAGCTGACCACAAGCTCCTCTCCCTCCTGGTCATCTGCTCTTCCTTCCCTGGTTTTTCCTTTCCAGCTGCCACTGTTCACCCTCTGCAGTCACCAAGTGAGGGAATTGCACTGCCAGCTTGCAGGAAAATTCCAGCTCCCCTTGGTTAGGAAGAAATCTTTGCTCAAAACCACAAAAAAAGACACACATAAGGATGCCAAAGGTCCTAAGGAAAGCTCTGTAACTCCAGCAGTTGTGTCAGTCGAAGGTGTTGATCTGAGGGTTGGAGTCCCTCTTGCTCTGGGGGTGTTCAGCCTGGAGAACAGAAGGTTCTGGGGAGACCTCAGAGTCCTTTCCAGTGCCTAAAGGGGCTGCAGGAGAGCTGGAGAGGGACTTGGGATGAGGCATGGAGAGATGGGACACAGGGAATGGCTTCATGCTGCCAGAGGGCAGGAATAGATGGGATATTGGGAACAAATTCTTCTGTGTGAGGAAGGGGAGGCCCTGGCAGAGGGAGTTGTGGCTGCCCCTGGATCCCTAGAAGTGTCCAAGGCCAGGCTGGACAGGGTTTGGAGCAACCTGGGATGGTGGAAGGTGTCCCAGCCTTGGCAGATGATCACGGCAGATGATGTTCAAGTTCCTTTCCAACCCAAACCACTTTATTCTCTTTAATTTCAAGGCAGCACAAGGAGGCAAACAAGCAGAGCACAGCCCCAGTGATGAACACACTGTCAGAGACTGGGAGCCCTCCTGCTGCCGAGACAGAAATGCTGGAATTTCCAGGAGCCTTCACCCCGTGCAGAGGCAGTCACCTGCAATAAATAAAGCAGGCTGTTGCTGTTTAAACAGAGAGCAGGTTGTGATGGATGAGGCGTCACCTGTCCCTGCAGCCACGGCCCAAGTGTTGGAAATGCCATTATGGAAGTGCTCGTAAAAGCTCGGCGGGGCTGGAAAACTCTGCCTGCTCTGTCTGCCTTCAGAGCCCCTTCTTGCTGCAGGCTGGACCTGTTCTGCTGTAAAAAATATAAAGAAATGGCTCGATGAGTTAATAGGAAAACAGGTTCGCAGTGAATGCAGAAATCTCAGTGCAGCAGGGCTGGATGTGCAGAGTCTCTGTTTGCTGCATTGCTCACGGTGGGTAAACCATCCAGGTGCAGAGCTGAGACTGAAATGGCCTTGAAAATGCTGGTGTGGAGCAGAGAAACCAGTGGGACAAATCCTTGTGCTCTGCTCCCTGGAGAAAGCTGCAGCAGCCCAGCTCCACTCTGCTGGGAGTGAGGGTGCAGTCCCTGCATCTCCTCCTCCCCCTGAGTGCTCCTGATGTGCTCTGCACACTGTCTGAGCTCTGCAGAGCTATTCCCACCTCTCCCATCTCGCTGAACAAGCAGGGATTCATCTCCCAGTCCTTACCTTGCACATCTCTGCCTAAAAAATAAAAATAAAATAAAATAATCCCACTTCTGCCAGCAGCTTTTGTTGCCAAGCCAGAGAGAATGCAAAGATCCTTTGTGATCAGCAGCACATCTTGGTTGTGGAGGTTTTTTTCCTGAGTTTTGAGGGAGCTCAGTGCCACCCCAGCTGTGCCAGCCAAGACAGGGACTGTCACATTAACAGCCACAGCTTTATGGCTCCAATCACAGGAATAACACAGCAAGCAGCACGTCCTTGTGCATTTTGCTTTCATTTGTGCTTCTGGAGACAAATGACGCCTGAAATTGCATATTATTAGCCCAGCTTTTCGAGGGTTTTGGTTTGTTTCTCTCCAAGAGCAGGTTCAAAGCCTTCCCTTTCAAACTGGCTGTGCCCTGTAAACCAGCAAGTGCCTTTTTGCCTCCCTGGCCTTCCAAACCATGCAATTCCAATGTCTGATTAAGGTCCTCGTGGCTGAGCTCTGGGCTCCCAGTTCAAACGTGGAGCAGTGTCTATAAAACTTTTTATATCATCTCCAGTAATATTAGAATCATATTCCCTTGACCATCCTTAGGAAAAACAGCTCTTGACACACTACTGGGATGAAAGGAGGGGAACACATGGTATCAGTAAAAACTGAGTTAACAGAGCATTCCAAGCAATAACATTACACTATATAGTGTAGCAACAAGCCAAGGAGTCATAATTATTGGGAATAACTGGAATCCAGGGGTGCCCCCAGTGCTGCATTACTCTGCTTCCAGTGCAAGAACCTCAGGCTCAGCCCACAACAGCCAATCCCACTGTCGATATAAAAAAGGCTGATTTGGCCTCAAAATCCCCCTCTTCTTCCACAGCCACCAGGGATAACAGAGGTTTCTCCTCCCCTCTCACCTGCCCACATCCTTTCTGCCTCTAATTCCACCCTTTTTGAAGCCTCCATGGTGTTTTTGGCACCAGTGGGGTTGGGTGGTGAAGCCAGGAATTCAGGGTCGGGATTTGCAGGGCACAACCAACCCACTTGGCAACTCCTCCCTCTTCCCCCCTCCCTCCATCACCCCCCTCCTGATTTTTGGAGCCATGAGAAACAACTTCCTGTCAATAAACAGGAACAAAAGCTTGGAAGCGTCTTCAAAGTGATGAGTTATGTCGAAAATATGTTTGGGGGCACTTTGAATGTTCCTGTAAACTGGAGGGAAGTGATTGTTCCTGATGCTTTGGCGTTGGAGGGGAGTTTATAAATACCCAGGAGTTGGTTGTGCCATGGGAAAAAAACACATGGAGGGAGAGGGAGAAGAGGGAGAAAGGCCTAGGAGGGGAAAGGAATTTTAAGAGAGATTCAAAACATGGGGAAGGGAGGGAGGGAGGGAGGGAGGAAGGGAGGGAGGAAGGGAGGAAGGAAGGAAGGAAGGAAGGAAGGAAGGAAGGAAGGAAGGAAGGAAGGAAGGAAGGAAGGAAAGGAAGGAAGGAAGGAAGGAAGGAAGGAAGGAAGGACGGAAGGAAGGAAGGAAGGAAGGAAGGAAGGAAGGAAGGAAGGAAGGAAGGAAGGAAGGAAGGAAGGAAGGAAGGAAGGAAGGAAGGAAGGAAGGATTCCCATTGGTTTCCCCAAGTGAAAACACGTGCTGGAACCTCAGCCAGCCGTGCTCCTTGTTATTTTAATAAGAAATTCCACAATTAGTGGCCAAAAAAAAGGAAAAAGAAGCTAGGCTGCAAGTGAAAGAAAGCCTCTCTCTCTTGATGGACACATCAAAGGGATGTGGTGTTTTTACAAACAGATATTCCTTGACAGGCCGTGATGTTCCCAAATCTGTTTGCTTGAGGGAATTAAAGAGAAACATTGAAACAAAACAAAAACAAAAAAGAAGGCAACCAAATAAAAATGACAGGTTTTTTTACTTAAACAGCCCATGTCTCCCCACCTGTGATTCATTTGTCAGCAGTTAAACATCATTACAACATTAACAGCCAATCTCAGTGCAGAAGAGCTGGGCTTTGTACAGCCATAAACTACAGGACATCAAAATGCACTTTATGGAGTAGGGGCCGCTCAGGAGTGACCCCTTCTAAACTTTTACAGTTCTCTGCATTCTTCTGATTATGCTAAAGATTTATTTGAACTTTGATATATATATGTATTTAAAAAAAAAAAAAAAGGAAAGAAAGAAAGAAAGGAAGGAAGGAGCGTTTTATTAAAAACATTTCATCCAGGTTCTTTAGGAGAAGAAATAACAGCAAGAGGTTTTCAGCAGGGAAAATGCTGGACCTGTGGAGTAGGGAAAATGTCCCAGTGCTGTGGGAGTCCTTCACCTGCCAGGCAGCAAAATTCCATAAACATGGGGGTGTTTCCTGGCTATAAAAAATGGGATTTTACACACCAACTCACAGAAACACACCTGTAATGGATGTATATACATAGAGGATTTTTTGCAGAAATACCAGATGAAGGGATGGGATGGGATGGGATGGGATGGGATGGGATGGGATGGGTCAGAGGGCTCAGTATGTGCTGTAATGCTGGTTCAGACATGGCATGGTCTTAGCTTTTTTGGAAAACACCCTCTGAGCAGGGAGCTTGATTTCGGCACAGATACAAGAACCATAAATCCTGGGAAACCCCCAGATCAGAGCAATGGGCTTTCTGGGGATTTTACACAGTGGAGAAGTGCTGATGAGAGAGATTTTTCCAAGGAAACCTGCCACTTCACACAGTTGCTCTTTCCCATGGGGAAGAAATTTGCTGAAAACTTGCAGAGTTCTTCTTTTTATATCTTTTTTTTTTCTCTTTCTCCCTATTTTATTTTGAAGGGCTGGGGGAGACAAACCTGAAATGAAACACTTCATTTTGGTCAGTTTGACCTGATTGGGGGAATATTTCATTCTTTTGATTGGATTGGTTTCAAATCAATTCACAACACTCTTCAACTTTCCTCAGGGAAAGTGCAGCTCCATCTCTTTTCCTTTGTTATGGCTCTGCTCTCGGGAGGACCTTGATGCCCAGGAGGCAAAAAGCAACTTTTGTGCTGGCTGAGTCCATGGGAATGGTGTCAATCCAAGTCCAAAGAGCAGGGAGATAGAAAACAGCCCTGATAGTCCATAATTCCTCTCCAGAGCTACGTGAAGGAGAAAAAGAAAGAGAGAAACTCTCTGGAGATCCTTCTCCCAAGCCCCTCACTGCTGCCAGCCACCAGCAAGGCATGCAGGGAAATTAATTTCATATACTGACCTGAAAATAAGCATTTTCCAGTCATTTCAGCTCCTGTTCTGATTTCCTGTTCTGATTTCAAACCATCTCTGTGTCACACCAGTTCTAGCATATCTATATAAAATACTACTTTGGGTTTTTTTTGCTTGACAGCAGTCCTGGAGCCTCATTTGGAATTTCAACTTGTGTCCTTTTGAATGACCTTCCCTCCAGTTAAGGTCTGTGGCTGAGATAGGGAAGACACAGAAAAGCTGGAATGAGCCATTAGTTGCTGATGTTTTGGTGCTGAAGTGCTCAATGATCACTGCTGGGATATTGTTTTCCCCTTTCTGTTGGCCAGCTCCCTCCAAATTTCTCTAGTTGCTTTCCCCAAAATGGTTCTGTTTTTCTCAGTAAATTAAAGCACAGATCCAATGGAGCAGGTTGTCCTTTTTTCTGTTCACATATCTTTGGGAAAAAACCCCCCAAAACTGGTGTGTTTTGAAATGGAATTACCTTGTCCTGAAAGTGCTGAAACCCAATCTATTTTCAACAGCACCATTCTCCTGGGTTTTTAGGATTTTTTTTTCAGTCCAAATACTACAAATGATGCTGGCTAAAGCAAAAGTAAATAACAAAACAGCGAGTCATGAGGTTTTACTGGGACAGACTGGGGAATGTGGTCCTGTTTTGTCCAGGATTCCTGACCACTCCTGCAGCTCCTGCAAGGTTCAGTGGAATTGCTGAGTGGAAAAGGACAATTTTCCTGCACGAGGATCCCTGATATTCTCTCTGTGTGCATTTCCAGAGCTCCTGTGGCTGTCAGAGAGGGAAGTGGAGATGTGAAGCTCCCCTGGATGTTTTACTCCCTGGATTTGCTGGCAGAAATGCTCTGTCTCAGAGCAGGAGCTGCAGGTAAGGGATCTCCTGTCCACGCTCATGGACTTTGCAAGAAACACCCCAAAAGGCACAGCACACCTGGTTTCAGCATTTGCTCGTGGCTGAACCTTGGCAAATGCTCCTGCAAAGCTGCTCCAAGTGCAGAGTAACCTCTGTGAGGAAAGATTTATTGCTCTGGACCCAAACCAGGCAGAGTTTCATCGTTTTGGAGCTCCACGCTCCGGGCTGGGTGAGCTGTGGGGTTCTGATGTCCAACCCACAGGCTGGAAGGGACCTGCAGGTGTCATCTGCTCTGCCTCCCCAGCCCAGGTCTCAGGTATGATCTCTCTAGAGGTTTGAGGAGCTCCCCTGCTTCCCTCTGAGACTCTGACAGGCCTTTCCTCTCTTTCTTTAATGTTCTTACCAGCCATGCAACAAAGAAGTCCCGAAATCCTGAGGTTTTTGCATGTTTACTGTAAGCTGGACAGGAGCCTTGATGACTCTGATGCATTTAAAAGACATGGGGAAACAAGGAATAACAGGATTCGTTGCCATAACAAAGAATGATCCAATACCTCCAGACCTAAAAATAGTTGCTCCCTGTTAACCTCTCTGAGATATCTGCTCCAGGGTTGCTGCTATTCATTTTTCGAGCATCATCAAGAGAAAGGAAAGGAGGAAGGAAGAATTAATTCACTCTACAGGGAGTGGAGTTTTGGTGGGAATGCCAGCTGGAGCAGGGAGCACACCTGGCAGTTCCAGGAGCTGGAATGAGGAGTGGAAGGATGGGTTTGCACTTAAATATTTGGGATGAGACCTGGCAAGACCCAGCTCTGCCCTTGGCTTTGCCCCATGCTCCTCACATGGCACTGGACTGATCCTTTTCCCTTTCCTTTCCCTTTCTTTTCCCTTTCCTTTCTTTCTGGGTTCTTCCTCCCTGAAATGTTTGAGGGCAAAAGATTATTCCCAAAATACTCTTCCAAAGGGTGGTGTTAGTCCAGCCGCGCTGGTCTTGGAAGCAAAAGTCCAAGGAAACACTTTTTAAAACCTCTGACCCCACAGCCTGTCTGGCCTCATGTCCTATGCAACAGCTGGGATTTCCCTCTTGGAATTTCCCAGTAAAACCCAGGACAGACCCCAAGCTGCCCTGTCCCTACTCTGCACCCAGAACTCAGTTGCTTTCCCTTTTTTCTTCCCTCCTCTGACAAAACCCACCAAGCTGTGAAGGAAGGGGAGACCTGGATGGATGAAAAGCCTCCCCAAATTCCCAGTTTTGGAAAAGGACTGCCTACTTCTGAGCCTCTCCAGGGATCTTCTGGCTGAGGGTTTGCTGTCCCAGGGATCCTATAAGAAATCCCAGGGACTGGCTGCCAAGGCATGGATGGCTCCCACTCCTCCCCTGGGCAGCAGGATGCTAATTAGCCTCTCCTAATGATGTCTGCAGGCTGTGGAGCTTGTGAGGAGCTGCTCTGGAAGAAGCCAGAGCTCCATCCCACTGCTGGAGCTCAGGAGATCTGTGTGATTTAAACAGCCTAAACCAGAGCAGGGCTGCAAGCTCTGCCCACTTCTTTTGGATGTATCTGCTAAAGACCTCATCAATTCCTATTCCTGAAGTTCATACCACAGCAGAGCCAGCCCAAAACCATGGAAAGTACAATTTATTTGGAGAGCTAAAGGGCCTCTGGATCTGCAACTGCTATAAACTCACAGGAGACTTTTTTTTTAACAATGAGTGGGAAAGTCTCATTAATTTTGCCTGCCAGTTTCTGGGCTTTTGGGGTATTCCAGCATGTGCCTCTGTGAGGATTAGAAACCCTGTTTCTGTGAAGGCTGGGATCCTTTCCCAGCAATAAAAGGCAGAGGTTATTTTTAGTGGAGGGCTGAACTTAGCAGGGTCACGAGAAAATGGGAGATAGACGGGAAATAGTGGTTAAAGAGTTGTTATGGGAAACCACTGGGAGATGAACCTGCACTTATTCCCTAGGTCTGCCTATCCCTGGTCCCCATAGCTTTCAGTGCCGTGGGTTTAGTGTCTGTGTGGAGCTGGTGGGGTCACCTTGTCCTTGAGAAAGGATCATCAAAAAGGTCAAGGAATCACCAACCACTTCCTTCTGTCTCCTTCCTCTCCTTGGAAAGCACTCCCAGGCTTCTCCAATCTGCTTCCACTGGACACAAATAGATTTAGGGAAGAAGACTCCAAACACTCTGTCATTGCTGTTTCTGCACATCCACCGTGTTTTCAGCATTTTAAACAGAAGCAGTCTTGTAACAGCTGAAATCTCTACTTTCGCCTCAGGAAGAAAGCTTTGATTTCCCTGTTTTGCATTCAAATCCCTATGGAATCCTTGCTCTGTTGAGTTAAGGGGAGATGATAAATTTCAAATGGCAGAGTTGGAGATCAAACAGGGTTGATCCTGGTTCCCTTTGCTCGAGCAGGACTTTGGAAGCTGTTCCTGGAACTCTCTCCACAGCAGACATGGCAAGCACTCACTGCCACACCCTGAAAGGCCAGGAGGTCACCTGAGAGGTGCAGTGGGACTGGGAGATCCCCATCCCCAGAGGTTACAGCACATCCACAATATTCCAGGGTTTAGCTCCGAGGTGAGAGTTTGCCAAAACCCACGAGCTCTGCCGGGAAACAGCTGCCTTCATTCTCTCTCTGTTTGTTAAGCTCTTTTCCCAGGCATCTCCTCTTGAATGTAACAATGGGAATCTGCCTTTGGACTACTGCTAGCACTGAGTATATCCCAGCATGGATGGGAGTTGGGCTTCCTTTGATGAAAGTGAAGCCAATGCTGTTGGATGACATTGACCTATAGCACGCTCAGGTGGAATTTTCCAGTTTGGAGGCACAGGGAAGACCTCCACTGAGCAACGGAGGTGGTCCACATGCCCCAGAGCTGGATATTCCAGGCAGGCACTGCTGGGCTGGAATACAACCCAGGGAAGCGGAGGGTTGTCTAATTTGGGTGTCCATAAACCACTCCATCACTGTTTGTGCTGGTTGTGGCTTCTCTTGTTGGAGCTCTGTGGTGCAGAACCACCTCCTCATCCCCCCGGGAGAGCTTGGCTGACACCTCTGCCCTCGCTGGAACCCCACGGGGCTCCGGCAAAGCCAGAAATCAGCGGAAATCTCTGCCACCACAACACAGACAAACCACATCCATGTCTGTCCACAGCTCTTTCCAGAACTCCTGGAGTCCAAAAAAACAACCAAAATGCAGTTGGGGTTGTTTAGTGACACCAGAAAACCCTCGGTGTGCCAATGAGCAGACATGGCCATTGGGAATGCTCCATGGGAGAAGCAATGACCCCATTTTCAACAGGCTTTTCCCACTTATCTTCAAAGCCAAGCTTTGGGGTCTGATGTATCCAATGCTGTGGCATGGAATAAAGTCTGCTTGGGAAAACTGGGCGATTGTTGGCTGAAGAAAAGAAAAATATCTTTCAGATATTTTATAATCCAAAAAACGTGGTCTCCAATGAGCTTTTTTCCAAGCACATTAGTGCTACAGCCATTAATAATCACAGAGCTCAAAGAAAAAAAAGTCAGCTGGAAGAGAGTTGAAAGGGAAACCTATTAAAATAAAAAAAGCAATTTCCCAAAAATATATACAGCTTCATTTCCAATATTTTTTTTTCTGGGATTTTTTGGGTTTTCTTTCTTTTTTTCCTTTTTTTTTTCCCCCTGAGTTATTTTTTGCTGCAACTAAAACTTTCAGTGACCTAATAGTCCTTTTAAAAGACAGCTGCGGGGAATAAAACGGGGCTGTTTTGTTCCTCTTGCATTGTTCCTAACAGCAGGACCCATTCCTCCTTGTCCTGATTGAATGTTTCCCAGAGTGTCTAGACATGTCACCACCACTGCTGAGGAGCCTGGAGATACCAGGGCTCATCCCAGAGCTGGGAGGGCCTCTTATCTGTCCTCCCCACCCTGGAGAGTCTCTCCAAACCCGAGACTTGGGTGAAAACCCAGATTGCAAGATACCTAAAAATATCTTCTGCATTGCTCATTTTTAGGTTGCGCCAGGGTCATGTTTTTGGGAAGCTGAGCTTTCTGCAGGAGAGCACAGCTTCCTGAGCAGGGATTTTGGAGCAGCACCCTGTGCCTGGTGACCACAGAGCAGAAGGTCACAGGGTGAGCTGTCCCATCCCTCTCAAGTTCCTGCAGCTTGGGGCAGCTTCCCCCTCGTTCCAGGGAGGCTCCAAGTGGACATACCTGGCCTGATGCTCTAGATGTTCCCAATTTTTACCCTTTGGGAGATATTTCACCCCAGTTTTTTCTACCTCCTTGTCCGACTCTGACCTTGCAGCCACTCCTCGGTGTGACAATTCCTTGGCCTTGGAATGTGTCCAGTTGGGATGAAGTGCTGGTCCAGTCCTCTCCTTCCTGCCAAAGGTTGTTAGCACATCCATCCCACAGCTCATAGCTCATCCCCAGTCACGCCCTTGGATCCCAGAAATCCTGTGTGCTAAGGACAGGAAGGCTCTTCCCAACAATCCCGAGAGCTCCTGAGGCAGCAGGATTGCTTCCCAAATAAAAAATAGCAGGGATAATAATAGCCCTTATCCCTGCATCCCCCCTCTAATGCACCAGGACTTGGCCAGAGCCTGTCATCTGTCAATTCCAATCTATTTCTGTCCTGTGTGGAAGGATCTGGCTGGGATTCCTGGGATTGGGCTGCTAAAGTGACTCATTCCCAGCTGATTGCTCAGTGGCTTCAGCCAGGTGCTCCTGGGACTTGGTGTCCTCATCTGGTTTCCATAAGGAATCCATGCTCCAGGGCAGGAGGGAGAAAGGGAAGGATGAGGAGAACATCCCTCAGAGTGATCTGCCTGGAAATTGGCCTGTGTGAGGGATCAGAGGGTATTCCAGAGGTAAGGATAGCAGAGACAGGGATGAAAGTCCCCAGTGTGGGTTTCTGCTGGGCTGAGGGAAAGATGGAGTCACAAAAACCTCAGGGAGATTTCTTGTGGCCCTCTCTCGAGGCTCCTCAAGATTCCTTGAAGGCTTTCTTGTGGTCCAATCTCAAGGATGCACAAGATTTCTTGAGGGATTTTTTGTAGACCCATCTAAAGGACCTCAAGATTTCATTAGGGATTCCTTTTGAACCCACCTCAAGGATCCACAAGATTCCTTGAAGGATTTCTTGTGGTCCCATCTCGAGGCTCCACAAGATTTCATGAGGGATTTTTTGTGGGACCATCTTAAGGACCTCAAGATTTCTTGAAGGATTCCTTGTGGACTCATCTCGAGGATCCCCAAGATTTCTTGAGGAATTTCTTGTGGACCCATGTCGCGGATCCACAAGATTTCTCGAGAGATTTCTTGTGGGACCAAGAGTCAGAGGAGGGAGGAGATGGAGGAATGGCACCCATGGCATGGTCTGGCTGGCTCTAGAGTTGCAGGATGCACTATGGAAAGGCACAGACAGCCCTCAGAGCTGTTCCCTTCCTCAGGAAGCACAGGACTGAGCAGTAGTGCCTTTTTCCAGCCCCACAGGTGATCCCTGAGGAATGTCCAGGAGCAAGGACCTGCACCAGTGTCCGTGAGGCCACTGCATGTCCATGTTCACCCTGTCCACCTTCCAGAGGCATCACTAACATCCATGGGCTCATCTCCAGCACAGGAACGCTGTCTGTGGTCATCTGGGCCTGGAAGAGCAGATCCATGAGCATAAAAAGGGAGGGAAAACTCCCTTTAGCATCAAGGAGTGAGAGCAACTCTGAGTGGGAGCTCCTGCCCAGTCCCCTCCCTGTGGGGGATCAAGGGGGTGAGCAGGGATGTTCTTTCCAAGCCCATGGCACTGGGATCCCAGTCCCACTGGTGTCCTATTATCCCGTGTTTTCCAGTACAGCCTGGAAGCAGAGAAGGGAAGCACAATCCCCCCCAAAAAATGATGTTGGTGTTGGTGTGCAAAAGGCAAAGCTGAAGGTGAACTGCAGAGCTCCGGGCAGGGAGAGGAATGAAATGTGGTCCTAATTACTTGCTAACTATCCCACATTTCACAAGTCATTTTAATGGCCCAAATGGATTCCTTTCAAGCTCGGAGCGATAGGGATAGAGTTCTCTCACAGGGGGACATGTGGTGCCAGAAAGCCCATTCTGAGAGGGATATTGTTATCTGAAATGACATTAATACATCCTGTTATTCCCTCACACTGGAACGTGTGCTGGGAAGGGACGGTGCTGTTAAAATGTCAGCATTCAGGCAGCATCTCAGCACAGTAGCTGGTGCTGAGGGGTCAGGCAGGCAGCCCTGGGAGTAATCCCTACTGCCCTGGGTAAATCCAGACCCTTCCCATGAGCTGGAAGCTCCATCAGTGCACCATCCACCTGTGCTGTGCTTCCAGGTGGGCTGGAGAAGGGATGGATGCTGGTTTGGTCCAGGGGTTTTCTCCCTCCACTGCAGTTCCTCTGTACCCAGCTGCTCCATGGATAATGACAGCTCTCACAGAAGATCACTGCTGCTTTTCCGTAGCTCCTGGACACCTCACAATAATGGGAAACAAGTTAAGGAAAGCTCAAAACGAGGTGGCTTGAAACTCACTGTATGCCTTTAAAAAATGAAATATTTTTCTTGCCCTTCCCCTCAAGTTTTATTGCATTTTAATTGGGGAGAAGCTGAGAAATGCTGTGGATGTTCTCCCAGCTTCACCTGCCTCATGAATGCCTCTGCTCTGATCTCGTGGCTTAGCTGCTGAGGAAATAAATTGGAAAAGGGAAAGGAACAGTCAGCTTTGGGTTTTCCTAATCATGGGAAAAAAAATCCCACAACAAAATTAAACAAACCCCTTGTTTTATTATGCCTGGAAGGAGATGCTCAACCTCTTTTCCATCACGGGGTGGTTTGGGTTGAAAGCAACCTTTAAAGCCTGGGAAGCCCCGAGCAGGGACACCTTCAATTCCATCTTTTTATGCTTCATTTTCCTTGCTTGTGAGTGGGATAGATCAGCATATTTTCAGCCCCAACCTGCCTGAGCACAGGGAGCTCTAAGGCAGGGCACGTGTCGCCGTTCTGAGCGCGCTGCTCCACGCTGTGCCTTGGCTGGGCTCGTTTCCCCCGCTGAGCACCGCAATGATAATCCGAGATAAATTTGGGATGTGCTGGGATCCACTTGACAGGGAGCTCGCCTGGGCCCTGCTGAGGGAGTTTGTTGTTTCAGCAGCATCTCCTCATCCGTTCCTGAGAGCTGCTTGTCGACACTCAGCAGAGGGATGGAGGCAGCTCTTGGCTAGGGAATAATGCCTTCATTTGGGAGTGGAAACACACTGAATTTTGGGAAGCATTGCCCTGGGTCTTCTCAGGGACACAGGTTTCTGTTAAATGCCAGTCCATCCTGCACTGCATCATCTCCATTACACCTCACAGCTATCCCAAAGTGCTCCCCACTTCCCAAATTCCACGGCAGAAGCTTTTCACTTTTTTACTGCAGCTAAGGAGAAGCACCACATTTCCAACACATCTCCTTTCAGCCCTGACGCTTCCAGGGAGCTCCTGGCCCACCCTGGAGAGGAGAAATGTCTCTCAGCACCTTCCAGAGCTTCAAGTTTCCCTTGCTCAGGAGCTTCATCAAGAATCATTGGAACCAGAAAGCTCTCCTGGTGGTCAAATGTGGACTCCCAAGTGGAAAGATAAAAAGCTGCACGTTCCTTGCCAGATGTACTGACAAAATCCATGATCATGCTGAATCAAATTTCCCCTCAGGGCTCTGCCTAACAGCCAGATCACTTCTGAGGAGAAATACCAGTTCAAGGACATCCCAATGAAACAAAATGGATTCTTGGCCAGCTTGGAGCCAAAGCCAGGTGGATGAGTTTGAATCAGATTTCTCTGGGCAAGATTAGGTCCAGCTTTGAAAATCTACTCTAGTATTCCAGACCAAGGAGAAGAAAGCTCTGGGATTCATTTGCCAGAGATGTCTTGCAAAACTACCAGGGAACCAGATGTCCCCTGCAGAACTCCTGTGTGTGAGGGGTTCCCAAACCAAATTAAATGGAGATGTTCTCCAAAAGCCCAACCAAAGTGATGGAAAAGGTACCACAAGAGGCAACTCAACAGGGTGTTCAACTTCAAGGCTGATCACTCCTGCCCAAACCCAGGGGCTCTTTGCTGAGGGGTCAGAAATGCCAACCTGTGAAAGAGTTTAAAGATTAACACCAGATTCATGTATTTATGGGAGGCTGTCATGGAAATGATTGCTGGGACTCAGAGGAGACTGAACAGGAAACAGCCTTCCAACCTCTGCTGCTGCTTTTAAGAGCAAAAAGGTAAACAACAGCAAAAAAAACTCCCGTTCTGATGCAGTGTCCATGTCAAGTTGAATTAAAATTTGACCCAAACCACCAGCTGAAATCTGCAGGAGGAAAAAGCCTCTTTCAGATCAATTCTGTTTCTTCATTTAATTTTTTTAACATTATCCCCAGTAAAAATACAATTCTCTCGCATTGTAAAGAAACTGGGGAAAATTCTTTTTGGAATTAAATATGGACCAGCTCAGCAATTTAAGCATCAAACACCAGGTATCCAGAGCCCCTCTTTAAAAATCTTTTACAGAAAACAGTTTAATTTTCAGCAATTCTGTGAAGAGCAAGCAAGTAGTGCTTCCTAGTGAAAAAAAAAATAAGTATCTCTTCAATATTTCTCAATCCTGTTTTCCTGCTAAACTGGTGTGAAGCCCCTGCTCCATCAGCTGTTTTTCAGCCTCCAACAGGCTGGGAGGTGTTGGAGAGGACATCCTGCCTCAACTCCATCCCCACAGATACCTTGCAGCACCCCATGCCTGATCCAAACACATCCAGGAATTTTGGAATCCACTTCCAGACCTGCCTTGCTCCTTTGATCTCTCCCAGAGCAGTGTGGTGGCTCTGCCACCCATTTCCACTCCTGGATTCTGTCAGGAAGTAGCACACTGGGATGGCTTAACCCCTTTTTGGGAGCAGTTCTCTGCTGGAACTCCCGTTTCCCATGTTTTTGCACTTTGCCTAATCTAGGTGCTTTTTCCCGCCACAGCCATGGATTGTTGATTGGTTGTTGAGAAATAGTGAATTTTTTAAAGCTTTATCAGGTGCATCCTTGGTTTCCCTGGCTGGCCACAGGTGTCCAGTCCATCCCATGTCTGGAAGCTCCAGTGGCTGAGCAGGGCATGCCAAGAGCATCCTCCAGAATAACCAGCTGGTCAAAGCCTGCTGATTTGCATTTCCAGCAGCAATCTCTCAATCTCCATCTCTCTCCTTCCCCTCCCCACCCCACTCATTCACTAGAAATGATTCTGGAAACCTGGAGCGATTATTCCCAGATTTCAAATGCTGGCATCACTCCTCGTGCAGCTGCGAGCACAGCGTTTAATCTCTTCACTTTTTTTAGGCTGAAGTGGTTGTTGTGTTCTGTGTTTCAGCTGCATGCCAAGCCCCAAGCTCTGAACTGCCCTCATTCCCAAAATCATCCTGCTCCATCCCTTTGCTTGGCTCATCCCTCTGCAATGGGCTCAACCAAAATTCTGAGGCACAACTCACTCAGAGTTCAATGTTGCACCCAAACCTTTCAACTTTTGTGGGGTTTTTTCCCCCACTGGTTTCAAGCTAGTGGAGTTGAGTGGGAAATTCACTTCAGAGAATTCCTGAGAGTGAAAAAAGCATGGTTTCCCAGGTTGAGGATCAATGTTTCACATTTTCGTGAAGAATGGGAGTCCAAAGAGCTGAGCTATCAGGACACCCATGGGAGATGTGAGTCCTGAAGCTCTGTCCCTGTCCAGGCAGGGATCTCATCCAGGATTTACCTGATCTAGTAGGGCCTCAAATGGCCATGGGCTCACCTGGGAAAGGCACCTTTGAATTTGTGTGAATTGTATCAAAGTGAGCTGCTGAGGGACTTTCTAGGGAGGGAGATATCCCAAACATATCCCTTCCATGCTTAAAGTGTTTTCCCAGCCTGAGACACCACAGGAAAACACAAGCTGAGGGTTTTCTTCTTCTTTTCAACTAGTAATTAATCACCTTCCCAGGCATTCAAATCTCCAGCTTGGCTGGAGGGGAAAGAACAAGATCTTTTTGGCAGGAGGTGTAAATCAGCAGAGCACTACATGAAAATAAAGTGCTGATGGTTTAGGGAAAGAAATCCCTGTTTTCCCTGAGCTCCTTCACTGCCACAGGATCCAGTGCTGTGCCACAGAGCAAGCAAAATCTGGAAAGCCAAGAGCAGGAAATCATGGAAGAGTTTGGGATTTTAAGGAGGCACCTTAAAGCTCATTCCACCCCCTGCTGTGGGCAGGAACACCTTCCACCATCCTAGGTTTCTTCCAGCTCTATGCAACCTGGTCTGGGACACTTCCAGTGGGAAAAAGGAGCCAATTCTCCTACTCATCACTTTTCTAGAAGGTGCCACATAGTGAGAGCAAGAGAGCTCACCAGCAAATCCTTCCTTCAGCTACTCATTTTGTAATTATAATTGGTTTTAGATTGGTCCCAGATTGCCAGGTTGATTGATTAATTGCTGGCGGGATGGAAAAAAAGAGAAAAAAAAAAGGAAGGAATCCTGCAAATTTGAGCAAATTTGAGAAGGCACGGGAGGATTTGTGGAGGGAAGGGAGGAAAGGTGATCCATGCTGCAAAGCCAACGAGGGGAATTTGCCCTGCAAAAAATAATGGAGTTTTTTAATGGTAGGTGCTGGAGCTGTAAGAGCTTGAGGGAAAAACAGGGAAAATTGGATTCACAGCCAAGTCAGCCACAACAAGGCACCAGAGTGAGCTGTGGGGGAGAACCAAAGAAAAACCCAAAGTTTCAGGTGGAGAGACGCCTAAGGAAAAGATGGGCTGAGAGACTGGAAATCAGAGAAAACAGCAGTTTAGAAATGGTGAGTGATGCCTTGGAAAGGATGATGGGAGCTCTTAGGCTTGGCTGCAGAAAGGAAAAGGTCAGCAGGTAGCAGTGGGTGTTATGGATTATACATATATATATATATATATATATATAGACACACACACACACGTGGCCTGGCTGTGGCACATCCACATTCCCACCCAGCCAACATGCCTGGGAAGCAGTTTTTAGGAGAAACACCAATGGGGATCTTTCCCCCAGGTCATGGCACACATTTAATCCCCAGGTCTGCAGCCAAAATCTACAAAACTCCTTAAAACCAATGGGAAAATAATGAGGCTGGAGTGACCAAATTTTTCTTCATTAGCCTTTCCCTCACTTTCCTGATCTTTAAAAAAAATAAAAGATTGGATAATTGGCCTTTTTTTAGAAATAACTTCTGCAGATGGAGGGAGGTGGACGTGCTGTGCTAGGATGTTTGGCTGCCCTGGTGGCACAAAGAGTCAATCCAAAGGATGGAGCTGGAAAAAGGGAGTTTTTTGCTTCTCCAGTGCTCAGCTGGAAGAGATTCATTGATGCTGCCACCCAGGGGATTTGAGAAGGGGCTGTTTATGGTCAATCCTTGATCCAAGGGTGGCCTGGGATGGTGAGCTGGGGACAAATCCCTCATAGAGCAGGTCTGGATGTCCAATCCATGATTTTGGCGTCACAGGAAGGGGTTAGATCCATCCAGGCTGGATCCCAATGCCCTGGAAGTTCAGTCCAGGCTGGGGACAGCTGACACCTTTCACACAAGGGGTCCCTGAAGCAGAAGGGCTGGTTTAGCTCTTGGGGAAAAAAAAAAAAAAATGAACATGCCAAGAATATCCCATTGTGAATCCCCATAAAAAGCACCTTAAAATCTGAGTCAACAAACACACGCAAGTCTTGATGGAAATGCATCCCGGTCGGACAGGTCTGGATCCCATAACTATAAAGGTGTTTTATTTCCTGGAATTCTGACATCAAAGGGGGGGATTTTCAAGACAAATAGCTGCTATTTTCATTCCTCTGGAGAAATCATATGATGTGATTGACAATTAAGATCAGAAAAAGACTCGACGGGCAAAAGATCAGGAAATAAATCTCGCCACACCACCAAATCCAGGGCTGTTATCAAAAGCTATTCCTCCCTGCTCAGCACTACGAGGATCACAGGAATGTGGGACCTAATTTAGGGGTATTTTTTTAGCAACACTTACAGAGGATTGGGGGAATTTGGCTCGGTTTTACCTGCTGCAAAGCTCTGTAAGTGCTTGAGTGAAGGAGCAGACATCGAGCCAGATTCCCAAACGATGGCACAACGAAGATATGGGATTGAAGGATCCCCCCTGGACATTTTAACTCGTTGGGGCCAAGAGTTTTCCCCACATATCAGCACCTCCTTCCATCTAGATTCCTCAGGGGATGGAAGAGTTGCTGCACCAGGAGGAAAAAGGATTGTTTAGGACGTGGCACTGGTAAACATTTTGGGGCACGTGGCTGTGAGTTGTGACTGCTCAGGGGTGGTAGGAATGAGGGAGAGAAGGTCGTACTCACCACAGCCATCCCAAAAGGAGGGTTAGCAGGCCTAGGACTTTTCAGCTGAGCCTTGTCTCCACCCATCCCAGTCCATCAGGGAGCTTGGGCTGCATTTGACATGGATTGACCATTTTCCTCCAAGGAGAGAATGTTTGATTTCCTGAGATCATTGCATTTTTGTGTCACATCCACACAGACCAGGCTCTTCTGCTGACAGGCAAAGGCATCTGGTTTGATTTCCCTGGGAAGGCCTCGTGGTGTGCAGGGGGACAGCTTGGGATGCTGGGCTGGTTCTGCCCTGAGGGAATCCATGGATGGCACTGAGTCCAGTGTGGGAAAGAGCCCAACCCAGGGACATGGAGCCAGAGGATCCCAGAACGGTTTGGGTTGGAAAGGACCTCAAAAAACATCCCTTGCCATGGGCAGGGACAGCTTCCACTATCCCAGGTTGCTCCAAGCCCTGTCCAACCTGGCCTTGGACACTGCCAGGGATCCAGGGGCAGCCACAGCTTCTCTGGGCACCCTGTGCCAGGGCCTCCCCACCCTCACAGGGAACAATTCCTTCCCAATATCCCATCTCTCCCTGCCCTCTGGCAGTGGGAAGCCATTCCCTGTGTCCTGTCCTTCCATCCCTTGTCCCAAGTCCCTCCCCAGCTCTCCTGGAGCTCCTTTAGGCACTGGCAGGGGCTCTGAGGTCTCCCTGGATCCTTCTCTTCTCCAGCTGAACACCCCCAGCTCTCCCAGCCTGGCTCCAGAGAGGCTCCTATGAAAGGGGTGTCAAAAACAACAACTAGGAAGGAGCTAACAAATCTTCCTCCCTCCTGCATCATCCTTCCTTCCCTTCCTGTGATCTGCACAGAGTTGGATAAAGCTATTTTCAGGTGGATGGCTCTGCCACCAACAGAACAAGCAGACGACTTTGCTTTTCCTCCCCATTTTTAAAAATCTTTTCCCCTCCAGAAAGAAACTACCCAAAGACAGCATCATTATTTCCCCATTGTTCCAACCTAAATCCAGGAAAGCACCTTAAGCACACGCTTAACTCCTGGAATGTGAGTAATCCCCGCTCCTCTTTGGCAAAGCACTTAAGCACTTGCTTAATTCGGAATGGGTTCTTGAGCGCTGCTGAAATGTAAGCTGGTGTTTGAGTGCTCTGCTGGATGGGATCCAGGGCTCTCAGCACCTCCGAGGGCTCAGCTCCTCCGAGGGAGGTGCCAGCATCCAGGAGAGCTGTTAACTTTCAGGATTTGCTGGAGTTTCAGGTGTGACGTGGTATGAAGTCTTAACCTGTGAAGCTTGAAGTGAGCAAAGTGGATAAATGCCAAGCAGAGCTGGTAAAACAATGAAAAAAAAAAAAACCTCCCTCGTTGGTTTTTTCACCTTCTATTTCTCTCTTTTTGCTGATATTTCACTTTTTTTGAAACATCAGCAGCTCACTGTGTGAGTTTGAAGCGGTCAAGCTCAGTCAAAAGGCCAAAGTTGGTCAATATCTTGAAATTCCCAGGTTTTTACCCACTCAAAGGGCAATGACCACTTTTACAAGTGTTTTTATGAAGTCAACACGTAGAGAAAATGGATTGTAAACGTTTTTAAAGAAGTGATGGGTTTGCTTGTGCATATATAGGCTCACACATATATATATATATATGCACATATATTCCTTTTCTCATAAATCCCAGACACTTGTTTTATCAGGGATGCAACTTTGCAAGGGTCTGGAAGGGAAAGAGAACTGCAGAGAGCACTTCAAAACACTCCCTTGCTTTTAAGGCTTCCTGACCATCCTGGACAAGGACACACTGAATATCCCAAATTTTCAGCTGGGTTTCAAGCTCAGGTGCTTTGTGAAGCATCCAGCAAGTGCCTGGCTGAGATCTGGACGTTGCCCATCTGAGCACACATGTCAGTAAAATTTTTACAGGGGGGAAATTCCACGTTTTGAAGGGGGAAAAAAAAAAAGAAAGGAGCAGCAGAGGTTTGGGTCTGGTTCTCTTTAAAAAATGGCAGCTGCTTGAAAGCTGCCTACGAGTTCAAAATGTTCAGAGCTGGTATTGGGAGCTCCAACCTGGTGTTAACAGAGAGGGAGGAACGAATCTCACGACCGCAGATGCGATGTGGCTGCGAGAGCTGAGGGCGACTTGGAGCTCTTGGGTGGATGTAACACACTTGTAAATTATGTTTTAGGGTCTTTTCCAGGCTTTTATCCATGCAGGATAGCTGCCTGCCATCCCTACGTTGGGATGAAAGGAGTTCTCTGAGCCCAGCAGTAGAGCTGAGGTGCTGGTGATGATGGGAAGAGTTTCCAAACTGCTCCAGCACTTTAATCGCAGCATTTTCCCCTCCGAAACAAAACAAACACAATGAATTCAGGTGAAACAAAACTTCTGGTTTAATTAATTCTGGCCTGCTTTGGATGCCTTCCCAAGCCAGGCCACTTTTAAAAAGAAAAATAGCACCGATGAATGGATATTAACGATGAAATAAAACGTTTGAAAGTTTTCCAAGCGAAACCTTTTTCAGTTTTAATATGTCAAAGCACGGCACTTTAACACCTAAGAAAATTTAAGCAGGTATTTTTCTCCTTAAAACACATTGTCTTGCCAAGCCCTTAATTCAGCACGTGATTCTGCCCTCCCCAAAATGCATTTTTTTGGTGGTTGTCACTGCTCTGGCAGAGCTGGTCCTGCAGCAGGAGCAGCAGTGAGAGAGGAGATGTCCTTATAGAGGATGTGTGGAGTTGGTCCATAAATATCCACCTACTTGTTCATTTAGGCCTGGATCTCCAGCTCTAACCCTCCTGAATCCCCATTTTCCGGGGAATATTTTGTCCATATATTTGCTCTCACCCTGTTTTTTTTAGGATCCTGTCGAAGTAAAGGGTTAATTCATGGAAGGAAATGGCAGAGCCAGGTCTTCCCTGGTGTCTGTCACCACTGGCTCTGTCTTCCAAGGCCTACATAAATAAACTTCCCAGTAAACTCAGCAATTTTGTCATCATAAAGGCTGGCAGCCCTTCCTGGCAATAAAGTAAACTCCAATCATTCCTGCAAGTAAAAACCCAAAGAACGGCAGAGTGTTCACAGGAGGGCCTGGCTGGGTTGGGCAGGATAGGAAAGAGGAAAGGAGAAAGAAAAGAGGAAAGGGGAAAGGGGAAAGGGGAAAGGGGAAAGGAGATAGGAGAAAGGAGATAGAAAGGAGAAAGGAGAAAGGAGAAAGGAGAAAGGAGAAAGGAGAAAGGAGAAAGGAGAAAGGAGAAAGGAGAAAGGAGAAAGGAGAAAGGAGAAAGGAGAAAGGAGAAAGGAGAAAGGAGAAAGGAGAAAGGAGAAAGGAGAAAGGAGAAAGGAGAAAGGAGAAAGGAGAAAGGAGAGGAGAGGAGAGGAGAGGAGAGGAGAGGAGAGGAGAGGAGAGGAGAGGAGAGGAGAGGAGAGGAGAGGAGAGGAGAGGAGAGGAGAGGAGAAGAAAGGGAAAGGGAAAGGGAAAGGGAAAGGGAAAGGGAAAGGGAAAGGGAAAGGGAAAGGGAAAGGGAAAGGGAAAGGGAAAAGAAAGAAAGGGAGCAACTTCCCTGGAAAAGTTCCTGCCCTGGATAATGCTTGGAGAATTAAGAAGGAACTTGTTTGTCTTAAACTCGCTGAAATCTGCATATCTCTGAAAAAAAATCTCATTGGAAATGCATTAAAATAGCATTTGAGGGCTCTGAAAAAACTTCTCAGTGAAACATTACTAATAATAATACTAACAATAATGATAATGAAATACCTCCCTTTTTTCATTTCAGTAAGAAATCCTGAATGTTCTCAGAGTGGTTTTCATCCCTAAACCAATTCATGGCTGCTCAGGCTGTAGCTTTAATTTTGAGTATTATTGTGCTGTTCATTAAAATCACCTAAAATGAAGATAAATGGAAAAAAAAACCCCAAAACAAAAAAAATGAAAATTCAGATCCCTGGAACTGTCCAAAAAACATGCAGATGTGGCACTTGGGGACATGGCTTAGTGGTGGCCTTGGCAGTGCTGGGTTAAGGGTTGGATGCGATGACCTTGGAGATCTTTTCCAGCCTTAATAATTCCATGATTCTATCTCTCCTTGTCACTCTTTTCCTGGAGAAGGAGAGAAGGAGAAGGAGAAGGAGAAGGAGAAGGAGAAGGAGAAGGAGAAGGAGAAGGAGAAGGAGAAGGAGAAGGAGAAGGAGAAGGAGAAGGAGAAGGAGAAGGAGAAGGAGAAGGAGAAGGAGAAGGAGAAGGAGAAGCTCCTCACTTCAAAGGATAATGTGCATTGACTGAATCAGCCATATTTTAAAAGTTTTCTTTCATTCTAGGAATTAAGGACCACAGGCTCTGTAAATCATTCTTTACTTGTAACACTTTATATGGTTATTTATAGTATCAGCGTCAAGTTTTTGGGTGATTTTTTTTCCTGGTATATTCCCAGCTCTTCTCCTGGGCAGCCGTTTCCCCTTCCTGGCTCATATTGAATGAACATTTTTTATAATGCTTCTTTCATCTGATTTTTTAAAAATGCTTTGATCAAAATCTCCCTTCTGAGCACTGAATGTGGTTTGAATCACCAAGCCCTGGCTATTGCTAATAAAAGGAAAGAACAGACTTATAATGACTTTGTTGGTGTTTGTGTGATCCAAAAAGGAATCACTGGGAATATACCTGCAGGTACCAGAGGCCCCTTCGTGCTTATTTTGTGTGAATTCCTTTTCCACACGTTATTTTCCCCCACACACACTTTTTTTCCAGGATTTTTATGGAGTCATCCGAGAAGCTTTGCTTGGTATTATTCTCAAAGAATACAAATTTATTTGACTCCTGCTTTCTTTTCTCTGGGGATATGCTGTGTGAAATGAAGATTTTTCACTGCAAATCTCTGCAGGAAAATCTGTTCCACGAGCACTCAGGTTTTGAAGCAGCTCCAGGTAACGCACGATGATGCTAATGAGCGTTTCCATCTTTCAGCCCAGGAATATCCCTTTTTTCTCACACCAAAACCTGCATGGAAAAGATCATTACAAGGCCCTTCAGGCCACGCTTGGGTGGTGGGATCATCCCAGGAAGCCCTAATTCCCAAAGAAAAGAGCAAGCCAAGGAAGGTGTGTGTGCAATGCGAATCCCACCGCTCTTAGGATCTGTCTGCCCCACATGCATCAACAGCAGGGCTGGAAAATGGGATCCTGAGTGCTCCAAGGCTCGGGACAATCTGCTTTGTGTTTTCCCAGGCTGGGGAAGTGCTCAGGCAGCTGCTCTTCATTAGAAGCACTATTTTGGCTTGATGCAGGTAGTGTGTTTTCACTCAGTAGCTCTGGCATTCAAATCTTATCTCGTGAAATGAGAATTTCAGGGGAGAAAATGTCAGCTCCTCCGTTTGTGGATGGCCCATGTTGAGGAACAGACCAGAGTGTATCCAGGCTGGCAGAGAAATTCCCTACAATCCAGGAATCTCATCTGCAGCCTGGATTAGTTTGCATCAAACCCTTCTTGCCTCAACCAAAGCTGAGTGTGGTCAGAAGTGTCCCTGACCTCAGACACTGTAGAAAACTCTCACTCTCCTACAAATCCCAATCTCAGATAGTGTCAATCCCTTCTCTGCCCTTCCCCTGGTGTCTGCCTTTCCCAGAGCCATCCATCCCATCCCAGACCCTGGCAAAGCAACACCTCTAGGAGCAGCCATGAGGGAAAAACTGTGATTTTCTTCCTTTTTGCCCTCTTCAGACCATCCCTTCCATCCAGCTCTGCAGCATCCCAATCCCTCAGCCCTGCCCTTGAACAATGCTGCAGTTAACTGAGTGTGGGAATGACGATGTGGCTCATCAGAGGTTTTGTTTCCACTCAGACCAGAGTTAATCTCCCCTGCGACTTCCAACATTTCTCCTCCTGATGAATTGTTTATTTTCTGATTCTGGATGGTTTCTAAGAATAGCACTTCTGGGTTCTGTACAAATTTGCTCTTGTGCTTTGATTCATCGCACTTAAAGACGCTGTTGTCGTTCTCCCAAGTGTTGGCACGCAGTATTTGACAATCTTCAATGGAGCAAATTCCTGGAATATAAGAACAAGGCCTCGCACTTTGATTTAATTTGCTTTTCCCCCTTTCTCCGCAGACGCAGAAATGGCTGTTTATTTTTCATTAGCGTTGCTGCAGGATTCTTGAAGGCATGTTGTTCCGGCGTTGGGTTCGCCGTGGCTTTCAGCTTTTGTTCTCCACGGATGTTATTCCAGCGCTCCCGTCGGAAACACAGCCTTGCAGTGTCATGTGTTTTCCACGGCGGGATGAGGTGGTTGAGCTGGGATAACTGGCTTGGGATGGAGGCAACTGTCTTCTACTCCCTGTGTGGAGTGAGCTCAGCGGCCCAAATATTCCACCTGATAACCTCCAAAGGTTTGGTTTCTTCTTCATTATTTTGGGCTTTTGTCATTTTTTGTCTTCTACTCCCTGTGTGGAGTGAGCTCAGCTGCCCAAATATTCCACCTGATAACCTCCAAAGGTTTGGTTTCTTCTTCATTATTTTGGGCTTTTGTTTTTTTCAGTGTTCTCCACGTGTGGAGTGAGCTCAGCCACCCAGATATTCCACCTGATAACCTCCAAAGGTTTGGTTTCTTCTCCATTATTTTGTCATTTTTAGTCTTCTTCTCCCTGTGTGGAGTGAGCTTAGTGGCCCAAATATTCCACCTGATCACCTCCAAAGGTTTAGTTTCTTCCTCATTATTTTGGGCTTTTGTCATTTTTAGTCTTCTCCTCCCTGTGTGGAGTGAGCTCAGCCACCCAAATATTCCACCTGATCACCTCCAAAGGTTTGGTTTCTTCCTCGTTATTTTGGGGTTTTGTCATTTTTAAGACAAATTCTCCTCACCACCAGGAAGCTCCAGGGTAACATCAGGTTCCTGCAAGTTCCTGAGAGCTTCCTGGTGGCCTGAAGCTCCCAGGCAGCCCCACCCACCCTGCTGGTGCCTTTGAAGTGTTTATAAATAGCTCATGCTCCATGTGCAGCCCTGGCACTGGCGGGAAGCACCTCAGATCCCAGCACCGCGGACAGGCTCCGGTGTCATCCCAGCCATCCATCACTGCCCAACCCCTTATGAAATCCAGAAGAGATCCTGACATGCGATTTTCCCGCTCCATCACAGGGGGCTGGGGGCGGGGAGATTCGATTTTTTAATTTTTTTTTTCTCCTAAGGAAGGCAGGCGAGCTGCGAGGGAACTGGCAGAGCTCCTGCCACACGGAATGAATTTGCACACTCACTTTGATCCCTTTATGATTTTTTTATTTGTGTTAGCCACATCCTCTTCGCTGCACCACTCAGCAAAAGATGCTTTAAATTAGATGAGGCTTGGAAAACTCTCCCTCCCCCCCTTGCCTCGCCTGCCCCCAAGGCCCTGGATTGGTCTGGTAGCCAGAGCCTTGCCTAACATGAAGCTGGCACCGGCGAAAAGGCGGATAAATAAACCTCCAGGAATCTTGTTTGTCATATTTAATCCATCACATTTCCCAAACAGCCTGCTCCAAAAATGCTGCAGCAGTGTTTACATCATCCTGATTGAAGGCTACATCCGTGCGCATAAACGCTCTCGTTGGATGTGGCTCCAGTTTAACACGAAGGCAGTCCCAACCAGAGGGAAAAAAAAGCAATAAACCCCCTTTTGCATTTCTTCCCTCTCTCATTCCTGCCCAATCCAACCACCCAGCATTTGCACACTCATTTTCATTATTTGTTTCTCTTCCTTTTCTCACGTTTTCTGGTGAGTGTCGCCCAGTGCTGTGACTTCCTGCTGAATGAGCGAGTGGAATTCACGACACCAAGAGGAGAGGGATTATCCCTGTGCCAGGGAAAGTGGCACAGTGCAAGAGCTCAGACAAGCAGCCTGGGAGGGGTTGGCATCACCACGAGACATGGCATTGGCACTGGGGCTGGCAGCATCAACCCCCCAAGTGGAGAAAACCACAGGAAACCACATCAGGCCACTGCAAATGGGAGATCCTTTCATTGGAGTGGCTGGGCAGTGTGAAGGGAAGTGGGAAAAAGCTCTTTTAGCAGCAGAACAAGGAGGAGGAGACATTCCCTGACCCCACATAAAGGCAATCAGTCCAGGCAAGGGATCATTTCAGCACCTGCACTAGAGGGAGGTGTCCTGGCCCACGACAGCGGGGATGGAATGAAAGGAGCTTTAAGGTGCCTTCAAACCCAAAATGTTCTGGGATTTTCCTGGTCTGTGGTGGTGGAGCTCACAAGGGACCACAGAGAGTCCAAGGCTCCACATGCTACTCCAGCAAACACTGCCCAACACCTTCAGCTCTTCAACAGAGTGAACAGCTAAGAAAAAATTAAATAAAAAAATAAAATAAAATAAAATAATAAAAAGATAAATTAAAAGGATGCTATCCCGCTTGGAATCAGACAGTTTATCTCATCAAAATAAAGTTTTCTGTTTATTTCATGAATTTTTCTGCTAAAAGGAAGACAATCACAACTGTCATTTTATATTGTCACCTTCTCCTCCCCCAACAATTTTTTATCCCATGGCCAAAATTCCTTCATCACTCTGGATTGCAATTCACCTGCTGTAAAATGCACTTTGCTGAGGTAAAGGTCACCCTGGGCTGCCTCCAGTGGTTCTCATCCCACTCAGATACACACATTCCTGCAGAATCATGGAATGCTTTGGGGCATCTTAAAGCCCATCCAGTTTTCCACCCCCTGCCATGGACAGGGACACCTCCCACTATCCCAGGTTGCTCCAAGCCCTGTCCAGCCTGGCCTTGGACACTTCCAGGGATCCAGGGGCAGCCACAGCTTCTCTGGGCACCCTGTGCCAGGGCCTGCCCACCCTCACAGGGAACAATTCCTTCCCCATATCCCATCTATCCCTGCCCTCTCAACTCTCCTTAAAGGTCAAGTCCAAATTACAATGCACTTGGCCATTTAATTTTTCTTATTTATGCCATGATTTTTAATCACACCTATTGGCAGTGCTGTGCAGAGGTTGGATTTCTAAGAGGATTGGAGACAGACAATGCAGAAGTGAAAACCTTTATAAAACAGGGCTCTGATTGGCGTCCTTTTGGGTTTGGGATGGCTTTTGAACCCTCATCGTTGAAAATCTCCAGCCCCAAAGGAAACAGCACCTGTTTTATCCAGCCAAGCAGCACAGACATTTCCCAGGTGGCTCCTGGCACTCTTTGGAATAAAAATACGGCTGTCAGGTGATGTATCACAGAAAAATCAGTGATTTGCCTGTCAGAAAATACCCAGCCTTTTATTTATGAGTGCTTTTAGCATCCCTAACTCTGCAATCAGGGCCTTGCCATGGACTGAGACAGACACCTCTCTCTCAAGCAACAGCAAGCCATACAAATTTATAAAAAGTTTTTCATCCCTGTAAAAAAAAAATAAGAGACTGTAAACCCACTTTTCCCCTTCCTCCTTCACCTCTTGCCTACTCCAAAGCAGGAGCTGCTTCTGGCCTCCAGATGTCAAACCCACGAGTTCTTCCCCTCTTGCTATTTTTGCCGCACGCTTTGATCTTTGGCAACGACTGCCCCGGGAAGAGGGGGGAGGCATGCAGGGTTTGGGGGGCTGGGGGTGCTGCTGTGCCCCTCTGAGCCCGTGGGCTTCACTCCCTCATTTCACTTTGCCCTTCAGAGGGAAATCTTTGCAAAAAGAATGGGGTGAAAAGTGAGGAGAGAGGTGGGGGAATGCAGGGCTGGGAGGATGGGAAGAGGGAAGGGTGTGGGTGGGCATGGCTGGCCAGAAGTGGGGCTGGAGAGCTCTCTGTGCTGAGGTTTGAGTGGGGATGGGTGTTGTGTGGGCTGGGAAGGAGTTTGATCCATCATTTTGGGCCAAAATGGGATGCAGGGTTTGATGGTAACCTCGCCTTGAGCCAGGGGGAGCTGGAGGTGCAGAAGGCAACAGCCCTGAGCCACTGCCTGCCCCAAATGAATCTCACCTGCTTCAGGGACATTTGGTCATCCTGGGTTTGCCTTTTCCCTGGATTGAGGGGAATGTGCTGTGCATACAGCGACAGGAATCACCCACTAGCTGCAGGATGACCTCCAGCATCCCAAAAACATGGAATTCCCTTCCAAAGGCAGCTGTCATGCCCAGATCATTGTCTCTATCATAATTCCCTGCCTAATCAATGAACTGCATCACCCATGCTGTCTTTGCCCCACTAACACCTTGAAACCCACCCTCTCTCCCATAAAAGCAAACAAATCAATCTTTTCCATGCCTTAATACACAAGAAAAATTAAATTATACTGTCAGCGGGACTCATCCCTGGAGCAAAGGAAGCAGTTTTACAGCTGGAGAGTCAATGTCCAGTTGGAGAGTCATGAATATCTTCTTTTTGCTTTCCTGCCAGTGTTTTATTGCTGTGGTGGGTAATATCAGGGAGATCTCACAGCACAGCTCAGCTGGCCCTGAGACACTCAGCAACTGCAGGCTGGCAAAATATTGCTCAGAGGATTGTGTGGCTTGATGCTTTTATGACCAAAAAAAATAATACAAAGGAAAAATTGATGGGTTTAAAAAACTGTGGGGACAAGAGGTGGAAATTAATGTTTGTGACTGAAATGAAACAAATCCCATCAGGTATTTGCACAAATTCTGCATCCTACGTGCTGCAGGATGAGAGCTTGGGGTGAGGAACTGCCTGGAATGCCTGGACATGGCACTCGGTGCTCTGGGCTGGTGACAAGGTGGGGATCAGTCACAGGCTGGACTTGATGGCCTTGGAGAGCTTTTAAAGCCTCAGTGATTCTAGGATTTTATAAAAATAAAAATAAAAATAAAAATAAAAATAAAAATAAAAGTAAAAATAAAAAGAAATACCCCCAAGCTTGAGCAGCGTTTTGTCACAGAGCACCAGGGTGATTTACAAGGTAAAACACTGGAGTTTGTGTCAGAATTCCCCTTCCTCTGCTCCCCAGCACCCACCTGGCTCCTTGTTTTTCCCCAGCCCTTCTCCTCCAGCCCTGCTCGCAGGCAGTGTCACCTCATTGCTCATTGCAGGGTGACGACAGCACAGCTTGGATGTGCACAGAGAGCCCAGAGCCCCTCAGCCACCTCACCTTCACCCAGAGAGCAAAGCACCACACCTTGGGAGTGCTGCCGGCCACCTTCTCCTGGCCATTTTGGGGCTAAAAACCCAAACCCAGTGTGAACAACACACAAACAGGTGTTTCCCCTTTATGTTCATGTCCACAAATGTGTATTTCCAGCGTGGCACTGAACCCGCTGGCTGTTTTCTGTCGGAAAGCTTCCCTTCTGCCCCGAGGCGCTCACAAAAACAAGGCTGTGATGCACATTACAGATCCCCCCCTCCCCAAAATCTCCTCCCCTGCAGCTGCAGCGCCTCTGTCCCTTGTAAAGGGATCAAAACTCGCTGCCTCCCGACGAGTTCCCACATCCCCGCGAGCTGCATAGTTGTGGCTGCTTAGTATTCCCGATTTAGGCATTGGCAGAAACAAAGAGTGAGTGAGTCTAAGAACACATATGCTGAGAAAGGCAGTGCTGAAGGGTATCCCACCCTTCATTTAAATGGGAGAACTAAAATATCTCGTGTGTGTGTGTGTGTGTGTGTGTGGGGACACATATGTCACGGCACTTAAGCAAACATGAGATCCACAGACCACTGAGCATTTGCTTCTCCTGTGCCCCATTTGGAAAAGTGCTAATGCCTTCTGGGAAAGGGGGAAATGTAAATATTTGGTTCCGAAGCAACACGGTTTGTCACTGTCCTTCTCTGACTTTCCTGCAGCAAACAGCGAGGAAAAAACACCGAATGCTTCTGCTTCCTCCATGTCCAAGCTCATTCTGTCCCTTTGGAGCAGCCTAGCTGGGAGCAGGGCTTTTTATGCTTTACAAATCACAGAATGACTTAGGGACCTTAAAGCTCACTGTGTTCCACCCTCTGCCATGGGCAGGGGCACCTTCCACTATCCCAGGTTGCTCCAAGCCCTGTCCAACCTGGCCTTGGACACTGCCAGGGATCCAGGGGCAGCCACAGCTTCTCTGGGCACCCTGTGCCAGGGCCTCCCCATCCTCACAGGGAACAATTTTTTCCTGATATCTCATCTAAATTTCCCCCTCTTTCAGTTTGAAGCACCAATCGATTTATCAATTGAATCATCAATTCATGCTGCCTTGGGGAAGAAGAACCCAATCCAAGCTGACTGCCAGGAAAAGAGCTCTAGGTGCAAGATTTGGGCTCAAATCCCCCCATTCCCAGGTTGGTACTCTGCCTATGAGGGATGGGATGGTTGCTCTTCCAGAATCAGCCAGTTCAGGACTGGTGTCCTACAGGGCCATCCTCTTGAGGGCCACCAAGGACACCTGGAGGGACAGCCAGGTTGGTGACCCTACACTGTGAATGGCTCAGCAGGTGAGGAGATGGAGAGGTGCCCTCATCCTTAGGGATGGTCCCCTCCATGTGGAGACACAGCTCTGGAGCTGGAAGTTCATCAAAAACATGTAAAAACCCCTAAAATTTTGCCACGAAATTGCAAATGGAGATGGTGGTATCAGACCAGCTACAAAACACTTCATTAATCTGGGTAAATTTAATTAATTAACATGTTTCCACCACACTGCCCTTTGTGGCACCCTCCTGTATTATGAGATATATTTTTATTTGCCATAAAGACAAAGCTCTTGCCCTAAAAGGTTGTTGTTCCCTCAGTGTCTCTCTCCAAGTGCTGAGGATGCAAAAGGAGATATCCCACCAAGGGCAGCAGTAGGACATCACTTTCTCCTGGGTTTTTTCCCTTTCTTTTCATGGAAAACTGGCTCCAGCTGGTGGCACTTGTGACCTGAGGATCTGATGTGTCACACAGAAGTTCTAAAGCAAAGGATGCGCCATGGACAGCAGGTTTGGGAGAAGTGGGAAATGGAGGCACAAATTTCTGTTGTGAGGGAAGATCTGAGGCTGAAAGGCAGGATCCCTGCTCATGGTGGATGGGATGAAAGTCTCTAGTGGGAAGGGATTGCTCACCACCCCATGCAGCCTCAGGGCTCCTTCCCAGTTGCCTCTGCTCGAGGTGTTTGCACAGGAGCACTGCAGCAGATGAGACATGGATGAGCTAAAAAAGAGGCTTCATATGCCTCAAAAACACTTTTTCCCAGAGATTTCTCCTCTCTCTAGGTGGAGGTGACACCAAGTGGCTGCTTGCCACAGCCTTTGGAGGGGCATGGATGGGGAAGGGTGGCTTCTCTGGGACACCCAGCAATCCCTCGGGATGAGCGACCTCTGAGGCCACGGAGGGTGAAAAGGCACGTGGGAATATTTGCTCTGAATTTATGGACACCAATAAAACTGCTGGGGGAGGAAAGACAATCAGGGCAAAGCGAGAAGTGTTCCAGGGTTCGCATTCCTCCACCTTCCATCCCAGAGGCAGGGAGACGCTCTCCCTCATGTCCTGCCAGGAAAAGAGATGGCTGTAAAACTGCTGAGATCATTTGCAGTTCCTCCCCCCCTCGCCGCCACTTCCAATCTGCAAACCTCATCCCTGCTCCACTCTCCGAGACTAGGAAACAGTTTGGGTTAAATTAGCGTGGAAGCTGGAAAGCCTGGGATTGGAATCATTTCCCCGCTGGCCTTCCAGGGGCTCCGACGGGAAAAGCCCCCAGGCACAACCGGAGAACAAGATCTCCTGCCAGGTCTTCTCCTGCTTACACCTCTCTGTGCTCCACCTCTGGGGTCTGCTTTAGCATTTAGGTGCTGGGGCAGCGGGGGGAGAAGGTTGTTTTTCTTTCCTTCAGCTTTTGCAAATGGACTTCCAGACTCCCAGAAAAATAATAATTGGCTCAGGCAAATGCAAGAGCTGAAAGGCATCACTTGGCAGGTGGAGTTGTCACCTCTCCCATCACTCCTCTGTGTTTTTATTGCCAAAGCAACCCCCGTCCTGAAGGGAATGTTGAAATGTTGAATGGAAGCTGGAGAGGGACTTGGGACAAGGGATGGAGTGACAGGACACAGGACAGAATGGCTTCCCACTGCCAGAGGGCAGGGATAGATGGGATATTGGGAAGGAATTGTTCCCTGTGAGGGTGGGGAGGCCCTGGCACAGGGTGCCCAGAGAAGCTGTGGCTGCCCCTGGATCCTTGGCAGTGTCCAAGGCCAGGCTGGACAGGGCTTGGAGCAACCTGGGATAGTGGAAGGTGTCCCTGCCCATGGCAGGGGGTGGAACTGGATGAGCTTTAAGGTCTCTTTGAGCCCAAACCATTCCACAATTCTATGATTCTGCATGTACTCCTGTCCTCCAGGCTGGTGGCACAACCCATCCTGCACCTTTCAGGAATGAATATCCTCCAAACAGGATTGGGATCCCCAGAGGAACCAAAGGATGCTGAGGAAATGTCGTTATGCTTCAAAATGCAGGTGAAGGTTTCCAAGAGGGAAGTGTCAGGAGGTGAGAGGTATGACACAATGTCAGGAGGGCACAGGGAGCTCACCTTGGAAAATCCAAGGCACCTGCAGAGATCCCTGGAGGAAGCTTGGTTTGTGCTGTGCGATGTCAGTGCTGTGATGGATTAATACAGAGGGCAGTGCAGCTCCAGGGATTGCAGCATTTTATTGGGATACTTGGAACTGGAAGGCACTGGGGGCCTCTGGAAGGTGTTTGCACAGAGGATGTCTCTGTCAGGAAGGAGCTTCCCAGCCTGCCTTGGTGCAGGTTTGTCCATGGTGAGGCTCCAGTTGGAGATTTGGGACTCAACATCCTCCATGCCAGGTGTACAAACACAAAGGTGGTCCTGCCCTGTGGGATTCAGCATCTCCCATCCATGCAGGCTGATTAGGGCATCTCCCATCCAGTTCTGCATGGATGGAGACTTTGCTGCTCCCACAGCCTAGGAAAAAGCCCTTTTCCCCAATTTTCAGGCCCACATCATTCCCTTGAGCTGGCCCAGGAGCCTGCAGCAGAGCTGGGTGTAAGACTCAGACTCCAGCAGGACCAGCTCTGCTTGTTAATCCCCAAACCAGCTTTCCCTCCCGATGAATAGAGGCAATTCCAGCACTTGGCAAAGCCACTTGGAGAGAGGTGATAGAGCCCTAAGGCTACTCCTAAATCTGTCACACAGCACGTGCTCCTTCCCTCAGCACTTATATATTGATATTGTTGAGGGGGGAAGAAAAAACAAAAAAAAAGCAGCCCTGGCTGTCCCTGTAGATCCCAGAGGAAATGGTTTTATGGGACTCTGGTGGATGCAGAAAATAACTTCCACTTAACGGCAGGCGCTGGCTCAGCATTTGCTGGCCTGAGACAGATCAAACACTTCAGAGCAATTCCCAAGTTATTGGTCCTCCAGCTCAGAGGTTCCCAGCCAAATCTTTATCCTCTGCTTCTAAAAGCTGGTTCTACTTTAATATTCGGGAATAATATCCCTTAAAACACGCATTTATGAATGAGCAATACTTTCCTCACCTCCACAAAAGCCCGGCACTGGGCTGGATTCCAGGATGCTGCAGCAGCATCTCCTGCAGAAAGGTGCTGAGTGTTGGTGTCCAGACCCCTCAGGTGTTTTCAGAATCGGATCCAGCCTGTCACCAGCACCTTTGCAAACTGGACATGGGGAAAATCACCAAGCCATGATGTTTGGTTAATGAGCATCTGTACAGCATTTTTAGTCCTTGTATTGAGAATATTTTTAGTCCTGGTGACCCTTTGCCCCTCATTTTCCAACGAGCCTGTGTGGATGGGACTTTGTCCCACAGGCCAACCAGGCTTTTGAGTGGACATTACAATTTTTGAGTGGATGCTGCATTTTTGAGAAAAGAAATGGTGCCCAAGCTGGATGAACCTTGGTGGCCAAAACCTTCGCACTTTGGGAAGGAGCATGTGCAGCTCAGAGAAAGAAAAACAGCACAAGGTAAATGGAAAACTCTCACCCAGGGCTTTGCTAATCGGGACCAGCTGGTGCTCTGCTAATATTTTGATAAAGTCCTGTTTTCTCTCCAGAACAGAAACTTTACAGAGAAATTTTTTTTTCCCTCCCCCACCCCTTCCCTGCCCTTTCTTTCTGTCAGAGTTTTGGCACGGCGTAAAGGGGAACATATGCAGCAGACAGAAATGCTGGATGAAAGAAGAGTGAAAGAGAGGAGGGGAAGAAATCCCACAGCTCCACTGGCACATCAAAACCATGATTGGATCCCCACTGTCCTCTCCCTCTCCTCCACCATCCCGGACTCCCACAGCCTCCCTCTCTCAGCTCCTGAGAGAGCAGAGCACCCAGCAAAGCGTGGAGGATTCCCCCTATAAATCTGAGGAGGATGAAGAGGAACCAATTCATTCCATATTCCGTGCTGGATTGCTCTTCCCAACCAATGCCTAGAGAAGCTCTGGAGAAGTCACTAGGCTTGGTTGTCCCAGCACAAGCAGACACACAAAATCCAAGGCAGGGACATTCCAGGTGTCAAGCCCAAGGGGGAAGTCAGGAATACATCAGCTTTATGCTGAATAAATATGGGAGAAAAGGAAAAAAAACCAAGAAATTTTGTCAGCGGCAAAATGTTGGACTTGGTGATCTTGGAGGTCTTTTCCAGCCTGAAGGATTCCATGATTTCAATGTCCCTCCCACAGAGCATGGGGAGTTTATTTTGTTTAACCTGCTGTTGGATAATAAGACAGATGTCCGCACTGGCTCTTATTTTGGATAGATCTAAACCAGAAACAAATGCATGAGATGGGATGAACGAATGTGTGGAGTGTATCCTGATCCAGGCAAGAAAGAGCCCCTTGCTCTTTCTTAAAAATAAAAATAAAAAAACCCCAAAAAACCCCATTTTATTATTTGAGGGAGCTGCTTTTTAGTTGGAAAAAGGGAATAGCCACAAAAGGAGGGATTCTTGGAGTACAAAGACTCCCGTTGGGAAGTTTCCTGTAGGAAAATACAGCTGGAAACAGACAAAATACAGGAAAAGTGATGGCTCTGCCTCCTACTTGAGTCCTCTGGGGTGGGATGAAGAATTGGATGGGGAACAGGACACCCTCCTGGGGAATGCCAAGTGCCTGGAGGAAAGATGCTCAGATGCCTTTGAAAGCTCCAGGCAGTAATTCCAAGGTGGAACAGAGATCAGAACCACCTCAGCAAAGAAGATGGAGAAAACCAACGTGGGATGAAGTGGAGGAGCAGACACTGCTTGGGTGATGATCAAAGGAGAAGAAAAGGTTCAGAGAGCCACCTCTGGAGCCAGGGATCTCTCTGCTCCCCCTGGCCTTCTCTGCACAGGTGTCCCTCTGTTTGGACAGCTGTCCCTGCCCCTGGCTGCTCCCAGTGCTGGTGGCTCATGGATGCCTGAGATGCTCCAGGGCTCTCCAGGGCAGCCTGGAGTTTGTGTGTGGTCAGGGCTCTGCCCTCCCTCCCAGAGCCAGGGGTTACACAGAGCACAGCTTGAAATGCACCTGAAGGAAGAGAAATGGGAGCTGGGAATTTGGCACTGCGGCTGCCCAGGGCACTGGCAGTGATCAGTGTGGCTTGTTTTAATTTTTAAAGTGGATTATTAGGGATGCACCTGTACTTAATGCCTGTCCCAAGGGTCTTCATTCCTTCTACAGCTGAAAAAGGCAAGCAGAGCACCCCAGATGCCCCCAGCCCACTCCAGGGCAGCAAAAGCAGCTGGATGAGCCATCATTCTGCAGGAGTGAAGGGTTTGTCCCCCAAGTTATCACCTCCTGCAGTCAGGGCTGGGGCTCCCATCTCAGGACAAACATCCCACAGTGGCTGCTCATCTCGAAGGCCAGAGCAACCTTCTGATCCTCCTGTCCCCAGAAAACAGCTCAGCTCATGAGGCCACAGTGTCACCCTCAGCAAGGATCCATTTGAAACCCTCCTCACCCTCAGCACATTTTAATTTCCCTCAGCACATCACCCTGCCCTCAAATCTTTACTTCACTTGTTGGGTTTGGCATCTCTTTTGTGCTATTTTTGGGGGATTTCAGAACATGTTTCTGACTTTGGCCACCTTCTTCCTATAATTATTAAGAATATTTTTCCTTCCAGAGGCTGGCCTCATTCCCATGTTGGCTGCAAGGCTTCAATCATCATTTAATTCAACCTTCCTCTCTTTCCAGGAGCACCTTCTCATAACACTATTACCGAGGTAAATCCATGGAAAATAAAAACTTGGGTAACCAGGGGTTGGGACTTATGGAAAGCACCTTGAAATATATCCCTGTGATTGTTTTGTCCCATAAATGCTTCCTCTCCCTCTTCCATGAGGCCTGGTAATGACACAGGGAGATCCCCAGTATCTCAGAAGACTTAAAATGCAATTTTTCTCCCTTAAAAGCTGGGCTCTGGCAGCCTCCTAGAGTGGGATATCCATGTCAGAGCTGAAAGGATCTCCTGAAGAAGTCTCCCCCCTCTGGGACCAGCCAAAGGTTCCCTTTTGGAGCCCCAGGAACCAAGGGAAGACCTGAGGTCCGAACAAGGAAACAAAGGAAGGGATGTACCTACCAGAACAAGGGAAAGAAACTGGAAAAAGAGTCTGGCAGAAGCAATTCCTGAGCCTGGCAAATATTCCTTTTCCTCTGTGGTACTCTGTCTCCTCTCCAACTCTGAGACTGTGCAACATTCCCAACCCACATCCCTCTCTCAGCTCACCAGAACTCCCCACCTCCCCTTCTCCTAAACCTTCACCTTTTCTCCCACCTTACACAAAATTAGCAAGCAACATCTTTGGGAAAACCCTAAAACCACGTTGAAGGGATTGACGGGAAAAGAAAGTACTTGCCAAAGTGATGTTATTCCCAACAGGCTTCCCAGGGGTGGGGAGTGTTTTCAGCAATGGAATAACACAGCCTGTGCTGAGACCCCCTCCCACCTTTCCTGGACAGAGCAGCACGATGAGATCTTAAGGCACCACTGAGTTTTCCAATAATAAAACAAGGAAAACCTTCATTTTGGGCACCTGGGCTCTGACACAAGGCAGGCTCCTGCCTCCATACAAAGGCAGCACAGAGCAACTGGGTGAAAATTCCTTTATTTGCTTGAATTTGATATTCCTGCCTGCTCTGCCAGAAGCTTTCCCTGCCCTCCATAAGCTTGCACTGCACAGCAAGGGCTGTTACAAAGGACATGAATAAAAAAATGCAAGGGGATTTATCCCGCTGGGTGAAAATGAGATGAAATTCAGGGGTTTTCCCATTTGAGCTCAAAAGGAAGCAAATTTTAGCTTCTATTTGGGGTAAAACTCAAGCACAAAGAAAAACTGGGGAGCAAGGAAAAGGAAACCAGGTGAGCAGGGTGGGATTTTTCCTGAACTCACGTGACCCCAAACCACATAAACCAAACACTAAACTCGGAGCTGAGCTTCAACATGGTTTCAACCACATGCAATTAGCCCAATTAAAGGGATTTTTTTTAAGGCCCTGTTAGGTCCTGCCAGCATTTTAAGTGGGACAAAACTTGCTTTGCCAGCAGATGTTGCCACTTGTGCAGCGGGGTTGGAGTTTGGGGCGGCGTTCTCGGAAAAGTTGCGTGCTCAGGCCGTGAGGAAAGGCAGGGAAAAGGTTCCCTGTCAAGATGAAACGCATTAAAAGAAGCTCACATGCTCCCTGATCGTGCTGTGCCAGGCATCAGGGAATGTGACCAGCTGAAAATGCCTCCCAAAAAATAAAAGCAAGGGGGTGGTGGGACTGCTGGAACCCAGGATCATTAAAAAAGAAAACAAAACCTGGAAACGTTTG
Organism: Lichenostomus cassidix; assembly: GCF_008360975.1. Classification (NCBI taxonomy): domain Eukaryota; kingdom Metazoa; phylum Chordata; class Aves; order Passeriformes; family Meliphagidae; genus Lichenostomus; species Lichenostomus cassidix. Next base: position 4,219,528 of record NC_139488.1, on the reverse strand, counting down.
CCAAACGAAACCAGATTTTGGTGATTATTTTGTAATTATTCATGGTTGGAGGGACAGGAAAATCATCCAGGATTTTAATGGGCTTATTTGTTTGTTTGTTTGAGTCCAAATGCTAATGGTGATGGTTAATGGGAATAAAAAAAAGCAGGGAAGAAATGTGGATAATTGACACGCAGTGCTTTAGTTCCCAAGCCAACCAGCAAAACCAGTCTTATCACTGTGGGCCCTGTGTGGATTTTATTCCTAAACCTGTCTTTCAAATCCTGGGTGCTGTCCAGGAATTACTCTAATTTAAAGAAAAAAAATATCCTGGAGGTTTATGAAATACTTTTCCCTGTACACCAGACTCCATCAATGATGTTGGAATGGAGAGCAAGGAAAAAAAGCAGATTTCTTTCCCTTTTTTTTAAGTAAATGAATTTAAGAATGATTCTGGGGTGCTTTGAAGTGGCTCTGTGCCCCTTGGAAGTTCTGCCTTCAATCTGAAAGAGATCTCAGCAGTCCAGGAGTGTTGGTGAGCAACAAAACTGGCAGCTTGACCAGCCCAAGGCAGGATGTGAGGACTCAAGGTTCCCCTCCATGCTCCCCTGGCATCCTTTGCTGTCTGTGAACATCCAAGGAAAATCATTCTGCAGACTGCCCAGCTGGGAAAAGATGCTGCTACTCTGCAGGACAAACCAGCAGGACTGCACACATCAAACACAAAATCCCAGAGTGGTTTGGGTTGGAAGGGACCTTAAGGATCATCTCATTTCACCCCCTGCCATGGGCAGGGACACCTTCCACTATCCCAGCTTGCTCCAAGCCCTGTCCAGCCTGGCCTTGGACACTTCCAGGGATCCAGGGGCAGCCATAGCTTCTCTGGGCACCCTGTGCCAGGGCCTTCCCACCCTCACAGGGAACAATTCCTTCCCAATATCCCATCTAACCCTGCCCTCTGGCTGTGGGAAGCCATTCCCTGTTGTCCTGATGCTCCAGACCCTTGTCCAAAGCCTCCATCCTTTGTCAACAGCAAAATAACCAGCTCAGACAACTGTCCTTATGGCTTAGGAGGTGCCAGGTTTTTCCAGTGTCCATCAGTGATTTAGGAACACACATTCCCCTGTCACCTCAGACATTTAAGGACCTCTGAAACTGCCTAAGCAGCAATGCAAAAGCCCAAACTCTCTGCTCTTCAAACCGTGGCCTTGCACTGACTCAAACCAAGACCTCACAAGGTCCCAGATGTGATGTCCCAGACATCCCAAACGGTCCTGGAAGAGCAGCCACTGCCTGAGGCTGTTCCTGTTTCCTGCTGGAAGCAGCCCTAGCCATGAACAAACACCATGGGTGGGCACTGAAACATCCAAGCTGAGACGTTTTGGGTTCCCTCCTAAAGACAGGAGCGGCGCACATGGAGCTGCTCTGGGTTGCTCCAGACAGATGTGCCAGAGGTCCCACATCCTTCTGGAGCAGCCGTGGGACACTTGGCAGCCCAACTCACCAGTCTTAATGTGGCAACATCTTTGAGCAATTGACTCCAGTCCGGGACGTCTGAAGAGTTTTTCCATCCGGAGACCTCATCCCAGCCCCTGCGGATGAAATACTCGGGATGAAATACTTTGTGTCCTTCTCCTGCAGTGTGCCATGATGGAGAGCTTGATGTGCAGCCACAGGCTAGAAAGAAGGGACAAAGTCCTACGAGGAAGGGCAAACAGGTACAGGGATTAATCTTCTGGACGCACATTCTTCTTCACATAATCTTCTGCCTCATTTTGCCAAAGGGATCCAGACCCACCTGGTGATCCTGGATGGGGGGAAGGATCCTGTCCAGGCACAATTTGACAGGGGCACTTTAACAACCTCCACCTTGCAGTTGCCAACAGGCACTGGCATTAACTGGATTTATAGCCAAGCTTTATCTGTTGCCTGCAATTCTAATTTGAGGTTCATAGGCCATAAAATTCCAAGTTTTCCAGGCAAGGGGAAAAAAAAGTGACGATTGACTGTTACTGCTGCCTCTTTTTTTTTTTTTTTTCCACTGGAGCTGTTCCTTATGCAGTTGTAACCAAATGGTAACCAAATAGACTCTCTAATGGCCAGTGCTGTTTATTCCAAAACAGTATGGATTTTCCATTTGTAATTCAAAAACCATAGGGTGTCACTTTCCCTGCTTGGCACGAAGCAAGGTCAAGCTTTGGGGATACAGAGGATCCTGAGGAAAACTGTCCCTGCCTAAGGAAGGATCCCTGAGAATTAAACTGCCTTTCACTGTGGGTGAATGATGGATTTTTTAAAAGCATCTCCAGCCTAAGCTGCAAACCAGCCATTGGTTTCCCAAAGTGAGTATTTATTAGACTCTGCACAGCTCGATGCTTTTTATTCCCACTTAAAAATCCATTTTTCTTGGTCAAGCTTCCATTTATACTGGAAATTGGATTTTGAAACAAGCTTCATCCATACCACCCGGCCCACCACATGCCAGGGATGCTTCCTGTGGCAACACATGAAATGACAAAGCTATGCTGAGCTCCACCTGCTTCCATAGCTGTAAATTTGGGGGCTACGGAGCAAAGTTCCTCTCCCTCCTAATCCAGGAGAAAATTTGGCAGCATTTTAGAACTTTAAAAATAGTTGCGAAGCTGCAGGAACCCAAAGGAAGGTGGGTGGCAGGAAACACAGCAGCTCGGAAAGATGGGGTTTGTCAGATGTGGGCTTTCCATATTCCCATGAATTCTGAAAGCCTGGAAAACGTTGGCATGTTTACCCAGCACAGGTGGGGAAAGCATCCAGGCTCTGGTGTGTTCTTCAGTGCAGGTAAGATCAGGGATTTGGGTTTGGATTTCCAGGAAGGTGTGGAGCGATGCAAATGGAGCCTCAGGAGAAAAGAGCCAGGTGGGATCAGATCCCACCCCAGCAACATGGGAAAGACCCCACGGAAAGGACAACCTCAGCAGCAGCAAGGGAGATTTGGGGAAGCTTTTTTTTGTGAGGAGCACCAAGAATTGGAGTGAAATGCACGAGGAGAGGGTGTGGCTCCTGGGAAGGAGGCTCAGCGCTCATTCCTGGGAATAGGTTAGACCAGGAACACGGCGAGCGTGCGGGAGAGCGCTGGGCTGGGCTGGACTGGACTGGGCAGGAGAACAGAGTCCAGCCCAGGCACAGCTCAAGGGACCACAAAGCATTTTGGCAAGCAGAGCCTCCCCGGGAGCCAAAGGGCAGAGCAGGGAAGCTTCCTTGCAGGCCAATTACCTCGGCAGGAATCGAAAAGATATTCCCATTGCCTGCGAAGGCGCGCGCCAAGTCTGGTGTTTGTTTGTGTCTGTGTTTATTTCTCAGAGCGTTTCTTTCTCTGCACCCCAGGGAACTGGCTGGATGCAAGCTCTGGCCTTCTCATGGAAGAAGAATTAACTCCTGGATCTTGGCAGCACCGGCGAAAGACCGGCTCCTGCTGAATCGCAGCCTGACGCAAGTCCCTCGAGCCACAACATACCCAAAAATCAAGTTCTGCCTGCCCCTCATGTGCCTGGAGAGCCAAAAGCCCCAAGCCCTTTGTCCCCTGGTTCTGTGTGGCAGAGTGGGGCTGTCAGCGCTGCTCAGGCACCTGCTGTGTCCAGGCCACTCAGAACCTGACAAGCACACAATCCGCAGCTCCTTGTCAGCTTTGCAGGTGAATAGAGGGGCAAAAAACCAGAGTGAAAGGTGCAGCACTGCCTCAGAGAGCAAAGTAAAATTTGCCCAAGTCCAGTTTCTCACTGGGCTTTGGAAGTCCTGAACTAATTAAAATCTTCTGGCACAAACTGGTTTTGCTTCTCCAGCGGACAACGTCACCTTGCACGAAGGGAGGCTCTGAGCCATCCTTTGAGCAGCTACTTCTGCTTTAGGAGAGGGTGAGTAAGAGCTCAAACACGTGGGGACTTCAGCATTTGGGGCCATTTGGTGAAAGATCCTCTCTCCCTGTCCCCAGTGGGGCTAAACCAACGTCACTGCTCGTCAGTTGCAGGGAAATGAATCGCCGGGTTGGGCTTCCCGCATGCCGGCATCGCACATTCCTGCCGGCGGTGAATCACAGCCACCAGACGTGGCACTTGGCCACGGTGACCCAGCTGGGACTTAGGGAGTCTGGGCACAGAGATGTGAAGGAAAAACCCTGAATTCAAGGAGAAAATGGGTCTGGCTGCTCCCAGGCTTGGATATTCCCATGGGATCTGAGCCACCTTGAGCCGGAGAGCTCATTGCTCCATCCCATGTGGCTGCTGCGTGCAGAGGAGGCAGAGAGGCAGCTTCAGACATGGGAGGGCAAAATGCTGAGGGACTCATGGAGTCACCTGCACAGGGACATCAGGAATCACGTCAGGAGGAGGGAGCTGTGGGCCTGATCCCTGGCCAGCACCCTGGGCTGTGGAAGCAGCTCCATCTGGGAGCCCTTGCCTCGTTTTAAACGGAGGTGATCTCTGGAAGCACACGAGATCCATCTGATTTGTAATCTAATCTTCAAGTGACATTCATGGCATGGGAACTGTTTTCCATGGAAACCTATCTGCAGGAGGACATCCATGCCAGATGCCTTGATTTAATCAGCTCACATAAAATCCTAAGTTACATTTAAACTTCTGACCTGGGCTAACCAGATCGGGCACTTCAAAGCTGGGTGAAGCATTTTTCATGCCAGAGAAAAGAACCATGAAATCTCCAGAGTTGGAAAGTATCCACAAGGATCATCCAGTCCAACTCCTGGCCCTGCACAGACACCCCAACAATCCCACCCTGTGCATCCCTGAGAGCATTGGCCAAACACTCCTGGAGCTTTGGCAGCAGGAGTGAGGCCATAACCATTCCTTTGGGATCCTGTTCAGTGCCCCAGCAGCCTCTGGGGGAAGAGTTTTCCCTCAAGCTGGATGGACACCATAGCTGGGAGCCGAAGTGAAACTCCAGCCAAGGCTTCCCAGTGAATTCTGTGCTGGTTCAGAGTGAGATGATGCATTTTCACCATGTCTCTGTGGCACTTGGAATGCTCTCTGGTGGGAAGCAAGCACAAACCTGCAGCACAGAGCTCAGTGTTACAGAAGTCTGAATGCACAAAACCCCTCTAACTCTCCTAATTTTGTCTTTGGATAGCATAGAAGTATGGGATTTATGTTTACCTGCACCTTTTGGCCCTTCTGGATGCACAGACACATCCACAGGGCGAAGAGGAACAAGGTTCCCAGCAATAGGAACAGTAAAACTTCCTGGCCTTGTTTGCGTTGGCACACCAGCTTTTGCTGACATCTTTGCATCCTTCACAGTCCACGATGCATGAAATATCCCGGGTTATCACTGAGCTGAAAGCTGATGGATCCAACCCAAAGTTCATTGAACACCCAGCGAGAACAACTCCCAGCAAGAGGGACCAGACACTGTCTCAGGCTGCTGGGTTAAAAATAGTTCTCAATTGTCAGATTTCGCAGCTGGCTCTGTCTGAGTGATGGCCCATGGCAAGGGATGGGGTGAAATGGGCTATAAGGTCCCTTCCAGCCCAAATCCCTCCGGGATTCCTTAATGCTTTAGCTTGAATAAAGTTTTCACTAATGGTGCTTGGTAACTAAAGGACCTGATATGGAATGGAACTTAGGACAACTGGGAATTTGTGCTTTCAAAATGGTATTTATAGGATTGATTGGTTGCTTTGATGAAGGTAAAGCCCTGAACCCCTATAAACAACAGTCTTGCAGTGTATTTATTATAAAGCCAAATTCTTTTCTAGATCAGTGAGGTGGACCTGGACGTGAATGTCCAAGTGCCACGAGCAAGGACACCTCCCACTATCCCAGGTTGCTCCAAGACCCATCCAGCCTGGCCTTGGACACTTCCAGGGATCCAGGGGCAGCCACAGCTTCTCTGGGCACTCTGTGCCACAGCCTCAGCACCCTCACAGGGAGGAATTTCTTCCCAATATCCCATTAATCTTGCCCTCTGGCAGTGGGAAGTCATTCCCTGTTTCCTGTCACTCCAGGCCCCTGTAAAAAGTCCTTGTATGAAGATAAGATCAAATGGATAAAAATTCCAGAAGCTGCTCCCACACTGATATAAAATGTTCAATAGCTAAAATTTTCCCCCCCTGAAAATACTCTTTTTGGGTAAAAACAGCATTTTGTGGGAAGTGAAACAAAGGATGAACCTATTAATACATTCCAACTGCAAACAAAAGCAGGCTCAGAAAACACCCACAAAACAATCCCCGTGCCTCCTAAATCTCCTGTGCCTCCAACGAGTACCACAGGCTCACAATGCCGTGAGTGACACCACAACATGGGGCTAACAGCACTCAGTGCTCTTAAAACCATTTCTTAATTTAACTTCCAATTTATGGAGGCATTTTACCATCCTTCAACTCTCATTTTCTCTGAGGAAACGCAGGCCCCGCTTTGCAAAACGTTCAAATCAATGGATGTCGCCAAATTATTAAAATTAAAGGCAAGTGCAGGGTTGGCCAAGCAGATCATGGCTGGAGCCCAGCTTCCCAAATTCCCCGAGCAGCTTTCAGCTGATTGTGGAAAGGCGCCATCAGAGGCAATGCCGTGTCTGCAAGCATCACCTCACCCTGGTATGTTTGGAAAGCTCATGGAAAGGCTGTGCCACGGGGAGGGGAGAGTGTACACATCGTTCATCATCCCCATGCCTTTGGGGGGATGGCTGGAGCTATGAAACAACACTGTCCTGCTCCATCCTACCCATCCTGCCTTTATTTATCTCTCCGTGCTGGATTGTGGAATCACAGTGTTGGAAGAGATCCTAAAACCTATCTTGTTCCGCAAGCACCTTCCACGAGGTTGCTCCAAGCCCTGTCCAGCCTGGTTTTTCTCGGCTTGGAGTTTTTAGAGCCTTTTTAGGAGCAAGGCCGTGGTGGCACACGTGGACTCCTGGCCAGGCATGCTCAGGCTGGCTGAGTTTCTGTTGGAAAGCTCTGCTGTGCCTCTCACAAACACCAGATGCTCCACGCTGGGGAAACAAAGAGCACTTTCCTGTAAACAACAGCACATTGCAGCTCTCTCCCAAGCACGAACAATGGAAACAAAAAAAAAAAAAACAAAAAAGTGAAAAGAGGTGGAAAACAGAACGGCACACGTGTGTCGGGGAGGGGGGAGAAGTGCTGGATACAGAGGGAAGAATGGGAAAAGTGCTGGATGCAGGTGGGAGAATGAGGCTGCAGCCTCCTGTCACTGTGCAGGGCTGGGGGCACAGGGCTTGGGGAGCCACTGCCCTCTCCATAGAATCCCAGAAAGTTTGGGATTTGGAAGAGACCTTAAAGCTCATCCCATCCCACCCCCTGCCATAGGCAGGGACACCTTCCACTATCCCAGGTTGCTCCAAGCCCTGTCCAACCTGGCTTTGGACACTTCTGGGGCAGCCAGAACCTTTCTCTTCTTTTTCTTCCACAACTTTTTTCTTTCTTTTTCTTCATGGCTGCAACTTGCAGGGGTCAGAGAGCTCCTCTGGGAGGGAAGACAAGCCTGAAGGAGCTGATGGGGAACAACAACAACAAGTTAAATCATTTGGGGCTTCCCCAGCAGCACCTGGGCAGAGGGAATAACAGATCCTAGAGGAAATGCTTTGAGCCTGCCAGAGATTTGGTCAGTTCTCATAGCCCAGAGTGAATATTTGGGCACCATACAGTGCAAGAAGAAATCTTTTCCTTGCTGCTGCAGATCTCAGAATGAGATAAACGAGTGTGAGTAATAAGGGACATGTTGAAATGCTGTTATATAAAGCAAAGACAGGCTCACAGGTGAGTCTGTCACACAGGAAATTCAGTGAGAGGTGATCAGAAATCCCAGCCTGTCTGTCCTGGAGGGGACAGGGAAATAACATACAATTCCTTTAAATGATGCCACATTTATTGTCCCCAAATTAGCAGCTCAGACATACAGATCTCTCCCATTTGATGATGAATCTCCAGTTCCAAGCTGCAGCACAGAGATGCTGTCACTGACCTGTGGGTACCAATTTGGGGTGGCCTGAGGGGAGATGCATGGAGAGGCGGGGGGGAAACATTCCAAATTAGAGGAATCTGGAGGCTGGAGATGTTAAAATTTAAGATTAGGGCTTGTTTGGCTTTTTTTCATCACTTTTCTTCCATCATCATTTTCTTCCAATTTAGGAAAAACCCTGGTTTTGCCTTCAGAGGAAATGCTGGCATCAGATCAGACAAACATCTCCCACGTGAAAAAATCAGGAATCCCAAAAAAGGGACAGTGCCCTCGCCTGGAGGCAGCTGCAGGGACTAAATCCTCAGGTACACCTGCTAATCCTCAGGGAGAACAGAGCAACCATCAGAAGCTCTTGCAGCTTAAGCTTGCAGGGAGTTTTCCAGTGAAAATGCCACAGAATAAAAAAGCTAAGTTAGAAGAATCAAAATATTTTGAGGAATTACATCAACTTGCATGCCAAGACAAACTGAGGAGCTGCCTTTCCAGAGCTACCAAGGGAGCAGGAGCAGAAATGAAAGCCCTCCTCAGGCTGGTGTGAGGGTGGAAAAACTTCAGGATGCCCTGAAAATCTCCGCGGGGGTGGCAAGGCAGGAGCTGGCATTGGCGCTGTCCCTGTAACCCCCGGCAGGGACCGCGGTTCTCCGGCCCCCTCCAGTGGCTACAGAACAGGGAGAGGCCAGCAGGATGCAGGCTTTCCCAAATCCAGAGCCACACTCCGTGCACTTGCACTGGAACATCTTTATTGGGCTGCACGTGGATCCAGGCTCACCACGGGAGCCTCCCTGTGCACTCAGGTCTCATCCTGCTGCTGTCCACAACCATCTGACCCTGGGAAAAGCTAACAGGCACTGACCGGCACTTCTGGAAGTGGGATTTTGTCCCCCCTGTTGTGTCTTGCCACAGTTTCCTTCACTGGAAGAGGAAGGGCTAAAGAGGTGCTGTAACTCCAGGGCTGGTTTGGGGTAAAAAGGGCTTTACTTGACTTCAGGGACTGAAAAACAAGAAACAAAAAAAACCTCGAAGTAAACTAAAACAACCACTTTAACCCAACAGATGCCGTTCCCCCGCCTTTTGCAAAACTCCCAAAGAGCAGGAAATGATATTTGGATCCCAGCTACCAGCATTCCATGCCCTGCAAATCCTCCCCTAGCAACAAAGACAAGAAAGCCAACATAAAAGAACAGCTTTGGATCAGCTTGGCTTCTTCCAGATCTGGTTTGGTTCTTCAAGCATTTCCCATATCTTGTTATCCCATCCCATCCCAGCTTCCAGCAAGGCCACACAGCACACACTTTATATATTCTGCACAAATAGAATGGGCATTTTTCAAAGGATGGGATGTAAACTGCAGCAGTGTCTAATTTGCCACCTATAACTTCACAAAATTCAATTTTTTCTCAAATTATCTGAGCTTGCCCCATGGACAACACAGAAAAAAACATTTTTACAGATGGAAATGCTTTGCTACATAGGAGAGAATAGTAAAGTCCAAGTTAAGGCAAAAAGAAATGCTGTTTATATAGTGTGAAAGGATATAAATGCACATATTATTTAGATTTCATGCTGGAAGACTGTTGTTTCCTAAATTTAAAAGGACACAGGCAAGCAGAGGATGTAGGGTTTGGCCCTATAGAACAGAGCACCAGCCCGTGAATATCATTTATCTATTTTAAGATTCATTATTATCTCTCTACAGTGAAAATTCCAATTTTTCTATGTATTAAACCAGCTTAGCAAAGCCAGGTTTAAGTAGCCTCAGCAACCAATCTCCACAGAGACTTCATTCCAACAGAATTCTGTGCATTTTTATCTTAATTTCCTGTGAGTTGTCCCCAAGCTGGACTCATTTCAGGCCCTTAAGCCAAAGGTTTAATAGACCTTTTCCAGAGGCAAAGATGGAAGTGAAGATGGAAGTGAAGATGGAAGTTGGATGGATGATCCAAGCGCTCCAAAGCTTTGATTCTGGACATCTCCAAGTCACTGACAAACCTCAAGCTGGCTTGCCACTGGGCTGGGAGAACCATCCTTAGAACTGGACAGATCCATGGTCAGGGGAATCCTTTGGATGGGATCTCTAATTAGTATTGTAATGGGCTTAGCGTTAATTACAGACTGGACTTCCACCAAGCACTGAGTGGAGTCGATTCTCTCCATTTCTTTGGGCCACCCTCCATCATCCACACCATGGCATTTCACTGTAGCTCATTCCAGGTGAAATCCCAGATTGTCAAACCACTATCCAGAGGGTGGCTGGGCACTGGAACAGGGAATAGTCACAGCCTCAGGGCTGCTGGAGCCCAAAGAGTGTTTGGACAACACTCTCAGGATGGGGTTGTTGGGGTGTTTGTGCAGGGCCAGGAGCCAGACTGGATGATCCTTGTGGGTCCTTCCAGCTCTCTCCACATCCATCCTACCGCCTTCACCCCAGCTGGGTGCCCCATTTACAAACCAGGTAAAAATCCACAGGGAAAAGCTGACCCCAAAAGCCATTCCCGTGGCATTTTCTCAAGACAACCCATGTCATTTTCTGCCTCCCCACACTGGAGAGCACAGGGAGCTCCTGCAAACCATTATGGATCCCCCAGCAAGGTGCCAAGAGGCTTTACAACCTGTTTGCATCTCCCAGGCATGTTCACACCTCTATAAAGCCAGTGCACGACTCGCAGGGAAGGCGCTGCCAGCACCAGGAAAACCGAAACCAGCTGCAGGCCTGGGAAGGGAATGGTGCAGAGCTGCCCCTCCTCACCTGCCCACAGCTCCACATCCACTGCATCTCACCTGGAGAGGGTCTGGAAATATCCTCTATGCTGGTTTGCTTTGCATTTATTTATGCATCTGGGAAAAGAGTATTTTGTAACAGGTGTCAAGGCCTAGGGGTAAATCCATAGTCCAGGGATGGGGCTTGGAGCAACCTGCTCTAGTGGAAGGCTTGGAACTAGGTGAGCTTTAAGGTCCCTTCCAACACAAACCAGTTTGGGATTCTCTGCTCTTTTAGGTCACATGTGGAAAAATACCTTTGCCAGCTGCATGAGCATGGGAAGAAGAGCTAGCAAAGAAAAATTATGCAAAAAATACACTTATAACACATGGACTTTACTTGAATCAATAAAATAAAAGCAAGTACCAATTATCACCTGAGATTTTTTCCCAAGATCCTGAGGCACCATCATCTCTATCTTATAAGGCTATTTTAACAATGATTCCTCTACACTGACCATGTCACTGGCTGATCCTGAGATCCCAGCAAAAGGCTCTTGGCTTCCTGCAGAATGACTTTTCTGGCAGCTTGTGGCATGAAGAGGCACTGGAAATCAAAGGAGCCCAGGCTGCTGGATGCAACATTGTAATTAGGAGCACAAAATCTCCCAACACCTCAAAAAAACCCTTTTTTCTCCCTTTTCTACAATGCAAACAAAACAGACTTGTTAAATGGATTTGGGGAGGGTTTTCTGTGGTCTTACAATAGGATGTGGAGTAAAATGTAAGTAGGAACTTCTGGTTTTATGTGCTGTGATGGGAAAAGAAAGCAAGTAGGAACACTTTCCCCACACAGAAATGTCACAGAGACCCCAAGTGTGTGTGACACAGATCAGTAACAGAGGTTACACATTTGCCAACAGCTACAGGATATATTGTATTTACTCCAGCAACACCCACACACGTTTAGCAGCCTCTCCCCAGGGAGATAAGACACACGGAATCACTGCACCCTAAATCCAGAGGGAAAAAAACCACAGGAGCAGGGAATTTATGTGCACTCCATGAGCAACACTGGGGAAAGGGGCAGGAGTGGCACCTGGCTTTGGCAGGGCACTCCTTCACCAAGTCACACTGTCCCCAAAAGCAGCCAGCCAGTCGCCCTTCAGCTGTTTTCGTGGAGTAAAAATTGTTTAATGGGGTCTGGGATTGGAAGGCTATGGATCAGCTCCAGGCGGGATTTGCCAAGTGTTCTCCGCACAGCTATGCGGCACAGAGACAAGAGGCTCCGGGTGCGGCCTGCAAGGAAAAACACAGGCAAGAATTACTGGGGAAAGAGAGAGGGAGAACAGCAACGCTGAGGAGAGCTGAGTGAGCACAAACCCTGCCTTGTGGGGAGGCCAAAAGTCGGGGATTTGGAGCAGGGAGAGCTGCCACATGGGCAGGCTGGAAGGGCCAGCTGGAGGCTGGATGGGCTTGTGAGCATGGAGGCCATGGCTGCCAAGGCCACAGCAGGATCTGAGGGAAGGGCTGGAGCTGTGTCAGGGAGGGTCAGATGGAGATCAGGGAAAAGTTCTTCCCCCAGAGGGTGCTGGGCACTGAACATTTTAAAATTTTTTAATTATATGGATTTTATTTTTCTCCCACCCACCCCTTGGGAAACAACAGCACTGACGGCCAGCTGAGGCCTTGTCCCAACTTTCTTTTGAGGTCTTTCTTTGAGTCCCTGGAAAGCTCTTCCACCACAGGGACAAGAGGATGGTGGTGCCCATGGTGATTCAGGAACTGGACCTCTATAGCACCACTCCATTATCACACATGCTCCACCTGAGGAGTCCCATTTGCCTCCTAAACCCAGGCCAAGGGGAAGCCACCTGCTCCAGCTTATGTGAACCTCTCAGCAGAAGTCCAGGCAGACTTAAAAACCAAGCACATGCAAAGCTGAGTAACCTGGGGCTGTGAGTTGCACCCCACAGCCTGAATCCCTTGGAAATTTTGCTGAAGATCGAGAGGGAAACCCCACTTCCACCCCTGGTGTGAGGCTGTGGCCTTCACCAGGTGGGTTTCTGAGGTGCTGCACTTTTTCCCACATTTTTTCACCCTCATCTGAGTTTCCTCCTGCCCCTTTTCACCACCATTTGCAGCTTTCCTTCCCAAGTAGCCTGTCCAGACTAAACTCCCTCATGGATTCAGATCCCAGGATCACACAGGAATGGTGTTTTCCTCCTGCCCCTTTTCACCACCATTTGTGGCTTTCCTTCCCAAGCAGCCTATCCAGACTAAACTCCCTCATGGATTCAGATCCCAGGATCACACAGGAACAGTTGGGACACACATGTGTGGCTCTGGAGAACTGGATGTCAATGGTGATGCAGAGCTGCAAAGCCCAGATCGGACAGGAACCCTGAGCCTTGCCTCAGGCTGCTGAGGACATGGGTAGGCAATGGAAAAGAGTTGGGAAAGGTGAAAATGGCAGAGGTTGGGCTGCTGAAGGACTCAGGAGGGAAAACACTGCATGAAGGTACAAAATGCAACAGGGGAAAAACAGGGAGTCATTATTGCTTCGTTTATCAGATCCTTGAAATGAGGACAGCAACACCCACCCCACCACCTCCTGAGCCAAAGAGCTCTCCCAGATCCAGAGCCCCACTCACCCCTGGCTTCTTTGAACACCTCCAGCGCCTCGGGGTTGACCTTGACCCTCCCTGCAGCCTCTCCTCCCAGGGCCTCCACCTTGACGAGGTTGAGGTCGGCTCCAAAGTCCACGAGGAGCCGGACGAAGTCGGGCTCGCAGCCGTGCCGCAGCACAGCATCCAGCACGCACACGGGCGAGCCCCGCGAGAAGCCCTGCACGTTGATGGGCCCGCAGCAGTTGAAATCCGGGTTGGCTCCCGCCTGGAGCAGCAGGCGGAAGCAGGGCAGGTTGTGGTAGGCAGCGCTGATGTACAGGGGGCACACCACCAGCGTGGTGAGAGGCCGCAGAGCCTGCCCGGGGCCGCGCGGGGCCAGCTGGTGGTTCACGTCCACGTCCGCGCCGTACCTGGGTGAGCAGAGGTGGGAGGGATGGTTGGGAATGCTGAGGGATGAGGCTGAAGGAGAGGGAGGACCTCTGGAGCCAACCCATCCCTACCCTCAGATGGGTCTGAGTGAGGACAACGTGTCCAGCACAGCCCCCACTCAGCAAAGCTGTTTCCCTGCTCAGGATTTGGAGAGAGGAGGAACAGCAACATCCTTGCCCCCTTGATGTCCATGTACCACATGTTGGGTTTGCATGGCCAGGTTTTGGGAGTGGAGGGCTAAAGAGGTGGCTTCCCCATCCCCACGTTGGATGAGAGGGAAGAGGTAGAGCAAGCTTGGCAAGGATGAGGGAGGGGTGGCGAAGGTGTTTTTTAAGATTTATTCCACCTCTCATTATCCTGCTCTGATTTTATTAGGAAAAAATTAAACTGATACCTCCAAGTCTGTTTTGCCCATGATGGTAATTAGTGAGTGATCTCTCCCCTTCTTTATCTCTCCCATTCCTTATCTCAACCCAGGAACCTTTTGTTGTATTTCCTCTCCTCTCGTGTCTTGGCACCAGGAATGGCTGAGCCCTGAGCCAGCACCACGTAATGCTGGATGCTAACGAGCTGCCTGGGGAGCAGAGATGTTTCCAGATGATTCCACTGAAGAGGGATGGTGAAATAACCTCCCCACCAGGAGAGAACGAGCCAAAAAAGCAATGCAGCCAATCGATCCCAAACAGCGGGGAAATGGAAACAGCAATCTGCACCCCACAGCGAAACATCCATGACAAAACCCTGCTCCTGAAGGAGCTGGAGGGCTGGAATCTGCTGGAGATTCCCTCAGGCAGAGGGGACAGTAATTCCACCTACCTCCCATGCAGCTTGGGTGGCAAGGTGGAAGCCAACACAACCCCTAAGGTTTCAATTGCAAAGCCCTGTCCGTTCTACCCACTGAGGGAGAAAAGGTTCCTTCACCCACCAATCCCCCTCCCCTGATTGCAAACTGAGCACTCAGAGAACTAGATTTTTCCTAAGATGATAGCATTATATTCCTTTCAGGAGTTCATAAAACGAAGAAAAATACCTGGAGACAAATCCTGCCTCAAAGCAGGCACAGTTCTCACCAAAACCAGCGGGGACTGCTCCCTATCCAGCAAATATTTAACCAAATCCTTTGGTTCTGAGGATGGGAAGAGTCTCATGTAAATTAAGCACACCCAGAACAAGGGATGAGAGACTCTTCTAAGGGCTGCAAATGGCACAAAGTGTATTTTTCCCCCTTAAAATCAGATTACACAAGCATTTGGACAGTTACCCACGCTGCTGGGGAACTTCCATAGGGCTGTTGGAAGGCCACTGCCTCCTGAGCAGAAAGAATGATACCCCTTCATTTCAGCCCTTTTTATCCCCATTACTACCATCAAAATTCTCAGTGGAAACCCTCAACTCAAAGCAAACCCCCAAATTTTACATTAACCAGTCAGGCATGTACCTGAGGCATGGGGGTGATCTGGCAGCTCTCTTTTCCCAGTTTTAGCCTGGCAAAAGGATCCTCTCATCTTTGCCACCCTCAGTTCCACTGCAGGTAGCACTGGATACCACCATAGTATGATCCCAAATTATGAGGAATGTCATTTATTACGTATTAGAACTCAAAGTATTACCCTCAGCCTCCTATTAAAATGGATCTCCACTCCATAGCTACGTGTGGATTTACTATTCATGGATGGGATTTCACCTCTTGCTTAGTCCAGCAGTGGTAGGAAAGCTCAGGGATCCCAATGTGCTCCCACAGGATTTTCAAACCAGGTGATGTTTAGACACCTGCAGCAAACCTGACTGGTTTCAGGCTCTTTCAAAATATTCCCCCCTATCTCAGGAAAAGTGTCTTCCTCATTGCACTCCCCCTTCCAAATCCTTTAGATCCAACATTTTAAAAATCTCTGTGACATAAAGGCTGCATTTTTCACTAAGTAACTCTGCACAGATCTGTGAAATCCCTGCTCCAAGATATTTGAAATTTTGGGCAATCTGACAATTTGGTATTAGCTTAGCAGCCTTGGGAGAGACATTGCCTAATAAAAAGAGATTGGACAAACTCCAGTTAATTTTTAATCCTGAAAGTTTTCCAAAATCTTGCTTTTAATATTGCTGGCGAGGTATCCCAAGGAGCAGACACATAAATCAAGGCATCAGCTCTCCCTGTGCTGCTGAAATACCATTTGCTACATTTCACCCTGCCTGGGTGGAGAGATCAGGGGAGATTTTTGGGAATGCAGCGAGTTGAACTCTGCATCAACAAGCCTGTGCTGATGGGAACATCCTCCTCTCAGTTTGTTGGACACGGAGCAAGGAGGGGGGATTGTCTCCCCTTCCTTCTCCTTGCCAGCTGCCTCAAAGCTGCACTTGTAGGAAAATTCAAAAGAAAGGAAGAAAATCCCTAAGGATTTTGAATTTTTTCCTATTCAAATCCTTTTCTTATTTTCTAGCATTTGAGGTCATCAAAGGGATTCCTTCGATTTCTTGTCTTTCACTCTTTCTCTCCAAACTGTGTGTTTTCCCATTCTGATCCCTTATTATTTGGCATCCATGGCCCACATAGTCGTCCAGCATGATCCCTTGGACAAAAATCTTCCAATTTAAAAAGAGGAATAATCAGGGCATGCCACAGAAGGAGCAAATCAAATTCCCACAACCTCCTGCTACACCACTCCCTGCTGGTGCTGCCAAGGGAGTTTCCTGAGGGAAAACCCAGCACAAAGGGAAGTTCTTCAGGGGAATCCACCTCCCTCATAACTCCAGTCAGGGGCACGGTGGAAGGTTTGGATCTGACTGGATGGTGAGCTCAGAAATGAAGACTCCTCTCTCGGGCTTGGATTAGGCACACAGGTCACACAGCATGGCCAGGTGACAGGGAATGCAAGGATCCCCACTCTCCCTCCTCTCCAGCTCAACAGATGTGCAGGCTATGACCAGGCAAGGAGGGAAGGGATCCCAAAAGGAGCAGGAAAAGGGAGAGCCACCCATGCCCAGCCCCTCGTGGCCGCAGCTCTGACCTGATGAGCTCCCGCAGGATGTCAGCGCGTCCCACCCGCGCCGCGTGGTACACTGGGGTGCTGCGGTGGTGCCGGCTGCCGTTGGGATCAGCGCCGGCCTCCAGCAGGATCTTGGCACACTCCAGGTGCCCGTTGACCACGGCCACGTAGAGGGCAGTCTGCCCCTTGACGTCCACCAGGTCGATCTCAGCCCCTTTCTGCAGCAGGAAGTCGACACAAGGCCCGTGGCCGGCGGTGGCCGCGATGCGCAGCGGGGTGCAGGGCAGCCACCCGCAGCACCACACCGACTTCTCGTTGATCCGGCTGCATTCGGGGGGAAATGTGGAGTTAGAGAAGCCCCCATTCCCTCGAGGAGGGTGCTCCCTGGAAGTCTGGGCACTGCCCAGGCTCCCCAGGGAATGGGCACAGGCCCAAGGCTGCCAGAGCTCCAGGAGCATTTGGACAGCACTCTCAGGGTGGGATTGTTGGGGTGTCTGTGCAGGACCAGGGCTTGGACTGGATGATCCTTGTGGGTGCTTTCAACTCAGGATAAGATTCTCTGATTTTTGGCACTTTACAGCAGCCCCAGAAAGCTCCTGTCAATGCCTCACAGGTGCTGCCTGTTGATAGCCAGAAGTTATGGCATGAAGCAGGGCAGTGCTCAGATGATGGGCTTCAGTTGTCTCAGGGGCTGCACACAAATCCTGCCTTAAAAATCACCTATTAAAAATAAAAAACTCTCCCTTTTGTCCCTTTTAACAGGGAGATACCCCAAACTGGTAGCCTAGAGAAGCTGTGGCTGCCCCATCCCTGGAAGTGTCCAAGTCCAGGTTGGACAGGGCTTGGAGCAACCTGGGATAGTGGAAGATGTCCCTGCCCATGGCTGGGGGTGGAACTGGATGGGCTTTGAGGTTCATATCTACCTCCAAATTCAAAGACATTGCTTCTCTGCTGACTCCATCACCTGTGGAATGGTGCTGTGGGTCAAACTCTGCTTTTTCCTTAAAAAAAAAAATCTCAGACCAAGAGTGCCAAAAGCCCCAGCTGCCCAGGTAGCAGAGAGAAAGGCTGGCTCATTCTAATTTTTTGCTGAAATAACACCTTTTTTTTTGAGGCTGGGAGACATTTAACACTCTAAGCAGATTTCTCCATGGTGCAGGGAAATTAATTAACTATCCCCACAGTCACAGGGTTAGCACTGGGCAGATTTTGTGACATGGGGTGTTTCAGGTTTATAGTTGATTGTAATCCCTTTTGCATGTTTTATCCATTATCCCTAGGCTCCCATTTTCCTGGTATCACATTCCTGTCCTGATCTGAAAAGAGTTCATGCACAGCTGTCACAGGCTCACAAGCTGGTGTGAGATTTGCCTCCTGGGAAACCAGGGGAATGATCTGGGGGAAAGCAGAGCATCCTCCCACCCTGACACCTCTCCCATAAAAACCCCTGGATCCCTGGAAGTGTCCAAGGCCAGGTTGGACAGGGCTTGGAGCACCCTGGGATAGTGGAAGATGTCCCTGCCCATGGCTGGAGGTGGGATAAGATGAGCTTTAAGGTCCCTAACAACCCAAACCATGCTATGAAAAAACGGGGTGAGATGGGAGTCCCCAAAAGGAGCAGGCTGTGGGGACAGCAAGAACATCCTAGGAGAAACCTCTCCCAAAAAAAACGGGGTGAGATGGGAGTCCCCAAAAGCTGCAGGCTGTGGGGACAGCGAGCAGAACGCCCTGACACCTCTCACAAGAAAAAGGGATGAGGTCGGGGTCCCCAAAAGGTGCCACTGTGAGGAGGGCGAAGGGAGCATCCTCCCTGACACCTCTCCCATAAAAACCCTCATCCCTGGAAGCGTTCCAGGCCAGGCTGGACGGGGCTTGGAGCAACCTGGGATAGTGGAAGGTGTCCCTGCCCGAGGCAGGGGTGGCACTGGATGCTCTTTAAGCTCCGTGGGAAGCGGGTGGGATGCGGGTCCCCGGAGGCTGCGGGGGGAGCTGGCAGGTGGCCGGGCCGTGTCCCCAGGGCTGCACCCCCACCTCTGGAAGCTCTCGTCCTGCAGCAGGCTGCGCAGGGTGGGCAGGTCCCCCACGAAAGCCGCGTCGTGCAGCCGGGTGTCCTCGCAGTGCTCCAGCGGGTGGTCGCAGAACTGCTCCCGCAGCCATTCCTTCAGGTTGCGACCTGCGCTGGAGACAGGGACACCTCGGGATGAGCCCTGCGGCCGCGGGTGACCCCGCTGTCCCCTGTCCCCTCCCGGCACGGCCACCCCCGGGACCCCCCTGCCCACGGTACCTGCCCGGGGCTGGCGGGTCCCCGCCCTCCGCCATCGCGCCCCGCCGGCCGCGCTCGCCCTCCCTCCCTCCGTCCCTCCTTCCCGGCCTGATTGGCGCCCGATCGCTTCCTGCTCCGCGTTAAGGTGGATTCTCCCGGCTGGCCCCGGCGGTCCGGCGGCGCTCCGCAGCCTCTCCTCCTTCAGCTGCCCGATCCCGCCCCGGGCACGGCCGCTCCGGCATCCCGGGCTGTTTTCCTCCGGGAATCGCGGCTCCCTCCTCCGGCTGCGGGACGAGCGGGGCTGGGATGCTCGCCCGTGATGGGCGGAGGGACACGGAGGGGCTGGGAGCTGGGATGGGGATCGGACAATGTCCCGCAGCTTTATGGGGTCATATCGTCCCAGTTTCTGGTCATTCTCCTGATCGTATCTCGGTTTTCCCGCAGCGCAGCTTCCGGGATCTTCTCTTGGAAGCGATCCATAAGCATCATCCAGTCACCCCAACAATCCCACCCTATCGCTGACAGCATTGTCCAAACACTCCTGGAGCTCTGGCAGCCTCAGGCTGTGCTCATTCGCTGGGGAGCCTGGGCAGTGCCCAGCACCCTCTGGGGGAAGAAATTTTCCTGATATCCACCCTAAACCTCCCCTGGCACAGCTCCAGCCATTCCCTCGAGTCCTGTCCCTGGTCACAGGGAGCGGAGACGGGAGCTGTCCCTTGGGAGGAATATGCAGTCCATGAGGAGGTCTCCTCTCTCTCCTCCTTCTTTTCTTCCCCAGAAAAACAACCTAAGTGCCCTGAGCTGTTCTTCATCCCTTCACCATCTTCATTCTCTCTATTCCCGTCACCATCTTCATGGCATTTCTTTGGACACTAATGGCTTTATATCCTTATTACTGCTCTCTGAGCATTGGAAACATCCCCTCAGCTCCTGAGTGCACGTTTTGGAGTCACCAGTGCCAGCAGGGAATGGTGGTGATCCATCCATCCCCACTCCTGCTGCTCCGGGGCAGGATATCCCTCCACAGACACCAGGCTCTGGCTGCAAACACAGTTTCCTGCAACTCTTATAATTTGGGCTCGAGGAACACGGAGGAGAGAGGCACAATCTGCAAATCGAACCCATTCCCTTTGCCTGCTGGAAGATCAAAAGGAGAATGGGATTGATGGGAATTTCAGATCCACTAGCACTGCCACCTTCCCCTGCCTGCAGCCCTTCTGCCACTGGATGAGGCAAACCCAGGGCCAGGAATTCCTTCCTTGGTTTCTAACCCAAATTTCCAGCTCTGTGTGCCCCACTCCATGTCCACTCCCAGGCAGGGATGCAGCCATGCACATCCCAGTTCCCTGCTGCATCCCTTACACATTTAGTGGGAATACTTTTCATGAGCTCCTCCAGCTCCAGTGCAGCAATGGGGGCTCATCCAGAGGAAGAAACATGTTGGTCCATGGACTTTTTTTTTTTTTAATTTAGAGCTTACTCTTCTCTTCTCCCCCAGGGAAAGTGTGGGCAGGCGAGAAAGGGGAGCAGAGGATGCAGCACTGGTTACTTGCAATATATCCCTGAGGACAAAGCAGAGCCCTAGAGAGGAATAAAGGGATGGATAAACAGGGCAGACAAAGCTGGAGTTGCTCATGGTTCGAGGTTCCTTCAGTTCTTGCTGCAATGAAGGCAGAAAGTCCTAACATACCATATCTCACTATATTTTCCAGGCATTTACCTCCTGAACCAGAACTTTTCCTCTCCTTTTTTCTTTTCTTTTCCTTAAATGCTCATGAAAAGCTGCCCATCCCAAGTTGTCCTGACAAGTTCTGTACCGTCGTGGTGAGAGGGAGTGCCTGTGCAGACTCAGCCTCCAGCTCTGGGAAGTTAAGATGTTGAAGAGAAATCCCACCGGGAAATGCTCTAAACTCCAGTGGCATGAGACAGCAGATCCAGACAAACTGGGTTCTGCTGGCTCACTCTCCTGAAGGATATTACTTCCAGAGCCTTTCCCTGCCCATGCCCAGCACCCAGAGGGAGAAGCAGCCAGGGCAGGTGGGCTCACCTGGCCCCCCTTCCCTCCATGTCACCTGTGTGATATCCATGGGTGGCCTTTCCAGGCTGCTGTGCTGATCCCAGCCTGCCTGGAAACCAATCCACACAGAAACTGGAGCCTCCAGGAAGAGGTTTCCAGCATCTAAAAATAGCCACTTCTCCAACACAGCCAACACATGCTGGCTCACCCGTTAGGCAAGACCTGTTCTCCAGCTCCTAACCCTGAAGCACTGGGGGAAAAAAAAAACAAACCTAAAATTCAACAAACAAACAAATCAATAAATAAAGGAAATAAAACTCCTCCTGGTGCTCCAGAGGATCCCTCAACCACCCCTCCACATTCACCAACATTTCCCACTGCCCCTCCAGAGCAGATGCATCCTCCCACTCACCATCCTCTCCCAACCATGCTCCTCCTGCTCCAAACAAAACAAAGACTTCACCCATCCTGCTCCTGAAAAGAGAGTTCTGGATCCCCAGATAGGAATCTGCCCATCCACTGGGGCCCCACCAGAGTCCCTTCCCCACAGGACCGACTTTCCTTCCTTCCTTCCTTCCTTCCTTCCATCCATCCATCCATCCATCCATCTCCCACACCACTGGAGAAACTCTGTCTCACCTGAACATGGCCAAGGTGCAGAGAGGGGGCAGGAGGTGAACTCCTGTTAATCCACTGATTTACTCCCTGGAATGAAGCCAGTGGTTGCATTTCGTGCCAGACTGAGAAGAAAATGCATCTCCCTCTCTCTCTCATTCCTGGATAAACATGGACATCTTGGGAGTTTTGCCTAAAAAGGACAATGATTTATACCTGGTGCTAAAACCAGTGGTTAGTCCCACCACAACCACCACCTCCAACGCCCTTTTCCAGGGGCACCACACCTTTTAAATCCAGTCAGGTTCCTCCCAGACCTTCCAAGCAGCAGAAGAAAGGCTGCATTATGAAATACTTTGAAATTGTAACTGCTTCACAGTAACAGGGTCACAGTCAAGGAAAAGAAAGAAAGGAAGGGGAAAAAAAAAATGCCGTGACCAGAAGTGTAATTCACGCTTAGCTCAGTCCATAAAACTTCTCCCTGCCTGGATGTAAGCCATGGGCTTGGATTTGTAGTGAACTCTTCAGTGAAGTTGCCCTAGTGATAAATGCATCTGTGGGGAAAAAGGTGGGGGGAAAAAGATCCCTCATCCCCCTGTTTTTAGCACAGCTCAACATTTTTTCTGGGGAATTCGTGTAGTTTCTGAAGTGGACATGAAGATGTGCATTAAAAACAGAAAACAGGGATGAGACATGGCAGGAGAATTGAATTCCAACATCCAGGATGTCATTAGGACTGGGGCTGGAAGCACAAAGATGACAACAGAAAGGTTGCTTGGAGTCCAGAAAGTTAATTCTGCTGCAAGTGGGCCTGAGTACTGCTGTCCTGAGGGAAAAGAGGCAGCACTGATGCATCAGCCAGCTGAATTCTAACCTTCCATCAGGTGTCCAGCACTTTGCTCCTTCAACCCTGACCGGGATAAAGAGGAGGGTGTGGAGAAGATTGTGCTGTAACACTACAGAAAGGCAGGGATTAGAAAATCCCACCCATCATCATCATCATCATCGTGGCATCAAGCGAGACAGAGCTGAACAGTGGCCCTGATGCTCCCAAGGAGACTGAGGAAAAGGAGCTAAAATTGAGTAAAGAACCATCAGGATGAGCTCCATTAAGGAAAAATGGCCCAAAAAAGGGAGTATTCCCTACTGTGTGGTTACACCACCTCTGATCTTTGGAATTTTGCTGGTCAAGATTTTAAGCCTTGCCTAGAGGATGGCTGTTGATAAGGAAACAGGAGAGGGTCTGTCCTACACATCACTTTCATTTCTCCCAATTAAATTATGGGATTGCTTGAGAGAGAGCAGGATTCCATGCTTTGAGCAGGATTCCATGCTTTTTGTCTTATTCTTTCCCTATCATTTATTTCTGTTCAGGGCACGAAAAGCTCTGGAAATCCTTTCCCAGCAGCCCAGCAGTTCTGCAGGAACACCTCAGGAGCATGAAGAACTCAAATCCATCATTCCAGTGTCTCCATCAGGAGACAGAATCCAGCCCCAGGTTCTCAGCTCATGGGTGAAGCACAGTTGCAGGTATTTTCTCTCCCATCATCAACAGTTTGAGGCAGAGAAGGAAAACACCGATGGCGTTTTTATCACCATTTTCCAGGAGAAACAGCCGTCTGGAGCCTCTGTTTGATGGCAGATGTGGGAATATCAAAGGAGAAGCAGGCTTTACCTCAGTCCACAAAGGAAACACCTCCTTGCAGGCAGGTTAGAAAATAACAGCAAATCTGCTGAGGACAAATTTCCAAACCCGGCAAAGGGCTGCCCAGGAATGAGTCACTCAGGAATGGTTCAGCCTGACCTCCCCCACTCCCACCAGGGGATTTGCAGACAAAAGGGAATTATTTATATTTTTAGCTGGGGTTTTTTTTTTTCCCCTCTTCAGAAAATAGTCAGATTTGGATGGGAAAATAAAACTGGAAAGGGTTTTGTTCACCCACCCTCTTTGTTTTCGCCACTTGAACAACTTCTTTCAGCACTTGTGTGGAATTGTCTGAAGAAATAGCTCAAGGGAAAGCAAGAGTGGGATAAAAAAAGAGCTGGGGAGGAGAAAAGCTCATTTCCAACATGCACAGGAGTTGGACCTCGATGATCATTGTGGGTCCCTTCCAGCTGAGTGATTCTATGATTCCATGTCCCTCCCTCTCCCCCTGAGTCCCTGCTCATGGCAGGGGGTGGCACTGGATGGTCCTTGAGATCTCTTCCAACCCAAACCATTCTGGGATTCCTTGATTGCACCACAGTTTAAGACCTTGAACAGTTCCCAGGCAAAACTGTCAAACCCAAGGCAATTCCAGTGCTCCTTCCTCAATGGGAAAATGGAGATTTTCTCATCAGTCTATCCACAGTGCACCAAAATGTCCCAAACCATTGTTTCTGACATGCAGAGAGATCAAACAGTGAATGTTTCATAGAAATCACTGAACAGTTTGGGCTGAAAGGGACTTTTAAAGATCATCCAGTCCACCCATCAAACAGGGAATATTTCACAGGAATTATAGAACAATTTGGGCTGAAAGGGACTTTTAAAGATCGTCCAGTCCAACCCACCAAGGCATTCTAGATCCATGCAGCTCCCAGTGCCTTGGGAGAGATGTTCTAAATGAAGTCTGCTGCAAAATTTGGTGCAATAAGCACTGAGCAACCACGTCAGAAACCTGCATTAGTGACAAAAGGCTCATCAAGAACCCCGTGGCACCATCTACACCTCCACATTCCCTCAGAGGAGGTGCTCTGGGAGGTGCATCCAGCCAGGAATAGGCACCAGGAGCTCCACGGTGTTGGACATCTATGGAGAAGGACAAAGGTGACAAATTCTGTCAAAAAGGAGAAAATACAGCGAGCAGGGGACCACACAAAAACAGGAGACATAAACAGACGAATTAAGCTGGCTCTCCAGGCAGCTCTGGCCGTATCTGCCTTGAAATTGCTTGGCTTTCCCACCTTAACACCGTGCTCTCAGCTGCTTTTTTCCCCCCAAATTCCCTGCAAATCCAGCTGCCCACCCGCCTGCTCGGCAGTAAGAGAATCCCAGTGTTGAGTGAGTGGAGGCACTCAGGGCTGACCCAGGCACAAGGGTCTCTTTATGGAGCAGCTCTCTGGGCACGCAGGACCTGCAGCAGCCTCAGTGAACCAGCAGAGAAAAATAAACATCCTTCTCTTGCAAGTGCCTCCCACAATTTCATTAAGCCAGGCTACGGCGGATGTGTATTTATTGAATTGAGCCCTAGGAGAAACAAAAAGGGGGGGAAGAAGCCCCTGGGCTGCTCTGCTGAGGGGGGATTGAATGAAACCAAGCAAAGCAAGAGCCACCTCCACCCTCCTCGACCCGCAGCGCTAAAAAAAGAACCCCCAAAGTCATTTTTAGCCGCGATTTCCACGGAGGCAACGCGAGCGCTGCGGGTTCCAAACTGCTCCCCGAGGGAGGAAAGGTGCCTTTGGGAAGAAGGGGAGCAGGAATTCCGAGTGGGATTCCAGGCAGAGGCAACCCTGCCTGGTTTACAGCAAACCCTGGATGCTGGCCCACCTCTGAGGTGGGGTGTGAACAGAAAACATTTCCCCAGTTCCTTTTTCCCGCTCTGATCCCAGCTTGGCTTCCACTCGTGCTGGTAGAGCTGATTAAGAAATGAAAATTAACTCTCAACTCCACACCTTCCCTCCCAAGGAAGGGGTTTTTCTTTCAAGGTGATCCAGATCACTTTTCTCTGCTTATGTTGTGTCTGTTTTTAATTGGAAGTGGCTCCAGGGGTGCTGCTTAAAATGTTTCAGTTACCAAAAATCAGCTTCCAGTCTTGTTGCTCGGAGAGGCTGTGGACTCTCCAGCCCTGGATGTGTCCAAGGCCAGGTTGGATGGGGCTTCAAGCAAACTGGGACAGTGGAAAGTGTCCCTGCCTATGGTAGGAGGAGGAATGAGATGATTCCTCCTTCCAACTTTAAAGTCCCTTCCAACCCAGATGCCACGATTCTGTGAAAAAATAACACCAAGTGTTCTGATGATCCTTTTTACAGCATCTCTCCCACCAGTGATGCAGCATTTCTTTTGTCAAATGACCCCAAGTTCCTATTTTTCCACTCAAAAAGAGGTCATGGAGTGGAGATACATTAGGAATGTCACCCCGCTGTGCTTGAGAGACACAGAAAATACAGCCAGTCATGCCTGAAGGACATTAAAATGTTTTACTTGTGATCAGGACAGCAATATAGCAATAAAAAATTTAAATACTGTGAGAAAGGTGTGATTTTAGCTTTTGGAATTATAGAATGCATTATTTCTGCACTTATTTCTGCACTCAAAAAGGTTTGCAAAGGTGGGTCAGTAGATTTGCCACACATAGCTGGACTGGGGCAGAGGAGTAGAGATAATTAGTGTCCCTAATTAGGGATCCATACAAACCTATTAAGACATTGTTCCTCAAGGAGTGGAAGTTAAACTCTAATGCAACGCAGTTGCCTCTTACTTTGTTTGTTTAAATAAAAGCTAAACCTGAAGAAAATGGCAAAAAAAGAAAAAAAAAAAAAACAACAAAAAACTCACCCCCAGTCACCAGCACCTGGTTATTGCCACAATACATGGGTATGGAATCTGACTCCCATTGCCTTCATCAGCTCAAGATTTGACAAATCAAAGGTTATTTAGATATTTCAAGGCCTTATAGCAGCACAGACAAGCCAAAAGCCGAGCACACCAGCCTCAGCCTTATTACCAGCCATTTTCAGAGCCATAAACCAAGAGAACAATGTCTCATTTTCTAATTAATGCAGATTGTCATTAATAGATTCCAACAAAGCTGCCTTTCATTCCTTTCTTCACTGGTGCATTTGGTGAAGCACTTAAAGGGGGCCAGCCCAGTGCACACACAGAACTGTTTTAATTACATCCTGTGAATTTATTTTTCCAGGGAGAAATATTTCTCGGGGAAAACGTCTATAAAAGTAACTTTAGAAGCAAAGTAATTTTGTGTGTGTTTCCTATAGGAAATCTGTTTAGTTTAAGTCCCAGGTTCTAACACTCTCTTTTATGCAGCAGTGTGACCTGGAGAATGCTGCTGACAGCCATGGTAAATCCTGCTATCTCCTTCTGAAATGAAATTCCTGATGGATTTGGGAGCTGTGTCTTGATGGGATTTGGCGTCCTCCCCCCATGGGTGGATTTTCCTCGCAGGGGGGTCACAGATATCCCCCCAAAAGAGGTTTCAGGGCAGCTGCAGGTGTGGGTGTTGTGTTTGGGGGTTATTTTTACTCATCTCTTTAACCAAGGGCAGCCCTGCAGGAGCTTGGTTGGAGTCTCCCAGCTCCAAGAAGAAAAACTTGATGGATTTCACAGCCATCAGAGTTCCCAGGAAATGCATCCTCTGTGAGGGGCTTTGGTCAGGTTGGAGTGTTTATTTCTTTCCCTTAGGAAGCGACAAAGCTGGAAACTCCATCCCATGGCTCCTCTGTCACCCTTAAGCTCCTCCTTTCTGGGCTTGCTGCATTGTTTCACCTTCCAACTTCATCCTGATCCACTGGGAGCTGCAGCAGGAGAGCAGCTTCCCTCACCTGGGGAAAAGGGCTTGGCTTCTGATGCAGCCAAAAATGGCAAAAGCAGCTTTTCCTGTAGATAACAACAAGGAATTGGACACTCCTGAGTCCAGTGTGTCCACGTGTGGCCAGTGACCTTCCCAGAGTGTAGGACTTGGAAAAGTAGCCTGGGTTTGTGCATGGAATGATGGAATTGTTCAGGCTGGGAAAGCCCTCTAAGACCACCGAGTTCAGCCATTCCCCCAGCACTGCCAAGCCCACCACTAACCATGTCCCCAAGTGCCACATCCACATGGCTTTTAAGTCCATGAATAAAAGCCCACTTTAGGCATTAGGCAAAAAAAAACCTGAAAGAAAACACAGGGAGTTCAGCAAATCCATCTGCAGAGCGTGGAGGATCAGCTTTGCCAGCTACAAAACTCTATCCTGGTTCCTTCCTCGTTGTGGTGACAGAATGTTTCCACTTTTCACTCCAGACAGTGCATTAGTGGTACCACAAACGAGTCTGCAAGGACCATTTTTAATCTGGGGAAGGCACAGCCTTTCAATGCCACAAAATGTGCTGCCACTTTTCCACTGCCAAACACACGTGGGAAATGTGCAGGAAGTGCTGGAGGCCAATAATGCAGGAGAATCATGGAATCACAGACTGGTTTGGGTTGGAAGGGACATTAAAGGTCATCCAGTCCCGTGGGCAGGGACAGCTTCCACTATCCCAGCTTGCTCCAAGCCCTGTCCAACCTGGCCTTGGACACTTCCAGGGATCCAGGAGCAGCCACAGCTTCTCTGGGCACCCTGTGCCAGGGCCTCCCACCCTCAGAGGGAGCAATTCCTCCCTAATATCTGGGTTCAAACAGCTTTCTCCATGGCCCTGCTGGCTCTCCTGGCAAGGCAAGGACACCCACCTGCTCTGTGGCAGGGGACAGAGGAGGAGTTGAGGCTTTCTGTCCCATCTCCCAGCCTTGTCCCTGGGTAAGAACCACCCCGTCAGAGCGCTGGGAATTAGCTCATTTCCCCCTTCCTTCTCTCAGGGGGTTTTAATTAGTATTGCCATTACACTCCTTAATTTGAACACACTCCTGGCTTCCAGTTTAAGCCCCCCTTTCATTTTTTTCCCCCCTCGTTCTGATCCCTTTAAGACCCAGCTGTAAAACTCCACAGGCTGTGTGTTGTAACACTTCATAATCACACTTAACCTGGAGTAACACGACAGAAATCAGCTCGTTCCTGGTGATCCAGGGGGATTGGGAGCAGCATCTCATTCCTTGCTGAGCTCCCTTGGGAAGCATCCACCTTCCCATTGCAGGTTTTCTTGACAGGGCTCTGTGGGAACCATTGGGATGAGCTGAGTGCCACTAGGCATTTCTGTGCAGAAGGATGAGACAGAAGGGAAAAAATTACATTCTTTTTGTGTCATGAGTGCCCAGGAAAGCAACTTGGAGTCAAACATCCTCTAGAGCACAAACACACATGTTCTTCCACCAAGACTGGGCTTTCACTCGCTGTGGCTAGCACAGGTTTTTCCCATGAGAATTCTTCTTGTGTTTTATAAATAAAGATAAAGTTTGGATGTTGTTGGAACAGTGTCCCAGAACTTGGACAGTGCAGGCCTGGCCAATCAGGCCTGGGGGAAGGCTTCTGACTGACCAATCTGGGTGACTTTTGAGAACTCTATATATGTGATGAAATCAAAACAATAAAGGTCATTCCTTCTTGCCACTGAGAACTGGTGCCTTCATTACTCTGCTAGCTGCTCAACAGCGACAACTCACAGATCATGGAATCCTAGAATGGTTTGGGTTGGAAGGGACCTTAAAGATCATCCAGTCCCACCACTCTGCCTTCCATGATCCCAGGTTGCTCCAAGCGCTGTCCAGCCTGGCCTTGGACACTTCCAGGGATCCAGGGGCAGCCACAGCTTCTCTGGGCACCCTGTGCCAGGGCCTCCCCACCCTCACAGGGAGCAATGCCTTCCCAAAATCCAATCTAAACCTCCTCTCTTCCAGTTGAAAGCCATTCCCCCTTGTCCTCTCACCAACCATTCCCTTCCTCCGCCCTGCAACGTGCTGCAGCACCGTCCTTGCACATTTTTCCTCCTGGCTGCACTTCTCAGGCCCTGATCCAACCCTCTGAGGAGCTTCCCATGGACTCCAGCAGGTCTTGGATCAGGTGCCTCGAGTGTCCCAGCCAGATCCCAGCACTGGGGTGTCATTTGGGAGCCTCAGTTGAAAGGCTGTGCCTGGGTTTGGCTCCCTCGCTGACCTCTCAGAAAACCTCTCCTCGTTTTGCTTGGCTCCTGCAGCCGCCTGTGGGTTTGGTGGTGGCTCAGGTTACTCGCTGATGGCCTGTTCTCCTAGCTCTGCCTTTCAGGAAGAGTTCACCCCAGGATTTATAACAGGTTCTTGGTAGCACCCTCTGTGCTTCGCTCTGTGAAAGCATTTTAGCTTAACCACCTGTTTTCACACGCTCGTAATTTCACAAAGCATCCACCTTTTGGGAGAAAATTTTCCATGCTTCAGCTCTTGCCTGAGGTGCTAGTTTGTTGGGGTTTTTCTTTAAATAAAATTCCAAAAGTAAGTTTGATCCAAATCCATTCCACATTTCTGCGCTTGGCCTCAGGCAAGAAATTTTCCCTATTCAAAAAAAAAAGAAAAAAAAATCTAACCACACTTCTTGTTGTGAAGCTCAAAGAAAAAAAAAAAAAACCTGCTTGGGAGCTGCCACAAACACTGTAGGAAAAGGATTGGAGCCCAGCCATGGGATGAAAATCCTGATCCACCCCAAAGACTTGAAAATGAGGTGCTTCTCCCTGCCTTGCTGTGAGGCCATGGGTGGTGCAGAGCTTGTGGTTCCTCAGAGCCCGTGGCCAGGCTCTGCCCCAGCCTCTCCTGGAGCCACTGGGAGCTTTTCCATAACCTAGAAGTGTCCAAGGCCAGGCTGGACAGGGCTTGGAGCAACCTGGGACAGTGGAAGATGTCCCTGCCCATGGCAGAGGGTTGGACTGGATGGGCTTTGAGGTCCTTCCAACCCAAACTATGGCATTCTGAGATTCCCAGAGTGCTGAGGCACAGTACTGGATACTTCTCCTAATATCCAACCAAAAGGAGTGAGAGCTGATCACACAGAAACATGTGCCCAATCCCTGATCAACGTGGATCAATCCCTGCTGGGAGCACCCAGAGGATGTGAAGGTGTGGGCAGTAAAGCTGTGCCAGGTGTGTTTCATATCTGACCCAACAAAGGCGCTTTGCATTGCACAAAATGAGGACAAATTTTCTGGCCAAGCTGTGGGAATGAGCTGGAAGTGAACCCCAGAGGGCATCAGACACTTCACACAAATCCCACCCCCTCCTTGGCAAATTTCAGGCTGAGCTGGGCACCAAAATCTGCCCTTGATGACCCAACACTTTCCCAAAAGTGCACCAAAACCTCCTGCCCACCAATCCCTTTGCTCCAGATGACTCCATCCATCCAGGAAGGGCTCCAAGCACCCTTTCCTCCCGTGCAGAGTGGCTTCCCACAAAGCCCAGCCTGCCTGGCAGCAGATGCTGAGGGCAGCAGTGGAAGTTCCCACACATTTCCCACCTCTGGAAGCAGCTGGATGCCTTGGGGTGGTCCTGTGCTGCCTGTGCTCTGGGCAGTCACACACGGAGAGCAAACACAGCCCCTGACACTTGAGAAAGTGACAGTGGAACCAAATCCCCGTTTTCAGCTCCAGCAGCAGCTTTCGAGGCAGCACAATAGAACAGTATTTGGGTGGGAGGGACCTGGGGCTCCCACCCTGCTCCGAAGACAAGGATCCCATTAATGGCAGCTCCCACTTTACAGCCCTGCAGAGTTCAATGTAAAACCAGCCCTTTCTTGGCACTTCAGCGGAATGCTGCGAGCTCAGGAGCGCTGAAACTGGAGGAGAACACCTTCCCTTCCTCCCAGGCTACCTGAGCAGCACAGAGCCAGGTGGGTGGCCTGGAATTTCTCCTGCCTCCAGCACCAGCTTGCCCCTGCAGCCACCAGGATGCCACCTGGAGTGCTGAGCCCACCCAAGGGGCATCTCTTGCTCTCCTCATCCCACTCCACCCATGTGTGGGGACAAACAGAGTTTTCACACTGAAAACTTGCCACTGTTGGAAACTCTCCCCTGGCTTTTCTGCTCTGCTCATCCCCCATCCAGGATGCTCAGGGCCAGGCTGGATGGGGTTTGGAGCAACCTGGGCTGGTGGAAGGTGTTTGGAACAAGATTATCTTTAAGGTTCCTCCCAACCCAAACCATTCTGGGATTCTGTGATCACTTTCAATCCAGGTCTCTTGGAGTATCCTCCAGAATTGATATCCCTTTGCTCTCCTGTCAGGACATTTGTGTTTGGACCCCAACTGTTGGGACTCTTATTCAGCTCCCACCCTGCCAGGAGCAACAAGAAGCAGGAATAAAGCTCTTAGTGAGACTAGAACAAATAAACCTTCCTGTACGTCAAGCTGCACGTCCCAGGAAGGGCTCTGCATCTTTGTCCAACCTAAATAACTCTGCCTCTCCTCCCAGGCCTCTCCTCCAAGTGCAACTGGCAGTGAAGACCCCACAGCAGAGCAGGGAGATGCCCAAAGGAAGCTCAGGCCCCATGCAAGCCCATGCTGGAGCAGGGTCCTGGCAGGATGTGTGGCCCTGTGGAGAGAGGAGCCAACAGTGGAGCAGTTCCTGTAGGATTGACCCCATGGGAAAGGAAAAGGGACCACACTGGAGCAGTTCCTGCAGCAGTGAACCCATGGGAAAAGGGATCCACACTGGAGCAGTTCTGCAGCACTAACTGACCCCATGCAATGGACCCACACTGGAGCAGGGAAGAGTGAAGAGTCCTCCCAACAAGGAGGAAAGAGCAGCACAGCCCATGAGTGATGAGTGACCACATTCCCTGTCCCCCTGTGCCACTGGTGGGGAGGAGGAGAGAAAACCAGGAGTGAAGTGAGGCTGGGAAGAAGGCAGGGATGGGGAAAAGGTGTTTTAAGATTTTTTTAATGATTAAGCAGCTTTAGGAAGCACCTGGAATCCAGCCAGGGTTAACCCACCAGATATTCAGGGGAGTAACTTGGGTATTGTGGAGAGGAATATCTTGGGGTCATTCTCCTCCTACTGCCACCTCTCCAATTAAAATCAAATTAAATGAAGGGCTAAGAGCTGTTGGTCTTCTTATAGGAGTATGTGATGAGACAAAGCTGCTGCCACAGGGTGCCCAGAGAAGCTGTGGCTGCCCCTGAATCCCTGGAAGTGTCCAAGGCCAGGCTGGACAGAGCTTGGAGCAACCTGGGATAGTGGGAGGTGTCCCTGCCCAGGGCAGGGGGTGGAATGGGATGATCTTTAAGGTCCCTTCCAGCCCTAATCCCTCTGGGATTCCACAACAGCCCAGCCCTATGTGCTCTGGCTGCTCACTCCTGCTCCATCAGTGTCCCTTGTGGCTGTTCCTGTCCCCTCCCACCCCCAGCCCCTGATGCTGACCCAGGACCTCCCTCAGGTTGACTCCAGTTTCCAGCCCTGGAACGTGCATTGGAAGTACTGCCGAGATTATTTGAATTGGACAGAAAAACTTCCTTTCTCCCTCCCGAGGTTAAAGGCAGAGCAGCTTGGAACCTCCAGCTTGGAGCAACTGCTGCTTATCCAAGCAGCTTCTCCTTCCCAGACATGGATCCCCAGCTCCTCCCAGGCTCAGCTCACACTCAGGCTCCAGGAGCAGCAGATGTTGTTCCAAAAAGCAGAGAAAACCTGAGAGCACAGGAGAAATGAAGCACCTCGTGCCACCAAGCTAATCCCTGCTGGCCAGGAAGGAACTGTGGCTAGGGCTGCCAGCCCAGGAATGAGGAGACACTAGGCAGCTCCAAGTCCCACTTCCCATCTGTTTCCTTCTGACCCACTCAGTCCTCTGGAACAAAAGGGGCTGTGTTCAAATATGCCTTTTCCATGAAATCTATGCAAGTCCTCACAGTTTATATCCCAGTCACCTTGAATGGGCTCTTCTGGCCTGGGAGGGAGGAATTTGTGTCCATAATCAGCATTTCAAACTAAAGCAGTTATTGCTTGGATTCACCCAGTTTCACAGAGGGAACAGCTGGAGCTGTGCCAGGGCAGGTTTGGGGTGGATATCAGGGAAAGGTTCTTCCCCCAGAGGGTGCTGGGCACTGCCCAGGCTCCCCAGGGAATGGGCACAGCCTGAGGCTGCCAGAGCCCAAGGAAAGTTTGGAAAATGCTCCCAAGGATGCACAGGGTGGGATTGCTGGGGTGTCTGTCCAGGGCCAGGGCTTGGATCAGTGATCCCTGTGGGTCCTTCCAACCCTGGATATTCTATGATTTTTTGGAGGGAATCAGTCCTCCAAAAATGTGCTTCAGCAGGAGACAGAGAGAGGATAGACCCTGGTATGCCCTGGCAATCCACACTGGATCTGCTGTCCTTCTCAGGGAAAGGAGATTCCTTCTGTTTGTGTCTGTATTTGGGCTGTATCTTATTTCAGGTATTTTCACAGTTTCTCTTCTTCCTTCTCTGCCTGATCCTGTGCAGAGCAGATCAAGACTAAAATGGAGGGATAGTGGGAATAAATCCTTCCCTGTGAGGGTGGGCAGGCCTTGGCACAGGGTGCCCAGAGAAGCTGTGGCTGCCCCTGGATCCCTGGAAGTGTCCAAGGCCAGATTGGATGGGGTTTGGAGCAACCTGGGACAGTGGAAGGTGCTCCTGCCCATAGCAAGGGTTTGGAACATGATTAAGGTCTCTTCATGCTAAATGAGCAGGAATACAAACATGGAAGGCCATTGGAACAAGCAAATAGCTTGGGGAAAGTTCTTCCCCAAAATAACATTTCAATTACCTTCTTCCTTGCTTTCTCCTTTCCATGGTCCCTTGAAAGCTCCCCACCTTGCCTCAGTGACCCAGGCAGCACCTGAGCACACAAGTGACCTGCAAAAAGCAGCCAAACCCATCCATTTCCAGCCCATTCCTGGGCACACAACAAAGCCAAGTCTGTGGGATGCAGCATGACAAAAAACAAGGCCAACCTGAGCAACCTCTGCTTCACAAGTCGTAAATCTTGGGGGAATTTTTCTCCCTTTTCTCCTGGGAAGCATTTCCCTCCCGTGGCTCTCGGCTGCCATCGTCTCGTGGGTTTGGGTAGGAGGGGGTGGGAGCTAATCCTTTTTTCATCACATGAAATTAAACTATAAACCATACCGCTTAATTCCTTTTAATTACATTTCTCTCTGGAAAACGGAAATGTTATTTTGCCATGTTTTTTCACAAAACAGGGTGGGAAGAGACAGGCCTGGGTGTTATCCAGGGAGTTGTGGGGGCAGCCTGGGCCTCTCCAAGAGCTGAAGGAAATTCCAGGGCTGGCAGATCCCAAATCCATCCCTTGCACTAGGCTGGTTCACCTCCACAAGTGTAAATCTGGGAAGAGGGAAGAGCACAAATTCATCTGAAGCAGAGTCCAGCCATTTTAGATAAGTAACCTCTTAGTGCCAACCCAAAGTACTTAGAGAGTACTTTGGACTCTCCTGCTGGAAGAGGACACATTCCCAAAAATCCTGGAAACACTTTGACACAGCCACAGTCCTGCCCTCTTCTTCTGCATTGTCAGGCTGTGGTGGTTGCTTCCCCAGCGGATGGATCCAAGGTACTTTGGGGACAAAAAGATTTTTAACAAATCACTGGAATATTTCACATTTAAAGCAAAACTGTTGGAGCAAGAGCAGCAAGAGCAGGCAGCAACTTAAGGGAGTGGAGAAACCTTGAAAATGAAAACACTTTCATCCCAATATCCAACACCCATGGATGTCTGAGCTCCAGTGGAGACCCCCGAGCTCACCCCACTGTCCCCTTCCTTCCAGCCTCATCTGTCTCTGAGTCCTCCTGACCTGGAGTGTCCCTTCCTACCCAGGCAGGGCATTTTGGGATGCTGCCACCAGCTCCACCTTTCCATCTGAGGAGCATTCCTGGCCCAAAGGCAGAGGGGCAGGCAGCCCCTCCCGACCTGCACGGAGAGGAATGTCAGGCACGTCGTGAAACACAAATCCAGCTTCCCAGAACTGTCAGGCTCCATTAGCACCGGCAGGGCCTGACAATGAGAAGGGCTTTCAATCCCAAACCACCACTCAGGCAAGGTTTCCTTTGCTAATGAACCACCCACAGGCTGAAACACAACTCCCCAGCCCAGGGTGTGCACAACACATTCCCTTTTCCCTTCTCCAGGCACAGCTGCTCCCTTGGCTTTTTTGGTGCTGCATCCTCAACCTGCCTCAGCTCCGAGGCTTTGTTGCGTCCCTGAAAAACAAAAAGACACACAAAGTCATCCCTGAGTTGGCCCAGGACAATCAATGCCTCAGAGCCCAAGCTTTCCACCCTGAGAAGGGACAGGTACTTCTAGCTCAAGGACAGATGGACACATGGGCCATGTCACCAGGCAAAGACCACTTGGACACCACAAGAAGGACAGGGTGAAGGGAACTCCACGGAGCAGCTGAGGGAAAGGGAAATCATGATCTGAATCTGTTTAACCCAGAAATGTCTCGGGAGAACTCCCACACCACTTTCCTGCCCAGGCTCCAGCAGCACCATGCTGGATATAGTCATGCAGAAGGGGTGTGGCAGAGGACCAAGGGGTGACAATGCTGAGGGACAGGTGATAAATCTCTCTGTGCCCTTTAGGGGTGGCTTGCAGCAGGGGGAAGCTCATGGGGACAAACCTCACCTAAGCAGGAGTCTGAACAATCCCAGCAAAAGCTGTATTTGGCAATCCAGGTATTTAAAGGGAAAAGTAACCACACAGGGTTTCACCATCAGTTCTGGGCTCTAGGGGTGCTGGGGGGACATCCTGAACCCCCTTTCCTTCCTGTGCTGACACCTGGGATGTAGTTCAGGGATTGAAAAAGGGCCATGCAAACACAAAGAGCTCAGTGTCACAGGCTGAGATCAAAAAATTTCTCCTCTTCCTTCCCAAGCCCCCAAATGCTTCTCCATCTCCCCGCCCCAAGCCTCCCACCCTTCCAAATGTCTGTATTTAACATCCAAAATACTCACTTTAGGCTGATGATCCATTTGGTAGGTTTTTAGGTCCGGATACTAGATAAAGAAACCATGAAGGGGAAAAAAAACAACCCAAAAAAACATAGATACACCAATCAAAGAAGGAAAAACAAGGCCACTAACACTTCATCCATGATCCAAACAGTATCATAAAATCCTTGGCAACAGCCTTGCAGGGGACTAAAGCCTCTGCACCCAGCACAGAGTCACACAGTTGTGTCTACACTAATACTCTTTGCAGGTTTAGAAATCACTAAAGCTGGACTCTCATGGGCAGAACACTCCCGAGGTCATTAGGAAAATACTACAGACATCTGCAGTTCACTAAGAAAAAAATCAGGGGAATTATTCCCGTAGAAAAAGCTTCAAGGACATGCATTGGGGAGGAAACAGGTACTTAAATTAATCCTTTCCAAATGAACATATGCAATAAAAATGGAATTAACACCTGTGCAGATAAAATACTTCAGCTCCCTTACGTGGTGATGCTCGAATTGCATTTTCACTTGGTCCTAATCAGATTCCTGACAGCTCTGAACAGGATTCAGGAACCTTCTGACCTGCAGGAGTTTGGAACATTTAAGGGAGGGCAAAGAGCTCTTTAATACCCATTTATCAGGACAGTGTGTTCAGAGGGAATTTCAAGGGAGATGAGGAGAAGGAGTTGAAGGGAGAAGTGGCCAGGGAAAGAAAGGGAGCTCTGGAAGTGAGAAACAGCAGCTCACAGTTAAACAAACGAGTTACTTTAATAGCTCTGCAACCTGAGCATTCAAGTGAACATAATTTTATCTTACATAATATCAACATCTAAAAATCAATGCAATAATGGGGTTTTTAATATAATTTTTAGGGTTCTGGTCCCTAAACATTTTACATCTGAACAAGGCATATCTGCTATTTGGGTTTCAGGTTTTTGGTAGCAATGTCAGTGAGTCCCAAGGCTCTTTCATTCCACTCTTTTCCCCTCTTCTTCACCTTCTTGAAGGTAGGTTTATGCTCAGAACCATCCTCTGGATTTTTTCTTCATTCCTTAAAATATTTGCTTTCACAGCACAGATCTTCTCTTGCTGGTCTTTAATGAGCTGCTCCAGTTCAGCCAGGTCAGCTTTTAGTGGTTCCACAGCACTGTCTGTGATGCTGGAAGAGACACAAGGAGCGTGATGTTGTTGGAAACTTTCTGCTGCTTCAGGTTATTTAATCCTCCAAGAAGTACCTTTCAATACCTGAAAGGCTGCAAAGTATTTAATGGAATTAAAGAATCCTAGGATGGTTTGGGTTGGAAGAGACCTTAAAGCTCATCCAGTCCCACCCCTGCCATGGCAGGGACACCTTCCACTATCCCAGGTTGCTCCAAGCCTGTCCAACCTGGTGTTTAAGTTGTTCCCACCCTTCCTGAAAGAAGCTGGGAATAAAAAACACAAAGATAAAGCTAGTAACATGGATAGAGGGGAATATTGTTCAAGGGAGATCACCCATAATTCAACAGTAAAAATCACTTCTTGGCTCATCATCTGGTTTTTCTGCTAAAACTCTTAAAACAAGGGCCAGAGAAGCTGTGGCTGCCCCTGGATCCCTGGAAGTGTTCCAGGCCAGGTTGGACAGAGCTTGGAGCAACCTGGGATAGTGGAAGGTGTCCCTGCCCATAGCAGGGGGAAACTGGGTGAGCTTTAAGTTCCCTTCCAACCCAAACTATGCCATGATTAGATGAGATGAAAACAGAGCCATCAGGAGCTGCTGACAAGGACAGGCAATGCCACACTAACAGGAAGTTTCATAAATCCTATCCTAATAACCACAAGTTGCGTCTTACACGAACGAGGAAATGGTTTTCAAACAAATGTGCCCCTTCCATGATTTTGCCAGTCTTCAGGAATGCTGGACAGCCAGGAAATGGCAGCCTGCAGGAGCCTGCTGTCATTCTGAACTACCCAGTCACTCGAGAGCTCATCAGCTAAAGCCCAGATCTCCAAAACCTTCAGGTTTCCCCCTCCTTTCCACCCCAAAAATCACCAAAGGCACTGCTAGGAATTGCAGGGACATTCCCCCACTGGGATCCTGCAGTTGTCTGTCAGAGAAGGGAAGCAAACAAGGCTGAGCTTCCCAATCCCAGGACACGTGGGAAGCACTTTTTTCCCCATGGCTGCTACTCTGTAATCCTGTCCTGAAGGACTGGAAGTGCCTCACTGCTCTGATTTGGGTCTCACAGTTAACACCTTGCTACCTGTCAGGGGAGGACTCAGCTAAGAATCCCCCCATTTTGCTTCTGCAGGGATGAAGCACATGGATTCAAGGAGCAGCAATTCTGTCTGGGCTGAATATGGCTCCACAAATATTGATCTCTGTTGTATTTAAGATCACAGCACACACAGCTGGAAGGGATGTTCTGTTTGCAAGGTGTGTGAGGACCCAGAGGTGAGACAAGGCCAAAGAATCTGTTTCGACAACTGCCATTCCCCCCAGAACACGCTGAACTCACAGCACAAAGTGCAGCCTGGGATTTAGGAATCCACTCCTAGTCTGGATTCAGTACCTACGTTGTTGAGAGGTTTGAAGAGCTCCTAAAATCTGTCTGAAGAGCTCTCCCTGGCCCCACTCACCTCTGCTCCCTCTGCAAAGCCTCCGCGTGCTCCTTGTTCTCCTGCCGCCACATGAGCAGCTCGTTCCTCATGGCATCCATGTCCTCCTGGATGTAATCCACGATCCTGCCCAGATTGAAGGCATTCTGGCACACAGCCTGAATGGACACCTGGAACTTCTCGATCTCTTTGGCTACCAGGTCTCTCTCCCTCTTCCTGGATGCTTCTGGAACAAGTGGCTTCTCCTAGCAGAAGGGATGAACAGGGAAATCAGAGTTAGGGGAAACGGGTGGTGCATGCTGAATGAAGGATGTTTTGGAGACTGCTAACTGGGAAGTGGCTGGAGAAGTGTTTGTGACAGTCTGAAAGGGAAGAAAATAATGGAATCACAGAGTGGTTTGGGTTGGGAGAGACCTTAAAGCTCATCCCATCCCATCCCATCCCATCCCACCCCTGCCATGAGCAGGGATACCTTCCACTATCCCAGGTTTCTCCAAGCCCCATCCAGCCTGGCCTTGGACACTTCCAGGGATCCAGGGGCAGCCACAGCTTTCTGGACAAGCTTTAAGAGCAGCAGCACATTTTGCTGCTGTTTAGGACCTCCAGGGCACAGCCTCCTCTGAATTTTCTGCATCAGCCCCTTCAAGATGCTTCTCTCCCTCCACTGTCCATATCTGGATTTCCAGCTCCTAATAACAGCCCTTCAGAGCTAAAATAGCCTGTGGTTATTCCCTGCCTCGCACTCCTGTTCACAGCTGTAAAACCATCCAGCCTGCAGGTGTGGCCTCAATAAACTCCACTACTCCAAAGGAATTTGGTCTTGTGCTACTTCCCTCATGTGCAGCCAGCAGAGTCTCTGTGGTGCAGCTCCTGGAGCCTCTCAGCTCACTGCAAGTCAAACACGGAGTTTGCTCCAGTGGCAAAGCCAGGAGGAGCAAAAGGATGCTGTAAAAAGAGCAAAGTGATGCCACACTGCTAACACACTGGAATAATCTTATTCCAGCAAAGCCATTAAGGAAAAGCCCACTGGGATTTTCTCCCCCACAAAGAGAAAACAATCTCACTTTTCTTTCTTTCCAACACTCCTACAGGTCAAATTCCCAAACTCAGACACACAGAGCTTGAAGTAGAGTTTACTTAAAGTCACTTTGGCCATTTAATATGTGCCAGACAGCTAGAAAGGCTTCTCTCTGCCACCAAAACCCCGGGCTGAGCCAATTCTTAGGCACAATTCCTGGCAAACAGAGGTGGCAGCACGCTCCTCCCTGGTGCTGGGACACAGAATCCATCCCACTGTCCCCTCCTGCCCTCCTCCCCAACTGGCCTGGCTTCCTGTGCGAGCCAGGGGCTGTTTGCTCAGCTGGCTTTTGGGAGGCTGCAGGGCCTCCTGCCAAGCACATTTCAGCAGCCCTGGGCTGGCTGGAGGACTCAGGGACACGGAGAGATGTGTTTTCCTAAAACACTTTTCAGGGGATCGGCAGGCTGAGCCTCGCTCAGGGCTGCTGCCTGGGCTGTGCCACACACATGGCGCAGGAAAACGCCAGGATTTTGGCCTTTCCTGGGAGCTCCTGTGCAAGTGGCTTCATTGGGAACTGGCCTGAGGTGACAAACGCTGCTGAACCAGTGCCCTTCACTTCCCAAGTCACTTTGGGAGCACTGGCTGAGCTGCTGAAAACAACTCTGCCCCAGTTCCCTCCCTCACAGCAGCAGGTGTTTCATTACACCACACCACATCAAACACGGCATGCAGAGCCTTTCTAGAGCCATCCATGCCTCTGCTGTCCTTTAGCATCATTTTCACAGCACTTCAAACCCTTCTCTCTCCATCCTGACTGTTTTCCTACTCCTTTTCCTACTCTCTGTGCTACACCAGAGCCACAAGGAAGGCTTAATCCACAGCACTGGACTTTCCCCATGGAACTGGGAAGTGAACTGTGAAGACAAGCACCTCCAGTTCATCAGCAGAGTTGTATCAGATCCAACAGCTTCCCAGGAAGACATCCCACAGCCTTGTTTTTCCTCCCCTAAGTGCTCCAAACCCTCCCCACTCTCCTCCCTGCCATCCATTATCTGGAGCCTCAGCCAAGAAATAAGGATATTTTTTCACATGCAGCTCCCTCAGAAGGGAGAAGACTCAGCCAGTCCATTATCTGAGGGTTGCTGTGTGATAAACCTGAAGAATGCTTCATTTCTATTTCCCAAATGCCAAGTTTTGGAATGTTTCCCAAGGTATTCTCCTGGAAAAGCTGGCTGTCCCTGTAATTCCAGCATGTTCTTTGGGCAGTTGAATACTTCAAAAGTGAGATTAAAAGGTGAAAGTATTATTCCATCCAAAGTCAGTCATGGAATTACAGAATTGACAGGGCTGGAGAAGACCTTTGGGATGATCAAGGCCAACTGTCACTGCAAGAACTGAAACATACCACCACGAAAAATCCATTAAATATTATTTGGAATAAAAATCTAGTAAGTACTATTCAGACAGGTGCATCATTAGGCTTGTTCAAAAATGAAAACAAAAAAATTAAAAAGAATTAATAAGTGTCTTTGAAACACTTACTGTATGATACTGAAGTGGTGCAAGAACTCCCAAGTCTCAAGGAAAATCTCCTCCCAAGAAAGATTTCCCAGCCTGAAGGC
This sequence comes from Lichenostomus cassidix, assembly GCF_008360975.1. Lineage (NCBI taxonomy): Eukaryota > Metazoa > Chordata > Aves > Passeriformes > Meliphagidae > Lichenostomus > Lichenostomus cassidix. The sequence goes on along the minus strand of NC_139488.1, from coordinate 4,178,155 downwards.
ACAGCAGCTCAACTGGCCCATTGTGTCCCTCATGCCACAAGTCAGAAAATCCCCATCCACTATTTCAGTGTCTCATTAACACTTGTGCTCCCAAGATCCCAGAATCCCAGAGTGGTTTGGGTGGGAAGGAACCTCAAAGCCCATCCAATTCCAAGCCATGCCATGGTTAGGGACATCTTCCACTATCCCAGAGTGCTCCAAGCCCATCCAAGCTGGCTTTGAACATTCCAGGGATCCAGGACTACATCCTGCAGCTCAGGGCTCAGAATTATCCCCATGCCACTCTCCAGCTTTGCCAATTATCACTGATTTTAAATAATTAAGTGGAGGGAAACCCATCAGTGCCTGTTCCCAGCTGCACAGTTCCAGTCATGGGTTAAAATCTCTGGAATGCCCTGGAGTTGTGGCAGATGGTTTCCTCCACCCGGCGACGTGGGCGGTAGGAGCCCCGAGTGCCACCTTTGCTCACTCTGCACAAACACGTAACTGGAGATTTTCAGCCGGGAGAAAAATGCCAGAATGAGAATTGTTCCAGGCTTTTTCATTAGGCCCTACACCTCAACCAACTCCCCTTTCCCAACAGCCCCAGAATCAATAAATTATCCCCATATAAAAGGCTGGAGCACTTCTGTAGGGCCAACACGTTTCCCTTCCTTCGTGTTTTTTTCATAAGGCACCAAGATAAATGTTTATTTTGGAGTCCTGGAAAAAAGGCTGCTTTTCCCATTACCTCAATGTGAGCAGAACACAATGTGGACTCGGGTGCAGGGACCTGAGTAATCTGAAAGCAGGAATTTTCTTTTTTAATCAATAAGAGGGAAACTATCAACAAGGCTCCAGAAACCACCAGAATTTCAAGAAACAGCATTTATTTGCTTTTATATCCCTTCTCCTTTGTTTCCTTTTTTTTCATTAACAGGTTTTTAAATATGAATCAAATTAGTACAAACATCCATCAAGCATTTTAATAGTTTCTGCAGCCCCTTTTTACTCTATTATTATGTCCCACTAGGAAAACAGACCCAGGTAATCACAGTTTTATTGAGCTCCACCATTCCCCCCCACCTCTTTCTACAGGACAGGGCAGAAACTTCATTTTGGACAAGTAACTGGGATACATTCAGTGCAAAACCAACAAGGTGAGGCTCTTTTTTTATTGTACAAAATGTATTTTTTGATCATAAAGGGTGTTTTCTTTTCCTAGTTTTTACAGAGTCTGCGTTTTAAGTAGATTGTAACTATCCACCAGGGATCCCCATAAGAAACTCTTTCACAGAACCAGGGGGGAAACAGTAAATGTTAAACCATTTCAAATGAACAGGATGCTTTTTCTGCTGATGCCAGGTATGGGGTTCAGGCACAGGCCAAGGAGCTGGAGACACAATGTTCTTTACCACTGGATTTCCCAGAGTCAGTCTGACCTGCTCCTGAGCTGGAAGGTACCACAAGAAAATAAAAGAATGGCTCTTTCAAGAGAGCTTTTTAAATCTCCTTTTTTTTTGGATGGTGGTGGTTTTCCCTCCAGTTCATATTTAATTCCTCTAAAAAGAGCTGGACTTTTCACCTGTGCATGAACACCCACTGCTTTTCTTCACATTCATCCTGTCTTGGGGAGAAGTCATTTCCCAAAATTTCCTCTATCTGGGGCAGTACTCAGCACATGAAGTGAAATAATGGAATCATGGAACAGTCTGTCTTGGAAGAGACCTCAAAGCTCATCCTATTCCACCCCTGCCACAGGCAGGGACACCTTCCACTATCCCAGGCTGCTCCAAGCCCTGTCCAACCTGGCCTTGGACACTTCCAGGGATCCAGGAGCAGCCACAGCTTCTCTGGGCACCCTGTGCCAGGACCTCACCATCCTTATAGAGAACAATTACATCCAAATATCCCTCTGGCAGTGGGAAGCCATTCCCTGTGTCCTGTGCCTCCATCCCTTGTCCCAAGTCCCTCTCCAGCTCTCCTGGAGCCCCTTCAGGCACTGGAAGGGTCTCTGACATCTCCCTGGAGCTTCCCTTCTCCAGGTGAACACCCCCAGCAGTAATTAGTGACAGCAGATTGTTAATTAACTCACCCACAATGCCACACTGGTGCCAGTCCTGCCCAACCTTCCCTTTCTGCTCCCCCCCACTGAACCCTGTGTCCATAACCTCCTCCTCCCGAAAAAGCAGCCTTTCCTGGTCAAAAAAAACCCTTGAAATAAACCTGCTCCTTGTGTTAAACAACTGCTCTCCCCCAGGCAGTGCCCCAGCCCCTTGAAAGACTGACAGGCCCTGTGCTGTGTCCTTTACACACTGCACCCTCTCCCAGGGGGGAAACCACAGCTGCCTCACCACTTTTACACATCCTCTGTGCTCACACATCCATCTGCTGTCTCACTTGGATTTCTACTGCACCCTCAGGACAGGAATTCTGTGGTTTTGGGTACAAAGGAGTCCTGACACTGGGATTATCCCAAGAGTAGCCCAAACCCTGCTCCTGTGTTCATAGCTGCTTGGGGACCCATTTTTGTTCCCTGGGAGCAGTGTGAGGACACTGCAGCTCCTGTGGCTGCTGTGTAAAAAACCCTCTTTTTGAGGAATTGTGTGCTTGCAGCAGAGATTTCCCACTGAGTTAACAGCACATCATCACCAAGAGGGATGGCCCAGAGGTGAAAGCTCTGCCACAAGTAACTCCTCTTCACTTTTCCTGTCAGCATTCCTGAGGACACACCAAGCTGGCAAAATGCTGTGGTGGGAATAATTCAGGTACCTCACTGATGGATTTCTGACTCCAGCTGGTTAACACAGCACATTAATTGCACAGACTGCAGGGCACAGGCAGAGCTGTGCAGCTGATGGATTAATGTGAAAAATCCATGACCTGCAGCACTTCAAACAAACAGAATCAGCACTGATTAGGTTTGTCCTAAGCTCTGAAGTGCATAATGGATCACACTGGTGATTCAAGTTAATATTGCCCAGGTGCTGAGCTATTCAATATCACTCCTTCCTCCCAGAGCCCTCCAAGCTGCTGCTTTTCTGAAGGCCTTTTTGGGAGTGCAAAGATGGGAATTCTGTTATCCCACTTGCTTCAGCTATTTAATAACCTGCCTACGTTTTTCCACACATCAAATAAATGAAGTGGAATACAAAATGGAACATCTGTTTCTTTCTCTGGTTAACATTAGAGGCTTCGATTCTAAACAAATACATTTAGGAAGTTTTTTTAGGTATTTGTTAGGCTGAACACAGCTAATCAAGGCAGCAAAAATCTTGTGTATTTCCAGAATGACCTCTTTGTTTGACCTCAAAATTGTGTATATTATTTTAAGTTTCTGCACATGCAAAACCTAAATGATGAAAGTCCCAGTTTTCTTTCCTTCTCCCTTCTCTTCCTTTATTAAAACTCCTTAAAAAGCAAATGTGTGTTTGGGAAACATGGCACAGAAAGGGTTTTGGAGGAATGTTTTTAACATAAATAAATGTTCCTCAGCCATCAGCAGCTGGAAGGTGTGAAACATCCCTGAGAGGGCACCAGTGTTACATTTGGATTAAGTATTTATCCACCAACTCCACCTCATTTCTGGCTGATTAATCCCCAATAAATCAGGTAGATCCATTGATCATTTTTTTGCTGAATGCTGGAGTTAATAATGTATTAACCAAAAGTTCCAGCACTCAGCCTACTATTTTTTCCCCTTCTTCATTTTCCCAACTGGCAGAAGATCAAGGCTTTAAAGACTAATGAATATAAGTGGGGAAAATATTTCATTTCTTTTGGATGCATTGAATAGTTTAACAAAATGAGGGAAGATGAATATTCTACTGACAATTAGAGGGATAACCATGGTTTCAGCAGATGGAAATTTCCCAAAGCAAGTTTTCTTTCAAATATTCCCTGGATTTTTGGATACCTTACTCCAAAAATACAGCAGCACCCTTAATTCTACTCTGTGATGCACAACACAGTTTGGAATACAGTTGCATCCTGATGCAGAAGAGATATTTTGTGGAGAGTCTGATGGTGCCAGACCTCCACCTGCCACCCTCTGGTCCAAGAAACATTCCCAGAGGGAATACCACATTGGAAATTTGGGGTTTCTTTTCCACTTTTAGAGTCTCCTATGTCACCTCAGCAGCTCCATCCTGTAAAATCCCAGGATTCAGTTGTGTCTCCAGCTCTTGTTTCCTGAACTGACAAGTGCCTCTTACTAACTCTGAGTGTTTTTAATCATCACTTCCATTCAACTCTGCCATCAGGAAAACCACACTTCTCTCTGGATCACAATTTCAGGAGAACTACACTGCTCTCAGCATCCCAACAACTCCTAAACCATGATTTGAAAAGCAGTAGCAGCAAAGAAACCTCCTGCAGTAGCAGGCAGCTGCTTGGATAGGCAATCCCATGGTATTCCAGGAGCTTAGGCAAGTTTCCACGTGATGGACTAGGAAGTCAGCAGGTTTTTTTCCAGAATTAGTTGTCTATTCTGGGCACTGCTAACACAGAGCAGGGCTTGAAAAGTGCAACAAAAGACAAAGGAGGGCTGAATGAATGTTTCAGGGGCTGAAAACCAGCAGTGGGACTCAATGGTTATTGTGGAGAGTCACAATTGGCCATTTACAAATGTTTAAGGGGTTAAAAAGGGATGGGTTTAGTTTGTTAGTCTCAGTCAGAGAAAAAAGCCAAGCAGAAAATTCAGCACAGACATCAGAGGAAGCTTCCTGAGCTTGAAATCCACATGATTGTGTAAATCCTCCCCCATTCTCCTGTTCCATGCCCAGTGCTGGACAGAACACACCATCAAACAGAACAGCCCCCAGTGAGGTAGTGCTGAGAGAAAGCACTAATGAATTCCTAATGCTCTTCCCAAACAGAGCCTGGGAACTGATGATCCAACAGCACCATCTAGTTAGAAAGCCAGGAACAGGGACAGTGCCAGCTCAGGAATGAGCTTTGTGCCTCACCACCATCCCAGGGAAGAATTTCTTCCCAATAGCCTATCTAACCCTACCTGGGTTCATTAACCACAGGCATTGCAATACATGAAAGGAATTTTCATCAGGCAAACAGGCCTGGATCTCAGCCAATCTCAGACTCCAGAAAGGAGTCTGAGAAATCCCTCACAAGAGCCAGATTTGCCATCTCAAATGTCTCAACTTGCTGGGAAAGAAAGGAAACCCAAAAGAGGCAGGCAAGAGGTCTGGGTTTCAAGAGTCACCACTGATTTCACAGAGCTGTGAACAGCTGATCTCAAACCCTACAGACCATTCCTAAAAAGAATACAAGTAGGAAAACCCTACAATACTGAATTCAGATTAAAAGAAATGAGAAGATGTGATTAGAAAATATGAGAGTTCATGAAATGCACTCCCCTCCCCAAAACATCACATACTTGTCGAATTTTATGAGTTTTTACCACTGCAATGCCTCAGTGACTCTTCCCCAACACATCAAAATGGATTTAGAAATTTTCCATGGAGCCAAGGGATCAGAAAAGTTCATCTCAATGCTCTCTGCCTTTTGCTGCCTCTCCTACCAGAAGCAGAAAAAGCCAGAGCTCTCCATTGTAACAGGAAGACACTTAAATAATTCAACCTTTTGCTTCTGGTTTGTGATCACTGCTAGATCCTTTCCACACACTTTATAAATCCTCAAAAAAAACCAAAACCCAACAAAACTCCAGCAGAACCAAAACCTACCTTTTCTTTCTCAACTGTGGAAAAAAAACACATAAGCAAGACAAGACATGACACAGAAAAGCTCGATCATAAATGGACAAAACCCACATTTAAAGCAAAGAAAAAGGTCACAATTGCAACATTTAATCTCCCAGTTTATTGAAGGCCACTGCCACCTTACCCTGTCAGTGGTCTGTGACGATTTCTGGGATGCCTCATAATCCTTCTTTGTTTCTAGGATTCTTTTCACCAGCCCACCTGTTGAAAAATCAGCATTTTTGTCTCAGCATTGATGGACACTAAACAGTTTTAAACACTCAGACAATAAAATAAAACCCAACTGCTTCTTTTTTTTTCAATGCAGACAATTTTTAGAATAACAAGGACAGCATTTTATTGTGAACTTTAAAGGTATTTATTTGACCTTTTTTTCTCCCAAGCTTTTCTACAACTTGTCTTTTTAAAGCCAACACTCATCTCAGAGCTGAAAAGCTGTACCTGACACTTGAAGAAATGTTAATTTATGAGCTTTATGCAGAATTTTAAATCCTGCTGACATTGAAGATGCATAGAAAAACTGTCCTTAACATGGTTGTAAATCCAGCTGCACAGGAAAACAAGCTTGGGTAAATAACTTTTTTCCTGCAAACGTTGCAAACCCCTTCCCTCAGGAGGGATTTTACTGCTTTGTTCAGCATTTTTACTGTTCAGCATTTGGTTTAAACCCAGGGGTTGATTCTAGATCTGTATAAATATAGATAAAAGCAAACATACCATGCTTTTGATCCTCAACCAGCTCCACTTCTGGCTCCTACACATGCAGGAAGAAAGCTTTAGTTGCAAAAAGTCGTCATTGCAGTAATATGGAACTATTAAAAAATATTCAGCTGGAGGATACTTTCAACAAGTCAGTGAATCATGGAATGGTTTGGGTGGGAAGGGAAATAAAGGCCATCCAGTGCCACCCCCTGCCATGGGCAGGGACACCTTCCACTGTCCCAGGTTGCTCCAAGCCATGTCCAACCTTGGACACTTCCAGGGATCCAGGGGCAGCCACAGCTTCTCTGGGCACCCTGTGCCAGGGCCTCCCCACCCTCACAGGGAACAATTTCTCCCCAGTATCCCATCTATCCCTGCCCTCTGGCAGTGGGAAGCCATTCCCTGTGTCCTGTCCCTCCATCCCTTGTCCCAAGTCCCTCTCCAGCTCTCTTTAGGCTCCTTCAGGCACTGGAAGAGGCACTGAGGTCTCCCTGGAGCCTTCTCTTCCTCCAGGCTGAACATTCCAAACAAAATACAGTAAAATGTTCAGTAAGTTGCAACAGGAACAGACCTTTGGCATCTCTGGCAGGGGCACTGCTGCCTCCACCACGAACTGCTCATCCTCATCATCAGAAACCTGCTGGTCCCTGATGACATTCGGGGCAGTTTTAGCACTGCCACTCCTGGAAGGGACACAAGGAAAATGGGAATTAATGGAAATACTGAGATCTACCCCGAGTAAACCAAACTAAAAGCCATCAGAAGATCACAGAGTCACAGGCTGGAAAAGCTCTCCAAGTCCAACCTGTGCCTGATCCCCACCTTGTCACCAGCCCAGAGCACTGAGTGCCACATCCAGTTTGGACACCTCCAGGGATGGGGACTCTACATGTCCCACCAGGAGCACTGAGGTGACCTCCCTGAGGCTGGTGGTGCCCAGAGGAGCAGAGAAGAGTGTGCTCCAAGAAACACCCAGCCTGCATGTCCCACACTGCTCACCTTTCTGGGAGGAGGAGCTCTGTGCTCTCCTGCCGTTTGGCTCGGGGAGGCGCTGGCCTTGCACTGCCAGGGCGGGGAATGCGTCTGCAGTGACAACGGGAACGAGGAAAGTGACAACACAAGTGACACAACAACACAAGCTTTGCTGAGCAAAGAAATTAAATTCAATTGGGGTTTGAAAGGCAAGTTCATCCAAGCCAAAACACCATCCTTGTGGAATGCACAGAGGAGATGCAGTGTTTTCCTCAAACAGCCCTCATTTCAATAGCATTACTTGGAAGCAGGTTATGGATTAAGAAGAGAATAAAGGACAGAAACACACCTTTGGGCAGGCTGAGGTGGGAGATCAGGAGGTACTTCCCCATTTTCAGGCTTTTCAGGAGCCACATTCTCTGCTTCTCTTTCTGTCAAACAAAACAACATCAAATTGGGGCTTAGCTGGTTAAGTAAAACCTAAAATTTTTTATGACAGTATTTTGAATCTTAGCACTGCACTGAAAAAAACAGTTAAATTTCTTTATTTTTATATGTTTCTTAATATTATGAAACTCCCTCCTCTGTGAAAATGACATCATCTCACTCAATTCTTTTGTGTCCCTTAACCTTTTATTTTCCCCTGCTGGGATTCTTAATGGAGGTGGTGGTTGCCTCATCCCTACAAGTGTCCAAGGCCAGGTTGGATGGGAATTTGGAACAACCTGGGACAGTGGAAGGTGTCCCTGCCCATGACTGGGGCTGGGATGAGATGAACTTTATTGTCCTTTTACCCAGGGAAAGGTTTTAACCCAAACAGAAGCACAAATGCAGCAAAGAGAAGGAGGAAGGAAACAAAGTCAGGTAGAGACATTCAGAAAATTGAAAACATTACACTGTTTTCGTCTGGTTGTTGCAATAAGTACCTAAAATATATTGCAAAAAGTTCCCAGCAGGGATTTATTTTCAACTTAGAACCCATAAAGTGCTCATAAACTATTACTTCTCTTTTTTTATCATAGCCCAAAGCAAAAAAGCATTTTCCTAGATGGCTTTTTGGTATTAAATAGAAACTCCTTGGGTAAAGTTTACTTAAAGCATCTAAACTCAGTCCAATTATGTTTAAAAATCCTATAATACATCACTTAAAGGGCAAAAAGCACTAGAGAAGGGTTTGGTTTATTAAAAAGTAGTTTTTTCTATTACAAGTTTTTAACTGTGTTTGATGCTGGTCTTTTGTCATTGGAATGTTACTGAGTCTCTGGCAAATTAATCTAGAAATAACAAACACACTGATTTTTCAGGGAAGATCTACTTATTCTGCAATCTGATCAAGTTAGGCATGAAGCACCTAACATGAAGTACATCCAGAACTTGGGAACTACTCCCAGGGCCAGAAAAATCAGGATACAGAGCCTCAGTGCTCCACAACAAAATATAACTGAAGCAGACAGAAATAATGCTGTAAAATATCCAGGAAAATAAGTTTATTTCAGCTAATAAACAATGTTTTATAATCAAAGGCTTATGGAATACTTTGGGTTGGAAGGGACCTTAAAGGTCCTGAACCTAAAAATTGAAGGGTTTATAGTGCTTTAGTGAATAAAGCTGAACATAAAGATTGGTCAATAAAATAAAGGTTGAACTCGATGATGAAGGTTGGACTTGATGATTTTGGAGGTCTTTTCCAACCTTCATTACTCTCCTGATTCTGAATATTTGGTTCTTACACCACCAGGGGATCCAATCCAAATCAATAATGAACCTGAGGATATTCCTCTCCCATCCATCCCAGCTTTAAAATAAAATAAAATTCTGTTCCATCCCAGATCCATTTCGAAGGACAAGACAGCTCCAAGAGATGAAAGGGAATTAGCATGGAAGTTCTCCCAGCTGGGGAAGGTCACACAAAAGTCTTGGCCCTCCATCCATATTTCATCAGGCTGCCACAGCCACGAGGCCCTGGAGGCCACAGGTGGGCTGGGAAAATTTCCCACATCCCTGGGATTCATCCTCCCAACCAGCTCAAGCATCTGGAGCTGGAGAGAACAAAAATGCAGCTTTTTTGCTTCTTCCTCCTGCATTTTGCTGCCATGGCTGCATGGATGTTGTAGCTGGATACAAATCCATGTCTTGGGAGCTATATCCAGCTTGGGGGGAAATGGAGAAGTAAGAAGGCAGGGATGGAATTTTGCTCTGGAATCCTGTAAAATGCAAACACTGAGGCTCCCAAATAGTTGCACAAAAAGGCAATGTGCAAAGATTCACTTCTTGCAGAGAACAAGTCACCAAGGGATTCAGGTGCAGCATTTTCCTGGGGTCTCTTGGCAAACAAAAGATTAGGAAAAAGAAAATAAAAGTAATTGATTTCTCAGGGGATGGAGATTTTTCAAAGCAGAACATTAATCAGATGTGATTAAAAGCCAAGGCAGCAGTTGGATTAAGTGTAAATCACCCTCCTTACATCATTTAGCTGCATGGATTTGACCCCAAAACACTCAGGTTGGACTTTCCATGGCAGTCAGATTTTAACTTTCCCTACCTTTCTGTTTTTCTGCAACTGCCTGATCATTTTTCTCCTGCAGTTCAGCAGCACCATCCTCTGAAATCCCATCTGCCACACTCCTCATGTCCACAGCTCCTGTAACAAACCAGTTTATGGTCAAATGAAACCAAAGAGCCAATAAAAATCCAAAATAAAAAGCCGTGCTAAATACCTGTTAGGATTTCTTTAAGGGCTACCCTACTTTAATAAACCCTCTTCAGTGTCAATAAACCACATTCAAGGTGCACAAAGACTTTTTCAATGAGTTCTGACTGAACTCCTGAAAGCTGAAATATTCTGTATAAATCTCTGATTTATCTGCCTGTGGAGAAGAGACATTCCCTCCTGTTGTACATTGATTTATTTCTGATTAATATTAGATAAAATAGAGAACTCTGATCATCATCACAGCTCCAAGAAGTTTTCCTACCCTCTGGATTATTCACCTGTGACAGCCCCACTGTGTCAAAACAAGAGGGGTAATGACCCAAAATATTTCTGGCTCTGGTAAACTCAAATTTGAGTGCTGCAATCAGGAAAAGAGGAGTATTTTAAAATACCCTCCCTAAAGCCAAAACACAGGGGAAGTCATTGGCTGTATTTCATTTATCAGGAAAACTGGATTCAGGCTTTAAAGGGACAATCCTAGAAATGGGGTGTGTCTGGTCACTGCAGTTTAGTGCCATATAAAACAAATACTGAAATCTTGGGAAATAAAAGAAGTTACAGGATCAGCTAAGGATCGCTAAGTAGTAAAATAAGGTTGCATTTAATGGAATCCAGACAAGGCTTTTCAACTGCCAAATTACTCAGACTTCACAGCAGAGGAGATGTGACATAAAAATTTCAATTTTCTAGCACCAACTTGAATGAAGCTCCTAAATTAACACACATTCAGATCCCAAATGCCAGTTTTTTCCCAAGGTCTTTAAGGTGCCCAAACAGGGCTATTCATTATCCTGAAAACAGGACTGATGGAACTCCAGTATTTTGCTTCAGACACATGGAAACCTCAAACAGAAATCCGAAGAAAATGGGGATGCTTGGGAAGAGCAAGCAAGACATGATGTCTTTATATAAATTAATAATAGTGAGATTGGCAAATTAGGTGTATTAACATCTTCACTAGTCTGAACAGCACCAATTTTTAACCAGAATTGGCTATTTTTAACAGGTATCAATTCACAGGTGTCACTGAATCTTCTGAACACAGACCAAGTGATTTATGTACAGTGATTTCTTTCTTCCTGATGTATAATATTTGGGATATTCTGAAGATAATCTACTTTCCAGTCAGTGTGTAAATATAGTATTTAATAGGCTTAATTACAAAAGTTGGTGACATAATTGCAAGGAAGCACCTCCACAGAAAAATGATTATTGGAAATTTATTTGGAAAGCCTGGCCCAACTCTCTGTTAAACCCAATTAACACCATTTCAAGACTAAAACCTTCACTTTGCTCTGCTGGAAACGTTTAACAAATGCTGAATGTCAGAAAAAGTTGCAGAGAAGTCCAAAAGCTCATTTAGAGAGTAATTACACAGTAATGACCAAAAGCAGGCTGAATTTCTATCTGCAACTGTGCATGGGGAACGTGAGCAAACTGAACTGAATCTCACTTCCTATGTCCCAAATCCAGGCAGGAAAATTGCCTCTTGGATTCAGAAATGCAGGCTGGGAGTACAAACCAAACCCTGACAATAACAAACACGGATATTTAAGTATTTCTGCCATTCCTACTCAATAACCCTCCAGCATTTTTGATAGAAAATAACAATATCCTCCCTGTGGTTACCTTCTCCTCCGGGCTTGGAGCGATGCCTTGATCCTTTTCCTGAAGGATGCCTTGATATCCTTGCAGGACTTTCATTCTGGACCAAAAAAAAAAAAAAAAAAACCAGAAATTTATATAACAGTCAATTTAAAATTATATAATTACATCTAAAATTTACTTACATGTGTTGCTTTTCAAAGCATTATGCAGAAAAAATATTGAGCTAATAATTGATCCACACATTTACACTGAGTTTATTTCCCTCAAAGTCTGGGGATATTTTTTCCTGGATATAACCCAGATTGTCTTTCACATGAACTTATGTGATGGAAAAACAACTTCCAAATGTGAACTAAGAGTATCCAACCTTGTGGAAGTTGCAGAGCACCTGTGCTGGGCTTGGGATATGATGAGTAAGATTCCTACAATCACCTCTGGGTTTCAGCTGCATCAGATACACAGCTCCTCTTCAACCTGATAGAAAATCTTTTAGATTTCATTCCAAAACAGAGGCAAGGATTTCAAAATTGTGCTACCAGGCTTGCACAGTCCATTACTTAAAAGGTGACTTCCCTGGTTAAAAACTCTGCCTCTTACCCAAAATCCTGAAATATGTTTTGCACCTCCCAGGATTTCTTTCCTTATGAGCTTTTTCCTCTTTTTTTGGGGGGGAAATATGTGTGAATCAATCTATGCAATTGTCATCCAAGATTTTTTGTCAGCCCTGCTGATAATCATTAAAGTTAGAAAAGATCTCCAAGATCATCAAATCCAGACTTCAACATCCATATCGATAAACTGGGAATCACAAATTCTGCCATTTTTATGCCATCAAAGAATGGTTTGAGTGGAAAGGACCTTAAAGCTTCCAGCCCCTGCCCTGGGCAGAGACACCTTCCAGCAGAAAGAAGTGCTCCTCCCCTTTAGAAAATTCTGGCATTTTGTAAGGAAAACCAGACAGAATTCCAAAGTACACAGCTGATGCTGGAGTGGTTAGTCTTAATTTTAATTCTTCATAATTACCTTCATAATTACTGTGGAAGGAGGGAAAGGAAAGCTCCTGCACCCTCAGGACCACATCTGGCACACTCCAGTGGTGATGTCATTATTAGCACAGGTGGGCAGGGAGCTGGGAAGAGGTGCTGAGGCTTCTGCAAGAGGGGATTGGGTCATTTATTTACGTGAAGTTGTGGCTACAAACAGAGGTTTTGTGGAGCCACATGTGCAGCCTGGCAGCAGGTGCAGGGTGGAAGCTGACATTTACTCACTATGGCAGCACACAAAAACAGAAATCACACAATATTTATGACTGGGGGCTTTCCAAAAGGGAGATAAAAGAGGTTATTCCCCTGCAGGACTTGGAAAAGCAGCCACTGGAGCTATTAAAGGGAAATCTTGCACTTCATCTCACACCATCCTGGAAAAAACACATTACAGTGGAATCCTTGATGGATGCATGCATGCTTCCCAGTCTTGAGTAATTATTATTCCATGTGGAGAGGATCCAGAACCTTCTGCAAACCATCCAGTCTGCTGCTTTGTCCTCATTATTAACCTTTAACTAGGCTGAATTGCACTTTGAGACAGAGGAAAATGTTTTCTGGTGTTTCAGAGCTCATTATAAAATAAGCCACTGTGATTTCTCCCTCTAATTCATCAGCTCTACTGGTGGTTCTCCAATAATAAATAAGAATTAAGCCTGTGAAAGCAATTTAATTCCATCACCCTCCACAGTGTTTTTCTTCTACTTAAATGCCCAGTGCCAGGAGGGTATATTTGCATGTCTACTATAAATAATGTATGCAGGTTTAATTTTATATAAATAACACCACATCTAAGGAAAGATTTCCATTTGTGAAGGCCAATTTAAGGCTGTGCTGATAAGGCTTATTACGAAAATAGCAATCAATTATCACCTAAAGTCTTGCAAGGTGATGCTCCATTGGTGTTAGATTCTGCAAATCAAGACTTTTCAAACACAGAAACATATGGAAAATCCCTTTTTTCAAGCCTAAGTGTAAATGATGGATTTCTGGTGTAGTGACACCAAAGAGAGAGGGACATTCCCAGCTCCAAAACAGAAATAATTGAGCCACATCCTGCAGATTTCTGTGGAAAGATTCTCTCTGCTGTCCTTTTTTCATCCCATACTTTCATTATATAACCAAAATAAGCTCCAGGAGAAACAGAAGTTCATTAGGCAGGACTTAGAGGCTGCTTCAAGTGACCAATTCCAGGGCAATGCACTTTGCAGGGCAAAAATAAAAACCATCCTACAAGCGGCCAGAAGCGACAGGATATTACAGAAAGCTTTGGCCAAGAGTTCCAGCAGCCCTGGGAAACAGGGAAGAGACTTTTCCAAGGTGTTTGGCCTCAGGGGTGAATGATTTACCTGCTCTGCAGCCACTTGCAGCACCAGATGCTCTGTGACCTCCCCCACCTCTTGTCAAGAGACAAAGAGATCTTCATTATTTAGAAGGTCCAAAAGGCCATTTGAAATCTGATTTTTCCCTGAGATGGGCTGAGGGTGAACAGAATACAACTCAACCCTGATCCCAAACTGTGGGATGCAAGAGCCAGCCTTGAGGCAGCTTCTGATGGCCATGTGGTAGCCAAATGTCTCTTAATTCCTACTTATCTCTGCTTTCTTCTAGCTCCAGAAAATTATGGATACCCATGTGATGACTATTGCACACTGGGTAACACACAGAGTTTCTCTAGCAACAGAAAAATACATTTAAATTAGGGGGAAAAAAAAAAAGTCAGCCTTAAGGAGATTTGAAAGCTGGCCCCTGATAATTAGCAGCAAGAGAAACTAAGACTTGTATGAATAGAGAAAATCTCATTAAGGCTCCTAAACTCATTGAAGCAAAGCCAGGGACTAGACTTCAAGTGACAGCTATGGAGAGTATTTTTTAAAAAAGTCTAAATTGATTTGTTTTCTGAAGTGAATGCAGAGAAAAGGTAAAGAGGTTAATACTGAGGGGAAAAAAAGAGTGGCTGACTTGTTAGGTATTGCCTCAAATTGCTTCACTTCTAGTATAGTGAATATATATATATTCAATAGCTATAGAAAAAATAGATATAAAAAGTTAAGAGAGAGATGGTGAAGATTTATTAATTCTGCAGCAGAAATCACAAAATATGATTCAATATCTTTCATGTGCACAGACAGAAAGTTGTTTGCCTTCTTTTTAATACATCTGTTTCCCTGCCACGTGACTTAAGTGGAGCCACAGTGGTTAAATCAGGGCAAATCCCTGGAAATAAAGGCTGTGAAACTCCTGGGAGAACCAGAAGATCAACCCAAATCCAGGAGATGCAATTTCCAATGGTTTCCTGCAGGAATGCCCTCTAAATCACTTTGTGCAGCTCTCTCAGCTCCCAAAATTCACTGGGCACGTTTTCATTTCGTTTCTCCCTTCCACAGCTTTAAAATGATGACATTTGCCATGCTCTGGTCTGCAGTTGGTGTTTTCATCACCTCCAAAACGAGCAGCCTCTGCTGTTATGCAAGCAGGCAGAGGCAAGAATGTCATTTGGATTTCAGGTAATAATTCCAAAGCCTTGGAATTCCTCCCAAAAGCACTTAGGAGGGGAAATGAAACTTTACTGCCCTGCTGTATTATTGTGGTGCCCAAGAGCACGAGGAGAGTTTGGGATGAGGCTCAGAATTTCCATTAGAGACCCAATTTGCAGGAAGTTTAACTTGGCCATGATTATTTGCTAGAGGCTAAAAATTTCCCTCTTTTATAAGCTCTCCCTCCCAGTGCCAATAACTTAAAGAGTTTGGTTGGATTTCAGTCAAGGAAGAGCTATAAATTTGTCATCTCATGTGGAAGACACAATGATGTCAGTGGGCCCAGAGACTCCTGCTAGACTTGGGATGCTGTCTGTTTTCTCCTCAGCCTGTGCTGCTTTAGGTTCATTTACTGAAGTCTCCCTCTTTATAAACATTTGGCCATATGGCTCCATAATTCCCCAAATTGCCTCAGGTCATCAGGAAGGAGCAGATGGAGACACAGTGGTATCAACAAGCAACAGCTTCTGTGCAGAGGCATTCACTGAGTTGCTTTCCCAGCTGCAAAATATGGACCCTGAAACAATAAGTTTGCTTTCCAGAACAGTAACTTCTGCTAAAATATGAAAATAAATATAAAATCCTATCAGCTTTCCAGGAAAGCTTCCGAGGAATAGAGAAAACCCATGGCAGGGGGTTGGAAGAGAGAAGCTTTAAGGTTCCTCCCAACCCAAACCCATCTGTGATTCTAAGAGTATCCAAAATATCAATACACAGAAATAAAATCTGGAAAATGAAATCAATTGAGGAGATTTTTTCTTCTGGTCCGAGCTCAGAGAAATTTTTAATAAATAAACCAAAAAAACAGGGAAGCATCTATTTCATGTCTTTTCCAGCCCTAAAACTTGCCATCTACCTACCTTTCAACCCTACATTCTTTTCAAGCAGATTCCCAAATCAAAATGCACCACTTGGAATATTCCTACCTTCTCCACTACTAACCTCAGCATCTGGCTGGCACTTGCTGTCTTTAGTTGGCCTCTGTGATTTTCTAAGCATGGATTCTTCAGAATCTGCAGGCTGGAAAGAAATGAATTGGTTTAGATTCAAGCTCTCTCCTAAGAGGAGCATTTTGGTGTCCATCAATGGTAAATTTCTACCAACAGAATAGAAAAGCAGAATTGGAAATATTTAGAAGAAGAGAAGATAAAAGAACAATAAAATGAAAGAAGTGATTTCTAAGGCAGTTTGGGACTTAGAATTGTTGACTCCCAGACAGGTTTGGGTGGAAGGGACCTTAAAGACCATCTAGATCCAACTGAGAGTGACTTCACCTGGAGAAGGCCCTCCAGTACCTGAAGGAGGCCAACAAGAAAGACAGAGAGTGACTTGGATAAGGGCCTGGAGTGACAGGACCAGGGGGAATGGCTTCCCACTGCCAGAGGGCAGGGTTAGATGGGATATTGGGAAGGAATTGTTCCCTGTGAGGGTGGGGAGGCCCTGGCACAGGGTGCCCAGAGAAGCTGTGGCTGCCCCTGGATCCCTGGCAGTGTCCAAGGCCAGGTTGGACAGGGCTTGGAGCAACCTGGGATAGTGGGAGGTGTCCCTGCTCATAGCAAGGGTTTGGAACAAGATTAAGGTCTCTTCCTGCTAAATGAGCAGGAACACAAACATGGAAGGCCATTGGAACAAGCGAAGTCCCAACCAGAGCATGGGGAAAGTTCTTCCCCAAAATAACATTTCAATTACCTTCTTCTCTGCTTTCTCCTTTCCATGGTCCCTTAACAGCTCCCCATCTTTTTGTCTGTCCCGATCTCTTCCTCTGTCTCTGTGTTTCTCTCCTTCTCTGCCCCTGGCCTTATCTTTGTCTCTTCCTTTCTGTCTGTCCTTCTCTCTTCCTCCTTCATGTCTTTTCTCTCTTTCCTGTCCTTTATCATGCCTGAGATCATCTCCTCGATCTGTGTCTCCTTTTCCTTTGGTTTTTTCTGTTTCTCCTCCTTGCTTGTCTGGTCTGCTTTTGCTTCTTTCTCGTTTCTCTCCTTCCTTCAAGGTGTCTCTTTCAGGTTCTTTGTGCTTCTCTTCGTTAGTCTTCTGTTTATCCCTTTCCTTTTCTCTTTCTCTGCTCTCTTTCAATTCCCCTTTGGGTTTTCTGTCTCTGCTTGGGCTTCTGTCTTTGATTTCAGCATCTCTCCTGCTCTAAAAAGAAAGCAAACACTCAGAATTAATTCCAATACATGGCAACTCAATCACACAGTGATTTTTAAGGTCACACAGTGACTTTACAATATTTAGAAACACAAAAATGCAGGCTAAAAAAAAAACCCCAAACAAATAAATCATGGTACCCCTGTATCCCCCCAAAAATGCAAATTCTACCTCTTTATCCCTATGGCTTTTTTGTTCTTCTGCTTTGGGCTCTCTGCTTTCTTTATCTCGAGGTTTAGAGGGTGGAGGTTTCCCTTTACCATCAGCTCTTTCCCCAGCCAAGACCTTTTTTACAGCAGCATCACTGGACAGCTGCAAGGAACAGAAAAACACCACTGAAATGAATAAATCATTTTATTACACAAGTCATGTAGTACTTATTTTAAGAATGTAACAATCCAATGTAATAACATAATAACTCCATGCAAGAATACAATAATTCTGTGTAAAACCAGCCTACCTTATTTAAGCAACACTTCCCAATTGCCTGAAGGAACTCGTTGGTTTTTTCAGGTTCATGTCCAGCCACAACTCGTGCTGGTTTCACTGCCAGTGGCTCTCCTGTCACCATCACAACAGCATCGATGGCCTTCTGAAGGAAGTTGATTTTGGAATCTTTATCCTGGTAAAAGAGCAATTAAGAGAACTTTTTACCTTCACAATTAGCAGATTTGTTTTAGTTTTATGTTCGACAAGCAACTTTCCCCAAGTGCCCAAGCAGAGATGATGAATAGATGATGAACAGAGATGTCTTCCAGTGATTATGTAAAATCTGAAGTAAAAACCAAAAATCACAGTAAGGAAGCAGCCAAATCTTCCTCCTGACCAGTTTTGGGAAGAGGAACTCGAGGCTGAGACATTTTCCCTCACACTCCAGGATTTTGATCTCCTCTGCCTGAGCTCTGGAAAAAAACATGGACTCCTGGGCTGTGAAAGAAATTCTCAGAGAGGCAGCAGCATGTGGATGCAACGCAGACCTGCTCAAGAGTTGCTGGGAAATCCACTTTTTGGGTCGACAAGGACAGTACCAACAAAACCCAACAACTTGGTTATAAATTAATTAATTTTACTTATCCTGACAATGGTAAGAGCAGTCACAGAAATAAACACACCCATTAATCAGTGACTACAACTGGCTGGAAGGATGAGAAGTCAGACTCCCAGACCTCATTCTTCAGTTGCTACGTTAAACAAACACCAAGGGATCTGCTGTCTGAGTTGGCAACATACAAACACTGCCTTGTTTGCTAGGAATCAGCAACCAAAGCTCCCAAATCAGGTTGGCAGTTGGAGAATTTGGTATCAGCTCAGCCAGAAATCAAGGGAAAGCAGCAGACAGAGAGTAAAGTCATCCCTGGACTTAATAAGTTTTCAGTAATAATATTAACCCACTCTTTCAGCAATTAGTCAGTTTTAGACTACAATATAGCTCCTGTGGGACCCTAGAAAAATGCCTCAGTGAGTCCTGGGATACTGAACAAAGATAATTAATGTAGATATTTATAAACCATGTATGTACTTGTATATACAAATATATAAAGCAATAAATTTAGGGCCATGTATTCTGCTGAGTGACCACACAACTCTTTGAAACCTATCTGTGCACAAATCTATAGGTGTTCACCCCATGCATTACATAATATAACCCCACAGGCAGTAACTTTTACAATTTCTTCACAAAAACAACAACAGGTCCTTGATGCTGAGCACAGAAAAGATCAAAGAACCTTGTGGCAAGTTTCAAAGAATACTGAGAGCTAAATGAGCAAGTAAGTCTCATGCCCACCTTGACATTATCTGACTTCAATTCGAAATCCGTGTAAAGTCCTTTCAGGAAACCTGTCACTCTGATCACCTAAAAAACAGAAGGAAAGGAGTAAGTTAAGAACATTTAAAGTCTCTGCTCAATAAAGCTTGTGTGGCAGCAGGAAGTTTGTTGGTCTTGCTGGTGACATCTTGTTTAGAACTGTTTCCACAGCAAGTTCAGAGGTCTGAATGTGCTCTGGAGTGAGGCTTAATCATTACTTACAGCTCAGGCCTCCTTTCCTGTTTAATTCCATATTTAATTTTGATGCCCACATCAGCTGGGGAAGGGGCTGGAGCAGCAGGAGCACCTGAGGGAGCTGGGAAAGGATTGGGAAGAGAGAAAAGGAGGCTCAGGGGGACCTTGTGGCTCTGCACAGCTCTCTGACAGGAGGGGACAGCCGTGGGGTCAGGCTGTGCTCCAGGGAACAGGGACAGGAGAAGAGGGAACAGCCTCAGGCTGGGCCAGGGGAGGGTCAGGTTGGACATCAGGAGGAATTTCTGCATGGAAAGGGTGGTCAGGCCTTGGCAGGGGCTGTTCAGTGCAGTCCCCATCCCCGGAGGTGTCCAAGGAATGCCTGGATGTGGCACTCAGTGCTCTGGGCTGGTGACAAGGTGGGGATCAGTCACAGCTTGGACTCAGTGATCTCGGAGGGCTTTTCCAACCTCAGTGATTCTGGAGTTCTGTGATGTTCCACTGTCCCAGCTTGCTCCAAGCCCTGTCCAGCCTGGCCTTGGACATTTCCAGGGATCCAGGGGCAGCCACAGCTTCTCTGGGCACCCTGTGCCAGGGCCTGCCCACCCTCACAGGGAACAATTCCTTCCCTAATCCCACCCACCCTGCCTCTGCCAGCCAGCACGAACCCCTTTTCCTACCCTACACGTGCCTTACCCACCCCAAACACCCCAATCCCACCCAGAGCCCCAAAACCGCCGTGATTCCCTCCGCACTGCGGGCATCCCCCGCAGCAGCGCTCCGCGAGTGTCCCCAGCCCGGGGAGGTGACAAGGCGTGTCCCCAACACCTGCCGCTCCCGGCGGGGACCCCGCTCACCCACCTCGGAGATGAGGTCGTGCAGGTAGCGGAAGGGCGGCTTGTTGAGCAGCGCGTCGGTGAGCGGCGGCTTGCGGATCACCTGGCCCAGGGTCTCCCGCGTCCGCCGCGACACCGCCTCGTTCATCGCGGCGGGCCGGGGCCGGGGCCGGAGCGGGCGGGCAGCGGGCTCGAACCGGGGTCGTGGCGGGACCCGCCCGGCCCCGGCCCGGCGCTCCCGGCGTGCCCCGCGCGGCGCGTGCGCGCGGCCCGTTGCTAAGGGGCAGCGCGGCCATAGCAACCGGCCCGCCCCGCCCGGCGCCGAGCGGGAAATAAACCCTGGAAACAGAGCTGAAATCGCTCCGAGCGTCCTGCAGCGGGACGGGCGGCGAATAAAATGTGTGAGGGAGGAAGGCTGGGTCGCGGCCTGGTGAATCGTTGTTCTTGTTTGGATTTATCACTAAACTGTGACTGTTCGGGGGAGCCGACAGGAGAAAAACGGGGAGATCGTGGAGGAGATCCAGAGCAGAGCAGGGAGATGCTCCAAGGCTGGAGCCAGGCTGGGAGAGCGGGGGGTGCTCACCTGGAGAAGAGAAAGCTCCAAGGGAGACCCTCAAAGCCCTTTCCAGTGCCTAAAGGAGTTCCAGGAGAGCTGGAGAGGGACTTGGGACAAGGGATGGAGGGACAGGACACAGGACAGAATGGCTTCCCACAGCCAGAGGGCAGGGATAAATGGGATATTGGGAAGGAATTCTTCCCTGTGAGGGCAGGGAGGTCCTGGCACAGGGTGCCCAGAGAAGCTGTGGCTGCCCCTGGATCCCTGGCAGTGTCCAAGGCCAGGCTGGACAGGGCTTGGAGCAACCTGGGATAGTGGAAGGTGTCCTTGCCATGGCAGGGGGTGGCACTGGTTCATCTTTAAGATCCCTTCCCACCCAAACCATTCTGTGAACGAAGAGTCAGCTATGAGAATTAAGAGACATTACAAAGCAAAGCTATCTGGTATTAGTGCAGGCAAGGAAATTTTCCCATGGGAAGCAGGCACTTCCATGGCAGCTATGTAATTCCACCTGGGCTCCTGAAAGGAGGTGCTTGAGGGAAGTGAGTTTTATCTTTCCCCCCAGCCCAGTGTTGATGAGATTCCCAGACAGGCTCTGACTGCAGGATCTAGTGATCCTGGGAACATGAGGAGGTGGTGACAGCTTCCACATCCCAGGGCATCGGAACAAGTCTCAGTGGAAGCAAAAAGACTGGGAAGAAGCTGCTCTGGGGAAGAGGGATGTTTATTTTGGATTTGTGTGGTTTATCTGCGTTTTTCCACTGACTCTCCCAAAGCATCTGAGCATCTGAGGAGGAATCTCAGGGGGGAGTTTAAATTTGGCCTCTGCTGTGCTCATTTTCCTGCAGAGGTACCCCAAGGAAGCACAGCTCCATTTAACCAACGAACCAAAAGCTGGTAACACATAAAACCTCGATAAATCCCCGTGGGAGATCTAATGGGAGGCACAAAATCCTGCTGTCTGGAGCACCTCACCACCACCACAAGCAGGAATAGACATCCAGAATCTCCAGATACAGAATCTTAGGATCACAGTCTCCAAGCACAGAATCCCAGAATGGTTTGTGTTGGAAAAGACCCTGAAGCTCCTCTCATTTCCAACCCTAAGGAACAAGGTGTGTCTGCCATAAATCCTGCAGAAATGCTTTATAAATCAATATACCTTCATTAAAACCCTGCACGTTGCTGGGCTGATCCAAGACAGCTTTTATGAAAAGGTTATTCCATGCCTTTTGGTGGGAGCAGGATAATCTGGAATTTCAGCTGATGTCCAAATTTTGCAAGTACAGAGGAATAAAGAGACTTTGCCTTACCTGGTGAGGGGAGAGGTGCAGCAAGGACATCCCTGCCAAGGCTGTCCTCAGGATCTGAATGCTGGTGGGATTTCCAATTCCATGCAGGTTTGGTCCCAAATTCACAGTGTTGAGGGAGCTGCTGCTCTGCCTCATCACCCAACCCACAGAACTTGTGGCAATACTCCTCACCTTGGGGGTAAACAAGGTTTAAATACCTGTATTCCACAAGGACTGGGATAATTCCTAAGGGCTGGTGGCTCTGCACTCCCCTCTCCTGGCTGCCCACTTTAAAAACACTTAGAGGATTGCATTTTTCCAAGGTCTGGGCAAGTTGAGATGAGCCAGATGACCAAGAGAAAGGAGAAAAAAAAACACCCTAAAAGATTAATTTCCTAGAAAGTGGGTTCATATTTTCTACAAGTCAATTGTAATTTCAGTCAAAAGCTGTTGCTCAGACAAAATAACCAGACAAAACTACTCATTAAAATTGGGGCAAAACATTTTCCAGGACCTTTCATGAGTCTGGATTCTCCAGGAATCTTCCCTGCCATCCCCACTGACTGAAAACACAAGACAAAGCAAAGCTGCTCCTGCACATGGAGCTCTGAGCCAGGAGCCTCAGGAAAAGACAACAGCCACAAGAAAGCTGGGGAAATCTCACCCAGAGATGGGAATGTTGGTTCAGGAATGGACTGGAAAATTAAAGGTAATTAACACTGATGTCAGAAACCAGTTTGCGCCATTCCCAACCAGTGAGACATCCACGGACAAACCAACTAGGCAGATAGAAATGACATTTTATTTTGTGAAGAACACTTGAAAAATAAAGATGAAAGCTTTTCCAGGCTTTGCAAATAACCATCAGAACACAAGGAGTCACCAAGACTCCATTTTCAAAAGGTGTTTTCTCTTCCCAGCCCTGTTTTCTATGAACTCTCTCATTGTGGAATGGCCCACAAGAGTTTTAAGGAAAAAAAAAATGCATTTTGAGCCAACATTAGAAATAACCCAAGATTGGTTCAGTGCAGGCGCTGCTACATTACACTTGAACAAAGGCACAAAATTCCCACTTGGAATTTGCATTTCAATTTCTCCAAACTTGGTGTTCTCAAGGAGAGATCAGAGTTATTAAGAGGGAAGGCTGAACTCAGTCCAGCTCTCCAGCAAGAACCAGAGGAACTAAAGTGACAGCAAATAAATACAATGGGATGGAACCATCTGGAAAGAAACACAAGCCTTTGGAATCAGCACCTCTGATCCCTGCTGGAAACCCAGGCTCCCAAGAACACCTGCTATGGAAAGAAGGCGACACAAATTAAGATGGGAAAACATCAGTTGCCCTCACCTCGGGCAGCAAATGTATCCATCAAACTGGGATTTCAGGATTCAAGTGAGTGAGGACATTAAACAGCCCCTACTGCAGAGATCAGCCCCAAAAAGCACAGGAGCACCTGCTGAATTCTGAAGATATGCACAGAAATAAATAATAATCATGTGTTTCATGGTGCTTTTCACTACTTTTTTTTTTTTTTTGCTGATAGCTGAGTGTCAGTTTTTCTGTTGTCTGAAATACCAGAATAATGTTAACCTATAAAAGGTACCCAAAATGTGAGGAATCTGCTGAACTGGCAGCTCCTACTACAAAATCTACACATACACCAAATAGGTCAAATATTTACTGCAGTCCCCCAAAACGAACTTGTGTTCTGTCTTCTCATTTTCACAGATTCAATTAAGGATATTGAGGCTCACTTTTGAGTTAATAGTTCAGAACCTTTGACCTGGAGCTCAGCTCAGTGAGCTGCTCGCACCCCCTGCTCTCACAGAGGCACCAAGAGAAACAGGTTCTCCAATGTAACAGCATATCAGAACAGCTGGGAAGATCAGAAATGAGGGAAATTCCTCTGAAGAAGAGCACTGAAAATAAATCCAAGCCTTTTTCCTGAGTACAGTAAAACCCATTTAAGATCAAACGTTGGATCTGGCAATTTTTTTGAACCGTTTTGTCTGCTGATGAAGTTTAGGGACAACAAAAAAGCCCCATAAACTTAAAAATCTAAGATTAACTCCCTTGGTTTTACATCTTCACAGATCCTGGACTCGCTCTTTTTTGAGCCAATTTCCTACACTTTGTTCAGAGATTTCCACATTTCCTTCATTCTTAGGTCTGACTCCAGCTCCTACAGACTTAGGCTTATAGATAAAGAGAGAAAAGCAAATTCTGGTATCAGCAGTAACTTCAGTGATAGAGATGGGAAGTAATTCTAAAAAAGAGATGATTATGACTGCATTAAATCTCAGTAGTGATGGTGCAAGAGGTCAGATCTGACCCAACAAAGCATTCAGGGTGATTACAAAAGAGTCACCAAGGGGGTTATACAATATATTAATCCTTTTCATCCTAGATAAAGTGCATTTACTCAGCCTGAGAGTAAGTACCACACCGAGAAAGGGACCTTAAAGCACTTCCCCAAGAGAGAGCAGAAGAAAATCAGAGTTATCCTGAATCCTACACCCAGTTCTTGCCTCAGGGATCCTTGAAGACACTTTGGGAAAGCTCCTCTTGCTGCTGGAGCTGAGCTCCTCCAGGCCAGGTTAGTACAGGGTAGTGTGGGCAGAGCAGCTCCTGGTGCTATCTGAAAACACCCACGTTGATGGAAAGAGGAACTTCTGGTTTCCGGGGCTTCATGGGGAGCTTCTCCTCGGGGAAAAAGGGATCCTGGGCATGCTCCTGGCGACTGGCAAAGGGAAAACAGAAATAACCTGGTTAATATTTAGTGCTGGGCCTTAGCACTGTGAGCCTGGCCTGCACTCTGAGCTCCAAGGAGCTGTAAAAACAACCTGGGCAAGGCTAGGCCAGCCAAGGAGTTGGTTTTCATCTCCACAGTGTGCTCCAAGAGAAGAAAAAATCACAAGGTTCAGTGTAGGAACATTCAGAGCTAGGAGTTGGAATTACCCAAGTGCTTCCTTCCTTCAGGACTGCTGGAATTGTGTGCTCTGACAGCACCCAGCTACCACTGGCCTCAAAATTATCCCATTAGTCTGAATCACGGAATGGTTTGGGTTGGAGGGACCTTAAGGACCATCCAGTCCCACCCCTGCCACAGGCAGGGACACCTTCCACTATCCCAGGTTGCTCCAAGCCCTGTCCAACCTGGCCTTGGACACTTCCAGGGACCAAGAGGCAGCCACAGCTCCTCTGAAAAGCACCAGAGAACACTTTGCATATTCCTAAAGAAAAATGAAGGTAAATGCTCACTACCTCTTCTTTTTTTCCAATGCCAGCTGCCTCTGCTTCTCCTTCCCAATGTCATCCCTCACGGTGCTGAAATCCTTGGTGTCATCAAGGAGAAGGTTCTGTTGTGAAAAAGGATTTGAGAGATCAAAGTCAGAAGGTCAAACCTATTTCCCACCTGTTGCTCAGTTGACAAAATTAATTTTCAGAGCATTTTTCTGATTAGTTTTCTACCACTTAATTTCAAGTTAATTAGAATCATAGCATCGTGGAATGGTTTGGGTTGGAAGAGACCCTAAAGATCATATTGTCCCACTTCCTTCCACTATCCCAGGTTGCTCTAAGCCCCATCCAACCTGGCCTTGGGCACTTCCAGGGATGGATTTCTTCCAATAGGCTAGAACAGCAGGACAAGACATCAGATTTTTTCTGCTACTGCTCTAAAACCCTAGAAAACCTCTAGAATCTTATCCTATGGGTTCTAAGTGTGTTCTTTCCTTCTCCTAACTAAGCCTTATTGCTAGCTCAGAGCTCAATGCTGGGTAATTGCTTTTTTACACCATAAAATAGAACTCTCATAATTCAGTAATCCCTAGTGTGCAATAGGTTTATATCTATCGTGATTTTTAAAGGGCACGTCCATGGATTTTACTCAGAATTTGAAAAAAAATCCAGTCAATAAAATGTGAGCAAGAAAGAAGATCCAGGAGAAACAGAAGCATCAGCAGCAAGAAATTTCCTATCAACACAATGCAATGTCCAAACCCACATCCCAGCACTTTCAGAAATGCAGCAGGATGAGAGAAAACCAGGAATAAATGAAGATACTGCAAAGGGTGCAGTGCCTGAACTTAATCCTTGTGCAACAACTAAATCCAAGGAAATTTACCTTCACCCCAATGATGTCTCCATCCTTCAGGTGATAAGGTGCAGACTGCAAACTCTCCTGCTTTTTCCTCCTTTTCCTCTTGGAGATTTGCTGTGTCTGAATAAAATCAAAGCAGCAGAGTTTGGAATTCTCCTTCACTACAATCACCAAGGAACTGCCACCCAAACCAACACATGCTCCTCTCCAACAACATGGATTCTGTCATTCCAGATCTTACCCAGCTAGATATTGGCAGCCACTCAAATCTCTCAGGGAAGTATTTGGCTATTTCAATTTTATCTACAGGGAGACAATAGTGAGAAGCCACTCTTTGCCTCAGAGCCCAGGTCGTGCATTCCTTGGAGATATCCCACACCAAATCCCTGGAGGCAGAGTAGTCCCTCTCTCCTGGTATTGCCATCTGGACTCGCAGCAGCAGCTCGTGGGGGCTGGCAGTAGGAGGAGAGAACAGACATTCTTGTGAGCTGTGCTTTCAGAATTCCCAGCTTTCCCTCCTGCCCTCCCTGACTTTATGGAAAACAACAAAGATCCAAGGTTTTCCCCACATCCTGACACCACTGAAGTTAAAAGCAGCTCAGTTAAGGCTCCCTTCAAATGCAGAGCTGTAAGAAAAAAGGCTCTTGAGCTCTTACCCCAAATTCTCTTCTTCCTGCAAAGGTTCTATGCAGATTTCCACTCTGGCACCCAGCCTGTAGTCACTGAAAACAAAACAGAGATTGTCTGCATGGCTGGGAGAGCTGGGAATGTCCAGCTGGAGAAGAGAAGGCTCCAGGGAGACCTTAGAGCCCCTGCCAGTGCCTAAAGGGGCGGCAGGAGAGCTGGAGAGGGACTTGGGACAAGGGGTGGAGGGACAGGACACAGGGAAGGCTTCCCACTGCCAGAGGGCAGGGATAGATGGGATATTGGGAAGGAATTGTTCCCTGTGAGGGTGGGGAGGCCCTGGCACAGGGTGCCCAGAGAAGCTGTGGCTGCTCCTGGATCCCTGGAAGTGTCCAAGGCCAGGCTGGACAGGGCTTGGAGCAACCTGGGATAGTGGAAGGTGTCTCTGCCCATGGCAGGAGGTGGCACTGCTCATCTTTAAGATCCTTTCCAACCCAAACTGAGCTGATTTATCTCTCCACAATCCATCCCATATCCAGCCTGTTACACATTCCCCAAGAAACCCACTTGAGCCTCTGCTTGTTGTCCCGGAGGAGCTTCCCTGGCCCTTTGTTGTCCACTGTCCAAGCTCTGAGGAAGGAGGGCAAGGGCACAACCTGCTCCTGGCAGCAGGGTAAAGTCAGAACCTGAAAAACACAAATACTTATGTCAACAATCCGAGCAGCCAGTCTCCTTGGAAAAAACCAGAAACTCACTGGATTAACTCTCAAAAAAGAGGGCAAGGTATTGAGATTTATTCCACACCAGCTGTTGCTTGTGGCTAGGATTGAAATATTCAGTTTTCAACATTAAAGGGAGTTGGATTCCATTCCCTCTCAACATTTCTCACTTCAACTTCCATTTCCAAAGCACCAGATTTCTTTTTTCAACCAAAACTTGAACAACTGGGAAGGAATGAGGTTGTTGCAATTGCTGCCCCAGGCTTTAGCCACGTGCTGAGCTCATCTAAGCCCTTCCCAAGGACACAACACCTCCCATGCTCAGCCAATTCTCCCTTTTCAAGCTGCAGTTTCCATTGCAGTAACCTGGCAGAGCCCAAAACTGAAGCCATACCCAAAAAATAAGTGTTGGTATGGAGCAGAACCAGGTGAGAGATCCTTCCCCATGCAGTTCAAGTAGAACAATTAACTGGCTGAATAACACAGAGCCTTCTAGTAGGGCTGGGTTATGAATTTTTGTGGGTTTGGTGTGGTTTTGGGGTTTATTTTTTCTTCTGGGGTGTTCTGCTTGTTTTGGTTTGGTTTTTAGTGTATTAAAACCATACAAAGGCATTGTAGCTTCTGGCCAAAGAAACTGAGCCACACCTTCCTGACTGATAAACCTGTGCACCCCAAAGCAATTCTTTATTATCAGATTCCATACACAGAAATAAAAGAAAAATTAAAAAAGGATGCAGAAAAGTAATACAGGAACAAGGTGGAAATGGCAGAGTGACTTTTTAAGAGGTGCTTGTTATGTGTGTGCTACCCATGGAGAGATTTTACACTGTGAAATCAAGAGAAAGGCTGCAAGGCAGAATTTCAAATAAAGTGCAACAAGGCTCCTGCAGGCCAGGACACATGACAGGGAGGATGGGGATTGCAGGGACACTAGGGAAGTGTCTGAGCTACGTGCTCCAGCTGCCTCTTGGTACTTACCAGTGACCATGGCATAAATGCCATAGCACAACAGACTGGAGACAAGGGAAAAGGAAATGAAAGATAGCTGTTAATAGAGCTCAAGTGATCAGAGCGCTGCTGCACATTCCAACACAGGAGAACATCTAACCTGCATCTTCAGATCTTCCAAGGAGGCTTCTCCTGCTATCTCTATCCTGCCAGCATAACAAAGATCCAGGCCTGTGTGGATGGGTTCTGGTGGAGCTTTAAAGGGGGGAGAGGGAGGAGGAAGAGACAAACAACGGAGGATTAACATGATTTGTATACTTCTGAGAGATTACAGTCACTTCACAGTCAGATTTTACTTAGAGAAGGGACCTGACCTCCAGTTTTTTGGAGTCCATTTAAAAAAACAGAATATCAAGGAATCCCAGACTGGTTTGGGTTGGAAGGGACCTTAAAGGTCAGCTCATTCCAACCCCTTGTCACAGCCATATACAGCAGATAAAATACATCCCAATAGTTTCCAAACAGTTCCTATACAGATCCCATACTGCAAATTTAAGTACTAAGAACTAATAATTTAGAACTAGTAAGAGCAGTTATTCCCATTGATATATAGTGTTAATTATTGGTTAAACCCACTGCAACCAAAGTTAAATTGCTCTTAGCTGCACTACTGAAATCATCAGGGGAGAAAGTGAAACTCAGAAAAGGTTTGAGACAGAAAGAGAAAAATGCAAAGAAAACTTCTACAAGGAGAGGAGTCCTGCCCCACAACACTACTTAGCACCAAAGGAATATTATTTTTAATACAAAATTAAAACCCAATTTATTTCAAATTTACCAATTCTGTTACCCCCACTTCATTTTCTTCTCCCTTCTCAACTCTCACTTGATTTTCCTGTCCTGGCTGGTTTTTGATTTGGATTTGACCTTTAGGAGAACCAACAGTTACAACACCACTGCATGTAAGGGCTTTTTATTCTATGCAAGCTTTACCCAGCCCTCCTTTTACAGCTTCTCAAAGAGCAACCGCCATTGACTCCTTTCAAAACCTGGCCAGTCTCACCTGCTGCAGCAGACACCTGCAAAGCATCCATCTTCCAGGTCATCCCATTCACTTGGTCTTGTGCATTCTCTCCATGTTTCTTATGGCTTGAAGGTTTCAACCACCAGATGGGGATTTTCAGGAAACCCTGGAAATGGAACAGAAAATACCAGGTAGCTCAAGTGTTCTGTGCAGACAAGGAGAAATTTCACCTTTAGCACAGGAAGAAAAAAAAAGATTTGTTTAAACCTAAGCTTCTGGCACAGGCTACCCAGTGAAATTGTAGAGTCACCATCCCTGGAAATGTCCAAAGAATGTGTGGATGTGGCAGCTGGGAATGTGATTTAGTGGGGAACATGGTGGTGGTGCAAGAATAATGATGCTACAATTTTGCAAGGGACAACCTGTTCAAGGCAGGAGCAACCTGGGACAGTGGAAGGTGTCCCTCACTGTGCCAGGGGGTGGGATGAGATGAGCTTTAAAGTCCCTCCCAACTCGAACCATTCTGGAATTCCAAGTCTCCAGACACTGTCCACTCTCCTTTTACCTTTTCTGGAAGTTTTCCTTCACTTATAACCAAAGTGTCTCCTCTGCAAACATTGAGTTCCTTCAGGGTGGCATTCTGCAGGGACAGAAAGCACAAGATCCATGTCAGTCTTAATGCAGATCCTCAGGGAAAGTCTCCAGACAACATGGAGCAAAGAACCTATGGATTAAAATAGGCTCCTCTTACTTCCTGACTTAATGCTTCTCCTGCTTCATAGCACCAGTCAAGCCTTCTCAAATGCCAGTTGTCACCTACCAAAACCCAAAAAGACACACATAGAAAATTAATTAGTCATTAATGCCAGTTTGAGAAAATATTACAGAACTCTTAATAAGTGTTAAGGTTCCTTTTCCTTTATAATTTTTTTTAATTTGCTTTTAAAACACAGCTCTGACTAAATGAATTATCACTTTGATCTCCTTCCCCAGACCTTTTGCTGTATGGAAATACTATTTTATTTGCATAGATGTCTCTTCCTCACCTACCTAATTATTTTCCCTGGTTTTAGAGGAAAGAGAAGGAATTCCCATGTGTCAAATTATCATTTGAAACTATGACAAGCTCTTTAAAATAAAAAACTGTATTATAAAGGCTTGATGTTTAAAATTCTTTCCCCTCCTCATATTACAATGACATACAGATCATTGAAAAACTTACAAGGTTTAGGGTAGCAAGAACTGTCTTAAAAACATAAGAATTTCCTGTAAAAATATGTATATAACAACACAGCTAACCTGATAATCCAGATTTCTCCAGCATTAAATTGAGACACTGAAAAAAGAAGCACAGGGTAAGAGTTGTGTCAACCTTGAGACTGGGAAATAAAATTTTCAACAAATCTATATTACAATTTTCTGACAAAGAGTGACTGATTGCTGAGTAATTCTTAAAACAATATAATTAGATAGACAAGATGTATTTGGGCTATATATTAAACCCTTCATGGATGAGATGGTTTTCAAGCAAGAAATTTACATCAGCTGAGACAGCTTTCCCAAACTGGTAAAAAATTAAATCTGTGCTGCTAGTTTGTTCCTTTACTTGAACAAATTCTGTCACAGAATTCTGTACCTTTAAAAAAAACAAAAATCAAAGCTGCAAATTCAACACTTTCCTGCTATTACTGGCTGGACTGGCAGCACCCAGAGCTTCCTTCCCTCTGTGCATGGCTCTTCCCAACTTCTCTGCCTCCAGTTCTGTCCAAGGCAAAGGGTGTAAGGAATGCTGTCCAAGAGCTTGGAAGCAGAGCTGTGGGAGCAGCCAGCCTTACCTCTCTGACAGAGGCAGTCTCCTCCACAACTATCTCCATCTCAGGGCTGCAGTTTTGGTCATTCCCAACCATGAAGTACAAGAAGAGCTGAAAATCCAAATGCAAACTATCAGAATAAATATAGAAATGTGGGAATATTGTGTAGGAATAATTCCTGTGGCAAGAATGTCAAACAGAACTAAAATGGCACAAAAAGCAAAGAGAATTGAGTTATAGCCATCAGCAGATCCTCATTAGCCACCCCTGGTCTCTAAAAATACCCAACTATTTCTTCTTTGCATATCCAGCCCAGGCTGGATGGGGCTTTGGAGCATCATGGTCCAGTGGAAGGTGTCCCTGCTCATGGCAGGATGGAACTGGATGAGCCTTAAGGTCCCTTCCAACCCAAACCATTCTGGGATGTTTACAACTTGCACATTCCAGGAGCAATATCCCCCTTTTCTTCCTTTATTCTCTCCCTGCACAAGACTCCTCCTATCCACTGCTGTACCTGAGTGGAAGCTGGAGCTTTCCCACGGCACAGCCCCAGCAAGCTTCCCATCTTCAGTTCTGCTTCCTTGACTGTGTAATCCTCAGGCACTTCAGGGAGGACAAAAAGCAGGGAGAACATCAGCAGCTGCTGCTTACAAAAATATCCATTCTGTCATCTTTAGAGTAAACTAAAACCTTTCAGTGCCCCACAGAGAATTTCACTTGCTCAGCTCTGAGAGCAGAGCTGTGAATCTCCTGTGAGGACAGCAAAGGTATGGACATCTCCCAGGGTCTATGGTTTAACCATTTCCATTGTGAATCCCTTTTCCCCACCACCAGACCAGCTGGAATTTCCCTTGCTGGAACTCATGTCTGCTGCCTCTGATCTTTTTCCCTGGGAAGAATCTGGCTCTGCTTTCTCTATCATTCCATGGTAAAGAGTTCAAGATAGCAACCACCATCTCTCTCCAAGCCTTTTCCTCCTCAGGAAGCTGGAAGCACCCAGCTTCCCTCCTCTTTCACACATTCCAGCTCCCAAACTATCCTGGGTGCTCTCCTCTGGAGAGGTTCTCATTTATAATAAACAAAGCTGGGGGTCCTTTCCTGCTGAACTCTGCCCATCAGGAGCACAGGTGGTGTTAGGGATGTAAGCAATAAAACCAAGCTCAACATTTATGTTTAATCACTACCTTTGTATTGGTATTGTTAATTAACTTTAAAACTGGAAAACCCCCACACAACTGGTTCAGTTAAGGCTGGATATCAGTGGAGTTATGTGTGGGTACTTCTCCCAGGAAAGGACAAAGGGAGGCTTAAAATCTCCCCAGTGAATTTCTTACAGGACAATAATGAAATAAATCAATTTACCTGGAGACAGAAGTTTCCCATTTCCACTAATAGGTCTAAGACAGCTCTCATTTGCTGCAGCAAAAAGGGCAGGAAAGAGAAAAGTATTAAGTAATTCAAATAGGAATAAATTTGGCTCAGAATTTCAGACAGGTAGCACCTTTAAGATTAATTACAACAGGTTTATCTTAGATGCCTCCCTCTGTGACATCAAAAATATAACTGGAGAGAGACTCCTAGAGACTCCAACAGTCTCAGCTTTTATTCTTTCACTGAAAGTAAAATTCTACCACTAAAACCACTAAAAAGCCAGTAAACAGTAACATTTTCAGGCTGATAAAGCAGCTGAGCACTTACCTAGCTCCTCCTCCAGCTGAAGCTCCCGTATTGCTTTCATTTTGATATCTGACATCACCTAAAAGAAAGAGACATTAAAAGGGATATTAACACCTCCAACTTGGAATGCCATTAACACCCCTGCTTGTTCAAGTGCCAGTACACAAAGAGCAGCAAATAATCCTTCCCTCCTCTTTTAGCTTTGGTTACTGATGCTACTTTGAACATCCATTTCCAGAAAAGAAAACTGTTTGACACTAAAACCCTGCACTGGTTTAAATTACCTGCAAATATCCCAGGAATTGTAACTCTGAGCTACACAATATTTTCAGCAGGGAAAAACTTCATCCCTGAGGGTAAAGTGAATGAGCTGGTCCAAGTGCAGTGGCCAAGCTGATCAGGAAAGCAAAGTCCTTACTGTTTCGATAGTGGCAGTGATTTTAACATGCTTCTCCTCCTCTTCCACGCCGCAGAAGTTTTTCACTTGGAGCCAGCTGATGTCATAGGTGAAGGCAGTCAAGTTCCCACTTGCCATGTTGACAAAGCTGTGGGAATCAGCAGTGCAAGGACAGTCAGAGACAGGAAAACTGCCCATTAGCAGGGTTACATCATTAATCAGCACAGCTCCCCAGTATTTATCCCCAATAAATGGATGATGTGAAAGTTGTTCGTAGTGATGGCATCTCCCAGAGCAGGGGCAGAGGCCTCAGGGAGCACAGAGCATCATGAGACTACAAATTTGCCCCTGGGAACTTTAGATTCAACTGAGCACAAGTTGTTCCTACCAGGATTTCCCCCTTTACAAGTGTAAATCAAAGGATGTAACTGTTGCTGCACTTTGAGGGCAAGAAATATCTAAGAGCTGATAAACAGCTGGTCTCCAAATCTTAAGATAAAAATACTTGCATTTAAAAGCTCAAAGTGATGATTAGTTACAAGAATATATGCTGTTAGTATAATTTGAACTAAGAGGTTTTGCCAAAATTGCTTTTTTTTGTTTAATTACACTCATCAAAAACGTTACCTCTGGTCATGGCTGTCCAAGATCAGCACTGAGCACCCATCCCTCAGCCCAACACTTCGGACTGTTTCCTTCATGTCTTCTTCACGGAAAACTTCCCAGTTCTTGGCTTCCTTCTCTGCTCCAGAGCCATTCTTGAGGATGATGCCTCCAGCTGGAGCCAAGGCTGTGTGCAGCTCCCCCAGGCTGGTGCTGCAGGAGAACACATGCTGGGACTCGGTGAAGTGCTGCCCCTTGCCTCCCTCGTTGTACTCGGCCAAGCGAAGGACGTTGATCACCACAGGCTCGTGGTCAGGGCCTGTCAGCACCTTTGTGCCTCCAACCTGAGGGAAAGGAGGAAGGAAGGAATGCCAGCTTTGGGTGGGGCTGATCCATTAAATACAGGAGATGCAGGGCAGCAAGAAAATTGAGACAAAAAATGGGCACTCCCCCCTCACTATAAACAAACCAACTTTGACCAAATTCCTATTGAACAAACCATCAGAGGAACCCAAAGGCGTTGGGAAGAAAAAGGACAATGTGGCTGCCCCTGCATCCCTGCAAGTGTCCAAGACCAGGCTGGACAGGGCTTGGAGCAACCTGGGATAGTGGAAGGTGTCCCTGCCCATGGCAGGGGGTGGAACAGGATCCTTAAATCCCCTCCCAAACCACTCCATGGTAACAGCAGCTGGGAAACCAGTGGACACTTGGTCTCCATCAGATTGTGAACAGAGGAATCATCCCCTCAAAACAGAGGATAAATCCAAAATCAAATGGATACTTCTACAATAAAAATAGTTTAAAAGTAGTATTTCATTCCATTAGCGAGACACAATAAAATGCTGTGTTTCACAATTACTTCCAGGTTAAGCAGAAGCTTAACCATATTAAAGAGAAGATGATCATATTTTCTCTTTAATCATATTAAAGAGAAGATGGAAAACTACAAAAGGAGCACAGAATTTCAAGGAGACCATGCACAGTCCTATCTCTTCAGAGCTGACAAAGGAGGAGGTTCCTTTACCTCTTTCCCATTCCACACAAAGACATCTGCTCCATCAGCCAGCCCAATGCCATCCAGGGTCAGCTCATCTCCTGAAAAAAGGAGCAAATCATCAAGTTCTTGCTCCCCACAAAACACACAAACAGGGTCAGCAAGTTTCTAGAAGTCACTACACTTAAAGAACTGTACAAGCATGAGGAGGAACATTCTGAGCAGCTCTGAGTGTCTCTGTATTTTGATGTCAACATCATGGCAAGCTGGGTTACGTTCTGGTTCAACACTGACTTTCTGCAGCTAACCACAGAGAACATGAAGTTTAAAAGTTACTGAATAGGTTTTTAAAGATTAACACTTGGAATTGCCCAACAATGTAAAGCTGGAGACGAAAATGATGATTTAAAAAGTAATGTACCCTTAATAAATTAATGAACTCTTTATGTGAGCATTTCTCTTTACAAAATTCCTACTTCACTAAAGTCTAACCTACATTTTCCTTTGATGTCACCCTGGCTCCTCTCTTCTATCCTCCACCTATTAGGCCAATCCTATGAAAGCAAACATCCACAAGCAAATCAAGGGCAAAATACAGACTGATAAATTCTTGCCAGCAAATGTGTTTAACTTGCTTAAGATCTGCAGTCTTAGTGCATTTCACAACAAAGATCACACAGAAAAGTCTCGAGATCATTAATTTCACTATTAACAGTAAAATAATTTAAATAACTTAACATGGGTTTGAGTTGGAAGAGTGCTTAGTTATAAACATCACCAAGATGGTTTATAGATGAAATCTTTTGATGTCTGCAGCAATTAAAATACAGAAATAACATGGAAGCCTTGCATGCAATGCTCTTACCATCAAGCACCTGGTAAAGATGCAATCCTGCTGGTAAAGGCTTGGCCATGCTGAGAACCATGTCCCCTTCCCAAGATTCCAACATCTAATTGGAAAAAACAACCAGAAAGATTATATAAATTAACAGTGAGCAGTAACTCACAGCACCCACAAAAATCACAATCTGCTGAAAGCTGTCACAGCCTGGCTCCCAAGCTCACTTGGTGACACTTATTTGGTGACTCCTTGAAAAGACAAAGACAAATCTGTCACAAAATGAAATATCAAGAATAATCCTGGATAAAAATATCAGGAACAATCCATGCCATCAATCCATGGCCATTTACATGCTGCCCAAATATAATTAATTAGCTGATGTGAGCTTTGAAGTCTCCATAGTTAAAATTCCAGCAATTTCATGGCTTCAAGACTAAACCCCACACACCACTCTTTCCTCCTGTGTAAACCCATTTTAAGTTTTTAGCCACCTAAACTCCATTTACTGTCAAAAATTTCTCCTTGACACAAAGACTGCAGCATAACTGTATTTGTAAATGTTGCAATGGCTCAAGTGAAAAATGAAGTTTGAGTTTATTTAATAGAGCAGGTACCTGGAATACTGCCTGTCGAAGGTCTCCCAGTGTTTTCCTTCTGTCAATAGTCAAATCCACCACACTCTCTTTCCAGGAAAGTGAAGGATGCAAAGCCCCATTGTGGAATTTATAGCAGGAGCTCAGGTGGAGATGTAAATCAATGCCATTGTTTGCTGAGTCACATTCAGCTCTTTGGGACAATAACACAACAAACTGGTGAATTTAACACCAAACAGATGTTTCTGTGCAGCTGTCCTGGAATTGCCCCCCCTAGGACTAAATTCCCTGTCACATTCCCTCCTCATCTATACCTGTATCTGGTTCTGGCAGCTCAATGTAGCAGCAAAGATTGAAAAAAATAAAGAAGTGGAATTCACTCAGAAAGAACTCAGAATTCACTCAGAATCCCAGGATGGTTTGGGTTAGAAGGGACCTTAAAGCTCATCTATTCCACCCCTGCCATAGGCAGGGACACCTTCTACTATCCCAGGTTGCTGCAAATCCCATCCAGCCTGGCCCTGAACACATCCAGGGTTGGGGCAGTGTGAATCTTGTGTGAAATATTCTACAACACACTCTTGTGTCCATATTTTGATATCTTAACAGTGATTCAGGTGTATCAGGACTTGTGTCCCTCCACACAAGGGAAAGTTTTGTCCAACCTGAATACGAGCTCTTCCCTCCACTTTTCTGGCAGAGAATATAATTTATCTGTTAATTCACAGTAAACCAAGTCCTTCCCCCTTATCCCAATGGAGAACTCCTTCTATAAACATAATTAAGATAATGCACTCCACTCTCTTCCCACAATTGCAGTGATTTTCACAGGGAAGCAGGGAACCAGCAAAATATGGATATAGAAATGATATTCCTCAATTAACCTCTATGACATTGAATCATTTCAGTACTGACACTGCTCAAGGAGTTTCTTTCCTTTTAAATCCCTTGGAAGTCCTGCAGGTAAAAGCTCTTTGAGATGGGTACAGTGACACCAATATACCTCTTTTTTTGCAGCTCTGTATTAGCAGCATTCATTTCATTCAGGAGGTGCTCAGGAATTTGGTACCTTGGATTTCCTCGTGCTGCAACAAAAAAGGATAGGCTTAAAATGTGGTTTGGCAAGCAAGAAAAGTGATCAAGATGAGACATTGCAGTACAAGAATGACTGAAAACTCAGAGAAAATATGCTCACAATAGAGAAAATTCGACTGCAAGGTGATATAAAGAGCAAACAAATGCTTTTACTCCTTCCAATCAACCTTTCTTTAAGAGAAGTTAATACATAAATGCCTTTAGCAACAACTTGTATTTGTTTCAGCTGATGCTCTGCTATTATTTGTGGAGCATACTAAAGAAAATTAGTCAGCTATAACCAATTACCTCCTTGTATCTTCATTTAACTCTTTTTAAATGATCACTACAAGGAAAACTGGGGGGAAAAAAGCTTGGAAATGACAAAAAGCCCACCAGAAAAAATGTCAAAGCAGGTAATCCCCCAGAATCTCCAGATGATCTTTGTATACCTTCAGGTGGCCTTTTCAGCTGAGCTTTTCTGTAGAACAGCATGTAGGCACTCTCTTTGCCCTGGAATTGTTTCTCAATATCCTTCTCCTTGATGGGCTGCACCTTGGAATCATTCAGATCAAACCAGTGGCACCCAGCAGAAGTGGCCCTTGGCCTTGGGGGGTTTTTCTCTGAGTTCCACTGGACATCATTCTTCTGGGGAAGGTTCTGGTGATCCTGTCCATGAGGATCCAGCTTGAACAGGAGCTTGTGCGTTTCCTTCAGCCCAACCTTATTCCCATCAGGGCTCAGCTGAAAGATCTGAGGGTGATTCTGCAAATACTGAAAGGAAAGTAAGGACAAGATGAAGAGGATGCCCAGTTTGAAATGCAGCAGCCTGCGTTAAGCTGCTTCACCTGATTCTCCTCAAAGTGAGACACAAACCCCTTTACTTCAACCCTCATTTTATGGTGCTTCCTCACGTATTTTCTCAGTTTATCTCTGCAAAAGCCTCACATCCACATTTCACAACTACATTTAAATGATTATTGTGGAACTGCAGGTAGCTCCCTTAAAGAAAACAGGCAAACATCAATTTTCCACCTGTTCACAACACGAATACTAAAGTACTTTTCTTAAAAACTTATAAAATACAGCAACCAATTGGAAAACAGGGTTTTACTGGAGTATTAATTTCATGGACAAGCTCTAACCAACCAAAAGGTGATTTTCAGTCACTTGAAATGAACATTTTCTAAAACTGATTTCTGTTCAGTAGGTGAGGTTAATTTTTTATAGGTCAACCACAGAGATGAAAAAAAAAAAGAAAATAAAAACTCTCAGGCAGACAATTCCTTGAGAATCTTGTGTTCCCCAGCCTGACAATTCACATTACAAACACCTCTCCTTACACATGCTAATCCAAGGGTCCATATTGTCAATAATCCTCATGACTATTCAATGGCGATATGAAATATTATGAAAGTTATCTAAAACCAAAACTAACAAACAAACATGTGACTACCTTCCGTAATGCTCCATATTGTTTTCTGTATTTCTTATTCCAGGACACTCCTTTCTTCTCCAATAATTTCTGCCCTAATTGATCCACAGGAATCAGTTTAGCTTCTTCCTACAGAGAAATGAAAACGAAGGTAACAAAGGCTACAAAAGTCAAGGGATCAACACAGATAATCCAATTTTGAAGTGCTTTAATCATTCCCAGTTTTTAATAACTGGCGCTGTGTCAGGAGAGGTATAGGTTGGATATCAGGGAAAGGTTCTTTCCCAGAGGGTGCTGGGCACTGCCCAGGCTCCCCAGGCAATGGGCACAGCCTGAGGCTGCCAGAGCTCCAGGAGTGTTTGGACAATGCTGTCAGGGATGCACAGGGTGGGATTGTTGGGGTGTCTGTGCAGGGCCAGAGCTTGGACTGGATGATCCTTGTGGGTCTCATCCAAATCAGGATATTCTGATTCCTTTTGTAACAGCTTAGGTGAGCAGCTTGAGAAATACTCCAAAAGGACCTCTGTCTGTATAAAGAGCCACTACTAATATTAAAGTCAAGTTTTAAATGCATTGTACCAAGTTCAGAAGAGCTATGGACACTTAAACCTGCCCACTCTCACATACACCAACCCCTTGTAGGTTCCCTAGCTCCAAAATCAAAGCAATGAACTCCTTACATACCATACCTCTGATAAAATCCCTTTTAAGACTGCCAATGGGTTTTCTGTTTCTTTGCCATTCTCAGTATCTCTTAAAGCCTTCTCTTCAATCAGCCCATCCTCTTCTTCCTGGGTATGATAGACACTCACAAATATTGTTGTTTCCCACACAGTTAGAGGGTTTGATTATTCTGTACTGACATCATCATGCACAATTTAGAAGTGTGAAGGAAGTGCTGATAAACTACCCTTCTCAATTAGGTAAGACACACAAAACCTCATTAAATATTAATTGAATTTGGATGCACATTCATCCATTAGCTCTTAACACTTTTATGAAAAATACAACCTCTAAAGCAAGGGAGAAAATCCTTTAGGACTTACTTGCAGTTGCCAGTTTCCTAACTCATCCACATCTCTGATATAAACATGATAGTGTCCTCCATAGCAGCCACCTTTGTGTATAATAACAGAGAAGAGCTCATACATGTACTCTGAATCATCCATTTCAGTCTTTAAAAAGAAAAACAATAATTGTAACGACAGAGGTCAGCAAGTCTCACACACAAGGACAGTTTTACACCTTCAGCATCACTTCAGACATTTCTCAGTGTGTATTTACGTGTGCAGAGACTGAAATGGCTTTTCAGGGTTGGGGACTAGAGGAAGGACTGACAGGCCATGGAGCAAGACACAGGCTGATAAATCATAAAATCATGGAATGGGTTGGTTGGAAGGGACCTTAAAGATCATCTCGTTCCTGCCATGGCAGGGACACCTTCCACTGCCCCAGGTTGCTCCAAGCCCTGTCCAACCTGGTCTGGGACACTTCCAGGGATCCAGGGGCAGTCACAGCTTCTCTGGGCAACCTCTGTTACTAAACAAGCATGGTTCTGAACAACACTGGAAATACAAAATATTTTCAATTTCAAGGTTTGTTCACAACCAGGCTTATTTTGTCTAAAAGAGGAGAGCAAAAAGAGGTAACACTTAGAAATACTAAAACTAGGGAAAAAACAAAGGCTTCTTCAAATGCAAACACTGAGAAATTTTCAAGTTTGCATTGCAACACTTCGATAAGAAAAATGTCTGTTCCATAATACTGCCTCTATCATGTCCTTTAAGGAGCAAAAATTGTCATCAAGCAATGACATAGCTCAGTTTATAACCAGAATCATATTTACAAGTGCAATCTCACATTCCTGAGAAAAATGGAAAAACTACAAGCACATAAAGCACATACAGTTCAAATTACACAAGATGTTATCAGAGAATAACCACACTAAAATAAATTTCAATTTCCATTTTCAGATTATAATCTTCCTGTCAAGGAAAGGTTAGGTAATTTCTGGGTAATTATTATACTCTTCCCCCAGTAGCT
Organism: Lichenostomus cassidix; assembly: GCF_008360975.1. NCBI lineage: Eukaryota > Metazoa > Chordata > Aves > Passeriformes > Meliphagidae > Lichenostomus > Lichenostomus cassidix. The sequence goes on along the minus strand of NC_139488.1, from coordinate 4,137,149 downwards.
ACCAGGTATTTCCCACTCAGTTCAAAAGTGGAGGAGGACACCACACAGTCACTCAAACACCTTGCCCTGACAAAATACAAAATAAAAAATAACCTCTCCTTGAGGTGTGGGTTCTCTGCTGAGCACACAGAAACCCTGAACAAATCTAACAGTACCCACCTGCTCAGAGAAAGGCCTCAGGTTGATCTGGATGGGGAATGTGTAGCAGCTTGTTTCCTTGTACCTTTCACACTTCTCAAAGTCGAAGTTGAATCTCAGGAGGGAAATGGTGAGGAAGGGAGGCAGCTTGCGCAGTTTAGCAGACTGGGGAGGGATTTAAAAAACATTTGAAGCACAAAGTTAGAATAAAATTGTGCTTTCATGCTGCTGTGGTCAACTCCTTTTCCACCAAAGCTTTGTTATCACCAGGCAAACAAGATCAGTGCCCTCATTTTTAAAATGTCTTCATTAACTCTCAATTTCTCATCCAACTATACAATCTAAAAGCGATCCAGTTCCTTCCCCCTTGTTAAGCCCCACGTCCTCCTTGATTGGTGATCACCAGACCCATACCTGATCCTGCCACAGCAAATAAAGGACATTGGTGAAATTCTAGTCACTGATGACATTTCCATAGCCCATGTGCTCTATACAGGTAGTCACAGAACAACCAGGAGCTAAAGTCTCCCTCATTTATACAGGGGAAGATCTTCCAGGCGGGAAAGGCAGGATAATCCATTTCAGTGAGGAAGAATATTAATCCAGATCCAACCACTTGATGTGTAAGTACATCAAGAACCCTTGTGAGAAGTAACACCAACCATCTGGTACCACCTCTGACTGCAGGTGTGGATTCCATGGCCATGTTTCTGAGCCTTTCCAGCATCTGCATCCTCCTCTCCATTGGCACAGCAATAACAGGGAGCCTCCAAGGAACACACACAGGGTTTAAGAAACCCCCAGCTAAGTGATTTCCTACCAAAATTCAGAGTTCCCACTCTCCTCTTGCATGGATGAGCAGGTATGAAAGATAAGTATACTTTTCAGAGGCAGACAACTTACCCTGAACTGCCTTGAACCCAGTCAAGTTAAACTCCAGCCAGCCCTTACAACAAGATATGAGGCACTGGGGAATGTTCCTGAACTCCCAAGTCACTGATTAACCTGGCCTGTCCTCAGTTTCCCTTTGGGCTGCTCCCTCCCACATCCAGAGGGCTGCAGGGTTTGGACTTCACTCATCCTGCCGCAGGATGTCTAGGAGCTCAGCTGGTGTGGAGAGGGCAAAGTGCACCAACAGCCTGAGTCTGCTTCTCTCCACCAAAACCAGAGAAACAGATACCATTTCCTGCACAGAGCAGCAACTGCTCACTGGTTCTCTCTCTCTTTTGGGTTCTCCAGCAGTGAGTTTCCATGATTTCTCTCATTGCATGGATCTGCTTGTTGTCATTTTATGCCGTACCTTATCTTTTAGTTGAGCCTCCAAAATGCCCAGAGCCAGGGTGCAGCAGACATAAAAAACTGCAGCAATAGTTGGGAAATGAGCCACAAGAGCTTTTCTTGACACACTTGCTGAGGTTTCATAGAACCCCAGGATGGTTTGGGTTGGAAGGGACATTAAAGCTCATCCCATTCCACCCCTGCCATGGGCAGGGACACCTCCCACTGTGCCAAGTTGCTCCAAGCCCTGTCCAGCCTGGCCTTGGACACTTCCAGGGATCCAGGAGCAGCCACAGCTTCTCTGGGCACCCTGTGCCAGGGCCTCCCCACTCTCACAGGGAAGAACTTTTTCCTAATATCCCATCTAACCCTACACCATCACACCCCAAGGTGTTACCTTTGAAGCTTCAACAAGTTTATCACAGGCTCCACATCGATACAAGTTGTCATTCTCAAAGTATTCTTCTTCTACATACATGTTCCACAGGGCCTCCTCCAAGCCTGCAACACCTTTCACTGCCACTGTGAGGTCTAAAAAATCTTCCTGTGCAGAAAGGATAACAAAAAATAAGGTTCTGAGGGCTTTAAGTTTGTGGTACCTTAGAAAGACACTCATCCTATTCACCACAGCTGATGGGGAAAAAAATCCCTCATACAGCCACAGAAATTAATTTTTTGTTATGCAAAACAAATACCTTGTTAGGCAAGATATGTTTTGCTGTTACTTCACTGCACTCTCTGCTAACTACAACCACCAAAGGCAGCACTTGTGAACTCAGAAGATGCAAAACATTTGGGTTTTTACCCCTGATGAAGCTGGTTTAGAAAATGCAGCCGAGACTTACAGTCCAGTACTCACTACTTGGATTCAACAAGGCACTCAAGAGAAAGATGACATTATTTTTGGACTTTAAAAACAAGAACATTTAAAGCCAACAGACTGAAGAGAACCCCAGAGTGGAAAATCCCTGGCTTTACCTGTCTCTCACTGACATTCTTGCACTCCTTACAAACGATCTGGTTGACAACAATCCCATGGTACAAGCGGTTGATGAGGTCGTGGCCCGACGTCCCCACGAGGGAAGTCTCCAAAGCACTGAAGAGAATCCTGTTTAATTCCTGCACATCATGCTGCCTCATCTCCTGCAGGAGGAAAACCAAAGCAGGAAGGAGTGAAACACTGCTGAGCTTGGCTTATCCTTAAAAATAACATATATCAAATGTCATCAAGATTCTCAATGACTACTCATGTATCTACTCCTTGAGTAGTAAAGTAGTACCTTTGATATTTTTTATTTGGTTATGCACCTAAGACACTTACACTTGGGTAGAATCATAGAATTCCAGAGTGGTTTGGGTTGGAAGAGACCTTAAAGCCCATCCCATTCCACCCCCTGCCATGGGCAGGGACACATTCCACTACCCCAGGTTGCACCAAGCCCTGCCTAACCTGGCCTTGGACACTTCCAGGGATCCAGGGGCAGCCACAGCTTCTCTGGGCACCCTGTGCCAGGGCCTCCCCACCCTCACAGGGAAGGATTTCTTCCCAGTATTCCATCTAAAGTTTGACACTATTCCCTAGATTTAGATTAATCTCTGACTGGCATAGTTCTTGGGTGAGAATCTATGTATTTGAGGACAAGAAGCCTGTTGGAAAAATATTCCTCTAAAGACAAAGGAAAAGCAACTGGAATTGTATCAAAGAGAACAATCATCTTCTGTTCCTTCCTGTAAACTGCCATGGACTCCATGTGGAGACCCAACAACAGCTGACCCAATTCTATGTCATCTCCACAGCCTGAAGCATTTTAAGGTATTTCCTAAATGCCAGACTTCCAAAACCCATCTCCACTCAGGGGGAAGCATGTCAGTGCTGGAGATGGGCACCTCATGGCTGTTCCAGCCGAAGCTGTCGGTGAGGTCAGTGGTGGATGCAGCCTGCTGGTCCAGGAGCAGGAGCTGAGCAAACAACCGCTGCAGCTGCAGTGGGATTATCCGAACCTGCAAACAACAACAGGACACAAACAGCAGATCAGGAAGAGCCTTCAAACCTGTCATTTCAACAGAACAGAAGCAATTTAGCACAAACTTTGTGATAAACTACCACAGTCTATTGCCTTCATAACACATGTTACTTGATTTAGACCAAGCAGTCAGATTTTATTCCCAAGAATCTACAGTGCCTCACCCTGCACAGCCAAGCAGAATCATGGAATGGTTTGGGATGGGAAGGACCTTAAAGTCTATCCCATTCCAGCCCCTGCCATGGGCAGGGACACCTTCCATTATCCCAGGGTGCTCCAAGCCTCATCCAACCTGGTCCTTACACAGATGGGGCAGCCACAGCTTCTCTGGGCACCCTGGGCCTCCTCACCCTCACAGGGAACAATTTCTTCCCAATATCCCATCTATCCCTGCCCTCTGGCAGTGGGAAGCCTTTCCTTCTGTTCTGTCACTCCATCCCTTGTCCTAAGTCCCTCTCCAGCTCTCCTGAGAGGCTTGGTACTGGGGTGGAAGAACATCTCAGCAGAAACAGACTCAGTATCTGATTTCTAAAGCAAAACCTCATGGCAATGAAAGCTTAGAACTGTGAGAAAAATTCAGTATCAGCCAAGCCCAAACTACCTTCCAGTATCAAATTTAGGATTTCCCTCATTCTCCTAAATGTCACATTAATCGGAACCATATTCCTCCAAATCAACATTGGACAGTGACTAACAAGAAAATCCTTAACACCTTTGCATCTGGTTTCCTGCTGTCATCCAGAGTCCCAAGCTCTTCAGGTCCCAGGGAGAACAGAGCCTCTGCAATTGGAAAAAAAATATATTATTTAAAAAGAAAACATTCCCTCTTTAAAGATTTAACATATTTTAATGCCAGGCATTATGATGTTATCCTGTAATAATATATTTGAAGTGAACTGTGCCCCAAAATTACCTGAGTTCACTGTGTTTCTTTAACAAATCACCAGAAATACAAGTCTCACTAAAATATCAATCCCAACATTATTTTAAGCAAGGTTTTGAGTACCTCACCTCTAAATTCAGGTGTGAAAAGCAGAGTCTGCAGAAGGGAATTGAGGTAGCAGGTCCCACCCTGATTTTTGATTCCACTGAGGTTGGTGAAATCCCTGGGAGCTGGAGGCTCAGACTCTCTGGGCTTTGATTTCTTCCCTTTCCCACAATGATTGTTTGAAATAAAGGAAAAATCCTCTTCAAATAAGTCCCCAAACATTGTGAAGGCAGAAGAGTCCTTTAAAAAAATAAAAAAAGCATTTACTATAAAAAAATGCAGTTGAACCCACCCACCTCAAATCCTCTGAGATGAACCTTAGAGCCCTGAGTGGAAAATTTGTTTATTTTTCATTTTATTCTGGTCATTCTAAAAATTAATCCATGTAAAAGTGTGAAGTAATGTAACAAAAAGAATTAAAAGCATTTCTGTTACCACAGGTCTAAGCAGACTTTTAACCACAATCAAACCCACCACAATTCCATTTTGCACATAGTTGTATTTATTCCTACAAGTGAACTGAACCTTGGATTGTCCTTATCCACCTCCTCCAAACCTCTGGAACTTCTTTATCTGAGACATTAAAGAATAAAGACTTTAAAGTTTTGCTTTCCTAATGAACATAAATAGGAAATAAATCACTTTGATTCAGCTTTTCCTCCTCTGAATGCAGCTTTTGCTGTCAATCCCTTGACTGCTATAAAAATTCTGTAAAGGCCCTTCCTCCCATGCTTCTGGATGTAATTCCTGGGCTTGGCACTCATTCCAAAGTGTCTCCCAGCCTTCATTCCTGTTTCCAGTCAGGCCTGTTACACTCCACCATTTAGATTATTCTCCTCCCTGAAAGCCCAGCAGCTCCAGAGTGGATTGTTTATCCCAAAAAAGGGCCATATCCAGGAGACACCACCCACCCACCACTCCAGAGAGGCACTTGAGTGCCAAATCCTCCCTCGCTCCTTATTTCTGGAGCCTCAGAGCTCTGCTGCTGGCAGCCTCGTTCCCTTAAAAACCACACAGGAATATCGACTGCAAGGAATTCTGGATGGTCCAAGGCTTTCATAAAACAGGGACAACTCTGCCTTTATTCCAAGGCTGGAATAAATCCATGAAAGGTGACACCAAACCTGTCCAATAAATCCATGGCAGGGGATCCCAAAGCTAATAAATCCATGGCAGGAGATCCCAAATCCCTTTAAGAAACCCACGACAGGAGATCCCAAACCCCTGTAATAAAGCCATGACAGGAGGTCCCTAAACCCCTCTAATAAACCCATGACAAAACCCAAATAGCCTGTAATAAATCCATGACAAAAAATCCCATATGCCCCTAATAAAACCCGTAGCAGGAATCCCAAAGCCCTCTAATGAATCCATGACAGGAAGATTCCTAAACCCCTTTAATAAACCCATGGCAGGAGAGCCCAAAACCCCTTTACTAAACCCATGGCAGGAGATCCTCAAACTACTTTAGGATATCAGTAACAAGCAATCCCAAACCGCTCTAATAAACCCACAACAGGAGACCCCAGAACCCTCTAATAAACCCAGGCAGAGACCTCCAAAGCTCCCTAAGAAACCCATGGCAGGAGATCCCAAGTCTCTCTAAAAAACCCACGGCAGGAGTTACCAACACCGAAGATTCCCAAACTCCTCTAATAAATCTATGGCAGAAGACTCCAAACCCCTTTAATAATCCCACACCAGGAGACTCTCAAGCCCCTCTAATAAACCCGTTCCAGGACCCCCCAGAGCCCGGCAGTCTCCCCCAGGCCGGCGGTTCCGATCCCCTCACTCACCGCGCCCAGCCCGGCCCTACAGCCATGGCCCCGCGGCCGCCGCCATGCTTGTTGTGTGGCGCCGCGCAAAGCGCGCCGGGACCGGCGGCCCGCGAGGAGGGGGCGCGTCCCGCGCGGGGCATGCTGGGAGTTGTAGTTTTGCCAGCGTGAGGGGAAGGGGAGTCCCTGGGAATCTGTGGGACTTCCATCCCCGGAAATGTTCCAGGCCAGGCTGGATGGGGCTTGGAGCGACCTGGGATAGTGGAAGGTGTCCCTGCCATGGCAGGGGTGGAATGGGATGAGCTTTAAGGTCCCTTCCAACCCAAACCACTCTAGGATTCTGTAAAGACCAAGTCTGTCCAAACAAACACATGATTTATTACAGGAGCATGGGAGCGCCTTTAACAGCTTTCTGGAGGCTTTCTGGAATCTCTTGCTATGGATTTATTAGAGGGGTTTTGGATCTCCTGCTATGGATTTATTAGAGGGGTTTGGGATCTCCTGCTATGGATTTGTTAGAGGGGTTTGGGATCTACTGCTATGGATTTATTAGAGGGGTTTGGGATCTCCTGCCATTGTTATCAATTTAGCCTCATTATCCAATCAGAGACGTAGATCCAATTAAAAAAATTTATTAATTAAAAGCAAGCGGATATCAGTCAAGTCAGCGCTGGACGGGCAGAGATTCAAGCATATCTCTATGCACCGCGCCTCGGGCCTGCAGAGGACTGAATTTTATAACCCTTTAGTACCCCACTCCCCCCGTATGTCTTGATTGGCGTCTCTTCATGAATCCTTGATTGGCTGTTGAGACGTCTTGGGCTGGTGTGCTCTGCGTTGGGTGATGGTTACTGGGCCTCCTGGGATGGTCTCTCCGTGGGGGTTGCACAGGGGGAGGTTTTTATGGACCCCTGAACCACATTCCTTTTGTATCTGCCTCATAGGGGCTGCACGGGGGAGGTTTTTTATGGCCCCTGAGCCAAATTCCTTTGTATCTGCCTCATGGGGGTTGGGCAGGGTTCCTAACAAGATTCGTTTTTATAACAGCAAAAAAAAGAAAGAAAGAAAAAAGAAAAATAAAAGGAAAGGCAATTTTAAGACTTATCACCTTTTTCAAACAGTTCGTGAACTAAACTGATTGTAATTTATTACACCATGGATTTATTAGAGGGGTTTGGGATCCCCTACCATGGGTTTATTAGAGGGGTTCGGGATCTCCTGCCATGGGTTTATAAGAAGGGTTCAGGATTTCCTGCCATGGATTTATTAGAGGGGTTTGGGATCTTCTGCCATGGGTTTATTAGATGGATTTGGGATCTCCTGTCATACATTTATTAGAAGGATTTAGGATCTCCTTTCATGAGTTTCTTCGAGAGATTTGGGGATCTCTGTCTGGATTTATTAGAGGGGTCTGGGATCTCCTGTGATGGATTTATTCCAGCCTTGGCCAGTGTGTTGTAGCTACCCTAATAATTCCCTCCTGAGCCTGAAATGGCCCAGCCTGAACCTAACAGAATCACCAAGCTTGGAAAAGACCTCAAAAAACACCCAGTCCCACCCTCACCCCAGCACTGCCATCATCACCCCTAAAAGACATCCCCAAGTGCCACATCCAGGACATTTCTCCATAACCACCCCCAGCTCCCTCAGCTGCTCCTCACATGAGATTTTTTAGCCCCTTCCCAAGCTCTGTTGCCCATTCCTGGACATGGCTGCCTCCAGATTTGTGACTTTTCCCCTAAATCCAGCATTCCAACTGTCTCCTGGCTCACACACGAGCAGAGAGTGACTTTTGTCTCGCCCTGCCTTGAACCCAGCAAAGTTCAACTCACCCACAATCCCTGGCTGGGATAAATGGCATAACCAGGCCAATGGAAGGTTTGGCAAGTTCACAGACAGTGAGGTACTGATTAACTTCACCCATCCCAGGATTGCCTTTGCACCTCTCCTCACATTGAAGGTTTGGATGGAAAATTCATCCTGCAGCAGGAAGGAGGGGAAGGCAGGGCATTTCCCTGACAGCTCTCTCCTTACCCCACTTCTGCAAACAGCCGGGATGCCATTAAAAAACACATAAATTAACCATTTTTGTGAGAAAATGCTGTTTGCTAAACTGGTCAGATTCCCAATAACTAGTTCTAAGTGTTCTTTAAAAAAATATGAACATATTTAGTGGGTATTATTATGTTTTTTCTTTGCAGTTTATAAGAGAAGATTCAGAAAGAATTGTAGTCACTTTTACCTCAGTGCTTCTCGCACCTACTATGAAGCTCAAATATTGTGTTTTCTGAAAGAAAACAGCGGTCTCCCACTTTCTCAGTAGTTTCTCTACACACAAAAATAATTACAGACATTGGTAAAGGATGATATGAGGAAAACAATATGCAGTTAATGTTGGTATACTCATTGTGTTACAAAGGGAGATAACAAAAGTTGTGTGCCTGAGGAATGGAGGCTGCATGGCTCTAAATATCCTGGGTGTATTATTTTTAATTTTGGCATCAATAGCAATTCTGCGAGGCTGATGGATCTTGGGAAATCATGTCTGTGCTGAACCTGTTCCTTTGCTCAGTCAGGTATGAAACCTGAGGCTCCTGTGGTTGTTGAAACAAACTTAGTGCTTTTCTTATTCTTGGTGGGGAGGAGTTTTCAGCTACCTGAGGGTCACCTCCCAGGCTGGGAAACAAATCTGTAAAGCAAGAACCTGGGATTCAGCTGCCAGGGCAGCCTCTCTCAGTGCCTCTTCTTGGTGTCCCTCACACTGAGGAGATTCCTGCTAGCTCAGAAGAGACACCTGAGCCTTGTCCTGAGGGTCTCCTGCTCTGTCCCTGGAGGAATCATCTGAGGATCTGTGTCTCCAACACACAGAGGGTGTTTTCACTTGTTACATTTGTGGGGTTGGACTTGTTCACACCAGGTTTGCCTTCCTGGGTTCTGGCCACGGTGTAACACAAGGTTTTCCTTGCTGGGTTCTGACCAAGGTGTAACACAAGACTCAAAGATGAGGAGGGATGTGAGTAGCAGGTTCAGGAGCTGGTTGAACCCCAGAAGAACTCCAATGACTCAGCATTGAAAGGGTCACCCAATCTGGTTTTCCAAGAAAGGAGGGAAAAGGGAAAAAAGAAACCACCCACAATGCAAGGCTGTGAATCATTAACTACAGGATTATCACAGCACACTACGCAATAAATACCTTCAGTCGCCTTCCAAATCATCTTCAGGCTACAACCTGCCAAAGTCTCTTCCACAGCTGCTACTCTGCCCACAGTAACATGGCTGTGAGGCTTTGCTGTACCTGCATTTCCATCCTCCTCCTCCTGCCCAGCCTCTCAGATGGAGGGAAGCTCCTGGTGGTGCCCATGGTTGGGAGCCACTGGCTGAGCATGCAGGAGGTGGTGGAGAAGCTGAGTGAGAGAGGACATGAGGTGGTGGTGGTCGCTCCCGAGGTGAGCTGGCAGATGGATACAACAACTCAGGCTTACAAGGTGGTCACGCACCCAGTGACACAGAGCCTGGAAGAGCTGGATAACTCCTTTCAGGAATATGTAGCCACACACCTGAAGGAGCAGCCTTTCCCCCTGAATGCCCTGGCAATGTACAAGAGCTCGGTGCACGTTTTCAGCACTTTCTTCGGGCAGTGCAAGGACCTGTTCCGCAGCCAGGAGACCCTCAGGTTCATCAATGAAAGCAACTTTGACGCCATCCTGACGGACCCAGCCTTCATGTGTGGGGCCATCGTCGCCAATTATTTCTCCCTTCCCTTTGTGTTCTTCATGAGGGGTTTTGGTTGCAACCTGCACTTTGCAGCTCCACAGTGCCCGAGCCCCCTGTCCTACATCCCGAGACTCTTCACCTTCAACTCGGACCGCATGACTTTTTTCCAGAGGGTGGAAAATGCCTTGATTTCCCTCCTGGAGCTTGACTACTGTAACGGTTTCTATGGAGAAGCACTGAAGCTTTCTTCGGAAGTTCTTCAGAGGGATGTGTCCCTCATGGACCTCATTAATTCTGCTGCCATTTGGCTCCTGAGGTTTGACTTTGTGTTCGAGTATGTCAGACCAGTGATGCCCAACATGGTCTTTATTGGGGGGATCAACTGTGCTAAGAAGAAGCCCCTGCCTAAGGTAATGTTCCTTTTCCTCCAAATTACATGTTTTCCAGAGAAAAGTCATTGTGTTGCTTCACAAAGTTTATCACTATTGATTTTTTTAAAATTTGTGTTAATGATTTAATTCAGCCAGGTTGGGGCCGTTGTTTTCCAGAGGCTGACATCAAATTACCTTGAGAGCTTTTTATTTGGAATCTGAGACACATTTCTTTCATCTGATCAAAAATCCAACAGTCATCTTTTGTTTTTAACTCCAGGCTCATCAGCATCAGTGTATTTAACTGTATATTCATGACAGATTATTCCCATACCGGCTGTGTGTGTTAAGTTACTCCTCTTTGTGGGGGTGAAACATAAATGTAACACTGACATGGCAAGAAATAATCTTACCATAGTGGATTTGGTGAAAGACACTTGAATGAAGAACTCACATAAGTTTTCATATCTCTTCCTTGACATTTGCTTTTACCACAATTCTTCTGCTGGGTTTTAAAGGCTAATCTAGAAATCTAAATCTATTTTGATAGGGACCATGTAACATCTAAAAGGATAATAGTGGACATTTCTTTCCAGGCACAAAACAGGACACAAATGTCTTTCCTAGGAAACTGCTCCCTCACTTCTGAATTGTGGTTACACAATATCTCTGGACGATACCTTTGAGCTGAAGCAATGGGTTGTTTCTTTCTTCTTTCATGTTTTTTGGGGTCTTCATTTCTTTGACAGGCTTAGAATAAAAAACTAGAATATTTGAATATTATCACTAAGGCATTCTCTCACATTAGGCTCACAAGAGTGGCACTAGAGTGAGATTTATGGCATAGAATAATAAACTAAAATATTAGAATATTCTAACTAAGGCATTCTCTCATGTTAGGCTCACGAGAGTGGCACTAGAGTGAGATTTAAGAGGCAAATTCTTGTGGCTTGCACAACATAAGTCTTTAGTTTTCTATCTTGAAGGTCTCAGAGTTGCAAACAGCTTGTAATTTTGCTACAAGGGCAGAAACACCCTGCCCTCCTTTTATCACAGCAAGCTCCTGTCTTCACACTCCAGTTAGGTGAAAATCACATGTTCCAGATCTGGAAAATTTGTGTATTTCTCTCTTCTTCTGGCTCCTTTTCTAGCTACATTTTCTACAGACAACAGAGCAATTTCTCCTATTTCATTTTAAATAGTGCCCAGCAGCAGAGTGCAAACAAGTTTAAAATGAGTCACAGGGGAGAAAAGAAATCCACCTATTCACACACACTGCTAAGCTCTGGGTTGGTAATTACTGTTTAGAAACATAATCCTCTGCGAAGAATAATTTGTTCTCCAAAGCCTATTAAGCTCATTGCTCAACAGGTGAGAAAAGACAAAGGATTACTGGGAGAGGGAGAACAAGAGATTCAAAATGCAGATTCTGTCTCAGATGAGGAACTCACAGGCCTCTCTGTTGCATCACTTCCACAGTTTTCCACAGGAATTGGAATGGGGCACTGTGGTCTCATTCCAGATAAGAGATCCTTTCTGCTCTATCAATGTGGTCCTGTGGAGGAGCTGCTCTGAGGTGGAGGAGCTGCTCTGAGCTGAAGGAGCTCATGCTTGTGCACAACTTGCCCAATGTAAATGTTCCCAATTTGAATTTTAAAGGTTGGAAGAAATGCCTTGTTTCTCTTACACCTCTTAGTAAGCACCGATCCCATCTACAGTATCTTGACTCAGATTCCCTTTTCAAGTATTTACACAGAATATGTTGCCTCCGTGTCTACCAGAAATTCAACATCATCTTCCACAGCTGAACTACAACCAAAGGCTCTGCTGGGATGGACAATGCCTTCGGTCCCTGTCAGTCACATTCACAGCTAATTCAGGAATGGGGGTATCTGTTTCACCTGTGTCAGACACTCATTCTTCCAGTGTCCCCTTTTCTTGCAAATGACACACTGATCGTCGGCTAGAGGATGAGGAGGGGGAACCCTTTTCAGTGTGTTAGATGACATCCCCTGATCACACTTTTTCTTGAGGTGGCATTTACCTTGTGTATCTCTATCTGTTAGATCTCTATTTTGATATACTTTCCAGGCTGCATTCAAAAATTTACTTACATCATGCATCTCGTCCATCTTTTGTAGTTTTTCTTTATGTCCTTTGCCCATTGGCCCATAAAGAGGAAAGCTAGGTGGGACTGCTGTGCATGACTCAAGGTCCAGATTTCTGTATTTTTGCGCAGCCTCTTTGAGCCTATTCAGGAGTCTGTAGTGGTCTCATTTGCATCTTGTCTAACCTCATATAATTTGGACCAATTCACTTCTTTAGGAATGGTACATTTCAACCCAAGGATCACCCACCTTTGATATCATTTTAATTTGGCTGTGTGGTCTGGCACATTGGGATCTCACCCTGGATCCATTCAGGGAAATATAATTAACTGGTCCTTGAAGAGTTCTGGCTTTAATTTGAGTCTCTATAGCAGATATAGGAGCCTTAGTAACCATCTCCTTTTCTGTGCTATCCAATAATTCATCTAGCATTACATTTAGATCAATCCAGTCTAGGTTTTGTGCTTTGATAGCCATTTCTACACACATAGCCACCCTTTCTGGATTGTCTCCACACTGTCCAATCAAGTCTTTCCACTGCTGTAGTTCCCTGACGAAGAATGATGTTTTTATATATAAACCATCTGCTGATTTCCAACAGCCTGTCTCAGAGGTGCTTCTAGGGCTGTCTCCACCTTTTCTGCTTCATCTTTCTTAGATCTGGTGTGTTTGGCAATTGGGCTGGCTGCCCCCATGGCCTCTTGGGCTGCCTTTCCCCTTTTCCTACCAGCCCCTGTGACTGCTGTAACTCTGGGCTCAGTCTCCTCCTCCTCAGAGCTATCTGCATTGGAGTCACCCAGCTCGCTTTTAATCAGAGCTGTTCCTCTGGTACTAGGTGTTGCATCGGCCGGGTGCTGATCAGAGGCTGTTTCTCCCTTAGCCTTGGCACTGACCGTACAGCAGACCAGGAGCCTCGGTTGGCCCCCAGGCATTGTCCCCAGCTCTGGAGGAGCCAAGGGCAGTGGTGAGCCTGCCCCCAAGCCCCTGCCCCGCCTTCAGGGTGGTTGAGAGGTGGTAGAAAGTCCAACCACAGTCCACCTGCTCCCCTGCCTTCAGGGTGGCCAGGGAGCAGCGGCAACAGTGGCAGCAGCAGCCAGCTGCCCCACACCCCCAGCCCCAGAGCAGAAGGGGGAAGGAATGGCAGTGGTGGCAGCGGTGGAGTGGGCAGCAGCAGCGATGCAGCACCCCCTACCCTGACCACTGAGGGTGGCACTGGTGGTGGCAAAAGGGGTGATCCTTTCCCCCACTGCAGAGCGAGTGCCACCATATCCACATCCATCATGGCTGTCTCCTCAGTCTTAGCCAGATTAGTCAATGGTTGTTTCTCTCTCTCTCCTTCCCTTTTCCTCCTCTGTAAAATCATCTCAAATCAGCTTTTTTTCAGTTGTTTGTACGCTTCCTCCCAATTCAGAAATGTAGAAGACAATTCCGTGTACCTCAACTCTTCAAAGCTGCCCTGGGCCCAAAGATCTAATAATACTTCTGTGATTAATTCATTTTCCAGGCCACCAGAGTGAGGCCACTTCCCTCCGTCTCTTAATTCTAAAACAGGCCAGACCCATGTCAAAAGCATAGTTAACTCTCCTGTCTCAAGAGGGGTTTTTCTCCCCATTAGAAACTGTCAGTGTTTTAATATAAAGTCTGCCAGGGAATCGCGGAATATCTATGGGCTTTCAGTGGAAAATACACACCCCGTGTTCTGTTTATAAATGGCAAAAGCAGCTGTAAAGGGCTCCTAGCCCAGAGTCCGACATGGGAATCAAACCTGTAATTCCCACATTGCAGGCAAAGTCCTTACACTACAAGCCCCAGCCAGAGCTACCACAGTAAAAAGTAACTACAAAGAAAGTGAAAGAGTGTGCGCAAAACCTGCCTACACTGGGTATAAAACTGCCGAACTCTCAGACAGTTCAACCAGCACCTCGAGCCTTTGAGCCACAGGCTACAACGCGCTGTGCAGTTATGACTTTCAGGCTCTGTGGAGTACAACAAGGGGTGTCCCCCTCTCTCCATAGCATCCTTGCAGGAAAGGGAGTTACCCCACCCTTTCATGGGCCACCCTGGCCATACACCCACCCTACCCCCTGGAGATCTCCCCTAAATGCTAGCAATAATACCATATCCCTTTTATCTCACATCCCCTCTGTGCTTCTGCATACATTTCTGTGGAGTTCCCCTGTCCTGCAGTCCAGGACCACTGCTCAGCAGCCCCCATAATGCTGGCAAAGGGGTAAAGCATGATCTTTCTCTTGAGCTGAGAACTGTAGGTTTCAGGAGTCCTTCTTGTCCCATCTGGGTAGCCAGAAAGCTGTTGATTTTTTGCTGGTATTAGAATGATGAGCTAGACATGGTTAAAGGGATAAAAGAGTTTAGCCTCAATTTTTAGTAGGATTCTATGGGGCACAACTCGTCAAGGTGGAAAACACCAAAATTCACACCCATTAAAATGCGCATACAATTTTTAGAGATAGACCTTGCAAATTAGCATATCTGACTAGAATCCCCATTAAGAACCTTAATAAATGAAGTAATTTTGCCCCACTCTAAAGAATTCCCCTCCAAATGAGGCTTGAGCCCAGTTTACAAAATATGTTCCAGAGAGAAGGCATCAACCAAGGTTGAAACCAGGAGGTCATGATAGCACAGGGCTCTCTGACCACCTACTGAGGATGTTTGGTCTTTCTGCCTAGCAGAACCCCAAAACCAAGTTAGAATGTCACACTACAAAAATTACAAGCACGTAGGCTAATAGTACAGAGGATACAGAGGACATATAAAAGGTATTAAAATATATAAATGGTTGTATAAAAAAGAAAAGGCAAAAAGCATCAGGCATCAGCCCTTCCTGTTGCTGCTGCCCTCATCCCACAGTTTTTGCTCTGATGCTCTGGTACAAAAAGCAGGGAGCCTCTGGAGTCCGTAAGAAATTGTGACCATCCTATCAAGAAACTTTTCCTTGAGTTAGAGTTAAGGGAAATTAACTTGTATTGGCTGTTTTCACCCAACTGGTTTTTCATTGAAAATCCAATCGAGTCCAGAGTAAAAAACACACCAAGCAGCAACTTCCAGGTTAATTTGGTCAACTCTCGTTGCAGCAGTTGCAATAAACCCTTTGCATCTGGGTTGCAACCCTTTGTAACATCACCCTTTGAACTGTTTGAGAGTTCAGCAGTTTTATATCCAGTGTAGGCAGATTTCCAGCATTTAATGCGAATTACTTGTAAATCTGTTCAGTCTCCTGCTTTCAGTCTGTGCCATCTCCCATCTCTCGTATATTGGCCCTCTCCAGAACTTGTTTTTCCATGTCTGAAGGTGGTTCCTCCATGTCCAGTTTGACAGAGTGGAGCTACACAGGATAGACCCAGCACCCTTTGGGTGTCATGAGAAAAATCCCTTTGCCTTGGGATGTATGGATTTGTTTCTCCACACTGAGGATGCTGGGAATCTGACCCTTGTCACCAAAACTGTCGGAAAAACAAAAACCCTCCAACAACAATTCAGCGCTAGAGAATCAAGGCATTGCTTTATTCTGGCCAGAATGTTGTTCTGGCCTGGATGTGCCTCAGAAATCATTTCATCCACACATAGCCTGGATGTGCAGAGAAAATCATTCCATGACACAGGAATTTGGCAGGATTGCCCCCAAACTTTATACTGGCCAAATCCCTAGAAATGTGTTGATTCAGTGTTCATTGATCCTAAGTTGCATACTTCTCACTGTTTGGTTTCCTATTGGATCTGGATTTCTTCACCTCTGATGCTAATTAGGTCATCCTTTTTATCTCTCTTTTCCCAGACCAGGTGTCTCTGTCTATGCCAGGGGGGAGGTTTGGAGTTGATGTTCTGTTACTGGCCACACATTATCCTTATTTTTTGTGCTACTGCAGTCTGTTGAGATGTTAAGTTCATCAGACCCAACCTGCTGGAACCGTGCCCTGGAAAGAAACTTAAAATTCCTTTTCCCAAGATTCCCCTTGAGCCTCCTTTTCTCCAGAAACACTCCCAGTTCCCACAGCTCAGGATTCTTTTCAGCCCCTTCCCCAGCTCCCTTGCACCTCCCTGCACATGGCTGCCCCCAGATTTGTGACTTTTCCCCCAAATCCAGCATTCCCACTGTCTCCTTGCTCACGTGTGAGCAGAGAGTGACTTTTGTCTCGCCCTGCCTTGAACCCAGCAAAGTTCAACTCATCCACAATCCCTGGCTGGGATAACCCAGGATAACCAGGCCAATGGAGGGGAACCTTTGGCAAGTTCACAGACAGTGAGGTACTGATTAACTTCACCCATCCCAGGATTGCCTTTGCACCTCTCCTCACATTGAAGGTTTGGATGGAAAATTCATCCTGCAGCAGGAAGGAGGGGAAGGCAGGGCATTTCCCTGACAGCTCTCTCCTTACCCCACTTCAGCAAACAGCCGGGGTGCCATTAAAAATCATGTAAATTAACTTTGTTTTGGTGAGAAAATGCTGTTTGCTAAACTGGTCAGATTCCCAATAACCAGTTCTAAATGCTCTTTAAAAAAATATGAACATATTTAGTCGGTATTATTATGTTTTTTCTTTCCAGTTTATAAGAGAAGATTCAGAAAGTATTCTAGTCACTTTTACCTCAGAGCTTCTTGCCCCTACTCTGAAGCTCAAGTATTGTGTTTTCTGAAAGAAAACTGCTGTCTGCCACTTTCTCAGTAGTTTCTCTCCACAAAAAAATAATTACAGACATTGATAAAGGATGATATGAGGAAAACAATATGCAGTTAGATTTGATATACTGATTGTGCTACAAAGGTACATAAGAGAAGTCGTGTGAGGGATGGAGGCTGCACGGGTCTAAATATCCTGGGTGTATTATTTTTAATTTTGGCATCAACAGCAGTGCTGTGAGGCTGATGGATCTTGGGAAATCATGTCTGTGCTGAACCTGCTCCTTTCCTGAGTCAGGTCTGAAACCTGAGGCTCCTGTGGTTGTTAAAACAAACTTAATGCTTTTCTTATTCTTGGTGGGGAGGAGTTTTCAGCTACCTGAGGGCCACCTCCCAGGCTGGGAAACAAATCTGTAAAGCAAGAACCTGGGCTTCAGCTGCCAGGGCAGCCTCTCTCAGTGCCTCTTCTTGGTGTCCCTCACACTGAGGAGATTCCTGCTAGCTCAGAAGAGCCCTGAGCCTTGTCCTGAGGGTCTCCTGCTCCATCCCTGGAGGAATCATCTGAGTCTCCAACACACAGAGGGTGTTTTCACTTGTTACATTTGTGGGGTTGGAGTTGTTCACACTGGGTTTGCCTCCCTGGGTTCTGGCCAAGGTGTAACACAAGGTTTTCCTTGCTGGGTTCTGGCCAAGGTGTAACACAAGACTTAACAAAGATGAGAAGGAATCGGAGTAGCAGGTTCAGGAGATATTTGAACCCCGGAGGAATTCCAATGACTCAGCATTGAAAGGGTCACCCAATCTGGCGTTCCAAGTCAGGAGGGAAAAGGGAAAAAAACAAACTACCCACAATCCAAAGCAGTGAATCATTAACTACAGGGTCATCACATAGCACAACAAACATACCCATCAGTCGCCTTCCAAATCATCTTCAGGCTACAACCTGCACGAGAAGTCTCTTCCACAGCTGCTACTCTGGCCACAGCAACATGGCTTTGAGGCTTTGCTGTGCCTGGATTTCCATCCTCCTCCTCCTCCTGCCCACCTTCTCGGATGGAGGGAAGCTCCTGGTGGTGCCCATGGTTGGCAGCCACTGGCTGAGCATGCAGGAGGTGGTGGAGAAGCTGAGCGAGAGAGGACATGAGGTGGTGGTGGTCGTTCCCGAGGTGAGCTGGCAGATGAAGACTACAACGGAAACCTACAAGGTGGTCACATACCCAGTGACCCAGACCCTGGAAGAGCTGGATAACTCCTTTCAGGAATATGTGGCCATGCACTTGAAGGAGCAGCCTTTCCCCCTGAATGCCCTGGCATTGTACAAGAGCTCGGTGAAAGTTTTCAGCACTTTCTTCGGGCAGTGCAAGGACCTGTTCCGCAGCCAGGAGACCCTCAGGTTCCTCAACCAAAGCAGCTTTGACGCCATCCTGACGGATCCTTTCTTCCTGTGCGGGGCCACACTTGCCAATTATTTCTCCCTTCCCTTTGTGTTCTTCATGAGGGGATTCCCTTGCAACCTGCACTTTGCAGCCCCACAGTGCCCGAGCCCTCTGTCCTACATCCCGAGACTCTTCACCTTCAACTCGGACCGCATGACTTTTTTCCAGAGGGTGGAAAATGCCTTGATTTCCCTCCTGGAGCTTGAGTACTGTAATGGTTTTTATGGAGAAGCATTAAAGCTTTCCTCGGAAATTCTTCAGAGGGATGTGTCCCCCACAGACCTCGTGAACTCTGCTTCCATTTGGCTCCTGAGGTTTGACTTTGTGTTCGAGTATGTCAGGCCAGTGATGCCCAACATGGTCTTTGTTGGGGGGATCAACTGTGCTAAGAAGAAGCCCCTGCCTAAGGTAATGTTGCTTTTCCTCCAAATTATATGTTTTCCAGAGAAAAGTCCTAGCTTTAGCTTCAGAAAGTTTATCACTATTGATTTTTTTTAAATTTCTGGTAATGATTTAATTCAGCCAGGTTGGGGCAGTTATTTTTCACAGGCTGAAATCTAATTACCTTGATAGAGACTTACTTAAATTCAGGAGGATTTTCTGACAAACCCAACACAAAAGGGATTTCATCTACCAGATGGAAATTACTGTCCTCAGTGAATGTGTATTATCCACCAATCAGTTCCAGTTTTGATTTAATATTAATGGGACCTGAGACATATTTCTTTCACCTGTTCGAAAATCCAAGAGTCATCTTTTGTTTTTAACTCCAGGCTCATCAGTATCAGTATATTCACATTAGATGTATTTTCATGAGAGATTATTTCCATACTGGCACTGTGTGTTAAGTTACTCCTGTTTGTGGGGGTGAAACATAAATGTAACACTGAAATGGCAAGAAATAATCTTACCATAGTGGATTTGGTGAAAGACACTTGAATGAAGAACTCACATAAGTTTTCATATCTCTTCCTTGACATTTGCTTTTACCACAATTCTTCTGCTGGGTTTTTAAACCTAATCTAGAACTCTAAATGTGTCTTGATAGTGACCATGTGATCTCTAAAAGGATAACACTGGACATTTCTTTCCAGGCACAAAGCAGGACACAAATGTCTTTCCTAGGAAATTGCTCCCTCACTTCTGAATTGTGGTCACACAATATCTCTGCACGATACCTTTGAGCTGAAGGGGTGGGTTCTTCTCTCTTTTTCCTGGACAGGCTTTTGAAGAGTCCTCTAAACTTGATAACTAAGGCAAAGTATAAAAAACTAGAATATTAGAAGAATATTATAACTAAGGTATTCTCTCATGTTAGGCTGAGGAGAGTGGTACTAGAGTGAGATTTAAGAGATGAATTCTTGCTGGTCACACATCGTAAGTTTTACTTGTATATCTTCAAGGTCTCAGGGCTGCAAACAGTTTGTAACTTTGCTACAAGGGCAGAAACACCCTGCCCTCATTTTATCCCAGCTAGCTCCTGTCTTCACACTCCACTTAGGTGAAAATCACATGTTCTAGATCTCGAAAAAATTTGTGTATTTCTCCTTTCTTCAGGCTCCTTTTCTAGCTACATTTTCCACATAAAGCAGAGGAATTTCTCCTATTTCACTTTCAATAGTGCACAGCAGCAGAGCGTAAACAAATGTAAAGTGAGTCACAGAGCACAAAAGAAATCCACCTATTCAAACACACTGGAAAGCCCTGGGTTGGTAATTACTGTTCAGAAACAAAATCCTATGACAAGAATAATTTGTTCTCCAAAGCCTATTAAGCTCATTGCTCAACAGGTGAGAAAGCACAAAGGATTACTGGGAGAGGGAGAACAAGAGATTCAAAATGCAGATTCTTTCTCAGATGAGGAATTCACAGGCCTTTCTGTTGCACCACTTCCACAGTTTTCCACAGGAATTGGAATGGGGCACTGTGGTCTCATTCCAGATAAGAGATCCTTTCTGCTGTATCAATGTGGTCCTGTGGAAGAGGTGCTCTGAGCTGAAGGAGCTCATGCTTGTGCACAAGTAGCCCAATTTAAATGTTACCAATTTAAGTTTTACAGGTTGGAAGAAATGCCTTGTTTCACTTACCCCTGTGACACCCATTACATCTACAGTATCTTGACTCAGATTCCCTTTTCAAGTATTTACACAGAATATGTTGCCTCCGTGTCTACCAGAAATTCAACATCATCTTCCACAGCTGAACTACAACCAAAGGCTCTGCTGGGATGGACAATGCCTTCGGTCCCTGTCAGTCACATTCACAGCTAATTCAGGAATGGGGGTATCTGTTTCACCTGTGCCAGACACTTGTTCTTCCAGTGTCCCCTTTTCTTGCAAATGACACTCTGTTCATCGGCTAGAGGATGAGGAGGGGGAACCCTTTTCAGTGTGTTAGATGACATCCCCTGATCACGCTTTTTCTTGTGGTGGCATTTACCTTGTGTATCTCTATCTGTTAGATCTCTATTTTGATATACTTTCCAGGCTGCATTGAATGATTTACTTATGTCATATGTCTCATCCATCTTTTGCAGCTTTTTCTTCATGTCCTTTGCCCATTGGCCCATAAAGAGGAAAGCTAGGTGGGACTGCTGTGCATGACTCAAGGTCCAGATTTGTGTATTTTTGCGCAGCCTCTTTGAGCCTATTCAGGAGTCTGTAGGGGTCTCATTTGCATCTTGTCTAACTTCATATAATCTGGATCAATTCACTGCTTTAGGAATGGTACATTTCAACCCAAGGATCGCCCAACTTTGATACCAAGTCCCACCCTGGATCCATTAAGAGGAAATATCATTAACTGGTCCTTGAAGAGTTCTGGCTGTAATTTGAGTCTCTATAGCAGATATAGCAGCCTTAGAAATCATCTCCTTTTCTGTGCTAATAATTCATCTAGCATTACATTTAGATCAACCCAGTCTAGGTTTTGTGCTTTGATAGCCGTTTCTACACACATAGCCACCCTTTCTGGATTGTCTCCACACTGCTGTAGTTCCCCAAGGGAGAATGGTGTTTTTATATAAACCATCCCTTGATTTCCAAGGGGACTCTGGTTCTAGGTGTTGCATCAGCCAGGTGCTGATCAGAGGCTGTTTCTCCCTTAGCCTTGGCACTGACCGTTCAGCGGACCAGGAGCCATGGTTGGCCCCCAGGCAATGTCCCCAGCTCAAGAGGAGCCAAGGGCAGTGGTGATCCTGCCCCCAAGCCCCTGCCCCGCCTTCAGGGTGGTATCAAACTGCCGAACTCTCAGACAGTTCAACCAGCACCTTGAGCCTTTGAGCCACAGGCAGCACTGAGCTGTGCAATTGTAGCTTTCAGACTCTGTGGAGTACAACAAGGGGTGTCCCTCTCTCCATAGCATCCTTGCAGGAAAGGGGGTTACCCCACCCTTTCATGGGCCACCCTGGCCATGCACCCACCCTACCCCCTGGAGATCTCCCCTAAATGCTAGCAATAATACCATATCCCTTTTATCTCACCTCCCCTCTGTGCTTCTGCATTCATTTTTGTGGAGTTCCCCTGTCTTGCAGTCCAGGACCACTGCTCAGCAGCCCCTGTAATGCTGGCAAAGGGGATGAAGCATGATCTTTCTCTCGATCTGAGAACTGTAGGTTTCAGGAGTCCTTCTTGTCCCACCAGTGTCACCAGAAAGCTGTTCCATTTTTGCTGGTCTTAGAATGATGAGCTAAACATGGTTAAAGGGATAAAAGAGTTTAACCTCAATTTTTAGTAGGATCCTATGGTGCACAACTCATCAAGGTGGAAAATACCAAAATTCACACCCATTAAAATGTGTATACAGTTTTTATAGATAGACCTTGCAAATTAGCATATCTGACTAGAATCCCCATTAAGAACCTTAATAAATGAAGTAATGTTGTCCCACTCTAAAGAATTCCCCTCCAAATGAGGCTTGAGCCCAGTTTACAAAATATGTTCCAGAGAGAAGGCATCAACCACGGTTGAAACCTGGAGGTCATGATAGCACAGGGCTCTCTGACCACCTACTGAGGATGTTTGGTGTTTCTGCCTAGCAGAACCCCAAAACTAAGTTAGAATATCACACTACAAAAATTACAAGCATGTAGACCAAGTGTACACAGGATATATAAAAAGTATAAAAAATAAATAAGAGCTTGTATGAAAAAGAAAAGGCAAAAAGCATCAGGCATCAGCCCTTCCTGTTACTGCCTCACTCTCCCCACAGATGCTCTGGTACAAAAAGCAGGGAGCCTCTGGAGTCCATAAGAAATTGTGGCCGGATGTATCACTGTCCGGGAGGGCTGCATAGGCCGTCTCCCCCCCGGTCCGGGGTCTCTGGTCCATTTAAATCCCACCGGATCTGGGGCAGGCGGCCCCCGAGGTTCTGTGGCATGGCGTGAGTCTTCCAACCACGTCAATTCAAGCAGGAATATAGTGAGACTAGGAAAGAACTGGACTCCATCTCTGTTCAGACAGGGAGGTTTATTTGGGGTAACGGGGAAAAGGGGGTTGCAGGGGAAGAAAAGGGGGAAGGACAGGCAGGGACGGGAGAGGGGCTGCCAGCCCAGAGATGCAGAGACCTCAAGCTGATCCAGGCTCTGCCTTTTAAGGGGAAGGAGAGGGGGCAGGGGCTGGCTCTCTCTGAGCCAGTCCCAGGAGGATGAAGGGAAGATTGGCAGGAGGGTTACACACCAATAGGTTTTGAGGTACAGCAGAGCATATTTTAAAATGAGCCAATGGTACACCGAGTGGGGAAACAAAGGGAGCACATGGAGATCTGAATATTGCATTACTACAGTGGCCATCCTATCAAGAGACTTTTTCTGTTATACTCAAGTGAAATTAACTTGTATTGGCTGTTTTCACCCAACTGGTTTTTCCATTGAAAATCATATCAAGTCCAGAGTAAAAAACACACCAAGCAGCAACTTCCAGGTTAATTTGGTCAACTCTCGTTGCAGCAGTTGCAATAAACCCTTTGCATCCAGATTTCCAGCATTTAATGAGAATTGTTTGTAGATCTATTCAGTCTCCTGCTTTCAGTCTGTGCTGTCTCCCATCTCTCATATATTGGCCCTCACCAGAAATTGTCTTTCCATGTCTGAAGGTGATTCCTCCATGTCCAGTGTGACAGAGTGGAGCTACACAGGGCAGACCCAGCACCCTTTGGGTGTCATGAGAAAAATCCCTTTGCCTTAGGATGTATGGATTTGTTTCTCCACACTGAGGATGCTGGGAATACGACCACTGTCACCGAAACTGTCAGAAAAACAAAAACCCTCCAACATTTCAGTGTTAGGCATTTCAAGGCATTACTTTATTCTGGCCAGAATGTTGTTCTG
Source organism: Lichenostomus cassidix (assembly GCF_008360975.1). NCBI lineage: Eukaryota > Metazoa > Chordata > Aves > Passeriformes > Meliphagidae > Lichenostomus > Lichenostomus cassidix. The sequence continues at coordinate 4,113,352 of NC_139488.1, read as the reverse complement.
GCCTGGATGTGCCACGGAAATAATTTCATCCACACATAGCCTGGATGTGCAGAGAAAATCATTCCATGACACAGGAATTTTACTGGATTTCCCCCAAACTTTATACAGTCAAAATCCCTAGAAATGTGTTGGCTCAGTGTTCATTGATCCTAAGTTGCATAGTTCTTAGTATTTGGTTTCTTATTGGATCTGGATTTCTTCACCTCTGATGCTAATTAGGTCATCCTTCTTATCTCTCTTTTCCCAGACCAGGTGTCTCTGACTGTGCCAGGGGGGAGGTTTGGAGTTGATGTTGTGTTATTGGCCACTGATGGTCCTTATCTTTTGTGCTGCTCCCAGTCTGTTGAGATGTTAAGTTCATCAAACCCAACCTGGTGGAACAATGCCCTGGAAAGAAACTTAAAATTCCTTTTCCCAAGATTCCCCTTGAGCCTCCTTTTCTCCAGAAACATTCCCAATTCCAACAGCTCAGGATTCTTATTAGCCCCTTCCCCAGCTCCCTTGCACCTCCCTGCACATGGCTGCCCCCAGATTTGTGACTTTTCCCCCAAATCCAGCATTCCCACTGTCTCCTTGCTCACGTGTGAGCAGAGAGTGACTTTTGTCTCGCCCTGCCTTGAACCCAGCAAAGTTCAACTCGCCCAGAATGCCTGGCTGGGATAACCCAGGATAACCAGGCCAATGGAGGGAACCTTTGGCAAGTTCACAGACAGTGAGGTACTGATTAACATAAATCAACCATTTTTTGGTGAGAAAATGCTGTTTGCTAAACTGATCAGATTCCCAATAACCAGTTCTAAATGTTCTTTATAAAAATCTGAACATATTTATTAGTCATTATTATTATTATGTTTTTTCTTTCCAGTTTATAAGAGAAGATTCAGAAAGTATTTTAGTCACTTTTACCTCAGAGCTTCTCGCCTCTACTATGAAGCTCAAATATTGTGTTTTCTGAAAGAAAACTGCTGTCTGCCCCTTTCTCAGTAGTTTCTCTCCACAAAGAAATAATTACAGACACTGGTAAAATGAGAAAAATAAATAAGGCTGTTATGAGGAAAACACTGTGAAGTTAATTTTGGTGTATTGACCATTGTACAAAGGGAGATAACGGAAGTCGTGTGATTGAGGAATGGAGGCTGCATGGCTCTAAATATCCTAGGTGCATTATTTTTAATTTTGGCATCAATAGCAATGCTGTGAGGCTGATGGATCTTGGGAAATCATGTCTGTGCTGAACCTGCTCCTTTTCTGAGTCAGTCATGAAACCTGAGGCTCCTGTTAAAGCATTTTAGTGCTTTTTTATTCTTGTTGGGGAGGAGTTTTCAGCTACCTGAGGGCCACCTCCCAGGCTGGGAAACAAATCTGTAAAGCAAGAACCTGGGCTTCAGCTGCCAGGGCAGCCTCTCTCAGTGCCTCTTCTTGGTGTCCCTCACACTGAGGAGATTCCTGCTAGCTCAGAAAATACAACTGAGCCTTGTCCTAAGTCTCTCCTGCTCTGTCCCTGGAGGAATCATCAGAGGATCTGTGTCTCCAACACACAGAGGGTGTTTTCACTTGTTACATTTGTGGGGTTGGAGTTGTTCACACCAGGTTTGCCTTCCTGGGTTCTGACCAAGGTGTAACACAAGATAACACAAAGATGAGGAGGGATGTGAGTAGCAGGTTCAGGAGCTGGTTGAACCCCAGAGGAACTCCAATGACTCAGCAATGAAAGAATCACCCAATCTGGCTTTCCAAGAAAGGAGGGAAAAGGGAAAAAAACAAACTACCCACAATCCAAAGCAGTGAATCATTAACTACAGGGTCATCACATAGCACAAGACAACAAACATACCCATCAGTTGCCTTCCAAATCATCTTCAGGCTACAACCTGCAGGAGAAGTCTCTTCCACAGCTGCTACTCTGGCCACAGCAACATGGCTTTGAGGCTTTGCTGTACCTGGATTTCCATCCTCCTCCTCCTGCCCAGCCTCTCAGATGGAGGGAAGCTCCTGGTGGTGCCCATGTTTGGGAGTCACTGGCTGAGCATGCAGGAGGTGGTGGAGAAGCTGAGCGAGAGAGGACATGAGGTGGTGGTGGTCGTTCCCGAGGTGAGCTGGCAGATGAAGACGAAAAAGGAGGCCTACAAGGTTGTCACATACCCAGTGACACAGAGCCTGGAAGAGCTGGATAGAGCCTTTCAGGAATATCTGGCCATGCACTTGAAGGAGCAGCCTTTCCCCCTGAATGCCCTGGCATTGTACAAGAGCTCGGTGAACACTTTCAACACTTTCTTCGGGCAGTGCAAGGACCTGTTCCGCAGCCAGGAGACCCTCAGGTTCATCAACCAAAGCGGCTTCGATGCCGTCCTCACCGATCCTATCTGCCTGTGCGGGGCCACCCTTGCCAATTATTTCTCCCTTCCCTTTGTGTTCTTCATGAGGGGATTCCCTTGCAACCTTCACTTTGCAGCCCCACAGTGCCCGAGCCCTCTGTCCTACATCCCGAGACTCTTCACCTTCAACTCGGACCGCATGAATTTTTTCCAGAGGGTGGAAAATGCCTTGATTTCCTTCCTGGAGCTTGAGTACTGTAACGTTTTCTATGCAGAAGCACTGAAGCTTTCTTCAGAAGTTCTTCAGAGGGATGTGTCCCTCATGGACCTCATTAATTCTGCTGCTATTTGGATCCTGAGGTTTGACTTTGTGTTCGAGTATGTCAGACCAGTGATGCCCAACATGGTCTTTGTTGGGGGGATCAACTGTGCTAAGAAGAAACCCCTGCCTAAGGTAATGTTGCTTTTCCTCCAAATTATATGGTTTCCAATGAAAAGTCATTGTTTTGCTGCAGAACATTTATCACCATTGATTTTTTTTTTTTAATTTCTGGTAGTGATTTAATTCAGCCAGGTTAGGGCAGTTGTTTTCACAGGCTGAAATCAAATTACATTGCTAGAGAAGTACTTGAATTCATGAGGATTTTCTGACAAACCCAACATAAAAGGGATTTCATCTACCATATGGAAATTACTGTCCTCAGTGAATGTGTATAATCCACCAATCACATCCAGTTTTGTTTTAATATTAATGGGACCTGAGATATATATCTTTCATCTGATCAAAAATCCAAGAGTCATCTTTTGTTTTTAACTCCAGGCTCATCAGCATCAGTTTAGTTAGCTGTATATTCATGACAGATTATTTCCATACTGGCACTATGTGTTAAGTTACTCCTGTTTGTGGGGGTGAAACAGAAATGTCACATTGAAATGACAAGAAATAATCTTACCATAGTGGATTTGGTGAAAGACACTTGAATGAAGAACTCACATAAGTTTTCGTATCTCTTCCTTGACATTTGCTTTTACCACAATTCTTCTGCTGGGTTTTAAAGGCTAATCTAGAAATCTAAATGTATCTTGATAGTGACCATGTGATCTCTAAAACATAACACTAGACATTTCTTTCCAGGCACAAAGCAGGACACAACTGTCTATCCTAGGAAATTGCTCCCTCACTTCTGAATTGTGGGCACACAATATCTCTGCACGATACCTTTGAGCTGAAGGGGTGGGTTTTTCTTTCTTCTTTCAGGTTTTTTGGGGTCTTCCTTTCTTTGACAGGTTTAGAATAATAAACTAGAATATTAGAATATCATAACTAAGTCATTCTCTCACATTAGGCTCACAAGAGTGGCACTAGAGTGAGATTTAAGAGGCAAATTCTTGCTGGTTACACAGCGTAAGTTTTATATCTTGAAAGTCTCAAAGCTGCAAATAGTTTGTAATTTTGCTACAAGGGCAGAAACACCCTGCCCGCACTTTATCCCAGCTAGCTCCTGTCTTCACACTCCAGTTAGGTGAAAATCACATGTTCCAGATCTGGAAAAATTTGTGTATTTCTCCTTTCTTCAGTCTCCTTTTCTAGCTACATTTTCTACTGACAGCAGAGGAATTCCTCCTATTTCACTTTCAATAGTGCACAGCAGCAGAGTGCATATAATTTTAAAGTGAGTCACAGGGGAGTCACACACTGGTAAGCCTTGGGTTGGTTCAGAAACTATACCAAGAAAAAATTGCTCTCCAAAGCCTATTGAGCTCATTGCTCAACCGGTGAGAAAATACAAAGGATTACTGGGAGAGGGAGAACAAGAGATTCAAAATTCAGATTTTTTTCTCAGATGAGGAATTCACAGGCCTTTCTGTTGCATCAATTCCATAGTTTTCCACAGGAATTGGAATGGGGCACTGTGGTCTCAATCCAGATAAGAGATCCTTTCTGCTCTATCAGTGTGGTCCCGTGGAGGAGCTGCTCTGAGCTGAAGAAGCTCATGCTTGTGCACAGCTGGCCCAATTTGAATTTCCCCAGTTTAAATTTTAAAGTTTGGAAGAAATGCCTTGTTTCACTTACCCCTGTGGCACCGATCACATCTACAGTATCTTGACACAGCTTCCCTTTTCAAGTATTTACACAGAATATGTTGCCTCCGTGTCTACCAGAAATTCAACATCATCTTCCACAGCTGAACTACAACCAAAGGCTCTGCTGGGGTGGACAATGCCTTCGGTCCCTGTCAGTCACATTCACAGCTAATTCAGGAATGGGGGTATCTGTTTCAGCTGTCTCAGACACTCATTCTTCCAGTGTCCCCTTTTCTTGCAAATGACACACAGATCATCGGCTAGAGGATGAGGAGGGGGAACCCTTTTCAGTGTGTTAGATGACATCCCCTGATCACACTTTTTCTTGAGGTGGCATTTACCTTGTGTATCCCTATCTGTTAGATCTCTATTTTGATATACTTTCCAGGCTGCATTCAACAATTTACTTATGTTATATGTCTCGTCCATCTTTTGCAGCTTTTTCTTTATGTCCTTTGCAGATTGGCCCATAAAGAGGAAAGCTAGGTGGGACTGCTGTGCATGACTCAAGGTCCAGATTTCTGTATTTTTGCGCAGCCTCTTTGAGCCTATTCAGAAAGTCTGTAGTGGTCTCATTTGCATCTTGTCTAATTTCATATAATTTGGATAAGTTCACTGCTTTAGGAATGGCACATTTCAACCCAAGGATCACCCACCTTTGATATAATTTTAATTTGGCTGTGTGGTCTGGCACATTGGGGTCCCACCCTGGATCCATTAAGGGAAAATATCATTAACTGGTCCTTGAAGAGTTCTGGCTGTAATTTCAGTCTCTATAGCAGATATAGAGATATTGCAGTCTCTATAGCAGCCTTAGTAACCATCTAATAACTCATCTAGCATTACATTTAGATCAACTCAGTCTTGGTTTTGTGCTTTGATAGCTGTTTCTACACACATAGCCACTCTTTCTGGATTGTCTCCATACTGTCCAACCGAGTCTTTCCACTGCTGTAGTTCCCCAAGGGAGAATGGTGTTTTTATATAAACCATCTGCTGATTTCCAACAGCCTGTCTCAGAGGTGCTTCTAGGGCAGTCTCTGGCTTTTCTGCTTCATCTTTCTTAGATCTGGTGCGTTTGGCAATTGGGCTGGCTGCCCCCATGGCCTCTTGGGCTGCCTTTCCCCTTTTTCTGCTCGCCCCCATGACTGCTGTAGCTCTGGGCTCAGTCTCCTCCTCCTCAGAGATATCTGCATTGGAGTCACCCAGCTCGCTTTTAATCAGAGCTGTTCCTCTGGTACTAGGTGTTGCATCGGCCGGGTGCTGATCAGAGGCTGTTTCTCCCTTAGCCTTGGCACTGACCACACAGCAGAGCAGGATCCACTGTTGGCCCCCAGGCAATGTCCCCAGCTCTGGAGGAGCCAAAGGCAGTGGTGAGCCTGCCCCCAAGCCCCTGCCCCGCCTTCAGGGTGGTATCAAACTGCTGAACTCTCAGACAGTTCAACCAGCACCTCAGGCCTTTGAGTCATGGGCTACACTGAGCTGTGCAGTTGTGGCTTTCAGGCTCTGTGGAGTACAACAAGGGGTGTCCCCCTCTCTCCATAGCATCCTTGCAGGAAAGGGAGTTACCCCATCCACTTACGGGCTGCTCTGGCCATGCACCCACCCTACCCCCTGGAGATCTCCCCTGAAAGCTAGTAACAGTACCATATCCCTTTTATCTCACCTCCCGTCTGTGGTTCTGTGAAGTTCCCCTGTCCTGCAGTCCAAGATCACTGCTCAGCAGCCCCCGAGGTGCCGGTAAGGGGATGAAACAGGATCTTTCTCTTGAGCTGAGAACTGTAGGTTTCAGGATTCCTTCTTGTCCCATCTGGGTCGCCACAAAGCTGTTGATTTTTTGCTGGTATTAGAATGATGAGCTAGACGTGGTTAAAGAGATAAAAGAGTTTATCCTCAATTTTTAGTAGGATCCTATGGGGCACAACTCATCAAGGTGGAAAACACCAAAATTCACACCCATTAAAATGCGTATACAATTTTTATGGATATTGCAAATTAGCATATCTGACTAGAATCCCCATCAAGAACCTTAATAAATGAAGTAATGTTGTTCCACTCTAAAGAATTCCCCTCCAAATGAGGCTTGAGCCCAGTTTACAATGTTCCAGAGAGAAGGTTTCAACCAAGGTTGAAACCTGGAGGTCATGATAGCACAGGGCTCTCTGACCACCTACTGAGGATGTTTGGTCTTTCTGCCTAGCAGAAGCCCAAAACTAAGTTAGAATATCACACTACAAAAATTACAAGCATGTATGCTTAGAGTACACAGGATACGGAGGATATATAAAAGGTATAAAAATATATAAAAGGTTGTATAAAAAAGAAAAGGCAAAAAGCATCAGGCATCAGCCCTTCCTGTTGCTGCCTCACTCTCCCCACAGATGCTCTGGTACAAAAAGCAGGGAGCCTCTGGAGTCCATAAGAAATTGTGGCCATGATATTAAGAGATTTTTTCTGTTATAGTTAAGGGAAATTAACTTGTATTGACTGTTTTCACCCAACTGGTTTTTCCGTTGAAAATCATATCAAGTCCAGAGTAAAAAGCACACCAAGCAGCAACTTCCAGGTTAATTTGGTCAACTCTCATTGCAGCAATTGCAATAAACCCTTTGCATCCAGATTTCCTGCATTTAATGAGAATCTCTTGTAAATCTGTTCAGTCTCCTGCTTTCAGTCTGTGCCATCTCCCATCTCTCGTATATTGGCCCTCTCCAGAACTTGTTTTTCCATATCTGAAGGTGGTTCCTCCATGTCCAGTGTGACAGAGTGGAGCTACTCAGGGCAGACCCAGCACCCTTTGGGTGTCATGAGACAAATCCCTTTGTCTATGGATGTATAGATTAGTTTCTCCACACTGAGGATGCTGGGAATACGATCACTGTTACCGAACTGTGGGGAAAACAAAAACCCTTCAATATATTTTGGTGTTAGAGAATCAAGGCATGACTTTATTCTGGACAGAATATTGTTCTTGCCAGGATGTGCCACAGAAATAATTTCATCCACACATAGCCTGGATGTGCTATGTGAGGAGAAAATCATCCCATGACACGGGAATTTTACTGGGCTTTTCCCAAATATCATACAGTCAAAATCCCTAGAAATGTATTGGTTCAGTGTTCATTGGATCTAAGATGCATAGTTCTTATTATTTGATTTCTTATTGGATCTGGATTTCTTCGCCTCTGATGCTAATTAGGTCATACTTCTTATCTCTCTTTTCCCAGACCAGGTGTCTCTGACTATGCCAGGGGGGAGGTTTGGAGTTGATGTTGTGTTATTGGCCACCCATGATCCTTGTCTTTTGTGCTACTCCCAGTCTGTCGATATGTTAAGTTCATCAAACCCAACCTGGTGGAACAATGCCGTGGAAAGAAACTTAAAATTCCTTTTCCCAAGGTTCCCCCTGAGCCTCCTTTTCTCCAGAAACACTCCCAGTTCCCACAGCTCAGGATTCTTATTAGCCCCTTCCCCAGCTCCCTTGCACCTCCCTGCACATGGCTGCCCCCAGATTTGTGACTTTTCCCCCAGATCCAGCATTCCCACTGTCTCCTTGCTCACGTGTGAGCAGAGAGTGACTTTTGTCTCGCCCTGCCTTGAACCCAGCAAAGTTCAACTCATCCACAATCCCTGGCTGGGATAACCCAGGATAACCAGGCCAATGGAGGAGAACCTTTGGCAAGTTCACAGACAGTGAGGTACTGATTAACTTCACCCATCCCAGGATTGCCTTTGCACCTCTCCTCACATTGAAGGTTTGGGTTTTTTTCTGCAGAAAGAAGGAGGGAAAGGCAGGGCATTTCCCTGACAGCTCTCTCCTTACCCCACTTCTGCAAACAGCCGGGGTGCCATTAAAAATCACATAAATTAACTTTGTTTTGGTGAGAAAATGCTGTTTGCTAAACTGGTCAGAATCCCAATAACCAGTTCGAAGTGTTCTTTATAAAAATCAGAACATATTTAGTCGGTATTATGTTTTTTCTTTCCAGTTTATAAGAGAAGATTGAGAGAGAATTTTAGTCACTTTGGCCTCAGAGCTTCTCGCACCTACTATGAAGCTCACATATTGTGTTTTCTGAAAGAAAACTGCTGTCTGCCACTTTCTCAGTAGTTTCTGTACACAGAAAAATAATTACAGACATTGGTAAAATGGGAAAAATAAATAAGACTGTTATGAGGAAAGCAATACGCAGTCAATTTTGATGTATAAACCGTTGTACAAAGGGACATAACAGAAATCGTGTGCCTGAGGAATGGAGGCTGCATGGCTCTAAATATTTTCGATGTATTATTTTTAATTTTGGCATCAATAGCAATGCTGTGAGGCTGATGGATCTTGGGAAATCATGTCTGTGCTGAACCTGCTCCTTTGCTGAGTCAGGTATGAAACCTGAGGCTCCTGTGGTTGTTGAAACAAACTTATTGCTTTTCTTATTCTTGTTGGGGAGGAGTTTTCAGCTACCTGAGGGTCACCTCCCAGGCTGGGAAACAAATCTGTAAAGCAAGAACCTGGGCTTCAGCTGCCAGGGCTGCCTCTCTCAGTGCCTCTTCTTGGTGTCCCTCCCACTGAGGAGATTCCTACTAAGTCAGAAGAGACACCTGAGCCTTGTCCTGAGGGTCTCCTGCTCTGTCCCTGGAGGAATCATCAGAGGATCTGTGTCTCCAACACACAGAGGCTGTTTTCACTTGTTACATTTGTGGGGTTGGACTTGTTCACACCAGGTTTGCCTTCCTGGGTTCTGGCCAAGGTGTAACACAAGACATAACAAAGATGAGGAGGGATGTGAGTAGCAGGTTCAGGAGCTGGTTGAACCCTAGAGGAACTCCAGTGACTCAGCACTGGAAGGGTCACCCAATCTGGTTTTCCAAGAAAGGAGGGAAAAGGGAAAAAAGAAACCACCCACAATGCAAGGCTGTGAATCATTAACTACAGGATTATCACAGCACACTACACAATAAATACCTTCAGTCACCTTCCAGATAATCTTCAGGCTACAACATGCCGAAGTCTCTTCCACAGCTGCTACTCTGCCCACAGTAACATGGCTGTGAGGCTTTGCTGTACCTGCATTTCCATCCTCCTCCTCCTGCCCAGCCTCTCGGATGGAGGGAAGCTCCTGGTGGTGCCCATGGTTGGCAGCCACTGGCTGAGCATGCAGGAGGTGGTGGAGAAGCTGAGTGAGAGAGGACATGAGGTGGTGGTGGTCGTTCCCGAGGTGAGCTGGCAGATGGAGACAACAACGCAGACCTACAAGGTGGTCACGCACCCAGTGACACAGAGCCTGGAAGAGCTGGATAGAGCCTTTCAGGAATTCCTGGCCACACACCTGAAGGAGCAGCCTTTCCCCCTGAACGTCCTGGCAATGTACAAGAGTGCGGTGAACACTTTCAACACCTTCTTTGGGCAGTGCAAGGACCTGTTCCGCAGCCAGGAGACCCTCAGGTTCATCAATGAAAGCAACTTCGATGCCATCCTGACAGACCCCATCTTTATGTGTGGGGCCATCGTCGCCAATTATTTCTCCCTTCCCTCTGTGTTCTTCATGAGGGGTTTTGGTTGCAACCTGCACTTTGCAGCCCCACAGTGCCCAAGCCCTCTGTCCTACATCCCAAGACTCTTCACCTTCAACTCGGACCGCATGACTTTTTTCCAGAGGGTGGAAAATGCCTTGATTTCCCTCCTAGAGCTTGACTACTGTAATGATTACTATAGAGAAGCACTGAAGTTTTCTTCTGAAATTCTTCAGAGGGATGTGTCCCTCATGGACCTCATTAATTCTGCTTCCATTTGGCTCCTGAGGTTTGACTTTGTGTTTGAGTATGTCAGACCAGTGATGCCCAACATGGTCTTTATTGGGGGGATGAACTGTGCTAAGAAGAAACCGCTGCCTAAGGTAATGTTCCTTTTCCTCCAAATAATATGTTTTCCAGAGGAAAGTCATTATGTTGTTTCAGAAAGTTTATCACTATTGATTTTTTTTACATTTGTGTTAATGATTTAATTCAGCCATGTTTGGGCCGTTGTTTTCCACAGGCTGACATCAAATTACCTTGATAGTTCTTTGTTTGAAGTCATGAGAATTTTCTGACAAACCCGACACAAAAGGGATTTCATCTACCAGATGGAAATTACTGTCCTCAGTGAAATGTGTATTATTCACCATTCAGATCCAGTTTTGATTTAATATTAATGGAACCTGAGACATATTTCTTTCATCTGATCAAAAACGCAAGAGTCATCTTTTGTTTTTAACTCCAGGCTCATCAGCATGAGTTTATTCACTTTAGGTGTATTTTCATGACAGATTATTTCCATACTGGCTCTGTGTTTTAAGTTACTCCTGTTTGTTGGGATGAAACATAAGTGTCACATTGACATGGCAGGAAATAATCTTACAATAGTGGATTTGTTGACGCTTGAAAGAAGAACTCAGATACGTTTTCATATCTCTTCCTTGACTTTTGCTTTTACCAGAATTCTTCTCCAGGATTTGTAAGCCCAATCTAGAAATCTAAATGTAAAGGATATTTCTTGGACATTTCTTTCCAGGCACAAAGCAGGACACAACTGTCTTTCCTAGGAAATTGCTCCCTCACTTCTGAATTGTGGGCACAGAATATCGCTGCACAATATATTTGAGCTGAAGGGCTGGGTTTTTCCCTCCTTTTGCCTGGACAGGCTTTTGAAGAGTCCACTAAACTTTATAACTGAGGCAAAGAGTAATAAACTAGAATATTAGAAGAATATTATAACTAAGGCATTCTCTCACTTTAGGCTCAGGAGCGTGGCACTAGAGTGAGATTTAAGGGGCATATTCTAGCCACTTGTAAAACATAAGTCATTAACTCTTTTGTATCTTGAAGGTCTCAGAGATGCAAACAGTTTTAACTTTGCTACAAGGGCAGAAACACCCTGCCCTCTTTTTATCACAGCTAGCTCCTGTCTTCACACTCCAGTTAGGTGAAAATCACATGTTCCTGATCTGGAAAAATTAGTGTATTTCTCCTTTCTTCAGTCTCCTTTTCTAGCTACATTTTCTACAGACAGCAGAGCAATTTCTCCTATTTCACTTTCAATAGTGCCCAGCAGCAGAGTGTAAACAAGTGTAAAGTGAGTCACAGAGCACAAAAGAAATCCACCTATTTACACACACACTGGAAAGCCCTGGGTTGGTCATTCCTGTTCAGAAACAAAATCCTATGGCAAGAATAAATTGTTCTCCAAAGCCTGTGGAGCTCATTGCTCAACCGGTGAGAGAAGACAAAGGATTACTGGGAGAGGGAGAACAAGAGATTCAAAATGCAGATTCTTTCTCAGATGAGGAATTCACTGGCCTTTCTGTTGCACCACTTCCACAGTTTTCCACAGGAACTGGAATGGGGCACTGTGGTGTCATTGCAGATAAGAGATCCTTTCTGCTGTATCAATGTGGTCCGGTGGAGGAGCTGCTCTGAGCTGAAGGAGCTCATGCTTGTGCACAGCTGGCCCAATGTAAATGTTCCCAATTTGAATTTTAAAGGTTGGAAGAAATGCCTTGTTTCTCTTACCCCTGTGGCACCGATCCCATCTACAGTATCTTGACTCAGATTCCCTTTTCAAGTATTTACACAGAATATGTTGCCTCCGTGTCTACCAGAAATTCAACATCATCTTCCTCAGCTGAACTACAACCAAAGGCTCTGCTGGGGTGCACAATGCCTTCAGTCCCTGTCAGTCACATTCACAGCTAATTCAGGAATGGGGGTATCTGTTTCAGCTGTCTCAGATACTCGTTCTTCCAGTGTCCCCTTTTCTTGCAAATGACACACAGATCATCGGCTAGAGAATGAGGAGGGGGAACCCTTTTCAGTGTGTTAGATGACATCCCCTGATCACGCTTTTTCTGGTGGTGGCATTTACCTTGTGTATCCCTATCTGTTAGATCTCTATTTTGATATACTTTCCAGGCTGCATTCAAAAATTTACTTATGTTATATGTCTCGTCCATCTTTTGCAGCTTTTTCTTTATGTCCTTTGCCCATTGGCCCATAAAGAGGAAAACGAGGTGGGACTGCTGTGCATGACTCAAGGTCCAGATTTGTGTATTTTTGCGCAGCCTCTTTGAGCCTATTCAGGAAGTCTGTAGGGGTCTCATTTGCATCTTGTCTAACCTCATATAATTTGGACCAATTCACTGCTTTAGGAATGGCACGTTTCAACCCAAGGATCACCCACCTTTGATATCATTTTAATTTGGCTGTGTGGTCTGGCACATTGGGATCCCACCCTGGATCCATTAAGGGAAATATAATTAACTGGTCCTTGAAGAGTTCTGGCTGTAATTTGAGTCTCTATAGCAGATATAGGAGCCTTAGTAACCATCTCCTTTTCTGTGCTATCCAATAATTCATCTAGCATTACATTTAAGTCAATCCAGTCTAGGTTTTGTGCTTTGATAGCCGTTTCTACACATATAGCCACCCTTTCTGGATTGTCTCCATACTGCCCATCCGAATCGTTCCACTGCTGCAGTTCTCTGAGGAAGAATGTTTTTATATAAACCATCTGCTGATTTCCAACAGCCTGTCTCAGAGGTGCTTCTAGGGCAGTCTCTGGCTTTTCTGCTTCATCTTTCTTAGATCTGGTGCGTTTGGCAATTGGGCTGGCTGCCCCCATGGCCTCTTGGGCTGCCTTTCCCCTTTTTCTGCTCGCCCCCATGACTGCTGTAGCTCTGGCCTCAGTCTCCTCCTCCTCAGAGCTATCTGCATTGGAGTCACCCAGCTCGCTTTTAATCAGAGCTGTTCCTCTGGTACTAGGTGTTGCATCGGCTGGGTGCTGATCAGAGGCTGTTTCTCCCTTAGCCTTGGCACTGACCACACAGCAGAGCAGGATCCACTGTTGGCCCCCAGGCAATGTCCCCAGCTCTGGAGGAGCCAAGGGCAGTGGTAAGCCTGCCCCCAAGCCCCTGCCCCACCTTCAGGGTGGTATCAAACTGCTGAACTCTCAGACAGTTCAACCAGCACCTCGAGCCTTTGAGTCATGGGCTGCACTGAGCTGTGCAGTTGTGGCTTTCAGGCTCTGTGGAGTACAACAAGGGGTGTCCCCCTCTCTCCACAGCATCCTTGCAGGAAAGGGAGTTACCCCACCCACTTACGGGCTGCTCTGGCCATGCACCCACCCCACCCTCTGGAGATCTCCCCTGAAAGCTAGTAACAGAACCATATCCCTTTTATCTCACCTCCCATCTGTGGTTCTGTGGAGTTCCCCCGTCCTGCAGTCCAGGATCACTGCTCAGCAGCCCCTGTAGTGCTGGCAAAGGTGTAAAGCATGATCTTTCTCTTGAGCTGAGAACTGTAGGTTTCAGGAGTCCTTCTTGTCCCATCTGGGTTGCCACAAAGCTGTTGATTTTTTGCTGGTCTTAGAATGATGAGCTAGACGTGGTTAAAGAGATAAAAGAGTTTAACCTCAATTTTTAGTAGGATCCTATGGGGCACAACTCATCAAGGTGGAAAACACCAAAATTCACACCCATTAAAATGCGTATACAATTTTTATGGATATTGCAAATTAGCATATCTGACTAGAATCCCCATTAAGAACCTTAATAAATGAATTAATGTTGTTCCACTCTAAAGAATTCCCTCCAAATGAGGCTTGAGCCCAGTTTACAAAGTATGTTCCAGAGAGAAGGTTTCAACCAAGGTTGAAACCAGGAGGTCATGATAGCACAGGGCTCTCTGACCACCTACTGAGGATGTTTGGTCTTTCTGCCTAGCAGAAGCCCAAAAGTAAGTCAGAATATCACGCTACAAAAATTACAAGCATGTAAGATAATAGTACAGAGGATACAGAGGATATATAAAAGGTATAAAAAATATATAAAAGGTTGTATAAAAAAGAAAAGGCAAAAAGCATCAGGCATCAGCCCTTCCTGTTGCTGCCTCACTCTCCCCACGGATGCTCTGGTACAAAAAGCAGGGAGCCTCTGGAGTCCATAAGAAATTGTGGCCATGATATTAAGAGATTTTTCCTGTTATAGTTAAGGGAAATTAACTTGTATTGGCTGTTTTCACCCAACTGGTTTTTCCATTGAAAATCATATCAAGTCCAGAGTAAAAAGCACACCAAGCAGCAACTTCCAGGTTAATTTGGTCAACTCTCATTGCAGCAGTTGCAATAAACCCTTTGCATCCAGATTTCCTGCATTTAATGAGAATTGTTTGTAAATCTATTCAGTCTCCTGCTTTCAGTCAGTGCCATCTCCCATCTCTCATATATTGGCCCTCTCCAGAAATTGTTTTCCATGTCTGAAGGTGGTTCCTCCATGTCCAGTGTGACAGAGTGGAGCTACTCAGGGCAGACACAGCACCCTTTGGGTGTCATGAGACAAATAATTTGTCTAAGGCTGTATGGATTTGTTTCTCCACACTGAGGATGCTGGGAATACGACCACTGTTACCGAAACTGTGGGAAAAACAAAAAACCTTCAACAATATTTTAGTGTTAGAGAATCAAGGCATGACTTTATTCTGGACAGAATATTGTTCTTGCCAGGATGTGCCACAGAAATAATTTCATCCACACATAGCCTGGGTGTGCAGAGAAAATCATCCCATGACACAGGAATTTTACTGGGCTTTTCCCAAATATCATACAGTCAAAATCCCTAGAAATGTATTGGTTCAGTGTTCATTGCATCTAAGGTGCATAGTTCTTAGTATTTGTTTTCCTATTGGATCTGGATTTCTTCACCTCTGATGCTAATTAGGTCATCCTTCTTATCTCTCTTTTCCCAGACCAGGTGTCTCTGACCATGCCAGGGGGGAAGTTAGGAGTTGATGTTCTGTTATTGGCCACTCATGATCCTTGTCTTTTGTGCTACTCCCAGTCTGTTGAGATGTTCATCAAACCCAACCTGGAGGAACAATGACCTGGAAAGAAACTTAAATTTCCTTTTCCCAAGGTTCCCCCTGAGCCTCCTTTTCTCCAGAAACACTCCCAGTTCCCACAGCTCAGGATTCTTATTAGCCCCTTCCCCAGGTCCCTTGCACCTCCCTGCACATGGCTGCCCCCAGATTTGTGACTTTTCCCCCAAATCCAGCATTCCCACTGTCTCCTTGCTCACGTGTGAGCAGAGAGTGACTTTTGTCTCGCCCTGCCTTGAACCCAGCAAAGTTCAACTCACCCACAATCCCTGGCTGGGATAACCCAGGATAACCAGGCCAATGGAGGGGAACCTTTGGCAAGTCCACAATCAGTGAGGTACTGATTAACTTCACCCATCCCAGGATTGCTTTTGCACCTCTCCTCACACTGAAGGTTTGGATGGAAAATTCATCCTGCAGCAGGAAGGAGGGGAAGGCAGGATATTTCCCTGACAGCTCTCTCCTTACCCCACTTCTGCAAACAGCTGTGGTGCCATTAAAAAACATGTAAATTAACTTTGTTTTGGTGAGAAAATCCTGTTTGCTAAACTGGTCAGATTCCCAATAACCAGTTCTAAGTTTGCTTTCGATAAATTTGAACATATTTGTATGTTCATGTTTATTATTATTATGGTTTTTCTTTCCAGTTTATAAGAGAAGATTCAGAAAGTATTTTAGTCACTTTTACCTCAGAGCTTCTCGCCCCTACTCTGGAGCTCAAATATTGTGTTTTCTGAAAGAAAACTGCTGTCTACCATTTTCTTAGTAGTTTCTCTACACAGAAAAATAATTACAGACATTGGTAAAATGGGAAAAATAAATAAGGCTGTTATGAGGAAAGCAATATGCAGTTAGTTTTGGTGTATTGACCATTGTACAAAGGGAGATAACACAAGTCGTGTGATTGAGGAATGCAGGCTGCATGGCTCTAAATATCCTGGCTGCATTATTTTTAATTTTGGCATCAACAGCAGTGCTGTGAGGCTGATGGATCTTGGGAAATCATGTCTGTGCTGAACCTGCTCCTTTGCTGAGTCAGGTATGAAACCTGAGGCTCCTGTGGTTCTTAAAACAAACTTAGTGCTTTTCTTATTCTTGGTGGGGAGGAGTTTTCAGCTACCTGAGGGTCATCTCCCAGGCTGGGAAACAAATCTGTAAAGCAAGAACCTGGGCTTCAGCTGCCAGGGCAGCCTCTCTCAGTGCCTCTTCTTGGTGTCCCTCCCACTGAGGAGATTCCTACTAAGTCAGAAGAGACACCTGAGCCTTGTCCTGAGGGTCTCCTGCTCTGTCCCTGGAGGAATCATCAGAGGATCTGTGTCTCCAACACACAGAGGCTGTTTTCACTTGTTACATTTGTGGGGTTGGAGTTGTTCACACAAGGTTTGCCTTGCTGGGTTCTGACCAAGGTGTAACACAAGATAACACAAAGATGAGGAGGGATGTGAGTAGCAGGTTCAGGAGCTGGTTGAACCCCAGAGGAACTCCAGTGACTCAGCATTGAAAGGGTCACCCAATCTGGCTTTCCAATTCAGGAGAGAAAAGGGAAAAAAACAAACTACCCACAATGCAAGGCTGTGAATCATTAACTACAGGATTATCACAGCTCACTACGCAATAAATACCTTCAGTCACCTTCCAAATCATCTTTGAGCTACAACCTGCAGGAGAAGTCTCTTCCACAGCTGCTACTCTGCCCACAGCAACATGGCTGTGAGGCTTTGCTGTGCCTGCATTTCCATCCTCCTCCTCCTGCCCAGCCTCTCAGATGGAGGGAAGCTCCTGGTGGTGCCCATGGTTGGGAGTCACTGGCTGAGCATGCAGGAGGTGGTGGAGAAGCTGAGTGAGAGAGGACATGAGGTGGTGGTGGTCGTTCCCGAGGTGAGCTGGCAGATGGAGACAAAAAAGCATGCCTACAAGGTGGTAACTTACCCGGTGACACAGAGTCTGGAAGAGCTGGATAGAGCCTTTCAGGAATACCTGGCTGCACACCTGAAGGAGCAGCCTTTCCCCCTGAACGTCCTGGCAATGCACAGGAGCACAGCGAACGTTATCAGCACCTTCTATGGGCAGTGCAAGGACCTGTTCCGCAGCCAGGAGACCCTCAGGTTTCTCAATGAAAGCAACTTTGATGCCATCCTGACAGACCCAGCCTTCATGTGTGGGGCCACTGTTGCCAATTATTTCTCCCTTCCCTCTGTGTTCTTCATGAGGGCTTTTGGTTGCAACCTGCACTTTGCAGCTCCACAGTGCCCAAGCCCTCTGTCCTACATCCCGAGACTCTACACCAAGAACTCTGACCACATGACCTTTTTTGAGAGAGTGGAAAATGCCCTGATGTCCATCCTGGAGCTTGACTACTGTAATGATTACTATGCAGAAGCACTGAAGTTTTCTTCTGAAATTCTTCAGAGGGATGTATCCCTCATGGACCTTGTGAATTCTGCTTCTATTTGGCTCCTGAGGTTTGACTTTGTGTTTGAGTATGTCAGGCCAGTGATGCCCAACATGGTCTTTGTTGGGGGGATCAACTGTGCTAAGAGGAAGCCCCTGCCTAAGGTAATGTTCCTTTACCTCCAAATTACATGGTTTCCAATGAAAATTGATTGTGTTGTTTCAGAAAGTTTATCACTATTGATTTCTTTTACATTTCTGTTAATGATTTAATTCAGCCAGGATTCGGCCGTTGTTTTCCACAGGCTGACCTCAAATTACCTTGATAGTTCTTTGTCTGAATTCATGAGGATTTTCTGACAAACCCAACACAAAAGGGATTTCATCTACCAAATGGAAATTACTGTCCTCAGTGAAATGTGTATTATTCACCATTCAGATCCACTTTTGATTTAATATTACTGGAACCTGAGACATATTTCTTTTATCTGATCAAAAACCCAAGAGTCATCTTTTGTTTTTAACTCCAGGCTCATCAGCATCAGTATATTCACATTAGCTGTATTTTCATGACTGGTGATTTCCATACCGGCTGTGTGTGTTAAGTTAGTCCTGTTTGTGGGGATGAAACATAAATATCATATTGAAATGGCAAGAAATAATCTTACAATAGTGGATTTGGCAAAAGACACTTGAATGAAGAACTCACATAAGTTTGCATATCTCTTCCTTGACTTTTGCTTTTACCAGAATTCTTCTGCTGGGTTTTAAAAGCTAATTTAGAAATCTTAATCTATTTTGATAGTGACCATGTGATCTCTAAAATGATAACACTGGACATTTCTTTCCAGGCACAAAGCAGGACACAACTGTCTTTCCTAGGAAATTGCTCCCTCACTTCTGAATTGTGGTCACACAATGTCTGCACAATATGTTTGGGCTGAATTCGTGGGTTTTTCTCTCTTCTTTCCTGGACAGGCTTTTGAAGTGTTCCCTAAACTTGATAACTAAGGCAAAGAATAATAAACTAGAATATTAAAAGAATATTATAACTAAGGCATTCTCTCACTTTAGGCTCATGAGAGTAGCACTAGAGTGAGATTTAAGAGGCATATTCTAGCCACTTGCACAACATAAGTCGTTAACTCTTTCGTATCTTGAAGGTCTCAGAGATGCAAACAGTTTTAACTTTGCTACAAGGGCAGAAACACCCTGCCCTCTTTTTATCACAGCTAGCTCCTGTCTTCACACTCCAGTTAGGTGAAAATTACATGCTCCAGATCTGGAAAAATTAGTGTATTTCTCCTTTCTTCAGTCTCCTTTTCTAGCTACATTTTCTACAGACAGCAGAGCAATTTCTCCTATTTCACTTTCAATAGTGCACAGCAGCAGAGTGTAAACAAGTGCAAAGTGAGTCACAGGGGAGAAAAGAAATCCACCTATTCACACACACACTGGAAAGCCCCAGGTTGGTCATTCCTGTTCAGAAACATAATCCTCTGGGAAGAATAAATTGTTCTCCAAAGCCCATTGAACCCATCGCTCAACAAGTGCGTAAAGACAATAGATTACTGGGAGAGGGAGAGAGAGCAAGAGATTCAAAATGCAGATTCTTTTCTCAGATGAGGAATTCACAGGCCTTTCTGTTGCACCACTTCCATAGTTTTCCACAGGAATTGGAATGGGGCACTGTGGTGTCATTGCAGATAAGAGATCCTTTCTGCTCTATCAATGTGGTCCTGTGGAGGAGCTGCTCTGAGCTGAAGGAGCTCATGCTTGTGCACAGCTGTCCCTACCTGTCTTATCGAGCTCAGAATTCAATCCCAAGTTCTGTCAGGATCATCTCAGATGTTATGGGAGATCCACAAGGCTGTGCCAGGGGGAACATAAATTGCATTTACACCTTGACCAAGCTGCCTCAGGGTGATTTCCTGTTGTCCTGCACTTTGCATGGGCATCTGTCTCATTAGCAATTTCACATTCATCAAAAGACAGAGAAATCCCAAGCTGCCAACTCCTAAAGGGTCTGGGAGTTTAGCACAAGGCTTGCAGGAATCAGAGCCAATATCTTGACTCCAAATGTACCTGAAGGCTGATGGTGACATTGCAAAAAGAGCTCAAGTGAGCCCTGAGACACTCTGATGGCAATCTAATCTTTAGCCAAAGTTAATGCAAATTTGCTTTTTTTGCCCAGCTCAGAAAACCAAAATTAGTATGATTTGATCAAAGCAAAGTTCCAGAATTTAAGCTACAGCTACCTTGCAAAGTTCTCCCTGTTTTTTTCTAACCTAAACCTCCCAGTACTTATTTGAAAAACTGGATAACAGAAAACATTAAACAAACAAATTTAACAGATGTGTTAAGTAGTTACTCAAGTAAAGAAAAAGTGCAACTGAATAAACAGCCTTGTCCCTCCAGCACAACAATTAAGGGCACAGGTCCTGTTTTAAAACCCTCCAGCCAGAGCCAGCAGCATCTGGGAAGCTCTGATAAAGAGACGTTTCTAACTGGTCCTTTCAAAGATGTAATTAAAATGTATCAACCGGAAAGTGCTGCTCTATCCAAGCTGCTCATCTCTCTGTCCCCTTCTGTTTCTTCTCGTTCCCTGCATCTCCCATGTTTTACAGAAGAGATATTGAAGGAAAATGTAAAACACAGTTCTTTCAACAAAAATCCCCTCATATCACAGGCAGCTCCTGCCTCAGATTCCCTTTCTGCAAGAACTTTGTCTTCTGGTTAAATTAAAGCAGCTTCTCTAATGTGTGTACAAGATTTGATAGAGGTCTGTGCACAAAAACCTAGACAGGTTGTAAGAGTATTAGATTTAGAAATAGCAAATAAATTGATATTTTCCCTACAAAAGTTAGGGCTAGGAAATCTTCCAATTAAAGTTACCTGAACAGCCTGCAGTGTCACCTTTCTGTTAGGATACATTAATTTCAGGATCACATCTTCTCATTTTCACAAGGTTTAAATTTATGGCTTAGAAAACAGCTACCCTGGAAATCATCTGTGTTCTATGATGTGCTTCTTGCTCTCACAAAAGTTTAGGTTCCTTTCCAACTCATGTAATTGCTTTCATGAGTTGCTTTTCCTCTAAAGTTAGTGTATCTCCACAGCGTGAAAGACCTAAGGGGAAATCGGGCAGGATCCTGCCAGCAACCACCAACCTGCATTTGCCAGACACCACTTAGCACTCAAAAAAACCTGGTTTAATTATACAAGGATTCGTCCATGGATAAGCCCGATCCATCATCCAGAAACCTGGGAAATCAATTTGCATAGAATCATAGGCTGGTTTGCGTTGGAAGGCACCTTAAAGCTCATCTATTTCCACCCCCTGCCACGGGCAGAGACACCTTCCACTATCTCAGGTTGCTCCAAGCCCCATCCAACCTGGCCTCGGACACTTCCAGGGATCCAGGGGCAGCCACAGCTTCTCTGGGCATCACCCCCACACTCTTGGAGTTGAGCAACCTTTTCCCGCTTGCAGGACCCAGAGCCTAATTGGGTCAACAATCTCACCTCACAGCAGGGAAACAAATCCAGTAGATGAAACCAACGCTTCCAGGCCGCCACAGCACATACCTGGCTTTTTTGCTGTAGTTTTAGTGGCACTGAGGTATCTGTTCGCTACTCTCTTTCCTTAGTGCCACTCACTGCTACTCAGAAATCCATGCCTCATAGCCAGTTCCACTCACAGGTAAACCTTTTGAGAAAGTTTTAATACCTTTTGGAGCTGAAGCAGTCATAAGGTGAGGGGCCCAAACCCTGCAGAGCTGCTCCATCACTTTCTGCAAGCTTAAAGAGACACCCTGGAATAACCCACACAAGTTTTATCACTTCTGAGAGGAAAACAAATCTGCAATCCTGCCTCACCCAAGCCTTGATGTCCTTTGGTATCCAGTGGAGAAAGCTTTCCTCCAAGCAAGCACCTGGCTGTCAGCTTCAGAGCCCTCACTCCATCAGATCCTTGTTTGCATATAAAACAGGAGCAGGTAATGAGCACCACACCTTTCAGAGCTGATAGGGCTCCAGGTGCCCTTTGCTACTCATAATGAAAAACAAACACATATAAACTAATCTGTTACTTTGAAAAATGAGCCTGGCTATTAATTTTCTCAATAATAATTACCCAGATTAGATTTGCCCTCAGCTGATCCCGTGCTAATCTAAGAACTTTGTCCTGTTTTTGTCTGTCCTCCCTTTATCTCTAATTTCTCTTGCCCTTCCTGTTGCTGCCTCACTCTTCCCACAGTTTTTGCTCTGATGCTCTGGTACAAAAAGCAGGGAGCCTCTGGAGTTCATAAGAAATTGTGGCCATCCTATCAAGGGACTTTTTCTGTTACAGTCAAGGGAAATTAACTTGTATTGGCTGTTTTCACCCAACTGGTTTTGCTACTGAAAATCATATCATGTCCAGAGTAAAAAACATGCCAACTTCCAAAGCAGTTTCCAAGTTCATTTGGTCAGCTCTTGTCACAGCAGTTGCAATAAACCCTTTGCATCCAGCTTTCCAGCATTTAATGAGAATTATTAATGAGAACAAAAAACTGTTCAGTCTCCTGCTTTCAGTCTGTGCCACCTCCCACCTCTCATATATTGGCCCTCTCCAGAAATTGTTTTTCCATATCTAAAGGTGATTCCCACAACTCCAACTGCCAAATTCTGGCTAATTTAATCAAGAGAGGATTTCACTTCTCATCAAAATTGGGCTTCTCAGAAGGGAATGTGGGACAGGGAAGGCAAGTTTGGAGCTCATGGCTGAAGAGGTCCAGGAGACTCCTGGATGTGGTTGCTCACATTAAATGTGTCTGAGAAAGGAGGAGAGCTCAGCAGCCTGGTTTGCTTGCAGAGGTTTTCCATGTGTGTGTGCCGTCAGGGGGATTAGTGGAAGGTGTCACACCTTCTCCTGGATTTTCTCTTGCTCACAATATATAAAAAGGATTTTCAAGACAGCAACCAAAGACCAAGGCTCATTCTTTGCATCCCGGTGGTGTTGGCTTCCTTACCCTTTGTTTGCCCTGAACCCATCAATCAGTTCATTATTTTTTTGGTGTAGTGCCATGAGGAAAAAAGCCAATCAGGATTGTTCTCCTGAGATTTGGGATTGCGTGGTACACCCTGGTGGCAGTGACACACCCATAAGAAGTGCAGGTTTGGCTGCTTCCAGGAGCTGGGAATTTAACATCAGCCTCCTGTCTTCAGGAATGGTGTTGCATCCATTCTGTTGGCTGTATTTTTATTATTTTCTTGCTGACTATTTACCAGGTCAATAGTATTAACCACAATTATTGTTACAACATGACACCATTGCTCTTAGTGTCATGTCCTGACAGACTTCCAAGCTTAAATATTAACAGAAAGTACGAATGTTTTTCTAAGGACTTTACTTCCCTTTCCTTCCACAAACATATGCAATATCACAGGCTAATCCCAGCAATATTGGGAAGTTAAACATTTATTTCACTAGTCAATAAGTTCCCTGCTTAGTTTGCGTGGACCATCACATAAAGGACTGCGTGGATCCCTCTGGAGCAGAGCTCTCTGGTTCACTCCTACCGAAATGGCTCTTTTTTACCGAGGTGCATGGATATTTCTCCTCCTGACATCATCTTTAATCCTGGCTGAAGGTGGAAAGATCCTGGTGGTTCCTCAGGATGGAAGTCACTGGCTCAGCATGCGCCCAGTAGTGGAGAAACTGCAGCAAAAAGGACACGAAGTTGTTGTGGTTGTGCCCTCAACAAGTCTGTATATGAAGTCAAAGGAGCCTCAGAATTACACCGTGAAAGCGTATCCAATACCTTACACAGATGAGTATTTGGGTGAAATGCTCAAGACCTTTGTTAATGCTCATTTTATTGAACAATCTGTTCTGAATGTTGTTCTTACCTCATATCAAAGCACGATAGAAATCAGCTCGGTCTTTTTCACCAACTGTAAGAGCCTTCTGCAGAACGAGGAGGTGATGCAGTACTTGAAGGAGAGCAAATTCGATGTGGTTTTCACGGATCCCATCCTGATGTGTGGGCCCTTGGTGGCTGAGTATCTTTCTGTTCCTTCTGTCTACTTCCTGCGGGGCTTTCCTTGTGGAATGGATTCTGCTGCTACCCAGTGTCCAAGCCCTCTTTCCTATGTCCCTAGATTATTCTTGGATAATTCAGACAGCATGACATTTTCCCAACGGGTGAAGAACATGCTGGTTGATCTGCTAGAGCTCTTTTACTGTAAGCCTCTATATGATCCATTTGAAGAACTTGCGTATGAGATTTTCAAAAAGAAAGTGACAGTGACAGAACTCCTCAGCCGTGGATCCTTCTGGCTGATGAGATACGATTTTGTCTTTGAGTTCCCGAGACCAGTGATGCCAAACATGGCTTTTATCGGAGGGATTAACTGTGCTCAGAAGAAAAAACTGTCTCAGGTACAAGATTTTATTTGGTTTTTATATTGAAAAGGCAAAAATATAAATGTCTTATAGAATGGAAGAATGGTTTGGGTTGGAAGGTACATTAAAGATTATCTCATTCTAATCCCCTGCTGTCCTGGGCAAGGCATGTCACTCACATCCTTACATCAAATCCTGACTGACAACAGCTTGGTGTTTAAAGATAAAAATGCTGCATGATGCAGAAGTGTTATTTCCCAATATCCAGCATTAAGATTATATCATATCCTGGCAAACATAAAGCCTTATCAGGCTTAATTACAATTTAAGTGATGTGTGGCTTTAATGCAAATTATAAGCTCTTTTGTTGAAGTGAAGAATTTTGGTGTCCTCCTTTCCCAGCTTTCAGGAACTGTCCATAGTTCCATATATCCCTTCTCCTTTCATCCACATGGAAGGTTATAGGACTGAAGATTCTACCTGTTTTCCATCACAGCCATCTACCAAGTTGATTCCTTTCCATCTGCCTTTATCATCAAGGTGTCAATATCTAAACCCCAAAAGATCCTCTTTAAATTCCATCCTCCTCTTCTTTTGTAGGTTATTGAATTAGGTTTTAAGCTTTTCTGGGTATGGATATCTCCTGTAAATTTCCATTTGGGCTTTTGTGTAACAACCTTCCAGTGTTCGTTTGGCAGCCTTGTCTGAATTTTTGGCCTGTTTTCTGTGCATCTCCTTCTTCTGAGCTCTTTAAAAATTCCCATTAAGTTAATCCATGTTATAAACTACCAGTATGGGAACAGTGTGGATGATGGAGCTGCTTCTCCTTTTGGAGGGCAGGTTCTCAGCAAAGTCTGAGATTCCCCACCAGGCTTTGGAAGGAACATGCGGAAACTGCATGGGAAAGAAAGCTCCAGCAAAGATGTAGTGCCCAGAATGCCCTGGAGAAGGAAATTGTTTCCCATATTCACCTACTTTCAAACTTTTATGAGAGTTTATCACCAGCATTAAATCCCCAGCAGTTTATAACCAAGAGAGATCTGGATCCACAGGGTTGAGGTCATGAACTGACCCCTCATTGGCCATGAACAACTCATGAATTTGTTGAAGGCGTTGGTTTTTTTATCTGGGGTACAACGGTGAACTGCTCTTTTGCAACTTCATTTTATACCTGTTAGGATAAGGAGTTAGGTGAAAGTTATATGGAGAGATGAGGAAAGATTTGCTGTTGGCTGCTTATCTTTGAAAAAATGCAAGTTCGCATAAAGAGAAATGAATTTTTCTCAGGGATTCCAACTGCTTTTGGTTGTTTAACAGGTACTGTAACACTGATTTCTCATATTCATCTTATATAGTATACGTTATGTTTCCCCATACAACTTGCATCAGTTTCATTAGAAAAGCAAATGCTTTTAAAAATGCTAAATTACGTCAGTCTGTCATAACTCTGTCAGCCTTAAGTAGCACTGATGGAAAAATGTTGTTTCAGTGTTCTCTTCATAGGCACAGTCCTCCCATGCGGGGTCAGCAGCATTTCTGCCCACCCACTCTGTGGGTGCATCTTTTTCACAGATTTTCCCTGGATTTTGTCATCAGACCTTGGGAGTGGTGGGCTGGTGGCAAGAAAACTGGGGTCCTGCTGTGGGGAGAAGGTGGCATTGAGCCAATAGTCTTAGCCTGGCGTGTGTGAAGGGGACACACCTTAGCTCACACAAAGCCACCTTTGAAGTATGAACCTGCTCTGAGCCTTTCATAATCATTTCTTGATACCTGTGCCCTTGTTGCGTGTCAAGATGTGAGGACCAGAACTGGGAGAGGAGTCAAAAGGGCAGAGGTGCAGGTGAGTCAAAAGGGAAGAGGTGGAGCACAGCTACAAAAGCTGGCAACCACCCCAGCCTCTGCTGTGCTTGGGTTCCTCTCTGTACAACCCACACCATGCTGGTGGCACTGCTTCTCCCCTTCCTGTGCCTCCTGAGCCCGGCCACCGCCGGGAAGGTGCTGGTGTTCCCCATGGAGGGCAGCCACTGGCTCAGCATGAAGAAAGTACTGGCTGAGCTGAACAAGAGAGGGCATGAAATAGTGGTCATTGCACCAGACAACAAAATGCTGATCGATTCCTCGGATTTTTATGAAATGAAAACTTACCCTGTGCCATTCACGAAGGAGGATATGGAAGAACACATACGCTCCAGTAGTGCAAGAGCTTTCAGCCAAGAGCCTTTCCTAGTGAGATTCTGGAAGCTTTTGGAGATTACCGGAAGAGTGGGACCATGTTTCATGCTTCCTGCAAGTCCTTGCTGTACAACCAGGAGATACTGAAGTACATTGAAGAGAATCACTTTGATGTGGTGTTCACAGATCCTCTGTCACCCTGTGGGCAGATCATTGCCCTGCACTTCTCCATCCCGAGTGTTTTCTTCCTGCGGATGGTTCCGTGTGCCCAGACCCTCCATCCTACATCCCACGGATGTTCTCTGTTTACACAGACCACATGACCTTCTCCGAGAGGGTGAAGAACTTCCTGATTGCCCTTTCCGAGTCTTTCAGCTGCAATATTGCCTTTACTCCGTTTGAAGAGCTGGCTTCGGAGTTCCTCCAGAAGCCGGTGACAATGACAGACCTTTTAAGTCATGGATCCGTCTGGCTGAAGAGAGTTGACTTTGTCTTTGAGTATCCCATGCCTGTCATGCCCAACATGGTTTTCATTGGAGGCATCCACTGTGGACAGAAGAAGCAGTTATCTCAGGTCAGTGGCTGGCTGGGAAAGGTAGTGGCAGTCACACACCTGCGTGATCCAAAGTGAGGTGTTTGATAGGGATGTATGTTACCTCTCTCTTGGAGACAGATCATTTACAAGGGCTTGGAGTGATGGGGCAAGGGGAATGGCTTTAAGCTGCCAGAGGACAGGATTAGGTGGGATATTGGGAAGCTGTTCTTCCCTGTGAGGGTCCTGAGGCCCTGGCAAGGGTCTGGCAAATGGGGGCTTTGTTTGGTGAGGGCATCATGTGCTATCTGTGTTTAATTCCAGCTGAAATCAGGTACACAAATCTTCAGGCGGGAATTAATGCCAAAACGGGCTGGTGAATTATAACAGCTCTACTAATAATTCATTGCCTCACGTAAAAGGCAGGAGAATGTTTCTTCATGACCATTAGCTGCTTATTTACTCAGAAAAATAACTCCCTAGGTCATATGCAAGAACATAATCTCTTTTATGTACCAGCAGTTTTTGACTCAAAGGCTCATATTTTGTGGTGAAGGTTTTGGGCTAACAGCTTCCATGACAAACACCTGAATTCTCAGCTGCATTTTTAGGAGACATCCAGCATGGATAGGGAAATGTTGATGGGTGGTGGCTTGGGAATCTGTGGTCTAAAAACCTCTTGATTAGGTTGGTGGTGCTCAAGTTGTACATTAGCTTCTTGCTGCCTGTGCTGTCAGTGGAACAGTCTCACGTGAATCCAGGGATTAAGTGGATGAGGAAATACAGGATTAGGGAACTCTTCTCAGCAATGATGAATCTGTAGTTAGTGTCATCCTGCTGTCTCAGCAATAAATCACTTGGTTTCCTAAAAAGGATAAAGTTTTATCTTTGTGAACATTACTTAAAAATCAACAAACTTTTCTTTCTTCTCCCGAACTTTGGTCACTTGCCAGCCTTCCCAAAGCCCTTGGGAATGGATTCTTCCTGCCTAGCACCACTCTTAGTCTTTCGTCAAATTCACAGGCTTCTGTGAACATGAATGAGTGAAGCTTCACAAGCAAAGAGATTTGCTTTTTACATCTTCCCCAGAACCAACCTTCCGTGCCCTCGGGCTTTGCTTTACTCCTCGAACTTCCCTGATTCCAGCATTGAGCTGTTTGTTCCTGTTGGTCTGCTTTTTCACAAAAGTTTCTTCCAAATTGTTATCAAGCCCCTTTTACCAGGGTAGTGCTTTTCCCATTAGAGCTGTTTAACGGCTCGTCAGGGACAAAGCCAGGCAGATCCTCTGGGAAAGCAGGAAGACATCCTGCCTGCAGGCAAAGCCATGGAGCAGCTCCAGCTTAGAATCAAACTCTTCTCTGAAGGAAAGGCTCCCTCTCTTCTTGTTTTCAGAGGCTAAAAAGCATAATCCAGCAGCAATATTTATTGCAGAAATGTTGATTCTTCACTCCTGATTTAGTCCCATTGTTCTTGGAAGGAGAAAATGATGGAGAGAGATAGGTCAGGATGAGAACAAGAAGTGTCATGTGTGACAGTAGTGATTCAGTGCTCTTTCTTCATGGATGCAAATTCCTCTGCTGCAGCAGTGGATTAAATTCGTACCCGGTGGTGTTCCTGGCTCTAGTGCTGAGCTGTAAGTAAATCCCAGAGCCTCCTCCTGCGGGTTCACACAGGTATTGTGCTGTATAGTGGCAGAATTTTATAATTTTAAACATAAACTCGCCAAGCATTTCAGAACAGCTGTAAAATACTTCTCAAAAAGAAGGATAGAAATAAAGCATTTTAATACCTGCTTTCAGCAAGCCTGGTTACTTCCAAGTGCCAGCACTATTCTTGGGGTTTTATTTTGGCAAAGCCTGATTTTATTTTCAATCTCACCGCAATCAACACAGATTGAAGCAGAAGGGAGCCTCACTTACCAAGCCCAGTTCTGTCCAACCCAAATTCTTTTGTCACTTACATGGTTCATCAATGCCTTGAATGGTCGCCTTTGCTGGAAAAGCTGGGTCGTTAAGGGAGAATGTGGGAACCTGGCAGGGTACTGTGGCTGTATTTAAAACCTGCTAGCTTGGGGCAGACGAGCAGAGTCTGGATTTCTAGGAACATGGCTCCTGTGAGTAAATACAGCTCCTCAGCTTCCGCGGGGGTTCTGCTTTTCCTGTCCCTGTTGTGCTCAGCCGGTGGTGGGAAGCTCCTGGTGGTGCCTATGGATGAGAATCACTGGCTCAGCCTACACTTGCTGCTGGTGGCCCTCAGCCAGAAAGGCCACCAAATTGTCACCGTGGCACCAGAAGTGAACTCGAGCATGGAGGCATCCGAGTATCACACCCTCAAAAGGTATCCAGTGCCCTTATAGAGGGAAGAGCTGAGAGCACGGGTGTGCTCCTTCGGGAATGCTCTTTTTGAAAGAAAAGAATTTCCTGACAGAGTGATTGATGTCGTCAAAAAAGTCCACTTCATCTCCATTCTCTACACCACCTCCTGCGTCTCTCTGCTGCGCAACAAGGATCTGATGCAGTATCTCCAAAGCAGTAAATTCGATGCTGTTCTCACAGATCCTCTCATACCATGTGGACAGATTCTGGCACTGCATCTCTCTGTCCCGTCTGTTTTCTCTCTCCGAGGATTATTTCTCTGCAGTTTGGATTTGCAGGTTGCTCAGTTCTCAGCCTTCCCTTCCTATGTCCCAAGAACATTAATAGACAACTCAGACCACACGACTTTTATCCAGTATGTGGAAAACTCAGTTCTCAAGTACATAGATTCCTTTTTTTGCAGTTTGGCCTATTTGCCATTTCATTTTCTGGCTTCAAATGTTCTTCATAGATCAGTAAAAGTGAAGGAGCTCTTAAGCCATGGATCCATCTGGCTTGAAAGAATGGATTTGGGTTTTGAGTATCCCATGCCAGCGATGCCCAACATATTTTTTATTGAAGGTATAAACTGCGGAAAGAAAAAGCCATTATCACAGGTCAGCGATTACCATGGTAAAATATATGAATGTTTAATGCTGTTTGCAAATGCTCTGTGTGTCTGTAATTGTGTACATGAATTGGTTTTACTGTCACAATTGATTTTTAACTACAGTGAATCTTTTTGGCTTATAGACCCACCTTTTCATAATTTAGAAATGAAGCATCATAAGGCACCAAGTGGTAGATAATGCTCTGGTTGCTCTGGCAGCATCTGCATCTGCAAGAGCTTTGTGCTGCCTTCCCAAAAGTTTCTCTACAAAGGGTGTGCCTAGAGCGGCAGTAGTTTGATAATTGCCCTTAAAAATATTCTGGTGTAGGCTATCAACCTCCACTCTAAATGATTCTGTTGTCAAAATTACCTCTGTGCAATAATTTTCATAATCAGGGCCTGTCTGCAAATCTTGTCTGTGCATTAATGTTGTTTGCTTTCATGGCCCAGGGGCAAAACTCTTCCCAGACTGATCTAAAATGGTATTTCTGAGTTGCTAATTCAGTTTTAGCTGCAGCTGGCAAAAACTATGCCCATGTCTTTCCTCTGTCCAGCCCCTACTTCATCCTTTCAAAAAGAGGCCTTGCAGGGAAATGAACTTTGCTAGCCAATTTTCCATTTTCCTCACAATGTCACGATATAAAACTGATGAAGAATGCAGACCATTTCCCATGTGAAACGTTAATATTTTTTCTAATCTTTCACAAATCGAAACTGATGTGGACTGGCAGGAGGGGAAGAATTACCTTGTACTGAAAGTTCTTGCTTGGAAAATTAATGATGTGTTAATTAGCTCTTTTGAGCAGATCATTTGTTCAAGGATCCCTCATTTCCTTAAATAATACAATGTGTTTTAGGGGGATCTGTTCCGTGATCTTCCCAGGCACAGAGATTAGGCTGACAGGTTGGTAGTTCCCAGAAGATTCCTTTCTATCCTTTTTAAAGATAGGTGCAATGTTTCCCTTTTCCCATTCACCTGTGACTTCACCTGCCAGGACTTCTCAAATACCATGGAGAGTTCCTTGGCAACTCCATCAACCAATTCCCCCAGGACTCAGGGATACATGTCATGGGGCCCCATGTGTTTGAGTCACCAGGTGCCCTCATGTTTGGATTCCTCAAGTGGTCACCAAGATCTTCTCTTACAGTGGGTGGAATTTTGCTCCCCCAGCCCTGTCTTGCTGTCCATTCACTCAAAGGGTGTGGGAAGAGAGGTTGCCAGTGAAACGAGAGGCAAGAAAAGTTCTTGAGTCCCTCAGCCTTCACCTTGTTCATTGTCACGAGTTTCCCAGTCTTGCTTACCAGGATGGGTACACTTCCTTTGACCTTCCTGTTCTGGCTAACAGCCCAGGTAGCCCTTCTTGTTATTTTCACCTCTTGCCAAGTTCAGCTCCAGCTGCACCATGACCTTCCTGACCCTGCCCCTACATAATCAGACAGTGTTCCTCGAAACCCAGTGTTCCTCCAATACAACGATGGGGGGTGTATTCCAGGGTAGCTCCTGCCCTGATTAGGGTCTGCCAAATTGGATGAGCTTTACCAGCTTGTTTGCTGTATGTGTATACATTTACCAAAAAGCAAATCAGTCTAAAGATCATCCATAAAAACAAGGGCCCAGATCGCTTAAATACACAAAGCTGGGGAACTTCTGTGGTGGCGCTCCCCTGATCCCTGCAGGAATGGCTCCAGGGCTCAGTGCTTCTCCTCGAGTTGTGCTTCTGCTCCTGTCCCTGCTGGGTCTGGCAGCTGCTGGGAAGCTCCTGGTGGTGCCTGTGGATGGGAGTCACTGGCTCAGCATGCAGGAAGTGCTGGAAAGCCTTGGGCAGAAGGGACATGAGGTGGTTGTCTTGGCACCTGAAGTCACTATGCGCATCAAACCATCGAAGACTTTTGTGATGAAAATGCACTCAGTTCCATACACACAGGAAGAGATGGAGAAAGAACTCCAGGCATTCTTCCATTTTTCATTTGAACAAGGATCTTTTTTGGAAAGATTTCTTAAAGCATACCAAGGTATTAAAAGAATCGCTAACTTTGGGGTCTCCAGCTGTGAACATCTCCTGCAAAACAAGGAGCTCAACAGGTAGCTTGAGGAGAACAAGTTTGATGCCATCCTTACAGACCATGTCCTACTCTGTGGGGCAATCCTGGCGAAGCACCTTTCACTTCCTTCTGTGTATTTCTCACGAGGAATCCCATGTGGTTTACACTTTGATGCCACTCAGTGTCCCAAGCCACCTTCCTATGTCCCCAGGGGATTTACACAGCTTACAGACCGCATGAGCTTTTTCCAGAGGGTGAAGAACCTACTCCATGACATCCCCGATCTTTTTCTCTGTGATTTTGTCTTTCAACCCTACTCAAAACTGGCTTCAGAGTTCCTTCAGCAGGACGTGACTGTGCAGGATCTCTTACGCCAAGCTTCAGTTTGGCTCCTGAGGTCAGATTTTGTTTCAGAGTACCCAAGGCCTTTGATGCCCAACACCATTCCAATTGGAGGAGTAAACTGTGCTCACAAGGAGCTGCCTCAGGTGGGTCTGGTTTTAATTTCTGCTTTAATTGGTTTCTGTGTTCACGAGTGTGGAATTTTTTAATGCAAAAGGAATCGAGTTCTTTCTTTCGGGGGAGTGAGGTGAATACTCATAAAAGGAACGATTTTTCTCGCACTTTCTTCTTGACTTTCCACTTATTGTGTAGGCATCTGTGCCATCTGGCTTTTAAATGGTACTCAGTGGAAGGGAAACACAAGATCTGGGACACTAAAAGGGCTGCTTGGTGTGGCTGATGCATCCTGCAGAAATCTGGCATCATCCTTCCTTCTGTTCCATCTTATCAGTCTAGAATTCCTCTTAAGGAGCTTTTCCACATCTGCTGTGGGGTTTGGGTCTCCTAGACATCAGTTTTCCAAGAGAGAGGGAGAAGGACAGACTTTCCTTGGGGGAAAGGAGAATCTCTATTGGTCTGAATGGTGATATGCACGTGACAGATCTCCTACATGTGCCACATCTCCTGAACATGCAGAAGCTCCAGCCAGAGGGAAGGAATCCAAAGTGCAGTCCCTGAGCAACCTCTGCCTCCTTCTTGGGGCACTTTGGACTGTTCCTCTGATAGAGATAGATGGGAGTTATCTGGTGATTCTGTGGACGTGGCAGGAGTTCCATTCTTGTTCTGCATCCTTTTATCATATCAGGGATTAAACATTTACCACACGGCACATTAAAGAAGGAGCCACAGTTGGGCTGTGGCACAGACTGAAATTGCAGAGCAGGTACTGGTGCTCCTGAGCTGCCAGGGCTTTCCTTCCTTGGAGGCACTCCCCTGATCCCTGCAGGAATGGCTCCAGGGCTCAGTGCTTCTCCTCGAGTTGTGCTTCTGCTCCTGTCCCTGCTGGGTCTGGCAGCTGCTGGGAGGCTCCTGGTGGTGCCTGTGGATGGGAGTCACTGGCTCAGCATGCGGGAAGTGCTGGATAAGCTCAGGCAGAAGGGATACGAGGCGGTTGTGGTGGCACCTGAAGTCTCTTTGCACATCAAACCATCCAAGAATTTTGTGATGAAAATGTACTCGGTCCCCTATAGACAGGAAGAGATGGAGAATGATTTCAAGGCATTTTTTCATGTTGTATTTGAACAAGGATCTTTTTTGGAAAGATTTCTTAAAGTGTACGAACGTAGAAAAGAGTTGCTAACTTTGGGGTCTCTAGCTGTGAACTGCTCCTGCAAAACAAAGAGCTCATCAGGTACCTTGAAGAGAACAAGTTTGATGCCATCCTTACAGACCCTTTTATACCCTGTGGGGCAATCTTGGCAGAGCATCTTTCCCTTCCTTCCATTAATTTCTTACGAGGAATCCCGTGTGGGATAGATTTTGATGCAACTCAGTGTCCCAACCCCATTTCCTATGTCCCCAGGATGTTTACAGGCAATACAGACTGCATGACCTTTCTCCAGCGGATGAAGAATCTGCTCTTTGATATCCCAAACATTTTTCTCTGTGATTTTGCCTTTCAACCTTACACAAAACTGGCTTCAGACTTCCTTCAGCAGGAGTTGACTGTGCTGGATCTCTTACAGAAGGGATCCCTGTGGCTCCTGAGGTTAGACTTTGTACTAGACTATCCAAGACCCTTGATGCCCAACATCATAACAATTGGAGGACTACACTGTGGTCACAAGGAGCTGACTCAGGAGGGTCTGATTTTAACTATTTTCCTGACTTTCAACTTCCTGTGTAGGCAGCTGCTCCTTCTGGCTTTTAAAGGGTGCTCAGTGGAAGGGAAACTCCACAGTGTTCTAGTGAGGCTCTGTGATGGGATGTTCATTCTGCCAGTCAAAGTGACCAACACCTGCCTGGAGCAGGTCTGGTTTGACACATCCAGCACAGCTTAACTGGCACTGAGGGTTTGGGTGCAGCCTTGGTGATGATGCCAATCTTTGGGTCCCTGGGATGCAGAGTTCCTCCTGGAGAGCCTTCCGTGCTGCTCTGGGGAGAGCCTGGAGAGTTGGGTGAGTTCTATTGGTACCCTGGCTTTCTCTTCAGTGCCGTTCCTTAGGATTTGTGTGCTGTGGCCTGGGATCACGAAGCCCAATGTGTGGCAATTCCAGTAATTTCCAAGTGCAGAAGTGGCTGTGACACCTTACAGACATCCCCCTGCACACTGGGATTGGCCAGCTGAGCATTCACACAACTCCACCACTGCTGGGCACCATTGGTGCTTTGTCAGTGACAGAAAAACAAATCCAGAATTAGGCCCTGTACTGTTCTGTGGAAATTCTCCCTCAAGGAATGCTCATAAGTCTCTGCTGAAAACTCCCAGCTGACAAAGCCAGCTCTTGCATACCCTGAGGTAGGTGTGGGACGCTGGAAGTGCTGCTTGGTGTGGGTGATGTTTCCTGCAGAAACCTGGCATCATCCTTCCTTCTTTTCAGTCTTCCCAGTCTGAAACTGTCTTGAGGAGCTTTTCCACAGCTGCTGTGGCATCCGGGTCTCCTAGAGATGAGTTTTCCAAGAGAGAGGGAGATGGGACAGGCGTTCCCAAGGGAAAACGAGAACCTCTACTGGTCTGAATGGAAATGTGCATGTGACACATCTCTTACATGTGATACATCTCCTGAACATGCAGAATATCGAGTCAGAGGGAATGAATCCAAAGTGCAATCCAGAGTCATATCTGCCTCTTTGGACTGTTCCTCTGATAGAGATAGATGGGAGTTATCTGGTGATTCTATAGAATTGGCAGGAGTTACATGCTTGTTCTGCATCCTTTTATCATATCAGGGATTAAACATTACCACACGGCACATTAAAGAAGGAGCCACAGTTGGGCTGTGGCACAGACTGAAATTGCAGAGCAGGTACTGGTGCTCCTGAGCTGCCAGGGGTTTCCTTCCTTGGAGGCACTCAGCTGATCCCTGCAGGAATGGCTCCAGGACTCAGTGCTTCTCCTCGAGTTGTGCTTCTGCTCCTGTCCCTGCTGGGTCTGGCAGCTGCTGGGAGACTCCTGGTGGTGCCTGTGGATGGGAGTCACTGGCTCAGCATGCGGGAAGTGCTGGATATCCTCAGGCAGAAGGGACACGAAGTGGTCGTGGTGGCACCTGAAGTCTCTTTGCACATCAAACCATCCAAGAATTTTGTGATGAAAATGTACTCAGTCCCCTATACAAAGGAAGAGATGGAGAAAGACTTCAAGGCATTTTTTCATGTTGCTTTTGAACAAGGATCTTTTTTGGAAAGATTTCCTAAAGTATTTGAAGGTATAAAAAGAATCCATAAAGTTGAGTTCTCCAGCTGTGAACATCTCCTGAAAAACAAAGAGCTCATCAAGTACCTTGAAGAGAACAAGTTTGATGCCATCCTTACAGACCCTTTTGTACCCTGTGGGGCAATCTTGGCGGAGCATCTTTCCCTTCCTTCCATTAATTTCTTACGAGGAATCCCATGTGGGATAGATTTTGATGCCACTCAGTGTCCCAGGCCACCTTCCTATGTCCCCAGGGTATTTACAGACAATACAGATCGCATGACCTTTCTCCAGAGGGTGAAGAATCTGCTCTTTGACATCCCAGACAGTTTCCTCTGTGATTTTGTTTTTGAAGCCTTCTCAAAACTGGCTTCAGACTTCCTTCAGCGAGAGGTGACTGTGCTGGATCTCCTAAGCAAGAGCTCTATTTGGCTGCAGAGGTTAGACTTTGTACTAGACTATCCCAGACCCTTGATGCCCAACATCATTCCAATTGGAGGAGTAAACTGTGCTCACAAGGAGCTGACTCAGGTGGGACTGGTTTTAATTTTTGCTCTGATGCCTTTCTGTGTTCATAAGGGTGGAATTCTGTGTAGTTTTAGGAACTGAGTTCCTGTTTCTGGTGAGAGATCTGAATACTCATGCAAGGAACTGTTTCTTTCTCACTTTTTTCCTGACTTTCCACTTCCTGTGTAGGCACCTGTGCCATCTGGCTTTTAAATCATGTTCGGGTGAAGGGAAACATGAGTCTTCTAATGAGGCTCTGTGATGGGATATTGATTCTGCCAGTCAAAGTGACCAACCCCTGATGCCTTGAGCAGGTCTGGTTTGATACATCCAGCACAGCTTGACAGGCACTAAAGGTTTGGGTGCAGCCTTGGTGATGATGCCAATCTTTGGGTCCCTGGGATGCTGACAACAGCCCTGTGCAGAGTTCCTCCTGGAGAGCCTCCTGTGCTGCTCCAGGGGAGAGCCTGGAGAGTTGGGTGAGTTCTATTGGTGCCCTGGCTTTCTCTTCAGAGCGGTTCCTTAGGATTTGTGTGCTGTGGCCTGGGATCATGAAGCCCAATGTGGCAATTCCAGGCATTTCCAAGTGCAGAGGTGGCTGTGACACCTTACAGACAACCCCATGCACACTGGGATTGGCCAGCTGAGCATTCACACAACTCCACCACTGCTGGGCACCATTGGTGCTTTGTCAGTGACAAAAAAACAAAGCCAGAATTAGGCCCTGAATTGTTGTGTGGAAATTCTCCCTCAAGGAGTGCTCATAAGTCTCTGCTCATAAACTCGGCATCATCCTTCCTTCTTTTCAATCTTCTCAGTCTGAAACCATCTTAAAGAGCTGATCCACTTCTGCTGTGGGGTCTGGGTCTTATCTCATCTAGGAGGTGAGTTTTCCAAGAGAGAAGGAGAGGGGATATTTCTTGCCTGGGCGAAAGGGGAAGCCTCTGCTGGGCTGAATGGTTATGTGCATGTGACATGTCTCCTACATGTGATACATCTCAGGAGGTGCAGGCAGAGGGTAGGAATCCAAAGTGCAGTCCCAGAGCCAGCCCTGCTTCCTCCCCGGGGCACTCCTTAGTGTTTCTCTAATACAGACAGATGGGAGTTACCTGGTGATTCTACCACACCCTCCTATTGACTTGGCAGCAATTTCTTGCTTGTTTCAAAAACTCTTGTGACATCAGGGATTAAACATTTACCACCCACCTCATTAAAGAAGGAGCCACAGTTGGGCTGTGGCACAGATTGGAAGGGCACAGTGTGTGCCAGTCCTCCGTGCGCCAGTGCTGCCAGGGCTTTCCTTCCTTGGAGGCACTCCCCTGATCCCTGCAGGAATGGCTCCAGGGCTCAGTGCTTCTCCTCGAGTTGTGCTTCTGCTCCTGTCCCTGCTGGGTCTGGCAGCTGCTGGGAAGCTCCTGGTGGTGCCAGCAGATGGGAGTCACTGGCTCAGCATGCGGGAAGTGCTGGAAAGCCTCGGGCAGAAGGGACATGAGGTGGTTGTGGTGGCACCTGAAGTGACTTTGCACGTCAAACCATCGAAGAATTTTGTGATGAAAATGTACTCAGTTCCCTACACACAGGAAGAGTTGGACAAGGAAATTCAGGCATTTCTTCATGTTTCATTTGCAGAAGGATGGATTTTTAAAAGACTTTTAAAAATGTACAAAGGTATGAAAAATCTCACTGATTTTTGGGTCACGAACTGTGAGCAGCTGCTGCAAAACAAGGAGCTCATCAGGTACCTTGAGGAGAGCAAGTTTGATGCCATCCTTACAGACCCTGTAGCAACTTGTGGGCTGATCCTAGCAGAGCATCTTTCACTTCCTTCCGTGTATTTCTTACGAGGAGTCCCGTGTGGGATAGATTTAGATGCCAGGCTGTGTCCCAATCCTCCATCCTATGTCCCCAGGGTATTTACAGACAATACTGACAACATGAGCTTTCTTCAGCGAGTGAAGAATCTGCTCTTTGAAATCCCATTTATTTTTCTTTGTGATTTTGCCTTTCAACCCTACTCAAAACTGGCTTCAGAGTTCCTTCAGCAGGAGGTGACTCTGCTGGATCTCTTACGCAAGGGCTCTGTTTGGCTTTTGAGGCTGGAATTTGTTTTAGAGTATCCAAGGCCTTTGATGCCTAACATCATTCCAATTGGAGGATTAAACTGTGCTCACAAGGAGCTGACTCAGGTGGGTCACACTCTGTTTTTACTTTGTGCTCTGATGGATTTCTGTGTTCATGAGGGTGGAATTCTGTGTTGGGTTACGAACTGAGTTCCCATTTCTGGTAAGTGAGGTGAATATTCATGAAAGGAGCTGTTTCTTTCTCACTTTCTTCCTGACTTTTCACTTTCTGTGTAGGCACCTGTGCCATCTGGCTTTTAAATCATGTTCAGGTGAAGGGAAAAAACAGCCTTCAAGTGAGGCTCTGTGATGGGAAGATCATTCTGCCAGTCAAAGTGACCAACCCCTGATGCCTTGAGCTGGTCTGATCTGACACATCCAGCACAGTTTAACTGGCACTGAGGATTTGGGTGCAGCCTTGGTAATGATGCCAATCTTTGGGTCCCTGGGATGCAGAATTCCTCCTGGAGAGCCTTCCGTGCTGCTCTGGGGAGAGCCTGGAGAGTTGGGTGAGTTCTGTTGGTGCCCTGGGTTTCTCTTCAGTGCTGTTCCTTAGGATTTGTGTGCTGTGGCCTGGGATCATGAAGCCCAATGTGTGGCAATTCCAGTAATTTCCAAGTGCAGAGGTGGCTGTGACACCTTACAGACAACCCCATGCACACTGGGATTGGCCAGCTGAGCATTCACACAACTCCACCACTGCTGGGCACCATTGGTGCTTTGTCAGTGACAGAAAAACAAAGCCAGAATCAGGCCTTGAATTGTTCTGTGGAAATTCTCCCTCAAGGAGTGCTCATAAGTCTTTGCTGAAATCTCCCATCTCACAAGGCCAGCTCTTGCATACCCTGAGGTAGGTGTGGGACGCTGGAAGTGCTGCTTGGTGTTGGTGATGTTTCCTGCAGAAACCTGGCATCATCCTTCCTTCTTTTCAGTCTTCCCAGTCTGAAACTGTCTTGAGGAGCTTTTCCACAGCTGCTGTGGGGTCTGGGTCTCCTAGAGATGAGTTTTCCAAGAGAGAGGGAGAGGGGACAGGCATTCCGTGGGGAAAAGGAGAAGCCTCTGCTGGTCTGAATGGTGATGTGCATGTGTCAGAACTCCTATATGTGCCACATCTCCTGAACATGCAGAAGGTCTAGCCAGACGGAAGGAATCTAAAGTGCAGTCCCTGAGCAACCTCTGCCTCCTTCTTGGGGCACTTTGGACTGTTCCTCTGATAGAGATAGATGGGAGTTATCTGGTGATTCTATAGAATTGGCAGGAGTTCCATGCTTGTTCTGCATCCTTTTATCATATCAAGGATTACACATTTACCACCCAGCACATTAAAGAAGGATCCAAACCTGGGCTGTGGCACAGATTGCTTAAAAGCACGAAGTGCACTCTGGTCCTCCTGAGCTGCCAGGGCTTTCCTTCCTTGGAGGCACTCAGCTGATCCCTGCAGGAATGGCTCCAGGACTCAGTGCTTCTCCTCGAGTTGTGCTTCTGCTCCTGTCCCTGCTGGGTCTGGCAGCTGCTGGGAGGCTCCTGGTGGTGCCTGTGGATGGGAGTCACTGGCTCAGCATGCGGGAAGTGCTGGATATCCTCAGGCAGAAGGGACATGAGGTGGTCGTGGTGGCACCTGAAGTCTCTTTGCATATCAAACCATCCAAGAACTTTGTGATGAAAATGTACTCAGTCCCCTATACAAAGGAAGAGATGGAGAACAACTTCAAGGAGTTTTTACAAGCTTCATTTGATGAAGGATCTTTTTTGGAAAGATTTTTTAAAATACTTGAAGGTATGAAAAGATTCGGTGAGATGTCAACTGCCAGCTGTCAACAGCTGCTGCAAAACAGGGAGCTCATGAGCTATCTGGAGGAGACCAAGTTTGATGCCATCCTTACAGACCCTGTAGTACCTTGTGGATTGATCCTGGCAGAGCATCTTTCACTTCCTTCCGTCTATTTCCTACGAGGAGTCCCGTGTGGGTTAGATTTTGAAGCCACTCAGTGTCCCTATCCACCTTCCTATGTCCCCAGGGCATTTTCACAACTTACAGACCACATGAGCTTTTTCCAGAGGGTGAAGAATCTACTCTTTGACACTCAGAACTTCTTCCTCTGTGATTTTGCCTTTGACCCATTCTCAAAACTGGCTTCAGATTTCCTGAAGCGGGAGGTGACTGTGCTGGATCTCCTACGCAAGGGCTCTGTTTGGCTCTTGAGATTAGAATTTGTGCTAGACTATCCAAGACCCTTGATGCCCAACATCATTCCAATTGGAGGAGTACACTGTGGTCACAAGAAGCTGACTCAGGTGGGTCACACTTGTTTTCAATTGATGCTCTGATGGTCTTCTGTGTTTACTATTTTGGAATTCCATGTTGCGATATGAATCACGTTTCTCTTTTGGCTGAATTAGCTGTATATTCATGAAAGAAACTTTTCCTTCACTTCCTTTGTGACTTTGCACTTCCTGTGTAGGCAGCTGTTCCTTCTGGCTTTTAAATCATGCACAGTTGAAGGGAAACAATAGCATCTTCTAGTGAGGTTTTCTTATGGGATGTTGATTCTGCCAGCGAAAGAGAACATCAGAATTTATGAAGAGTAGGACAAAGTTTTAAATTTGTGTTGAACAGTTCCAATGGGATGTCCCAGAAAACTATAAAAACACTTTGCTGGCTCCAAAGCCAGGCCCTGAGGCCTGGAGCTGGTCTGATCTGACACATCCATCACAGCTTAACTGGCACTGAGGATGTGGGTGCAGCCTTGGTGATGATGCCAATCTTTGGGTCCCTGGGATGTTGACAACAGCCCTGTGCAGAGTTCCTCCTGAAGAGCTGTCTTGCCTGGGAGAGAGGAGATTTATGTGCTTTTGCAGTTTGACAGGCTTTAAGACAGCTAGTTCCCCAAGACTTAGTCCCGTTCGCAAGATTCTTTGATATCTGGCCGATTTGTCTAAAAATACCATTTATTTGACACAGAACATAACAAACATACAAACATAGAACAGATTGACACACATAGACACACAATGAATACATAATTGCAACACTATGGTAGCTAAAAATGCAATTATGGGGTAAAACCTTGCTTGAACTATAAAGATAGTTAAAAACGCAAGAAATGCTTGCTTGAACGATAATGCAAGTTAAGAAATGCTTGCTTGAGCTAGCTGAAATGCAAGTTAAGAAAGGTAGCTATAAGTTAGCCGGAATAATACAATTTAGGAAACTCAAATGATCTTACCAAATCCATATTTGGAGCTGGAATACATTGAGATTTCCTCACTCAATCCCAGGGAAGTAACCGCAGGACTGCGTCCAGACCTGGGGAGAAAGCATTTCTTCACGCTTCTATATCCATGTAGAAAGCTTCTAGCTTTCTGAGATTTCGTGAGCTTTTTATAGGATAAAAGTGTGTATTTGTAGTCACTGAAAATTTGGTCACATTCTCTCTGCATTCCACAGGGGAGTGTCTTTTCAGACTTTCAGTCGCCAGCACCAGGTAGTCCTTGATTAGGTTATCAACCTAATCTGAGCCATCCATTTCCTGGGACCGATCAGGGAGACAGAGAAGGGGGAGGGGGGTTGTCCTGCCACAAGAGCCTCCTGTGCTGCTCCAGGGAGAGCCTGGAGAGTTGGGTGAGTTCTGTTGGTGCCCTGGCTTTCTCTTCAGTGCTGTTCCTTAGGATTTGTGTGCTGTGGGCTGGGATCATGAAGCCCAATATGTGGCAACTCCAGTAATTTCCACATGCAGAGGTGGCTGTGACACCTTACAGACAACCCCATGCACACTGGGATTGGCCAGCTGAGCATTCACACAACTCCACCACTGCTGGGCACCATGGGTGCTTTGTCAGTGACAAAAAAGCAAAGCCAGAATTAGGCCCTGAATTGTTGTGTGGAAATTCTCCCTCAAGGAGTGCTCATAAGTCTCTGCTGAAAACTCCAATCACAAAGCCAACTCTTGCATGCCCTGAGGTAGGTATGGGGCACTGGAAGTGCTGCTTGGTGTGGGTGATGTTTCCTGCAGAAACCTGGCATCATCCTTCCTTCTTGCGTCTTCCCAGTCTGAAACCATCCTAAAGAGCTGTTCCACAGCTGCTGTGGTGTCTGGGTCTCCTAGAGATGAGTTTTCCAAGAGAGAGGGAGATGGGAAAGGCCTTCCCAGGGGAAAAGGAGAAGCCTTTGCTGGTCTGAATGGTGATGTGCATGTGACACATCTACATGTGCCACATCTCCTGAACATGCAGAATGTCCAGGCAGAGGGAATGAATCCAAAGTGCAATCCCTGAGCAACCTCTGCCTCCTTCTTGGGGCACTTTGGACTGTTCCTCTGATAGAGATAGATGGGAGTTATCTGGTGATTCTGTGGATTTGGCAGGAGTTCCATGCTTGTTCTGCATCCTTTTATCATATCAGGGATTACATGTTTACCACAAAGGACATTAAAGAAGGAGCCACAGTTGGGCTGTGGCACAGACTGAAATTGCAGAGCAGGCACTGGTCCTCCAGAGCTGCCAGGGCTTTCCTTCCTTGGAAGCACCCAGCTGATCCCTGCAGGAATGGCTCCAGGGCTCAGTGCTTCTCCTCGAGTTGTGCTTCTGCTCCTGTCCCTGCTGGGTCTGGCAGCTGCTGGGAAGCTCCTGGTGGTGCCTGTGGATGGGAGCCACTGGCTCAGCATGCGGGAAGTGCTGGATATCCTCAGGCAGAAGGGATACGAG
Source organism: Lichenostomus cassidix (assembly GCF_008360975.1). Lineage (NCBI taxonomy): Eukaryota > Metazoa > Chordata > Aves > Passeriformes > Meliphagidae > Lichenostomus > Lichenostomus cassidix. Next base: position 4,070,532 of record NC_139488.1, on the reverse strand, counting down.
GTGGTTGTGGTGGCACCTGAAGTCTCTTTGCACATCAAACCATCCAAGAACTTTGTGATGAAAATATACTCTGTCCCCTATTCATACGAAGAGATGGAGAATATTTTCAAGGCATTTTTACAAGCTTCATTTGATGAAGGATCTTTTCTGGAAAGATTTCTTAAAGTGTATGAAATCATGAAAAGACTTGGTAATATGTCAGCCTCCGGCTGTCAACAGCTTTTGCAAAACAGGGAGCTCATGAGCTATCTGGAGGAGAGCAGGTTTGATGCCATCCTTACAGACCCTGTAGTACCTTGTGGATTGATCCTGGCAGAGCATCTTTCCCTTCCTTCCGTCTATTTCCTACGAGGAGTCCCGTGTGGGTTAGATTTTGAAGCCACTCAGTGTCCCTATCCACCTTCCTATGTCCCCAGGGCATTTTCACAACTTACAGACCACATGAGCTTTTTCCAGAGGGTGAAGAACCTGCTTTTTGACACCCAAAACTTCTTCCTCTGTGATTTTGCCTTTGACCCATTCTCAAAACTGGCTTCAGATTTCCTGAAGCGGGAGGTGACTGTGCTGGATCTCCTACGCAAGGGCTCTGTTTGGCTCTTGAGATTAGAATTTGTGCTAGACTATCCAAGACCCTTGATGCCCAACATCATCCCAATTGGAGGAGTACACTGTGGTCACAAGGAGCTGACTCAGGTGGGTCACACTTGTTTTTAATTCGTACTCTGGTTGATTTCAGTGTTCAGAAAGCAGGAATTTTATTTTGCAGATCGGAATCGAGTTCCTGTTTTGTGTGAGTGAGGTGATTACTTATGATAGAAATTCTTCTCTCACTTTCTACTTGTAGGCAGCTGTAACTTCTCACCTATAACATGTGCCCAGTTGATGCCTTTTCCATTACACGTATTCAAAGCCATTTTCTGTAACTTTCTGTGACTTGGTACTCTCTACTGAGTAATGAATGAGTCTGTGGGACTGTTAAAGCCTTGCAGTCAGGTGTAATCCCTGATGAGCCAATTGTTGTAGTTAGGTCTTGTATTTACCCAGAAATGGAGTTCAGTCTTCTGTCCTTTTTGCCTCACCTCTTTTTTCTTTGTCAGTCGGTTTTTCCCTTTCTACTTCTTCACCAGCATATATCCAAAGCTAGAATCGTAAGGAAACCTGGAAGTCTTGGGACTCTCTGTTTGAAAAGTCTCTGCACCAGATTTGGAAAATTTTGGCCTGGTGATTGCTCTGTGAGGTCTAGCACCAATTTGCAGAAGCCTGAAGGACCGATGATGACTTGGCAGGTTGCATTCAAAGGTAACAAAAGTGCCAAAGTTTTGTTATAAAACATGAGCCTTATCTGGTGCATTGCCCACATTTATCAGCTGCCTGAACTCTGCTGCTTGATATGCAGCCTTTTATCACATCAGGGATTATATATTGACCACACAGCAAATAAAATAACAATCCAAAACTGGGCTGTGGCACAGATTGCTTAAAAGCGCGGAGTTCGCTCAGGTTCTCCAGAGCTGCCAGGGGTTTCCTTCCTTGGAGGCACTCCCCTGATCCCTGCAGGAATGGCTCCAGGGCTCAGTGCTTCTCCTCGAGTTGTGCTTCTGCTCCTGTCCCTGCTGGGTCTGGCTGCTGCTGGGAGGCTCCTGGTGGTGCCTGTGGATGGGAGCCACTGGCTCAGCATGCGGGAAGTGCTGGATAAGCTCAAGCAGAAGGGACACGAGGTGGTCGTGGTGGCACCTGAAGCCTCGTTGCAGATCAAACCATCAGAGAATTTTGTGATGAAAACTCACTGGGTCCCCCTCAATCAGGAAGAGATAGAGAAAGAATTACATGCATTTTTATACATTTTATTTGAAGAAGGATCTTTTCTGGAAAGATTCTTTAAAATGTACGAACGTATGAAAAGACTCGGTGATTTGTCTGTCTCCGCATGTGAGCTGCTGCTGCAAGACAAAGAGCTCATCAGGTACCTTGAGGAGACCAAGTTTGATGCCATCCTTACAGACCCTGTAATACCTTGTGGGCCGATCTTGGCAGAGCATCTTTCTCTTCCTTCCATCTATTTCCTACAAGGAGTCCCGTGTGGGTTAGATTTTGAAGCCACTCAGTGTCCCTATCCACCTTCCTATGTCCCCAGGGCATTTTCACAACTTGCAGACCACATGAGCTTTTTCCAGAGGGTGAAGAACCTGCTCTTTGACACCCAAAACTTCTTCCTCTGTGATTTTGCCTATGACTCATTCTCAAAACTGGCTTCAGATTTCCTGAAGCGGGAGGTGACTGTGCTGGATCTCCTACGCAAGGGCTCTGTTTGGCTCCTGAGGTTAGAATTTGTGCTAGACTATCCAAGACCCTTGATGCCCAACATCATCCCAATTGGAGGAATACACTGTGCGCACAAGGAGCTGCCTCAGGTGGGTCACACTTGTTTTTAATTCATGCTTTTCGTTCAGGAGGGTGGAATTTTGTGTTGCAGATGGGAATTAAGTTCCTGTTTAGTGTGAGTGAGGTGAATACTCATGAAAGAAATTCTTCTCTCACTTTCTACTTGTAGGGAGCTGTACCTTCTCACCTATAATATGCTCAGTTGATGCCTTTTCCATTACACATATTCAAAGCCATTTTCTGTAACTTTGCATAACTTGGCACTCTCTACTGAGTAATGAACAGTCTGTGGGACTGTTAAAGCCTTGCAGTCAGGTGTAATCCCTAATTATCAAATTCATGTAGCCAGGTCTGATGTTTACTGAGAAAGGCATCTCAGGTTTCTGTCCTTGTTGCCTCATCACTTCTTTCTATGCCGGCGAATTTTTCTGCTTCTTCGCATTGGTATTTGCAAAGCAGGAATCCTGAGGAACGGGGCAGGTTGGGAACTCTCAGTCTGAGAAGTCACTGTTTCCAGGCAGGTCTCAGAAGATTTTGGCTTGGTGATTGCTGTGTGAGGTCTAAAAACAAATTCCAAGAGTCTGAAGGGGCTACACTGGCTTGGCAGGTCATACTCAAAGATGACAGACGTGCCAAAGGTTATTTTTAAAACACGAGGCTTATCTGGTGCAACCCCCACATTTATCAGCTGCCTGAACTCTGTTAGGCAGCCTTTTGTGACACCAGGGATTACACATTGACCACGCTGCAAATAAAATAAGGATCAAAAGTTAGCTGTGGCACAGATTGCTTCAAAGCACCGAGTGCGCTCTGGTTCTCTACAGCTGCTGGGGCTTTCCTTCCTTGGTGGCACTCAGCTGATCCCTGCAGGAATGGCTCCAGGGCTCAGTGCTTCTCCTCGAGTTGTGCTTCTGCTCCTGTCCCTGCTGGGTCTGGCAGCTGCTGGGAGGCTCCTGGTTGTGCCAGCAGACGGGAGTCACTGGCTCAGCATGCGGGAAGTGCTGGATAAGCTCAAGCAGAAGGGACATGAAGTGGTCGTGGTGGCACCTGAAGTGACTTTGCACATCAAACCATCAAAAAACCTTGTGATGAAAATGTACCCAGTGCCTATCACGCAGGAAGAGATGGAAGAAATGTTTCGAGGATTCATAAAGGACGTATTTGAAGAAGGATCTTTTCTGGAAAGAGTTATCAGACTTTATCAACGGGCAAAAAAGAACTCTGCTGTGTTCCTGGACACCTGCAGACACTTACTATACAACAAGGAGCTCATGAGATACCTTGAGGAGAGCAAGTTTGACGCCATCCTCACAGATCCTTTTCTCCCCTGTGGACTGATAGTGGCAGAGCACCTTTCCCTTCCTTCCATGTATTTCCTGCAGCAACTTCCATGTGGTTTAGAATATGAGGCCACTCAGTGTCCCAAACCCCCTTCCTATGTCCCCAGGTTATTTACAGGCCTTACAGACAGCATGAACTTTCTCCAGCGGGTGAAGAACCTGCTCTATGACATCTCAAATCTTTTCCTCTGTGATTTTGTCTTCGACCCCTATGCAAAACTGGCTTCAGAATTCCTCAAGCGGGAGGTGACTGTGCTGGATCTCCTACGCCAGGGTTCCATTTGGCTCATGAAGCTGGACTTTGTCTTGCACTTCCCAAAGCCCTTGATGCCCAACATGGTTTTGATTAGTGGAGTAAATTGTGCTTACAAGAAGCTAAATCAGGTGGGTCACACTCTGTTTTCTGTTGTCGTTGCAAGCTTTGGAATTCTCTAAGAAGCTGAAGCACAGATTTTGTTAGAAAGGTGGATTTAAAAGTGCTCTTGCTTTGCACAGATTTGCTGGTTCTGGTATCCATGAAGGATTATCAGAGTATAACTGTGGAGAGAGTGTTGTATATGGAATTAGCTCTGGGAGACTCCCCATTGGCCCTGTGTCTCTGCTCCAGGCCAGCTTTGGCAATGGAGTGGGTTTCTCAGAGACTCTTTTCCCGAGGCTGTTGGTGTGGTACAAGACACACTTTGATTTGGGGAGGTCTTCATTTATCCTCTAGTCCAACTTTGTTGATTTCCTCCACAATTCTGTCTTCTATTTTCCTTTAAAGAAGGATTCTCTATGCTTTGAATTGTTACAGGCTTATCAAACATTTTCATCTGGAAGGACATTTGAGGTCTCTCTGAGAACCTCCTGTCAAAGCATTTCCAGTCAGGTCAGGTTGGTCTGTTCTTTATCTTTGCCAGTTTTAAGTCTACAATCTCTAATTTTTTGTGATTTTGTGCAACTTAGTACTCTCTAGTGAGTGATGAATGAGTCTGTGGGGCTATCAAAGCCTTGCAGTCAGGTATAATCCCTAATTAGCAAATTGTTGTAGTTAGGTCTGGTGTTTACTGAGAAATGTACCTTAGCTTTCTGTCCTTGTTGCCTCACCACTTCTTTCTTTGCCGGTGAATTTTTCTGTTTCTTCACCCAAGTATATCCAAAGCAGGAATCCTGAGGAACGCAGCAGACTGGGGGCTCACAGGTTGAGAAGCAACATCTCTGTTTGCAGGCAGGTCTCAGAAAATTTTGGTTTGGTGATTGCTGTGTGAAGTCTAATCACAGATTCTAGAAGCCTGAAGGGGCTATGGTGACTTGGCAGGTTGCACTCAAAGGTGACAAAAGTTCCAAAGCTTTGTTATAGACCATGAGGCTTATCTGGCGCATCGTCCTCAAATATCAGCTGCCTGAACTCTGCTGCTTGTTACGCAGCCCTTTATCACACCAGTGAAAACATATTACCACACAGCAAATAAAATAACAATCCAAACCTTGGCCACAGCACAGATTGCTTAAAAGCGCCGAGTTTGCTCTGGGTCTCCAGAGCTGCTGGGGGTTTCCTTCCTTGGTGGCACTCCCCTGATCCCTGCAGGAATGGCTCCAGGGCTCAGTGCTTCTCCTCGAATTGTGCTTCTGCTCCTGTCCCTGCTGGGTCTGGCAGCTGCTGGGAGGCTCCTGGTGGTGCCTGTGGATGGGAGCCACTGGCTCAGCATGCGGGAAGTGCTGGAAATGCTCAATCAGAGGGGACATGAAGTGGTTGTGGTGGCACCTGAAGTCTCTTTGCAGATCAAGCCATCCAAGAACTTTGTGATGAAAATGTACTCAGTGCCTTTCAAGCGGGAAGAGATGGATGTACTTTTCAAAGGATCAATAATGGATTTATTTGCAGGAGGATCTTTTCTGGAAAGAGTTGTTAGACAGTATAACCAGGCAAAGAAAACCTCTGCTCTCTTCCTGGCCACCTGCACACACTTAATCCACAACAAGGAGCTTATCAGGTACCTTGAGGAGAGCAAGTTTGACGCTCTCCTTACAGACCCTGTCCTGCCCTGTGGGGCAATCCTGGCTGAGTATCTTTCCCTTCCTTCTGTGAATTTCCTGCAGCAAATTCCATGTGGTTTGGAATATCAGGCCACCCAGTGCCCCAACCCCCCTTCCTATGTCCCCAGGGTATTTACAGACCTTACAGACCACATGACTTTTCTCCAGTGAGTGAAGAATCTGCTCTTTGAAATTCCAAACTTTTTCCTCTGTGATTTTGTCTTCGACCCCTATGCAAAACTGGCTTCAGAATTCCTCAAGCGGGAGGTGACTGTGCTGGATCTCCTACGCCAGGGTTCCATTTGGCTCATGAAGCTGGACTTTGTCTTGCATTTCCCAAAGCCCTTGATGCCCAACATGGTTTTGATTAGTGGAGTAAATTGTGCTTACAAGAAGCTAAATCAGGTGGGTCACACTCTGTTTTCTCTTGTTATCTTTGCAAGCTTTGGAATCCTCTGAGAAGCTGAAGCACAGATTTTGTTAGAAAGGTGGATTTAAAAGTGCTCTTGCTTTGCACAGATTTGCTGGTTCTGGTATCCATGAAGGATTATCAGAGTATAACTGTGGAGAGAGTGTTGTATATGGAATTAGCTCTGGGAGACTCCCCATTGGCCCTGTGTCTCTGCTCCAGGCCAGCTTTGGCAATGGAGTGGGTTTCTCAGAGACTCTTTTCCCGAGGCTGTTGGTGTGGTACAAGACACACTTTGATTTGGGGAGGTCTTCATTTATCCTCTAGTCCAACTTTGTTGATTTCCTCCACAATTCTGTCTTCTATTTTCCTTCAAAGAAGGATTCTCTATGCTCTCTAAGCTCATCAAACATTTTCCTCTGGAAGGACATTAGATGTTTCTTTGCAAACCTCCTGGCAGAACATGTCCAGGTCAGGTTGTTCCTTTCTCTATCTTGTGAAATTTTAAGTATCTCTACAATAGTGAACACACTTTATTATATCCAATTAATTCCTTTATTCAGTTCAAAGTTTCCATGTTGCAGTTTGTGTTTGTTTTCTCTTGTCCTGTCACTGTCAATCTCATCATTTTGTCCACTTTTTGTCATCTCCTGCAGTCCAGCTGGAGTGCAGCCTGTCCTGTGGCATGGGATTATCCCATTCCAGAGGCAGAACTTTGGCTTTGCTGGCCTTCATGATGCTGCTATTGACTCATTCTTCCAGCTTGGCTATCCAAGTCAGTGATGCTCCTTAGCTAAATTTTCATTCAGGATCAAAAAAATAAAGTATAAATTAAGTTACTTTAATCTTCTGAAATGAATACTGGATTCATGTCAGCCTTTTTTTTAAATGTGTTTTCAAATAGATTTTGTGGTTTGCAGAGTATTACTGTAACTCCTATTTTTAATAATGATTATTACTTTTGAGTTTTTCAGATATTGGCTTTGCAGAATAGTGAGATAAGGCTGATTTTTCAGAAAAAGCCCAATTGCACACAGTAAAAACAAAGAGTTTTTAAGAGGACTCAAACTTTGCACTCAGGCTAGAAGAGCAGAGATGGAATAAAATGCACAGTTAAACCTATGAAAATAATTGTGGCAGAGGTCTATAAAATCTGGAAAATCATAGCTAAAGGTGCAAGGGGAACTGATAGTTTTTGCCAGTATTTGTCCTATGACTAACATTGAAATGCAACAAGACTAAAGCAAACAAAAGGGAGTATTTTTTCACACCGTGCCCAAAAAAACCTGAAATCTGCCTCTCAAGAGCCACAAATGTTCTTTTTTGTAGACAAACCCTCTGAATTTAAAGGGGATTGCGGAGGTCAATAAGAGGTACAGGCTGCCTGCCAGGATTTGTAGGCTTACAGGAGAGATAATCATGGATTCCCTTAGCTCAGATATTTGCTGCACTGTTTGCAGCTTACAACCTTGGCACTCAACTCTGTACTTTAGCTTGACTTTCTCCTCTTATCTCACCTTTGGAAGGGGCTGGACTTGTGAACTTCAGTTTCTGCACTCGTAAACACGTGGAAAGATGCCCATGTGCTGCTCAAAATCCAGTGTCACAACTTTTATGGACTTTTGCTGAACTTTCCTGAACTTTTTTTAAACTTTTCTGAACTTGGCCTCAATGGTTTGGGTTGAGAGGTGCTTTTTACCTCTTTAGTGATGTTTTATAGGGTTTTATAGTAGTGTCTCATGGATGATACACATTTGGCTGAAATGTTAGCAGAACTTAACTAGGTGGGAGTCATTATGTATCAAATATGAGATTTCAGAGGCCTTTATGCCAGGTAAGAGTATGTCTGCAACTCTGAGGTTACTACCTGAGTATGTACTGCCACCTTAAGGTTTATTTAATGCTGCTTCACCTCATTATTTGAGATCTTTTTACCACAGAAATGTGGAAATGCAGCCCTGGCAGGTGAGAATCCTTTCCCTCCATCTCCTGTAGCTTTTGGTCTTTCAATGCTACCCTACTGCCAGCTACAGCCAAGGTTTGCTTCACCAGCTGCAGGATGGGACTGCATCAAATCATGGAATTTTTAAGGCTGGGAAAGCCCTCTAAGATTAGAATCCAACCAAGTCCCCAGGTGCCACATCCACAGGTTTTTTGAACACTTCAAGGGATAGTGAGTCCACCATTACCCTAGACACTCCCTTCCAGTGCTTGACAACCCTTTCCATTAAGAAATTTTTCCTAATATACAATCTAACCTCCCTACTGATATGTGAAAATCCTTCCTATTCCATGTATTTTCTTTAAAGATTACAATCCTTCTTGCTGGCTAATGAGAAACCCTCTTTTTTTAACAGGCCACATGGAGAGCCTTCTCTCCAAATAAACATTTTAGGACACACTTGGTCATAATCTTGGAATAACATTTAGGATTAGCCTTGGAGTGTATTTATCACACAGGTGCCTTTGGCAAAGGTAGCCATTTCATGCATCAGATTTCCCATCATTCCCACCTGCTCCAAGAGAATTCTTCCAGGCTTGGAGAAACTGTTCTGAGTTCACTCTGTTCAGGTGTGCTTGGCTGGGGGGTCTAAAAGCATCTGTCTTCTCCATCCAGCTCTTGTCCAGGTACCATTCCCATATCTTGTTTTGCTTTTGTAAACTTGCAAACTTTTGGCACCCAGCTTTTCCCTATCCATGTGAAATGGCAGGTGAGATCTGCTTGGCCAGGCCCTGCTGTCCACGAGTGTGGACTTCCCTGGGCTCATACCACAGCCAAGCCTTCTGAACTTTGGGAAAGGGACTGTTGTTAAGAGCTTTCATACTCATTTCTCCTGTAGCCTCTCACCCCTGAACTCCCATGGCCCCTCTTGAGCAAGAAGAACATGTTCTGTTGCATCAGTGTTTTCAAAAAGATGTTTGGCCTCGAGCCACTCACCTATGAACTCCGATGGCCCCCCTTGAGTACAAACTGTTTTCTGCTGTATCACTGTTTTGCTAAAAAGGTGAAAGGTGGTTGGTTAATGTGTTACCCAAACTTTGGTGACTCCACTAGCTCCTGCTTGCCACGGAGAACATTCTCTGTGAACTCCAGCCACCTTCCTGAGCAAAGGTTGGAGGTTTAGGCCTTCCATGTCAACCGTGCAACACAATTCTTGTAGTATAAGCATTGTGGAGTGGTGATAATTTTGATTCCTGACTTGAATCTGGCCTGGGACAATATCAAGTGCACAGTGAGTCACTTGAAGCACCCCTGACACAGCAAAACCCCTGCAAAAACAACTGCCACCTGTGCTAATTGCTGTGAATCATTCAAGATAACTTAAATGCATAGAAAAGCTTCTTTAGGTGCCGTGATAGCACTTTAATAAAGGTTTTTATCAGCAACATGGTCTTCGAATTCTGATAATCTGTCTTAGTAAACAGTTTGTAGAGACAAGCATTAAAGTCCAGCGTGATATAAAGTCCAGCATGATATAAATGAGGGACAAGGAGTTTTTGCTTCATATGCTGCTGAAAAACTAGAAAGGAGTAGCTCATTTGTTTTGCTGCCCCATGACAGTTATGTGGAGGCACCACATACATGCTGGGCTTGTGCTTTTCCTTGCTTTCTGGAGCCTGGCAAATGGTGGGAAGCTCTTGGTGGTGCCTCAGGATGGAAGTCACTGGCTGAGCATGCGCATGGTCCTGGAGAAACTCTCAGAGAAGGGGCATGAAATTGTGGCCGTGGTGCCTGATGCTGCCTTGTTCTTGAAAAGCTCCCAATCCTTCACCATCAAAACCTACTCAGTGCCTTTCACCCAGGAGTTTGTGGATAAATCCTACCAGGAGCTGGGAGCAAAGAGCTTTGAGTTAACGCTCTCAGCTGTACTCAGCAACATCTCAGGGATGACAAACATGTTCTCTTCCGCTTGTCGGCATCTCTTATACGACAAAGAACTCATGAGGTACCTCCAGGACAGCAAATTCGATGCCATCATGATGGATCCTGTGCTGCCCTGTGGACCAATTCTGGCTGAGTATCTCTCCCTCCCCTCCGTGTACTTCATGCGTGGCCTTCCTTGTACCTTAGACTACAAAGCCGCGCAGAGTCCCAGCCCTGTATCCTATGTGCCCAGGGCTTTCTCGTACAGCTCCGACCACATGACATTCCCAGAGCGTGTGAAGAACTTCCTGATTGACTTCTCAGAGCCTTTGTTTTGCCACCTCTTTTATTTAAACTACCAGAGCTTGGCCTCTGAATTCTTGCAGAGGGATGTGACAATACAGGAGCTGTTCAGCCGAGCGTCGGTTTGGCTGATGAGATACGACTTTGTTTTTGAGTATCCGCGCCCCATAATGCCCAACATGGTCTATATTGGAGGCATCAACTGCAAGCAAAAGAAGCCACTCTCAAAGGTTTGTCGTTGCTTACCCTGAGGGTGGTGGTGGTGCTTGTTCAAGATGTGTTTTTTTAAAGAGCTTCTTGTGGTAATATTTGTGCTTGAGTATTATTGAATCCCAGGATGGCATGGGAGTGGGAATCTTAGGCTTTGAGAGATGATCACAAGGCTTGATGAAGAGTTTCTCTCTGAAAGAGCTTAGGTCAAGTTGTCACCATCACTCGTGGCATGTTCTATGTCCAGGTAAATGACAAAATAATTCTAGGTCACAAGATTTAATATTCCTAAGGGATGGAGGATTAGGCTGGATATCAGGGAAAGGTTCTTCCCCAGAGGGTGCTGGGCACTGCCCAGGCTCCTCAGGGAATGGGCACAGCCTGAGGCTGCCAGAGCTCCAGGAGTGTTTGGACAATTCTGTCAGGGATGCGCAGGGTGGGATCGTTGGGGTGTCTGTGCAGGGCAGGGGTTGGATTAGTGATCCGTGAGGGTTAGGTTATTACAACTCACAATATTCCATGTGCGCCAGCAGCCCAAACCAGGGGTGTGCAATGACGGCAGAGGGAGCTCTGTTGCCTCTGGATTTGTGCAAGTAGCAATGCAAGATAGCAAATGAGAGGATGGTTGAAAAAGGAAGCCTTGAGGATTGTAACAACTCTCCCCCGTTCAGATCTCCGCTGTGCTGTGCAAATAGTGCAGATATCCCTTGTTTGTTCTCCTTTCAGATCATTTTGATATTCCAACAGCAGGAGTTATTGCTAAGCTTACAACACATTTACTACTGTAAACTCGGGGCTTTCACTTTGATAACTGCAATGATAGAGCACCAAATCTGGAGATAAACCTTTACAACCCACTCTGTATCAAACCTCTGTCAATCTTTGCTTCTTGGTTACCCTCCAGGGGCACGAAGCAATCCAAAGGTCAGATTTGTGCTGAGTTCTGAGTCCAATCAGTGCAGTGGACTCAAGGCAGAGAGTTGATCATTAACTGCATGTTAATGATGTAGTGATTGCCGGGTCAGTCCCATTCATGGCTCTCATTCAGCCTCAGCCCCACAGGCTGTTGGTCACTCCTCCCTCCTGGTGTCAATCCAAACATTCAGCTTCACCTCTCAGCACCCACTCACTGAAAGCCTTCCCTGCGCACAGATGATAAACTCAATATTTACCCACAGTTAAAAATTACCCAAATTTCTCCCAGTTAAAAATTAAGCACCCACCTTAGTTAAAATTAAAGTGGGAAGTACCCCGTGATTCATCCCTCGACCCCGGCCGCAGTTTCACCGCCGTTTAAAACTTTGCTGGTGGCACCAGGAAAATGGTTTCTCCAAAGGCAGGATTTCTTTCTCTTGCCTCTTGGGTTGTGTTTTTCCTACTGCTGTGGACCTCTTGTGAAGGTGGGAAGCTCTTGGTCATACCCATCGATGGCAGCCACTGGCTCAGCATGCGCCCAATCGTGGAGAAGCTCAGGGACAGGGGACACGAAATCATGATGGTTGCGCCGGAGATAAATTTGCGGATCCATCCATCCCCACATTACACCTTGAAAACCTACCCTGTGTCCTACACCAAGGAGTTTGTGGAGGCAGAGTTTAAACAAATGGGCCACAGGAGTTTCACACCTCAGCCCTTCTTGGAAAAACTCTCCAAAATAGCAAATTTTACAAGCATGTTCTTGGATTCCTGCAAACGTCTCCTGTCTGACAAAGAGCTGATCCGATACCTCGAGGGAAGCAAATTTGAAGCCGTCTTTATGGATCCCTTCTTTCCATGTGGGCAGATATTGGCGGAACATCTCTCCCTGCCCTCCGTGTACTTCCTACGGGGCTTGCCGTGCAGCGTGGAATTCCAGGCCACGCTGTGTCCCAGCCCTCCTTCCTACGTCCCGCGGTTCTTCACCCGCTCCACGGACCGCATGTCCTTCCTGCAGCGTCTGCGCAACCTCCTGGCCACCCTGGCCAGCTCCCTGGCCTGCTCCATCCTTTATTCCCCCTACGATCCCTTGATCCGAGAATTCCTGCAGCGGGAGGTGACCGTGCCTGAGCTGTTCAGCCACGCTGCTGTTTGGCTCATGAAATACGACTTCGTCTTTGAGTACCCCAGGCCCCTCATGCCAAACATGGTCTTGGTTGGAGGGATAGGCTGCACTCGGGAAAACAAACTGTCCCAGGTTAGTTCCCGGTTTTTTACCCCGAGTTAACTGTGGGTGCGCTGTGAGCTCTGTCCAGGAGATGGAGCTCCCAGGCTGGAATAAATAACTCCAGGTGAAAGTGTCTGGGAAAGCACTTTGCACCTCTCATCTCTTGAGCAATGAGGAGTGAGTTACTTTGTAAGCCACCTCTGCATTCCCAGAAAAACCTGCAGAAAAAAAAAGGAAAAATGGGAAGAAGAACAAGCCCTTTTTTTGTTTCCTATCCGTTTTCCTTCTTCCTGTCTACAGCTTCCTTAAGAGGGGTAATGGAGGGACAGCTCCCATCTCTGCTGTGACCAGGGACAGGACTGAGGGAACAGCTGTGCCAGGGGAAGTTTAGGCTGGATATCGGGAAAAGGTTCTTCCCCAAGAGGGTGCTGGACACTGTCCAGGCTCCCCAGGGAATGGGCACAGCCTGAGGCTGCCAGAGCTCCAGCAGTGTTTGGCCAATGCTGTCAGGGATGGACAGGGTGGGATTGTTGGGGTGTCTGTGCAGGGCTAGGGCTTGGATCAGTGATCCTTGTGGGTCCTTTCCAGCTGAGGATATTCGATAAACTTCAGAGAGTTCAGGCAGATCTCAATGAAATCCCCACCACCCGTGAAGCAGCACTTACGCCACTTTTGTGTAAAATACTCTGCACTGTAACAGTATTTTGCTTGAACTGTACCAAACTTCCTCAATATGGGATATCTCCTGTTTTCCATTAAGAAATCCTCCTAATTCTCTTATTTTTCCATTAGTGTCCATGGCAGATATTTCCTAAAGGTGTGAACAGGTGCTGATTATAACCACTACTAAAATAACCCGCATATTCCCAAAGCAGGGCTGCAAAAAGTTTCCTTATAGTAGGAGAACTTCTGAGCAGAAAATCAAGATATTGGAGTTCAAAAACATTTAAAAAACAAAACTGATGTCCCACAGAATATAAATAGGGCTAAATATGCTGCTAGACAGCCACAAAAATATGGAAAACAGCTTAAACTGAGAGAGTCAGTCTTGGTTGTCTCTGCCCATGGCAGGGGGTTGGAATGAGAGGATCTTTAAAGTCCCTTCCAGCCCAAAGCATTCCATGGTTCTCTGGTTATCCCCTCAGATCCCAGAGATAACATGGCAATTGCCAGACTTGTAAGAACATTTAGTTCATTGTATTCCAGTTATTTAACTCTGATGCCTGCAACAATTTCCTCCAGTTTTGCCTTTCCTTCCTTGGCTCGACCAAATATTTTTCTATGGCAAAGAATTTTTGCTCCAGCCTTGGGCTGTTTTTTCTGCTTCATTGGAATCCTTTTGTTCCTGGATTCCAGTGCTAGATCTCCTTCTATTATTTAAATCACTCAAACAAAATAGAGACAAAACTGGCAGCAGTTCAGTGTTATCATACCCAAAGCAGATACAATAAATCCAGATATTAGAAATTTGGGTTACCTGCTGTCAGAACCCTTTTCCAGGATTTTAATTCTCTTTTGTAGCTGTACGGCCTGAAAAGAAGAATATCAGCTCTAAATCCAGGCTTGGGTTAAATGTGCCCATTTTTATTTCCCCAGTACTCATTTTTTTCTGTAGAATCATTGAACAGGTTGGGTTGGAAGGGACCTTAAAACCCATCCAGTCCTACACCTACCACGGGCAGGGACACCTTCCACTATTCCAGGTTGCTCCAAGCCCTGTCCAACCTGGCCTTGGACACTTCCAGGGATGCAGGGGCAGCCACAGCTTCTCTGGGCACCCTGTGCTAGGGCCTCAGGACCCTCACAGGGAGGAATTTTTTCTCAATATCTAACTCAAATTTCTCCTCTTTTAGTTTGAACCCATTATTCCCTGTCCTGTCACTCCAGTTCCTCATGAAAACTCCTTCCCCAGCTTCCTCCTGGGCCTCTTCAAGCACTGGAAAGGGGCTCTGAAAGTCTCCACACAACCTTCTCATCTCCAGGCTGAACAGCCCCAATGTCTCAGCCTGTCCCCACAGGGAATGTGCTCCTGTCTCTGTATCAACTCCATCAACTCTGTATCTCCTCTGGACTTGCTCCAACAGTTCCATGTCTTTCTGATGCTGGGATCCCAGAGCTGGATGCAGAATTCCAGGTGTAGTCTCATGAGGAGGAGGATCCCCTCCATGGACCTGCTGGCTGTGCTCTTTGGATGCAGATCTATCAATAACAACTGTTTCCTTATCCCAATTTTGTTGTGCTCACTGCTTGTTTTGTTGCCTTTCCAGAGAGTTTTGTGGGAAGATGGCAGCAATTCCAGCCTCTGCCAAGAGAGAGTACATTGACTAAAGGCTTGCTTTCCTTTGGCAGGAATTTGAAGCCATAGTGAATGCCTCTGGAGAGCATGGCATCGTTGTCTTCTCGCTGGGCTCCATGGTCTCCGAGATCCCCATGAAGAAAGCCATGGAAATCGCAGATGCCTTGGGAACAGTTCCTCAGACGGTACCATCTCCCTCTTCCCCTCTCAGCAGGGCAGCTCCACGCTGTTCTCAGGTCCCTCCTCCCTTCTCCTGCTGGGATCTGATGTGGATTTTGCTTCCCTGGCCAGGTGCTGTGGCGATACACAGGCAAGGCACCCCCCAACCTGCCCAAGAACGTGCAGCTCGTCAAGTGGTTGCCTCAGAACGATCTCCTGGGTAGGTCTGACACACCTAGGGTGACACCAAGGTGGTGCTGGTGCTCCAGGGCTGCTCTTGTGAGGCCCCAAGAGTGTAATCTGTGGGTCAGGTGTGAGTTACCATCCTCCGACCCATCGCTGTGGGTCACAAACCTTCCTGGCAGCCTTTGCTGTTGGGCTCAGAGCTTGTCCTTTAGAAGCTTAGCTGGGAATTGCTGAATTATGAAACAACTCTGTGTGAAAATGTTTTCCAACACTTGAGTACCAGTCAAAAACAGAGTCTTTATCTCTGACTGAGCAGTCTCAACACCCAGCTGTGGTTTTGTCCTGTCTTCTGGACCAAAAAGAAACTTTATGGTTCTCAAGTGAGCACTTCCAGACAGGTCTTTGGGCTCTCAAAGTGGTGGAATTGTTTGTGCTGTTGCCAGGAGAGCATTTGTTGGTTATAGAACAGGTTCAGCTCTGAGAGACCTTCACTACCATGGATGAGATGGTAAAAAAATAATCAGTGGTAACATCCTTTATAACCTGTCCTGGCCCTGGTTTAATCCTAAAATCTGAGAAGCCTTGGAGGATTACCCAAACCCAAGACAGAGGTCTACAACCTTCAATCTCTAAGTCTGCCCATGAGGAATGATGCTCACAACAGCCCCAAAACCTTGATTTATGCCAACCACAGCCCTTTTTTGTGCAGGTTTTTTCCCCAGGGATGTGTTGCTGGGAGTCAGTAAATCCAAGAGCTAAGCAAGCCTGTGTTTCCCTCCACAGCCCACCCCAAGACTCGTGCCTTCATCACCCACGGAGGCTCCCATGGTGTTTATGAGGGAATTTGCAACGCTGTGCCCATGGTGCTGATGCCTCTGTTTGGGGACCAGATGGACAACGCCAAGCGAGTGGAGTCCAGGGGAGCAGGGCTGACCCTGAACATCCTGGAAATGACTTCCAACGACATCTCCACCGCCCTGAAGGCAGTGATCAACGACAAAAAGTCAGTACCAGAGGCACAGCCTTCCTCTTTCTTCCTGTGTAGCCCCAGCACATTCACTTCCAGCTTAACACAATGTTTTTCTGTTCCTAAATGGCTTCTTTTATCAAAATTAGGGGTTTGATAGCAGCTTCTTCCATGGAGAAGCAGATGCTCATCCTGGGTTAACTTTAGGCTTTTATAATTATTATATAATTACCTTATATTCAGGCCTCTGTAATTATTAGGGGACAAGAAGTGGCTGAGAGGGGAGGATGCAGGGATCAGGGGATCCAGGGATCAGAGGAAATGGGCTATAATGGAAGAAACCAAGTTGCCCAAAGATGTGTCATCTCCTTAAAGCCAAGGCAGAGGAAAAAGCAGAGGAGAGTGGCAGTGGATGGGAATAGTCCAGAGGCTGTGCTCCATCAGGAATTATTCCCTCCCAGCTGGCAGGGTTGACCAAACATAGCTATTTATCACTCATTTATCTTACAGGTGAGTTTTCTCAGGAATTTTCTCCCTCTCAGTGCTCATAAGGAATTCTGTCAGCACAGAGAGCTGCCGCCTGGCTCAGCAAGGCTGGACAATTCCAGCACAGAGCAGGAGGAACATGCAGGGATGCAGAGAAAGTCCAGGGAACATCGAAGTGCTGCAGTCAGCATGCCTGAGGGGTTTAAAGGCATCACAGAGATTTCTGCCAGACATAAGAGCTCTTCCCTGCTCCCTTTCTCTGTTGCTATAAGAGGATGCCAAGGACTAAGAAACTCCACCACATTCCTGAGAAATAGCAACTTACTGACATTGTTTCCTAAACAGTTTTTATAGCAATAATAGTAGTAATACTACTACTACTTAGAACAACAATAATAATGCAGCTGAAAGAGCTGGCCAGCTTTTCTACCCCCAGTCTCCCATTTCAGCCAGATCTTCACCCCAGAGATTTTGCTGAGAGCTCAAACTAAGCTTTCCCTCTTTTTTTTTGTCATTGGAAACAGCTCTTTCTGGCCTGTAACTTTGCCATTATCCTTCTCAAGGGGCTCAGTAGCACAAGAGCCCAGAGAAGCTGCAGCTGCCCCATCCCTGGATGGGACCTAGATGGACCTAGAGACCTAGATGAAGGACCCTAGATGAAGCAACCTGCTCTGGTGGAAGTTGTCCCTGCCAGTGAGGGATGAGCTTTAAGGTCCTTCCAAACCACTCCATCCCGCAATTCCATGTTTCAAACCCACGCCCGTCTCTCGGCAGGTACAAAGAGAACATCCAGCGCCTCTCTGACCTCCACCTGGACAGACCCATCCACCCTCTGGACCTGGCTGTGCACTGGGTGGAGTTTGTGATGAGGCACAAGGGAGCTCCTCACCTGCGCCCCGCGGCCCACGACCTCAACTGGGTGCAGTACCACTCCCTGGACGTCATCGCCTTCCTGGCGGCCGTGGTGCTCCTCTCCCTCTTCATCTCCTTCAAGTGCTGCCTCTGCTGCTGCCGCAGGTGCTTCTGCAAGAAGGGAAGAACGAGGAAGCCGACCAAAGCCAAGTCCCACTAGCACCTGGAACCAGACAAAACCCCTGGATCAGCATCAGAGAACAAATTTCAATGCAATGATTAAAACACTACGATTTCCGGTCCAGGGGTCCTTTAAAATCACACCAGGAGAAAGGTTGTTCCACTGATGTAATTTTGTGATTAAGAGTGGGTTGTTAAAAATGCCTTGAGTAGGAGTGCTGCAGTCACTTGGGAAGGGCTGAGTGTGAAATCCAAGGCTCCTGGCTTCCACCTCTCGGTGTGCAGAGGACTCACAGTGACTTTTTGTTTTGATTTCTGCATGCAGCAGTTGTTTTTAAGGATTTTAGAGGACTTCAAGGCCTTGAGGAGAACCATCTGGTCAGATTTCTGTTTGAAACCTTTGTGTGGCTGCTGTTGTAGGAGAGGCAAAAGTCGTACACTCACAATTCCCTGTCACGCAAACCAAGCTCGATGCCCATCTTTGTGTTTACAAGACCCTGAACAAAACCAAGGTTTCTGGCAGGGAAGCTGCTGGCAAAGCACTGGTGTTTCCCCCAAATTCCCCATCAGGCAGATGGGCTGTACCTGGAGCTCACCTGCTGGTGATGAGACCTTTGTAAGCATTGCTCATAAACCCCAACTGGTTTGCTCTTTGTGATGCTCAGGGAAAAACCCCAACCCCAGCCCTATAAATAAACTTCAGATATTAAAAATAAAGGCTCCTGGGGCTTCTGCCTTGAGAGATAATGGGGGGGATGATGTTAGTTCATGGAAAAAGAGCTGGAGAAGGGAGATTTTCAACCCCCCACGGTTTGAAGGGCACCTTGATAGGCAAAACTCCCTTCTCAGCATTCCTGTCCCACTGCCTGGTGACTTGGTCCTTGCTGAGAGGTGACATCCTGAGGCTGCCACAGTTCCCAGGTGAGTGTTCTGGGCTCAGAACTGGGGTATCCCAGTATGTCAGGGCAGCACAGGTATCCTGCTGAGTGCCTTGCTGCTTCTCTTCTCTCTGGCTGTTTGGAAAAGCAGGAATTTCAGTGGAAGTTGTGAAGTCTCTGTCCTCAGCCTGTCCCCACTGCAGTGCCCAAATCTCCAGGACACTCACCCCACCCACAACCTGTCCAGCACAGCAGCTTTCCTTCCCCTCCTCCTGCCCACCACAGACAGAAGGAAACCTTTCTTTGGGATGTGCAGACTCCCCATGGTGTGTGAGGGCTGACCTGCTTTGAAAATGCAGCTCCTGCAGCTCCACACATTCTTGAAGTGACAGCTCTGGCTGTCCCCGTGGTCCTGGTGACAGCAGTGCAGCTGGAAAGGAGACCCTGTGAGACCTCCCAGGGCTGTCACAGCACCAAGCACGGTGGCTTCAGTCCTCTCTGAGCATCTCTGGCTCCCAGCAGTGTCCAATGCCAAAAAAACCCACTTTAAAATGTCCTTGAGGAGAAATTCTCTGTGTGCCCTGCTGCAAACTGGCAGTGGCTTCCTCTGCATGGACAAGGGAAAAACTCTTTGGTTGCAGATCAGAGGACCACAGTTAAGAAAAAAAAAGTGCACAGATATCCTAATTGCAGCTCAAACCCCCTCGTGCAGGGGAAGTAAAACTGAAAGGAAGTATCAAAATACCCATCCCATGACTTATTTAATTTCAGAAATATTTTTAACACAGCCAAAGAAAAGCAACAGCAGAAACCAAGTATCCTCATCTTTCTCCTCCTCCTCCTGCTTTTGCTGTCCTAAGCCTCACCACTTCATCCTGCCCTTTACTTTCCCTTGGAGAAAGGACATGCAGGGCCAGGGCTGGACAAGCATCCCTGTGCCCAGCAGAGGACACTCTGGGATCACCCAGAGGGAGGAGCAGGGCCAAGGCTACCTTTCCCACTAAGTCAGCCCAGGTGGCTGGCTGGAACTCCACAGAGACTTGTTTATCCCCCTGTGCTCCGGGAATGTGGACACTGCTGCCAGGAGAGGATTCCCAGAGCCACTTAGGAGCCAAAGCACTTGGGACAAGTGGCTTCAAGGCAGAGGAAGGAGCTGGATCATCACCACAGCTTGGTCCCCCCAAACCTTGCCAGGGGAAGGGTTAATCAGGGAGTGATGTCCCCTCTTATTGTCCCTTAATTGGGGGCTATATGGAGCCAAAAAACAGGGCAGAGCTTCTAGCCCAGCTTCCCTTACTGGGAGATAGAGAAATCCACATCCACAATCCAGTTTAAAGCACCAGAGCTGAGACTGGAGCACTTCCCAGAAGGGGAAACTGAGGCACAGCCAACCATTGCTCCTCTCTCTGAGCTCCACAGAGCCCCAGGCACTGCAGGCTGAATTTTTTCCAGCAAACCCTTCAAATCTCTGGGAAAAGACAGCAGCCAAAATGCCCTCACTGCCCTTGGAGGGTACAAACACCTCCCACCTCAGCATCACTGAGCTCTCAGGGAAAACCCCCAGGAGCTGGTGATTTCTGCTCCCACCCAGGGACATTTTTAGTGTTTATCTTATTTCCCCCTGGATTTTAACATCCAGAAAGACTGGAAAAGAAACAGTCTTTTGGACTGGAGAGAGTGGTGCTTCCCAGCTCTTCCAGACTCCTCAGACACTCCCAGCTGCAAAATATGGCCATGAGGCTCTTTGGTTCTGGGATGGGGTGTCCTGGGGGACACAGCAGCCCTGGCTCCAGCGGGAGGATGCAGTCAGCATCTCTCCCTGCTTCCCACCAGCCAGACCACGGGAAATGACAGGAATTGCTGGCATTTTTCTGCAGCCACAGGGTTGCTTAGGCTCACCCCAGTCCTCAAGGGCAACAGCAAGGTTTTTCCATTGCTGAGGGAGCTCTGGGTGGATCTGGGACTCCATGGAGATCCCTGGCCCACAGGGACACACCAGGCTCTCCAAACCCCATCCAACCTCCCCTTGGACACTTCCAGGGATCCAGGGGCAGCCACAGCTTCTCTGGGCACCCTGTGCCAGGGCCTCCCCACCCTCACAGGGAAGGATTTCTTCCTAATATTCCATCTAAACCTCTTCTCTGAAAGCCATTCCCTCTTAGAAATATGTTCTTATAAATAAGTATCCTGGTTATTCACAGGCACAGGAACACTCCCCCTTCCTTACCTGTGCAGGGCTCCAGGGCTGGACACACACAGGTGGATCCCTTGCCCTGGACACTCTCACTCAGATGCTCACACTCCAGCCTGCAATTCATTATTTAATTTATTTCATTTAGAATCCACCTTTTGGGTGGCTTTGTAAAATGGAAATACTTACTGCTGCTGGCACCAGGCACAACCCCAGTTTGCAGAGGTTTCCCAGGAGCTCCCTTTCAGCCTCATTTCCCACTGTGGGAAATCATGGAAGCTCAGCACAAGAAGATGTTGAGTTCATCCCACTTCCCTGAGGAGTGTGGATGAGGGAAACGGACCTGCCAGCAGCAGCACCAGCCTCATTTAACAAAAACTACCCAAACCCACCAAAAAAGTGGCTTAGGGATTGCAGCTGTGATGGTCCAGCCTGGGGAGCAGTGCAGGGCTAATGCTAGGGGAACAACCACGGGAAATGGTCCAGCATCATGCCAGAGTTATCCCTGCAGCATTCCAGAGGGTTTGGCACTGGAGATGTCCCACCCCGTGGCATTTTAGAACCCTGGCAGTGCCTGAGGGTGACAGGAGCTGACAGCAGCAAGCCCAGGCACTTTTAGCTGGCCTGGCCTCACAGCCCTCAGATTAATTATCACCTGCAGAGGTGTTGTTGGGAGTTATTTATAGGTGAGCCTGATGAAACCTGGGGAAAAGGGATTGCCGAAATGCCTCAGGCACAAAAGGCAGGACAGCCTTCCAATGCCTGACAAAGCCACTGTCACTGAATTCTGCAATGACAGGAACCACCGAGTGCTCCCAGCATCAATTCCCGTTCTTTTAAGGAAGGGTGAAAGGTCTCATGGGCCAGATCTGATTGCTTAGGGTGATAAAAGCGAAGTCATCAAGCAAATCCCAAATCCCCCCAGCCAGCTCCTGCCTGGGTTATTGAACCTGTCCTCAGAAACTAGCCTGAAGAAATGGAGTCGATATCTTCCCAGGAATGCCACCAGCCTGGATTATTTTAGGAGAGGGTGAGACCTGGTCCCTGCTTCATGAGGGCAGATCCAAGCATCCCTCTGTGCTTCAGTCCCAGTGAGGGACTGGGGAGCATCCCAGGGACTCGATTTGAGCTGAACAACACCACAGAACTAGAATCTTTAATTAATGCTCCGTGGGGGGGGAATCAAAGCAGGGCAGAAACCCACAGATCTATTCCAGAGGCTGCTGAAGGGATCCTGGGACCATCCTTGGAGGTTGGGTTGGTCCCAACCCCTTGGAGATGATTTCAGCCCAGCAGGAGGGAGGCAGTGGGTGACTCAGGGCTGGGGATGACTCAGGGAGGGGCAGGGGGAGGAAGGAAGGGGAAACCGCAGCCAGCGTCACTCCCTACATCGAGTGAGGCTGTGAAACAGTCAAAAAATCACACATTCCTCCCCCCAGCCAGAGCCTCCTTCCCTTTCACTTGGACATCAGCGTCCTTCCACCCCAAATCCAGCAATCAGCCCCGCCTGGGGAAAAACATGCCTTTACAGCCTTCTTTTTTCCTCCCTCCATTACAATAATAAAAAAAAAAAGAAGAAGCCAAAACCATTTGTTGCTCAGAAGTCCCTGAATTCCACCAATGGATTAAACCTGCTGAGCTGTGAAGAGGGGAGCCCCAGGGGATGCTTTGGATAAAGCCTGTTATAAAAAAAAAAAAAAAGGGCTTTTGAAAGGAGGCTGGAGCAGGTCATGCTGTGAACTGTGGGAGTTGCATTTCCCGGGATGATCATCATCACCTCCCTTAATTTCCAGCCATTTGAGCCCTTTTTTATGAGGGATCAGGCCTGATTAAGTCACCTCGGGGCTATTAAGGTAAAAAAAGTAAGGATCCAGCAAACAAGAAAACCCAAACCTGGAACAGGACAGCTGAGCCAGGTGTGCTCAAATTGCTAGCAAATTCCAGAATTCCAAGTGATCCATTGTGACCCTCGCTGGAGGTGTTCCTACTACAGTTTTCCACAAAACAAACCATCGTGCTTAGGGATGTGACCCTCAGAGGAGGTTGGACAGTCCTGGGAAAGGTGGGATTTGGTGGCAAAAGAAACCTGAGGAAGAGTCAGGGCAACCCTTGGAGCAGCTCTGTTCCTCTAAGCACTCACAACCAGCTCCTCACATCGTGTCCTGATAATCCACAACAGGCTTTTAATGAAGGGCTGGGAAGGAAGCAAATCCAATGATTTTCAGCAGGGATTTCTAGGGATGAAAACAAACACCCAGAGTCCTGCAAAGTCTTTCATCACAGGCTCCAGATTTCCCTGCAAACCACGCTTTGTGTGGAGACCCTGATAAGCCAGGGGTGACTTTCCTCTCCCTTCCCCTCCTGACATCTCTCCCTCAGCCTTCTGGTGCTGGATGAGCCCATGGAAGATGATCCCTCATTTTGTTCCTTGAGGAATAAAAAGCCAAATCTTTTCATTGAAGCTGAAATATTCCAGGGAGCCAGGCAGCAGGGAAGCAGCCAATGGGGAACTCCCCAAATTATCTGGTGTCCCTATTTCCCAGAGCAGGGAAAGGAGGCACAAGGCAGGGTTATCCATGGTGGGGCATCACCTGGATTCATCCCACAGGGCTGAGAGCCCGTGGAAAAAACAGCTTTTGTGCAAATAATTCAGAGAAAATCCCAAAACACCACAGCTGGGACATCAGGGGGAGCTGGGCTGGAGTGAAGGTTTGTGCCTCACTTCCTTTAGACATTGGAAATGAGGGGAAATAAAGCCAGGCAGTGGGATACACAGCCAGCTAATCTGGAATTGCCATTTTCCTGATATTCTTCAGGCTGTTTCAGGGCTCCCCTGCCACCCTGCTCTCTCCAGGGAGCCTCTTGTGGGATCACAGATCCATCCTGGCACTCCTTCACCCTTGACAGCCCTGAAGCCATAGCCAGACACCCGAATATTTCCCTTTCCTGGCTCGGGATCTGACCTCCATTGGGACTGGGAGCACCACAACTGCCTTGGTTAAACACAAGGATGTTTCCTCCAATCAGAAAACAACCAGCAAAGCACCTCTGTGCCAAAACAAACCCTGCAACCTCATCTTTTCCCACTTCAGGAATTTCCTGACCTAAAGTTTGAGCATAAGCAGCTGTCTGGGAGGTGAGATAGCTTCCAGCCACTTTTCCCTGGAGAAAGTGGGATGGAAAGGCTGAGGGAGGATATGGGATTGAGAGGACCACTGGCTCTAGGGGTTGGCACAGTGGAAACCCCACTAAATTAATCCCAAGATGCTTGGGGATGAAGAGACAACAGCAGATGACATCTAACCAGGAGCACTGGAGAGTAATAGCTTTAATTGGAATTTCTTCTTTTTTTCCCAAAACTCCTTTTCCTTTAAAAAAAAATGGACCATTAACAGTAAGAACAATAACCAGTTACTGCACAAGGGTGGCAATGCAAAGCCCTGACAGATTTTTAGGAGAAGGCCTTGACACTTAGCTCAGACGGCATCTGAAGGACACATTCCCAGTCCCAGCACAGGAGGAAGGACCGGATTTCAGACCAAATCCAGGGAGAAATGAATGCAGCCTCACCCCAGGGGCCCCAGAACCTGCTGGCTGTAGTGCCAGGGGTCTGGGGAGGGCACAGGGTGGTAAGGAGCTGAGCACAGGGGGTTTGAGGCAGCTGCTGAAATGCCTAGGTGGGTATTCAGAGCACCTGAGGTAGATAGAAAAACCAAGGGTGGGGTAAAAAAAATGCTGGGATTAGTCATGGACATCCCTGGATCACAGGAGGCTCAAACTGCTGCACTCACTCTCCCAGCACAGCCTTCTGCAGAGCTCTGGAACTTGCCAGGAGAAGGGGGAAAGCCCAGATTTGGGGGAAACCCCAGGGAAAAGGCATCCTGCTGCCTGCACGTGGAGGTCATGCTCACTGCAACAGGGATTTGAGCTCCTGCATGGAAAAATGTGCTCCTGGGGTGCCTCAGGGAGAGGGAAAGGGGCTGGGAAACCACATAAAGCCCCCAAGGAGAAATTTAAGGTGCTGTTTGTGGGGTGCTTGGAGAGTGATCACTTCTGGGGATGGGATTTTGGGAAGAGCATAGGACACCATTCCCTCCACCAGATGCCTTTCCTACTCTTTCTTCCATTATTTTTTTAATTAACCTGAAAAGAAAAAAATCATCCATCAACAACCTTTACACATCTTCTTGTAGCAGCTTTTCACTAAAAAGAGCCTTTGCACTTAAAATAATCTTTCTGTGCTAAAATATTTTCCTCCCATGTGAAATACCTGAAAGCCGGGGAGCAGAAGGAGACAGGGAAGTTGTTAAAAAAATTGGGATATAAAAGGAACAGGGGAAAAAAAAATATGGGCCCTGGGTGCCACAGATATTGAGCTCGTTGGCACAAGGTTTATAGCAAAGATTATTTACAAGTTAAACTGGATTTGAGGAGCCTTGAAGTCCTTGGAAATCAATGGCAAAGAGCACCTGGAACATCCCCAGTGAGCTCAGATTTCAAATTAGGAGAAAGATTCTTTCTCCCTCTTTTTTTTTTTTTTTTTTTTGTCTGTAAAGAGATTATCTGGATGGCAACAATTCCCTCCCCTTTGATTCCCCCTCACCATCCTCCTGGTTCACCTCCCAACCTCCAGCTTCTTCCAGAGGTGTCCTACACCACATCCAGCTGGGAAAAAGTTTCTCCTGGTTCAAAACAAGAACAGGCAACAAGCATCTCCCTGGCCACAAACATGAAAACCCATGTCTGCAGAGACATGAAAATAACACAAAGATCAACCAAAAGGCTCAAAGAGCCTGTGGATTGAAAAAAAACCCAAAAAACCCAACTTTTTTGGTGTAAGGTTGAGCTTGGGCTGAGCACATCCCAAATCTGGAAACATCCCAAGTTCTTATGGTGCTTTAGCCACATCTGGTAACCAAAACTTGCCCGTGGTGGGGAGAGAAGGGCATTTACTGTGCTTCCTTTAAAAATATGTATTTACAGGACTCATTTTTGTCTCAAACCCCATCATTTAAAAGCAGTTCCTACAACCTAAAAACAGCCACAGCTTCCCCCACCCCCCCAAAGTGGTTACAACTTTTACTGCTCGTTACAAAAATTAGACTTTTATTTGTAAATGCCTAAAAAACGTGATCTCTTTTGGGATCCCTCCCCACCCCCTGCCCCCTTGAAAGTTTTTTGTTTTAGTAAGAAATAGTTTATCTGGATGAATTCCCATCAAGGAGGGATATCTCCTGCTGATTTCCAGTCCTGGTGGAGAACTCGCAAACTTTGGCTTCTTCAAACCCGGGCAGAGCAACCTCCAATTCTCCTTTTTAAAGTCAACTGCTTAAAAAAAGGCAGGGGAGAGTGGGAAAAGCACAGGAAAAAAAATCCCCAGACAGGGAGAAATGGACAACCACGGGCTAGATGGCAAAATCCTCGTGGTCCTGGGGGCTGAAGGCAGCTGCCCGCAGCATGTCCAAGGAGTTGACGAGGATCAGGGTGCCCGTGAGGTGCTTCCAGCGCTTGGTGATGGGGTTCTTCATCTTGTCCAGCCCCGTGTGCAGCTCCTGGATGACATCCCGGTAGCTGTCGCCCATCTGGCTGCTCCAGGTGAGCAGGAAGTCGTACGCTGGCTTCCACATGGCCTGGGGGTGAAGGGGGGGGAGAGGTCAGAGCTCAGCCAGCAGCCCAAACCAAGCATTTTCCCAGGAAAACACCCCCAGATCCCTTTGATCCTCCAAGAAGAGTGTGCTTTAGAGCTACCTCCGGAGAAACATGGAACCATTTGGGTTTTAAGGCCTTGAAGACCACTAGGCCCAACCATCAACCCAGTGGCTTTGGCAGTGATGGCTCACTGGTTGGACTTGACCACCTCAAAGCTCTTTTCCAACCAGAATTCCAAGATCCACAGCCCCATGGAGCCCAAGCCTGCCAGCTCTCACCTCGCTGTCCACCGTGCCCGTCTTGTCGCGGTGCGGCGCCTCGTAGGCGTCCATCTGCTGCTTGGACACCTTGGCCAGCTTCTCGGCCAGCTCCCGCCAGCGCTGGGCCACCTCCACAGCCGTGGTCAGCAGCACAAAGTCCTGGATCAGCCTGACCACCAGCCCTTGGCAGTCCATCTTCAGCAGGGCCTGGAGGACATGAGGGGAAAAGCAAGCAGAGAGTCAAGGCCTGGGATATGCAAGTGGTGAATTCCCTCCAGGAGCATCCCAAAAATCCTCCTGCCTCCTCTGCAGCGACAGCTGGGGAAATTAGGCCACCAGAGTAATCCCATTAATTGAACAAAGCAGTTGACCCCTCTGGGATGGGGTTTGCAGCCTCATTCTCCTGGCAGCCCCTCCTGGGATGGCCAGGCCCTACCTTAAGCAGTTTAAAGCCTCCCAGGGCTGAGGACAACAGATGCTTTTAATCAAGAGAATTAAACCAGCAGGGAGAGACTCCATCCCAGAGCTGCAGCACCCTTCAGGCTGCTGGGCAAGGGACAGCCAGGACATTTTGGGATAGGACCTAGACATCAGCCCAGGAGAAGTCTCAGACGCTACAGCACCATTGCTCAGTTTGGGGTGTTCTTCCTCTTCTCCTCCTCATCCTCCTTCCGCATCATTTGTTGTCCTAAAAGCCAAGAGTTTCCACAAATGGTTTTGAAGTGGAAAGGGTCCATTTCAAAATCATTTCTCTGGGTTTTCTAGGTAGTTATGCCTTAGCCAGGAAAAAAAACGATGGAGTAGTTCAAATCACATTAAAATCCTCTCAGTGTGGGATGAAGCTGCAGTAAGGGAAAACCCAGGAAAGGAAGGGCTTAATGGCAGTTCTCAGTCTCAGAGGATGGGATCTGACCACCAGGATCATCATCCCACTCCCCAGGGCTTCCTCAGACTCTGCCAGAGCCTCTGGACCACCACAGTCACAGCAGCAGCAATGCCAGTCCTTGGGCAAATCCCACCCTAAACCTCAAGTGGCTCCAGGAAGGGGTTTGGTGTTATTAAAACATGGAAATCATGCAAACAGACCTCACCCACTCCTTCACAGCAGCACAGGGACGGTTCTTATGGAAATCATGGAGGTTTCCCACATGGCCAGAATCCTCCTTTCTGCCACTGTGGGTCCTGACATCCTCTCCCAACACAGGGGTCTGGGCAAATCCAGGCTTGGCTCTGGGGCAAAGAAGGGTTAAATCCTCCCCCCGGAGGTTTCACAGGGACGCTTGGGGAGGAGGATGGGAACATCTGAAACCACTCCAGCGATTTGCAAAGCAAATGCACGTTGATTTTCCCCTTATCTGCTCCCAGCTTAGAGCTGAGCTGGGCTCTAATCACAGCTGCAGCCCCGCACGTGTCTGCTCCTCCAAAGTGCTGACACCAGCTTCCTGTGGGAGCAAGGGAGGCCATAAACCCCCTTGTTCAACAAGCAAGGAAAATCCATTGAAAAGAGCATTCATTTGGTTTTGCAAAAGGCATTAAGGAGCATTTACATCTCACACACCTGTGCCAGAACTGCCTCCTCCCCTACAGCCCACGGATCCACCACCCTCCCTGGATCCACCACCCTCTCTGCAGGCAAAGGATCTGGATGGTCCTAAGGAAGGGGCAGACTGAACACCCTCAAACCTGCCTTTCCAGGCAGCTGGATCCCAATCCCATGCACAGGCTGGTATTTAGGAAAGCAGGGTGGAAGAGCTGCTCTCATCTCCTGCCCGAGGTCAGAGGCAGCAGAAGAGGCTGCCCGGAGCCAGGAGTGCTGCAGGGGTTAAGAAAGATGGAGCTGCAGGAGATGGATTCTCCTGCTCCTTCTGCTGCTCCAGGGGAACAACAAACCAGCAGCAAGGAAAGCACCCGGGAGGCCACCTCATCAACAACTGCATAATCACTCCACACATCAACTCTGGCAGAGACGGATCGCTCCTGCTTAACTCTGAAACCTCCCGATGGCCACAGCACCACCTGCTGAGCCCTGGCTGCTCCAAGCACATGGGCAGAGGTGACAGGAGATGGGGACAGCCCCAGAGCCACGTGGGGATGGGGTGCCAGGCATCCCAGACACTGAGGTGGCAGCCAGAAGGGGAATATTACTGGAAACGGCGCCACACTGGGATTAACTCAGCAGACTTAATCCTGCAGTGAGATTATGCTACAATTTTTTCCATCCTCCTACCTCACCCTGGACAAGCCTTCTGGGATAGCTAGGTCCACCCACTGCTGCTCCATCCCTCAGCACTGACCTGGGCTGTGCTTTGCCAGAGCCCTCCAAAATATTTCTACCCCTGGGAGCAGCTGGGAACCGGCTCTGCCAGCCCAGCAAAGAAAAGAGGGTGTTTGATATTCAAATCCCAGTTCAAAGCAGAAACACCTCAACTTAAAAGGCATCCACGGGAGGCTGAATTTGCATCCCCAGCTTTGAAATGCAGAATCCCATTTCCTAATGAAGGAAAGCAGCGTGTGGAGGAAAACAGCTCCCACCTGGGACTTCCTCAAACACAGGGGATCAAGGCCCTGTGTCTCCAAGGAGACCATGAGACCCACAGAGTGGGAGGATGTTCGTGCAAAGGCTCCTGAGATATAGGATATATCCTCTCTGGGATATAGGTCAGGTTTTGACCCAAAAAAATTGGCTCTGTACAAGTTTCCCCAAAATAACCCTTGTTTAGGCATCAAACATCTCTCACTTACTCTTTTGGCTGTCACCACCTCCAAAATCATCTCACACATTTCAAACACACACTCCCAGTCTTAAACACTGATTTATTTTTTTTTACCTCATACAGTCATGCACTGCCTCCATGGGGTAATTTCCTTGGACACGATGCCCAACTGGCTTGAGGTATCACTTCTGAAATGACACCAAATGCCACCAGCCACATTCTCAGGTGGCTCAGAAAAGGTGCCATCAATGCAACCACGGGCAGCTATTTTGTGTTCAGATATTGGGAAGGAATTCCTCCCTGTGAGGGTGGGGAAGACCTGGCCCAGGTTGCCCAGAGAAGCTGTGGAAGTGTCCCAGGCCAGGCTGGACAGGGCTTGGAGTAATCTGGGAGAGTGGAAGGTGTCCCTACCCATGGCAGGGGGTGAAACTGGATGGGCTATAAGGTCCCTTCCAACCCAAAGCCATGGACAGCCTGGCTTTAGGCACTGCTTCAGCCCCCAGCAGCTCTTTGAGGTCTGCACACACCAGGCACAAGCAGAAACGCTTGGCATCAGACAGGCAGCACATGGATACCTGGATACTGGGAGTCAGAGCAAACAAAACAATGGGAGGGGAAAAAAAACATCCCAACCTCATCTTCTGTGTGACCTTTACGAGTAGCCTGGAGAAGAACAAGCTCACAGTTTCCTTTGCACAGCTCTCTGCTGCCGTGCCAGGGGGCATTCCCAGCAGACCTGTGTTTTTCCCAACAGCAGTGTCTGTTGGAAGGATGATAAACGAGAGCCTCTCTGAAAGCCAGAGAGGGAGAAATGCTGTGTCTCACGGCAGGTCCAACCCCATGGGCCAGGCAGCAGGGGCCAAATCTTGAATGCATGCCCAGCTTTTTTATCCAAACCATCCAAGTGCTGCCTGCTTCTGACAGGCAGAGAGGAGGGAGGGAGAGCTTTCCCCGTCTGCTGTGATGAGTAATTCCTGAGCCACAATCCCCCCGAGTTACCTTCACACTCCACAGTTAGTGCCTGATTAGAAAAATAGTAATTAAAGGCAGATTACTGATTAACCAGTCATCATGACCAGGCTTTTCCTTGCTTGGCTGCTGGTGCACGACTCTGCCACTGGCATTTTGTGTACTCAACAGTGAACTCTGATAAACCTGCTTCTACTTCTCCCTTCCCAGTCCTTTTGAGGGGAGACAACCAATTTTCAGATGAAATGGCCACACTGGAGCTTAGTGCAGCTGGTCCCTGTTGCCAGAAACCCAGTCCATTTGTTACAAATGAAATCAGATTTAAACACAATAAAATCCATTACTGCTCCATTGCCATCCCCTGAAACATCATTATTTTCTTCTTTCAACAGGCTCAATCTAATTTCTCCATAGGCTAAGGAGGATTTGATGGCAGCGAGGGGTTTGGAAGCAGCATCATGTTCCACCAAGAAGGGAGCTCATCCTTTATCCACAGGCTCAGCCTCACCGAGAGCAGGATTAGAGAAACAAGGAGAATAAAACCTGCCCTGGGACTCATCCACAGGGGAGCAGGATGTTTTCCTGCAGTTTCCAGCCCTCCCCTGGAGTCAGCAGCTCCCTGAGAGTCTCAAGAGCCTTATCTTTCCCTTTGTCTCCCCAGTGAGGATTCTCCATGACCTACAGACTGTCTGGGATCCCTGAAAACAATGGGAATAGATAAAAGAAACACCCACGGGGTTGCAAACAGGTAAAGCAAACAACACAAAGCTCACTCAAGTATCCAGCAAGAGCAGCACAGACTTCAGCCCAACACTCACTGAGCCTGATGATTAAAGGAACAAACCCTCCCCTTGGGGGAAATGGGGGATCACAGTGGGGATTTTCCCATCCGGGATGAGGAAAAGGCCACTGATGACCAGAACCCTGCAGCAAAAGCAGCACTGGAGGCATGACCTGAAAGCTGAAAGGCAAAGCTAAAATATCACCCCACAGGCCCAGTGTGGTACCTGGGCACAGGGAACTCTCCAAACAACATTTCCATAAATAACAATGGATTCCATGCTCTTCATAACACCTCATACTCAATCCCTCAATTTCCCCCTTCACCCTAAAAGGAGTGTGGGAACTGAACTCCTTCATTCAGCTCCAGCCCCCTTTGCCATAATTTCATTTTGCTGAGCAAGGCCGCCGCCAGTCCTTAATCCAATTGACATTTTAAACCACGCTGTTCTCCCTAACTCAGTTATCCTGCTCCTGTGGGAGAGCGTGGAAGAGCAGAGAGCTGCAAATCTCCTCCAGACATTTTGCCCTGTATTTTCTTTGGCTCACTTCCTGTGAAATGCTAGAAATTATCAGAGAGATGATATTTCGTAAGGGACTTACTGCCAATGGCATCCTAGAAATACTGGCAGGCAGCACTCCCCAAATGCCTTTCAGGACAAGGAGCAAGCCAGGCATTTGCATTTGCAAGATACAATATTTGCAAGATATAACTCCCAGCTCAGAGGTGCCCTTGGTTTAGCTGCCACTCAGAAAAAAGGCTCCCCATCCCTGGAAGTGTCCAAGGCCAGGTTGGATGGGGCTTGGAGTAACCTGGGATAGTGGAAGGTGTCCCTGCCAGTGGCAGGGGGTGGGACTAGATGGGCTTTCAGGTTTCTTTCAACCCCACCCACTCTGGGATTCTGGAATTCCAAGTACCTCAGCACATCCCTCACTGTTGCCATGATCCCACTAAACCAAGAGACCACCAACCACAGGGCTGAACTTCCATCTGGCTGTGCCAAGCAATCTGGAGAAGACCTTAAAGATAGGTTTCACTCTCCACAGACTGAATTAACAAACTTCCACCTCCCATTCACCCTGATCGCTCTGCACAGCCAGGAACAAAGCCACCCCTCGCCAGGCCTCAGACTCACCGTCATCAGCTCCTTCTGGAAGGATTTCCTCTCCTTGTTCTCCATGCTGTTGCAGTCTTCCTTCAGCTTCTCCAGAACAGAGGCCACTCGCTCCGGCTCGCTGTCCAGCTCCGCCCGGCAGAAAAACGTGAGAGGCAAGTTCAGGTAGCCCAGGGCGTCGGCAAAGGAGCGCCAGCTGCTGAGGTTCTCCATCAGCAGAGTCCTCACCGAGGCGTAGATGTAGGTCAGGAACTTGCAGGGCCTCAGGATCTGCTCCAGCAGCAGGCTGGTGGTGAGATCTGGCCCGGAGAAATAGCTGGGTTTGACCTTCCCAACCACCAGCACGTTTTTGGTGTGCACCAGGCCGATTTTCCCCTGGTAGTAGCCAATGTACCACTCCTTGGTCCACAGCTGGCCTTTCAACCTGATCTTCTCCTCACTGAGGAGGGCTATGACATCTCCCTTCTTGTACTCCAGCAAATAGTGGTTCTTGCTCTGCCTCACCACCGTCTTCAGCAGCTTGCCGTACTTCAGGCTCAACACCGGCCGGTCCTGAAAAACCGGATACTTGGCAGTGGCAGCCAGAGGGGAGAGGATGATCTTCCCAACCTCATTCTTCTTGAGGAACCGCCTCTGCCCCGTCGGTTTGATGGCGCTTTTCGGAGGTGGCTGCGGCGTCTGGACGCAGAACTGAGTCAGGATGGCATCCTGGTCATCCTTGACTTGTATCCTCAGTGTGAAGTCCGAGAGCTCGTTGGGGTCGTGGGACGCGATGGGGAAGATGAGGCGGCTGACCTTGCCCAGCTTCATCTGGAAGCCCCGTACGATCTTGGCTTGCTCGCTGGCTTTCACCTCGTAGTTGGTCATGTTGGAGAACATGCAGAGCTTGAGGTCCTGGGGCCGGGACAGGGCAAACTGGTGCTTGCCCCAGAGCTGGAGGGCGACAGGAGCCGGGCCGTGGGACTGCCTGGTGACCTCGTTGACCAGCAGCGTCTTGGGCGCGCACTCGTGGCCGAACATGGCCACCACGGTCTTGAAGGAAGGGTGGATGTGCTTGGGGCCGTAGACGCCCACGGTGATCTTCTTGCTGATGTAATCCCACACGGTGTAAGGGTAGAGGATGTTCTGGCCCTGCGCCACGGCCGCGATGTACATGCAGGGCTCCAGGTTCTCCAGCTGCACCTGGATGGTGTCCCCATAGGAATAGCTCAGCTGCATGGGCGTGTAGGGCCCCTCTTTCATGTCGCTGCGCAGGCACTGCAGCCCCACCAGGCTCTTGCTCATGATGTCGTTCTTGACCTCCGCCGACACCTTCATCTCCAGGATGATGAAGGTTTTCACCTCCATGTTGCTGAGTTTGATCTGCAGCACAGGGCTGATGGTGCTGCACTTGTCGCTGTTCAGCTCCAGTGGCGGGTCCAGCATGGCCTTCATGGAGATCTGCTGCGTCTCCCCGGGGCACACGTGGCCCTCAGGCACGTGGATGCTGATGTTGGTGTCCGGCAGCTGGACGGCCCCGCCAGAGCTGTCCAGCTTGCAGACGATGTTGGTCTCCACCGGTTGCGTCTGACCCCAGCCAGGATTTTGGCCGAGCAAATCCAAGTCGTGGCAAGAGCGAGCCAGCTTCCTGTGGTTCAGCCATGCTGTCCTAAAGTCCTCCCGGCTCTGGAACTGCTCAGGGGTGGGAGACTTCAAACCGCTGAAGAAACCCGACGATGCCGGCGCGTCCGACTTGGCCTGAAGGACAGACAGCTCGGACAAGCTGTAGGAGCGTTTACTTCGGAAGAAGGGGTTGTCCCTCCTCACGGGCTGTTCCACATCCAGCCTGTTCGTGGAGGGAAACTCATCAAGAAGGTTCCCCAGGCTGTTGTTGGCGGCAGAAGCGGGGAGAGCCGACGTGGGAGCTCCAGTGTCGAACAGCAACAAATCCACGGCGACGCTGGAGTCGGACTCTTTATCCGAGCCGGGTGCTGCTTGCAAATTCCCATTCAGGAACGGGTTGGTCTGGACTCCGTTCAGGAAGGGGTTGTTATGGTAGGATTTGGCAGAGTTTCTCTTCACATCAGTCCATTCCCCCAGCAGGTCCAGCTCCTTGACTCCCTCGTCGGGGCTCTCCAGCAGATTGTCGATCATGCCGCTGTCCGTGAGGGAGGAGTTGCGGTAGTTGACGGGCTGCACGTAGGAGGACGGGATGTATCCCATCTCCGTGGTGTTGTGGGCGTACCACCACTCCCCTCCCGACGTGTCCAGCACGTACAGGTGGTCCCCCTTGGAGAACTTCAAGGTGGTGAAATTTGTGGGACAGTAATCCTTGATTGCTACGACTTCCTTCGCATTCCCAAAGGACGTGGGATTGTCCACCAGCAAGGCACTGGGAGAAGGCACTGCAAAGGCAAGGAGGAGACAGCACTGTGAGAGATGCACAGCAGAGTCACTGCTGACTTGCAATCATTTATTCCAGGTCACCACTCCACACTATTTTAAGAGGATGAAGGTGGTTTTAGAATCACTGAATCAGTAAAGTTGGAAAAGCCCTCCAAGATCAAGTCCAACCATTAACCCAGCATTTCCAGGTCCACCACAATGCCATGTCCCCAAGTGCCACATCTATGTTTTCTGAACATTTCCAGGTCTACTAATTTCCTGGGCAACCTCTCAAGCCTGCAGGTTTTCCAAAAAATGCCATTATTTCTGCTACATTCATATCTCTCTTCCCTAAAGGGCTCATCTGAACCCAAGGTAACTTTCACTGCAGACTAAAACCCCTCTTGCTCTGCTGTCACCCCTCTCCCGCACATGTCAAACGTGCCCAGAGAAGCTGTGGCTGCCCCTGGATCCCTGGAAGTGCTCCAGGCCAGGCTGGATGGGGCTTGGAGCAATCTGGAATATTCAAGGTGTCCCTGCCTTTATGTCCCAAATCAAACTACTCTGTGTTTCTAAAAGTCACCCAGTTTGAACCCTCACAGAATCCCAGCACCTCCCTCCCACACTGCTGTCATGGTCCTGGCAGCATCTCCAACATCCCCTGCAGCAGTGCCAGCAGGAAGTTGTTTTGTCAGGGGATCCCAATTTACATCCAGGCTGGGTTGAGCCTACGCTGTCACCCTATTTGTTGTGCTTTGCTCTCACTTTTAGGATGCATTTCTGTGAGAAGCACTAAAAACAAGCTGCAGACAAAGTTCCATCAATGGTTAAATGTGTGCTGTCTCCCTAGACAGACTGAAGAAAACCAGGAAAGCTGGATTTTCACCAATAGGGAGCTGTGAGGGAACTGGGGCAGCACCTGCTTCAACAGGCTGGAGAGCTGTCTGGGAGGAAAAGGGAGTTTAGAAAACACAGGAAGCCCTTAAAATCCCAGAGACAAAGGGATGGGAGCTCAGCCTGCACATCCCTGCAGTCACCACTCGCAGGCTGGCAGCACTTCTCACCCACGGAAACAACAAGGCGAGGGAAGATACAGCTGAGCAAAGAGAAGCCTTTAAATATAGCCTGGGGATCAAATATTCAGAAGAGAAGAGTTTTGTACACATCCTGAGCGCCTCATCTGCCAGCAGGCAAAAGCAGGAGGACATTTAGCCAGTGGAAAACTACACAGAAACTCTGAATTGGAATTATTTTGGCAGCCTGGTAGGTTGGGAGCTGCTGTTAACTCAGCCATGAGTTTGTGGCAGGTTTGAGGGAGCAGGAGAGGCATTTTTGGCGTCCCCATCCCTTCAGATCACACGGGCAAGTGGCTGTTCCCATGTCCCTCCAGCTGTACATGCAGGGGTTAACAGGGATGTGCTGAAACCCCTTGGAGAAGAGGAACAATTCCTATTTTTGCACTAAAACCCATCCAATTTGCAGCAAGTGTTTGATGTTCAGGCGCTGCACCTGCAAAAACAATCGCTTTTGTGCGTGTTTGTTTTCAAGGCCCTCAGCGCACTCCAGCTTCCACCTGGAGTTTTTCCTTAGGATGCCCTCCTGCCAGGGGAGCAGTAATTCCCCTCCCACCTGACCACTGAATTTATGCTGGCTAAGGAAAACACAGCAGGGGAAAAAAAAGCAATAAAAGGTGGGAAAAAAAGGAATATTGGGGTTCCCAGCACTGGGGAGAGGGAACACTTCTATCACCCCCTTGTTGGCGTCACCAAGCCCTCCCAGGGGGGAGGATGGGTCTGAAATGAGGAGGGAGTCACCCCACACACCCCCCACGTACCTTTGACATCACAGAGGGCAGTTTCAGCAAAGCCCTCGCCCAGGTCGATGAGCGTCCCCTCGGATTTGCACCGCGGGAGTCCTCCCGAGTTGGCCGCCCGGATCCTCTGCGCTGCCATCTCCGCTCCCGGCGGGCACTACATGGCCATGGGGACCCCAGCAGCACCTCGGGGAACCAGCCTGGGGGAGAGAGACAAAACTCAGGGTGTTGGAAAGGCTCCAGGTG
Organism: Lichenostomus cassidix; assembly: GCF_008360975.1. NCBI lineage: Eukaryota > Metazoa > Chordata > Aves > Passeriformes > Meliphagidae > Lichenostomus > Lichenostomus cassidix. The sequence continues at coordinate 4,033,759 of NC_139488.1, read as the reverse complement.
CCACCCGTGGTGCAGAGACAGGAGAGCGTCCTCCTGTTCTCCTTAAATCATGGAATCTGACGTGGATGCTCCCAGGAACCACAGCACTGCCTGCAAATCCTTGGAGAGCAAGGACAGCCTGGTCTTGCACGATGCTACTGCTGGACACAGCCCTGTATGAAGCAGCTCTCTGGCCTTTAAGAGTTTTTGGGGGATATGCTGCTCCCAGGATCATAAATTGGTCCTTCTCCCATTTCCTGAGCATTTGCACGTTGCTGTAACACAGTTATAAAACCACCAAGCACTAGGCTGCTCTGGGAGCATGGAAGACCCACAGGAGTGGGTTTTTCCCATGTTCAAATGGGTCATCCCTCTTTCCCACCGCAGCACTGGGATCTCCTGGGATGGGGCCTGGCTCTTCCCACTTGCACCCTCACCTGGCCTACCAGGAGGGGACCAGGCAGAGCAACATCCCTCCCTGCACTGAATTATACAAAAATAAAGGGGTTTTTCCTCCTTTTTTCCAGAAGCACTTGCAAAAACACTTCCAGAACCCCTGTGGAAGAGCAGCTGCATCAGCCCACCGGAGGGAGAGGAAAACGAGCCTTCGTCTCCCACAGCACACTCCGACCACCAACGTCGTGGCTGATGCAAGTGTGGGCAAGACCTCCCCTGACGTCACCCATGTCCTCTGGAGCTGGGACAGTGGCCAGATGGGCCAGGATGAGCAGGGGAGGCTGAAGGCATGGCTGGAGCACAGCCTGAGCCGTGAGCTGCTACTCCAGGTTTGCACCCGGGAGGAGGAACGTGGTCCGGTGTACCTGGGATCATCCTGGAAATTCTGGATCCAGTCCTTGCCTCCTGCTCCCTCAGACCCTCCAAGAAACTCCAGCCTGACTGCAAAGCACCAGCAGGTCTTCAACATAAGAGTTTTAATTGAAAGTTCTATCCAAATCCCTTGTTTTACAAAGGGATTTTCATCCCCTCCTAACATCGTTTTTTCCTTTCTCCCCTTCCCATGCAATTTTTTTCTTTTCCTCCCTCTGCTCGAAAATGAAATCAAGCAGAAAATAACAGCCAGACCCAAATTCCTTGGGTGGGAATACAGAGCTGACGTCTCCTCCGGCACTGTGAGGGGGAACAGCAAGTCCTGAAGGATTTGCTGCCCTTTTCTGGAATGCAGCAAGAGGAAATTTGCAGGGGAGAGCCTAAGCAGGAGATACCCCAGGCTGCTTGAAATGCTTCCCAAGCCATCCCCAGGGCTGGTATGCCGGGAATGTGGTTGGCTGGAAGGGATGCACCAGGCTCCAGCCAGAAAAGGGAAGGGAGAAGTTGTGTGCAAACATTTCCCCTTCGAGGGGAGCCTCCTTTTGGGCACTGCTGGGAGCAATCCAAGGGGAGAGGGTTTGGCAGGGAATAAACACATGGAAAGCAGGCTTGGAGTCAAGGCTGAGCTTAGCAGAGCTGGGACAGGGAAGAGAATCAGTGGGAATCTCCAGTGGGATGCAAGGAAGGGAGGAAGGATGCTCTCCTTGGCTGGCACAGTTCACTATCCACCCAGTTCCAAGCACCACCGTGGTGTTTCCCATTAATGCCAGGCAATGTTTGGGATTGCAGGTTTTCCAGGTGGCATGGAAAGACCCCAAACACACAGTGCTTCCCTCTAGAGACCCCACAGACACTATGTGGGCTCTTACAGGGTTTTTTCCTCCCTGGCTGGAGGGTTCAAGCCCTTCACAGAGGCAAAAAAACCCCACAATGGCATCACCAGCACAGAAATAGCTCAAGGGGCAAAGTTTTCACCGATTTTGGCAATTCTTGCACACAATCCCATAAAAAAAAAAAAAAAATAGAAGTCAAGCCAGCATGGCACCCCAAAAATCACCCCTGCTCAAGAAGCACTGCACAAAGTAGGGAAAAACCAGGCACAGGGAGGTGATGTCTCCTGTGAAACCAAGTGTAAGTCACAAATCTGTTTCTAAACACCTGCCTGCTGGTCCAGCATCAAATGAATTTCATATTAATTATTGCAGCTACATCCCTGACAACTCTCACTGACGTGGCCATAAGCCTGGAATTTGCAGGAATACTCCCCCTTCCTTTATTTATGTAAGGAGATGGGAAGCTTTGTGCTAAAGGTCTCTGACACATGTGGCTGTGTGGAGAAACAGCTGGAAAAATCCCCTCTCCATCCAGCCCTGAGGCCTCAAAAGGCAGCAAGAATCTACACACAGATGAGGGATAGTGGAAAGGTATTTCCTCTCCTGACAGCAGCATCCTGGATCTGCCTGTCCCTCCTGGATGTAGGGATGCACATATACACTGAAGGATGAGGGGCCAGGATTTGGGATGGGAGCTCAGTTTTGGGGCCAGGGATTGACCCAAAATGGTTCTGAATGCAGAGGTAACCAGCAAACACTCAAATTCAGGCTGTGTAAGGATTAAAGGGATAATGGGAGCAGCGTGGGGAAGAAACAAAGGCTGGAAGGGGCAAGATTTGTTTAGAAATCACCGAGACAATGGTCTGCAAAATCCTCTGAAAGCACTTTAAATTTAGCCTGGGGTTAAATATAGACCAGGGAAAAACCCAGCCCCATCTGTTTACCCAAAGCCATAAGCAGCATCCGAAATGAATGGTGGGGGGAAGGAAACCAGTGGGCGACCAGAGCTTGCCCTGACAGCGACAGCAGCTCGTCCTGCAGCCTCTCAAAGGCACCCACACCTGCTTTTCACACTGGTTATCCCTCCCACGAGGGACAGGGAATGCTGCAGGGTCAAATCCAACCCTCCAAGCCAGGGAGACCTGCTCCCTGCTCCCCTGTTCCCAACAAATCTAGCTGCCTGGATCAGGGCTTCACGGTGGTTGCATTATTCTTTACAAAATCCTAAAAAGGCTGTGCTGGGAGTTGGAGAAAGCTTTAGGGAAGCCCCAGAAAGCATGTTGCCTGGAGTGCATCCTCACAGCTCCCTGGCATGGATGGTGCTGCCTCAGGACTTAACTTGGCATGAGCTGGGGGTAAGGATAAATGTTTTGGGATGGGACAGAAGGGATGTGCAGACTGAGCACACTGGAGAGCCTGGCTGCCTCTCGGGGGTAGAGATCCTGTTGTGAGACAGCAGGGAGCATCTCCAGGGTCTTGGATCAGTGCTCTTGCATCTCCTGCCACAGAATGATGGAATATCCTCAGCTGGAAAGGACCCACAAGGATCACTGATCCAAGCCCTGGCCCTGCACAGACATCCCAACAATCCCACCCTGTGCATCCCTGACAGCATTGTCCAAACACTCCTGGAGCTCTGGCAGCCTCAGGCTGTGCTCATTCCCTGGGGAGCCTGGGCAGTGCCCAGCACCCTCTGGGGGAAGAACCTTTCCCTGATACTCAACCTAAACCTGCCCTGGCACAGCTCCAGCTGTTCCCTCAGGTCCCAGCAGCAGGTCTGGGGCTGGTGACAATGTAACATCTATTAAAAATCCACTCATGAAAACTTACTAAAAACTAAACCCAAAGGTCATTTTCCCTGCAGCACTTGAACACACAGCATTCAGCATTCCAGCAGCAGCATTTCCCAGCAGGCAGCGGCGTGGAAAAGGTTAAAAATAACTTCTGCAAACTGTCTGGTACAACTTATCCCAGAAATCCAACCGCAAGCCCAGAGGAACCCCTTGAGACCTCCTGGTACAGGCAGAGCCCCATCATCCCCAGTGCTCCAGCTCCATCCATCACTCCGAGCTCATCCTGATGGAATTATGGAATGGACACACCTCTGTCCACATGCTGAGCTATCCATTAAAGACATACCACAGGCACCCAGCCATGCTGGACAGAGCTGGCAGGGAAAAGCAATCCTGGGAAAAATACCAAACCCATGTCCTGGAGCAAAGAAATGCAATAAAACAAGGGGAACACCCAAAAGTGCAATGCCTGAGGGCGGGAAGCAGGCTCTGCAGTCCAGTGTAGGTGGGAGAGGAACTCTCCAGGAGCCTCAGTGATGGAAAATCCCAGACTGACAGGAATTTAGGCTGATAAGACCCAGGAGGCCTGGGCTGTGCCAAGCACCATCAGGGCTGGAGATGGAGCCAGGTCCTTCCAGGGAGCAGTGCACATCCCACACTTCCCAGCCCTCCCTGGAGCTGCAGGGTCCATCCCTCCCCATGTCCGTGGGAAGCACAAGGCACAGGAGCCACCCTGACACAAGGCTGGTCAACTCTGCCATAACTACCACACTTCACCCCTGTTTTCCCTGGGAAATCCATGAAAAGCCTCTCAAGGCTGTGGTCCAAGCTCAGGGGAAATCTCCCACCCTACCCTACCCTTGCCCACAAAGTGAAAACTGGGAAGAAAAGAAAGAGCTTCCAATCAATCTATGCATCATCCTCTTCCCATGCCAGAGCCAAGATCCACTCCAGGCACTTGCTGCTTATGGCTTTTAATTTGCTTTTTCTTTCCCCAAAGTCAAGTTCTTCTGGCTCTCCTACAAACACAGGAGTGTTTTTGGAGGTTTCTTTTAAAAACATTCAGCTTTGCTTGGATATGAGCAAATTTAAACTTTTTCTAGGTAGGAATTCATGTCCCAGAGCCACAGCGCTCCCCACAACACCTGTCCCCCACAATGAATTTACTGAAAACATTGCTTTTATCAGTCACAAAACCTCAAGTAACTCAAATCCATGGAATCAGATGCAGAAAAGGTCCCTCCAAACCCCAGGGACACCCCAGCCCTGAGGAAGCTGCTCAGAGAGTGCTAGATGACACCAACACCCTGAAGTGAGCAATGGCCTTTAAAAGAAGCTGAAAAAAGGCCCAAAGCGGCTGAAACAGCCAAATTTTAGCAAACAATCTGACTTAGGAACTTGGTTTTGCCTTGTGGATTCTTCACCTTCAAGAGCTCCCTCATTGCTCTGTCACAACATGATGCTGGCCATTGCTCAACACGCTTCTCCCCAGTGGAAAACCATCCCACCATCTTGAGAATTCCCTCCTTTTCCCATGCTTGCACTGACAGATCTTCAGGCACGTGTGAAAAACAACATCCTCCAAAGTGGCAACATCAGGCAGGACCTCTGCAGCCTCCTGCATGGTTGGGATGGCCTTGGAAGCTGCTGGTGGCAAGGAAGAGACTGATGACCTTTAGTACCTCATCTCCCCATGATCCAGGGGATCTGTGATCTCTTCTGTGATCATGGTGGGGATGGGTGGAGAAGAGCTGGCTGCTGTGGAGTTTTTCCCCTCAGAAGTCTAGCCCAAGCATTCTCCCAGTCTGATTCCAGCCATGCCATGTATCCTGGTGATTCCTGACCCCGGTGCCTCTGGCTTATTTCCTCCTCCTGCACCGCTTGTGTTTGCCAAGCCAACGCTTTCATCTTCCAAAGCAAAAAAAAAAAAAACCCACCCAAGCCAAGCAAAGATAAACCACCCCTTAAGACAACACCAAACAGCAGCTCTTTGTGCCAGAAAGAACACCCTGGTGTGAACTCACACGTCCGTCCCAGCACGAGCCTCCTGGCAGCTGCCGGGAACACAACACAGTGCTGCAGTCCCTTTCCCAGCAAACAAGAAGGGACTTGTGGAAGCATCAGGATGTCCCATCCCTCCTGCAGTGTCCCCACGTCCCAGGGGTTTGCTCTGGAGCCCATTGCCACCATGTGATGTGGGAATGACTGCACCCAACACGGAGCCTGGCCCTGTGCTGTGTTCTACACTTCCTGCCAAGCCCCATGGAAAAATCCTGCCCTCCAGCTCCAGCTTGGCTCAGCTCCTGCTGCCAGGCAAGGGGAAGCCAAGCATGGCCAGGCTGATGGAGAAGGAGGGGGAATAAAGGCAATTATGGCTGAGTGTCTGCTGGTGCCTGGTGTCCATCACAGCCTCCCTGCAGGAAGGACAGGAAAGCTTCCTTTTATAGCAACAGCTTTGGATCACGAGTCCCGCTGGATATCCATCGCCAGCTATGCAGAAACTCAAATATAGATTAGTCTTGAGGGTGGGAAAAGGGAACTTTCCCTGCAGGACCTCCTGCTGCTGCCCAGGTGCCACCCTCAAGCACCCACAAATCCCACCCTGAAATCCCTGAAAATGGTGCTGGTGTGGCAGAGGTTTAAAAAACCTGGAAGTGCAGGGAGGTGCTGCAGAGGGCAGGAACCCTTGTGAGGTTTACAGGGCCACAAGAAGGGTTTTCCTGGGACAACAGCCCAGGTCCTCCTACTCCACAGCAACGCTTCCCAGCAACAAAACCATGATAACAGCAGGGAAGTAAATAAAGCTGGACTTGCTTCCATGCTTTCAGGACTACCACGGGTGCAGTTCTGCTCCACCCTCTCCCTGCTGTCTGCCCAACGTTCTTCCAAGAGGAAAAAAAACGCTTCCCAATTCATTCAGGGCACTCCCAAAGGTGTTCTGGCTTTTTAACAGGTATGGATGGATGCTCCCCTGGCAGGACAAGGAGTTTGATCCAGCCAAGTCCCATGGGGACCAACAAAACCATGAAAACCCAAAGTCACAAGCAGTGCTGCACTCCCAGAGGTTAAACATAAAAGTAATAAATTCTTTTTAAAACCCTTGCATGGAACAGGAGTCCAGGAGAGAATAATCTTCTTCCAAGCCCTCACAGCCCCTCCAAAGTCCTTCACAAGCCCAAGAACTTGGCCAACAGCTAAAGCAAGGCTGTTCCTGAAGGATGCTTAGGGCCAAAAGCATGGACCAAACGTCTCTCAAACCAGGGAAACTCAGATTTGAGCTGGATCAAGCAACAGTCCAAGTTCACACTGGTGGAGGAGAAATGAAATCCAGATTTCCAGAGCCACAGTAAGACACTTTTAGAGAAAAAATGGTCTTGATCCTGCCAGAATCACCAGGAAAATGCAAACAGACACCACAGTCACCCAGGAGATCACCCACCAAGAGCAGAGTAAGGGAAACCACAGAAGTCAAAAGGAGGGGAAACAGTTCCCCACTGCCATGGGTGCTGCAAGGACATCTCATAATCACCCAAGGGGGGCCACTCAACCCCCTCCTCTCCATCTCTAATCAACCAGATCCATGGAAGCTTGAAGGCAAAAAGCACTAATTGTGAAAATCCTGGAGCAGTTTGCTATCTTCCCACCCTCCAGCCGCAGTCCCGGCAGCGTCTTCTTCCTCAGATAATTTGGATGCTAATTTGGCCTTCAAGAGCTGTCAAAACCCAAAGTCCCTGACATGCTGAGCTTCCCCCAAGAGGAGATGCTGACAGAGCTTTAACTGCATCAACACTTCAGAGCCCTGTCCCCATCACCCTTCACTGCTTCTGCCCTTGGCTGATGGAGAGGAGCTGCTGCAACGCCACGTGTTCTCCCTGCTCCCGGCTGCAATCCTGGGAAACCAGTCCCACCAGTGTGACCAGAGCAGGGCAGCCACAAGAAAGTCACCCATGCTGCTGTCTGGACAAGCTGCCACTACCCCTGGTGCAGGGAGGACAACACAAAGCTGCAGAGATGAGCTGCAGACCACCAGAGACGAGGTGGCTCCAGGTGGATCATCACACAGACAGCTCCTTGCAGCTCTCCCAACCCAAGTACTCCACCAAGATGGATCCATCTCCAGGTATACTCAGCCAGGAGGTCCATTTTTGGGAAAAACACAGGGTTTTGTTCCCAACTTGCTGCCTGAGCAAGGCCATGAACACCAAGCAATGATGAATGAAACCTCTCTGGATTCTGAGAATTCATTCAAACTGGGACAAAACTACCCTTTTGGTTTAATGTTCTTACACATCTTCCTGATTAGCCCAGCACTGACCTGCTGCTGGATTACAGAACACCTTCAGCTATGCTGAAAATGCTGACAGGAGCCAAAAACCTCCTTCCCCCCTCTCTCTTTAGGTAGAAACAACTAAGAATCAGCACATTGCAAAGAATTCCCTCAAAACAGCAGGGTTTTTAAGCTTCTCTTTGGTAAACATTCCCAAAACAGATTGCCCAGGACACCTGGGTTTAAGCAGCTTAACCCTTTGCTCGAGTTGATGGTCTCACAGGAAGGCAAGATGGAGGTTGGTCACATCATGGGATGCTCCATGTTTGACCCAATCCCACAAACCAGGAATTTCCATGTTAGAAAGAAGGCAAGCCTGTTGGGAGCAAACTCCCAGGTGATGATACAAGCAGGAAGAGGATGTGAGGACAGATCACAGAAACATGGAATGGTTTGGGTTGGAAGGAACACCAAAGACCATCTTGTTCCACCCCTTACCATGGGCAGGAATGCCTCCCACTATCCCAGATTGCTCCAAGCCCTGTCCAGCCTGGCCTTGGACACTTCCAGGGATCCAGGAGCAGCCACAGCTTCTCTGGGCACCCTGTGCCGGGGCCTGCCCACCCTCACAGGGAGGAATTCCTTCCAAATATCTGATCTAAACCAACCCAAACAGAGCCTGGATTAGGACTTTGAGTTTGATCTCCCCTGCAAACCCAGCCAGCTGCAGACCCATCCCAGAAAACATTCCTGCTTCAACCCAGAGCTTTGAACATCATACCCATCACATGGACACAAAAGACCACATGGCTCATTTCAGGTGGTTTTCAGCAGCACAACTCCTCACCTTAATTTAGCTTAGAGCTTTTCCAGGGGTGGGAATGAACTTTTCCAGGTGCAGACACCTACCTCTGCCAGCCAGGAGGGTGCCTGAGATAAACCAAAGCCGGCTGCTGTTTATGCAACACAAGAGCAAACACCACGCCTGCTTGTTTAATTAATTACCCCAAAATTAAAGCCCATCAGACTGCACAGAGACTCTCTGCAACCTGCAAATTAACTCAACCTGGGGGTGAGGGAGGTCAGATAGCATCCAAGCAGTGGCTCCAAGCGTTTTCCACAGTATCAGGAGTGCCACGAAGGGGGAAAAAAAAATCCAAAACAACACCACCCACCCCCATCTGTCGGAGCTTTGGGGTTTTGTTGTTTCGGTCTCGCCAGGTTGAAAGCTGCCCAGTCCCATCACCGGGGGTCAGATGGCCGATAAGAAACCAATTTCATCACTCCAAGGCCCAAATGTTTATGGAAAAGGCTTGATCTGCAAACAAAGCCACGCACTTTGAACTGCAGCTTTACGTCAGTTTAAGAACACACGAGGTCCATGCCGGGATTAATGTGGTGTGAGGAGAGAGTCAAAGTCCTCTCCCTGCAGCCTCCACTGTGATTCTCTGGGCCAGGACAATTTAGCAAAAGTTTTACCCATTTGGGGGAAAGATGCCCCTAATTTAGCAAGATGCTTCGGCATAGAAATAGTAATTAATCTAAATTGGGCAAAATCTTTGCTCAAAATTGCTCTCCTTGCTGGATGAAGCAGGCTTGAATCTCAGATGCATTTTTTTTTGCAGCATTACTCACCAGGCAAAATTAAAATGAATCCTGAAAGTCACGGCAGGTTGTTCCCTGCTTTGTTGGTTGAGTGGAGTGATTTCTACAACTTCTGCACTGCACTGGAAAGCACAAAACACCTCCCAAAGTGTGCATCAGACACAGAGCACAAGAGCATCCCCTAAAAAAGGGACAACTCCGAGCCTCCACAGAGGGAATGTTTCCAAAGGGCAAGATATTCCCTCTCTGCTGGCTCCAAGAAGTCAGCCCCAGGCAAGGCTGGAAGGAGACAGACCTGCCCTGGCTTCTCACAGCCAAGAGGAACCTCAGAGCCTTCTTGTTCAAGCAACGTGCTCCTTTCATTCCCACTGAGATTTCACGGAATGGTTTGGCTTGGAAGGGACCTTAAAGACCATCCCATGGGCAGGGACACCTTCCACTATCCCAGGTTGCTCAGCTTCCACCCCTAACAGACCACAGAGACAAATTTTGGATTTTTGCAGCTTGAATTAGGGGTGAAGCCTTATCAGCAGTGATAAGGGGTTGTTTTGGGCCAACACACAAATGCCCAAATTAGAGGAAACAAGGAAAAGCCACTGGGAGCCACACAGGGCATGCAGAAAAGCCCAAAGCTTGTCCTCTGTCTCTACAAGAACACCTCATTGCAGAAAGCAAGGACTAAACTGAGGTTAAAAAGCCCCACATGTCCAGGGACAGACTACCTGGGCCTGTGAGCAGCACAGGACCAGCATTCCTGGATTTCTGTGGAAAGCAACTTCAATCCCACCACCAGCCCTGCTGGGAGGCTGCTTGGATAACCACAGTGCTGGGTTTTCATTTCCAGACCCAAAACACAGGGCTGCAAGCAGCAGGCTCTTGGCTAGAGAAGACAAATCCGTGGCACGTTCACCAACCTGCCCAGACAACACCTTCTGTGCTCAGCATCTTCCACAGCAACAGCAACATCCCAGATGTTTTTCCCCTGTTAGGATCAAGCTCTTCCATATCTCAGTGTTGGTCACATCCAGCAGATGTTGGTGGCAGTGATGGGACAGCTCTGCCAGGAGAAGCAGCAATGATTGAAAGCAGCCCTGAGAAAAAGACTTAGATTTCCAGGGAATGGGAGATGTTTGAGGGTCTGGAGGGACAGGACAAGGGGGAGTGGCTTTAAACTGACAGAGGGCAGGCTTAGATAGGATATTGGGAAGAAATTCCTCCTTGTGAGGGTGGGGAGGCCCTGGCACAGGGTGCCCAGAGAAGCTGTGGCTGCCCCTGGATCTCTGGAAGTGTCCAAGGCCAGGCTGGACAGGGCTTGGAGCAACCTGGGAATTGAATACCAGCTTGAAGCTGCCCCTGCCCTGGAATGAGATGGGCTTTAAGGTCCTTTCCAACCCAAACCATTCCCTGATTTCAAGCAGGACACAGCAAGAACTTTCCAGGAGCTGAGGATTCTCTCCAGCACAACCAGCTGATGGCCACATGCAGCCTGCAGGACTGTGCAGGGTCAGGCTGGAATTAGACACACTCTTGATGAGGAAAAAAAAACCCTAAATATCAAACCAATGCAGATGGACCTTTCTTCTTCCCTTTTTTTTTTTTTAATTTTAATTAAAACTTGCTTGAAGTGCCACATAAAAGAAGTGAAATCCCAGGCACAGCTGACGCATCAGGAGAGATTTATATTTAGAAGAATGACTTAAGTACTCGATCAACAGGAAAAAAAGGGAACTTTTTTAGCAGGGTCCAGGAGGAAGAAAGAAAACCAAAAGAGAGACAGTCACCACCACCCATTATTCCTCAGGGCAACATCCACTGGCATTTCAGCCTCTCAACAATCCACTTTTACAGTGAATTCAGCTTTTTTTTTCCATGCATGATCCCAGTAAACAACATTTACAGCCAGAACACATGATGTGCATCACAAGACAACTGGCACCAGTATTATTTTTAAATGCCATCAGCTCTGCTTTTAACAGGACAAGAGGAAATGTGTTATTACTTGAGCATAAAACAAATATACTGAGGTGATAAAAAAAAAAGAAAGCCATTCCCAAGTTTTGCAGAGTGAAGATTTAAAGAGACATAAAGCAGAGCACCACCAGAAAAATATAATCCTTCGAAATCTGCCATTCCTCCTGCTGCATTATTCATTTGGGAGCTTTTAGTCCAGAAGTCAGAGCCGTGCTTAGCCGGATATCCGATCGTTTGCTGGGCCTCATCCCAAATTTCTCCAGCATTACTCACATTTTTTTGTGCAGGAAGGGGGATGAGGATTTTCTGGTGGATGGCAAAAGGGAGGCAGAAGTGTTTGCAGCACTAGGGAGTGAGGGATTTCTGATGGATAGGCTCAGAGCTCTGCTTCCAAATGATTCCCACACATCCCATCCACAGGAGGAGAAAGGAATTGGGGTGATGCTCTGACTCTGCACTGCTTTGGAGCTGAGGATGAGCTGGGACATCCCTAGGCAGGAACACTGGCTCATCCCAAAGGAAGATGCTCTGCATCCTGGTAGTGCCCAGCAGCATCACCTCCTCTGCATTCCCACTGGGAATTACCCTCTGTCCCACCTTCACAAGCTCAATTGCCTTAAAGCATCCCTCAAGCAGGAATCACCTCCCCTTCCCTCTCCAAGCCAGGGGAGCATCATAATGCAGCATCACCACTCTCTGGTCACAATGCCTTAAAAATTAGCCCCAACAGCAAATATTCCCATCCCATTTATCCTGCACAACTGCAGGGCAATCTGGACACAGTGATTTATTTTCCCACCCCCAGGAAAAGCACTCTGGGAGTTATTTTAGAGCCCATTTTTGGAGACATGGGCACCATGACTGCAGAGATCACGGAGAAACACTGATGCTCTGTGCCTCAGTTTCCCTGCACTGTTATCCAAACCCTTCAGGACACACATTCCTCCCTGTTGCCTAAAGGATGAATCTCCACCTGCCTAAAGGATACACTTCCCACCACAGCCAGGAAAACCAGCTTCCCTCGAGATGTCTGCAAGGACAGGCTTTAAAACAGAGCTCAACACAGGGAGTTAAAGCCGGGATGGAACAGTCACAATGCAGAGAGGGGGTTAAAAACTCACCCTTCCCAAATCCCTGCTCCAGGGCCCTGCATTCCTCTGCCCAAACAGCATGCAGGGCTTTTTCCTGCTCACTCTTTCCATGCCTGGCTGTATCCTGCACCCTGGATTTGGGGGATGTTTTAAGAGCTCCTGTTAACAGGCAGAGCAGGGGCTGGAGAGGCAGCAGCTGCTCTGAGCAGTCACACCTGGCAGGAGCCACAGGGATGTGCCAGGGCAGGGCAAGGTGCTCAGTCATGGAATGCTTTGGGCTGGAAACACTTTAAAGTCCATCTCATTCCCATGGGCAGGGACACCTTCCACTATCCCAGGTTGCTCCAAGCCCCATCCAGCCTGGCCTTGAACACTTCCAGGGATCCAGGGGCAGCCACAGCTTCTCTGGGCACCCTGTGCCAGGGCCTGCCCACCCTCACAGGGAACAATTCCTTCCCAATATCCCATCTATCCCTGCCCTCTAAACCTGTGAGTTTAAAGAAATTTCCCCTTGCCCTGTCACTCCATGCCCTCATCAAACATCTCCCAGTGCAGGTCCAAGAGCAGGGATGCTCTGGAGAGCACAGCACATCCCCTGGCATTTGCTGTGTCCTCACCATCACCAGGGTGGAGCTGCGACCTCATTCCAGGGATCTCATCAGGCTCTGCAGGAGCCCAGATGGACCGTCTGGCTAATGGAGTTAATTAAAGCATTTTTCAGCAGCGACTAACTTTCAGGCAGCTCTCCCTGGGGAGCAGGGGCCACAGCTCGGGAGCAGCAGGAGAGACAGGAAAAAATGACTCGGAAGCACTGACGGCACCGAGCTGTTTGTCTGCAGCTCTTGCTGACTCCAGCAACTCCCCAGGAAAAAGCCAACCCCAAATCCTCAACACTTCACCTGTTTTCCAGGCTGAGCAGGATGGGAAGAGCCAGGCAGCAGAGGAGAGCCACCACACTGGTGCCCTGATCCCAGAGCATCCTTCCCAGGCAGCTCTGGGAAGCCCAGAACCCTTGGAATGCTGAGCTGGTAAAGGACAGTTGCTCTGCTTTGCTGAGGAATTGCCATTTCCCAGGGACAGCAAATAATTTGTCCATGGCTCATTCCCAGAAAACCAAGGAAAACGCCTCCAAAGACCCCAGAAAAGCCTTGTTTTGTGGTCTCACACCCTGATAAGGTTGGCTGTTGAAAAGGAGACACTTCCAGGGAAGCTGGTATAAAAATAAAAATAAACAAAACACCCCAAAAATAACCCACCCCAGTGCTGGGGATGCCAGGTTTTCCTCCAATTTCCCCAAAAAGCCCACTTGTTCCATCTGAGCACTCACGGGATGCATCCCTACAGAGGTACCACTCATGGGGAGGCTGCTCCAAGAAACCTGGAGCCTCAGGGAAGGAGGAGCTGGAGCCCAGCAAGACAAGCTGTGGGGTGCACTCCCCAATCCCCTCCTTTTTGTGGGATGCACTCCCATCTCCTCTTTTTTTTTGTGGGATGCACTTGGGCATCTCCTCTTTTTCTGGGATGCACCTTCTCCTTTTTTGTGGGATTTACTCACATCTCCTCCTTTTCAGGAATACTCCCATCTCCTCATCCCTTTTTTTTTTTGCAGGATACACTCACACACCTCTTTTTTCCAGGATGCACCCACACATCTCCTTCTCCTTTTGTGGGATGAGCTTGCACATCTCTTTTTATCCAGGATCTACCCACGCATCTACTCCTCCTGCTTTTTTTCTGGGATTCATTCATGCATTTCCTCCTCCTTTTTTTTTTGCAGGATACACTCCCCATCTCTCTCCTTTTCTGGGATGCACCCCCACCTCCTCCTTCTTTTTTTCCAGATACACTCACACAGCTCCTGCTTTTGTGGGATGAGCCCACGGATCTCCTCTCTTTTTTCAGGATGCTTTCAAGCATCTCCTTTTTTTTTTTTCCCTATCCCAAACCTTATCCACTGCAAGGACCAGTTGCTCCCAGGCTCTGTGCTTTGGGAACTATTCCCTTATGGATCCCAACAGCTCAATCCACACCAAAGGCACAGCCACATTCATCAAAAAAACCCCACTAAGGCTGTTTTTGGCAAAATAAGCACAGAGGGGATTTGGGGGAGAGAGAGCAAAGCAATTCCCAAGGCTGGCTTTCCACGCAAGCTTCCCAGAGCAACCCCACCCCGGGAGCCCTAATCTGACGGCAGGTTTTCTATGGAGCAGCCAGGATGGGGAGGGAGAGAGGCTGGACAGGGGGGGAAAGAAAGCAAGGAAATGCCTCAGAGGTGAGGAGGTTTTTTCTGGCCGGGGACACCGTGTTTTGTTTGCTGCCTCCAGCGCGCTGCCATTTTCCGGAAGCTGGAGCTGTTACAAAAAAATGGGAAGTTTTCTCTTTGTTTAATTTTAGCCGTGGCTGCCTCTGCACCGAGGGACCCAGCAGCTCCCCCCTGGCTTCTCTGGGAACGGATGTGAGCCAAGAGCACGGAGCAGCAGCAGCAGGGAACGAGGCAGGAATTGGGGATTTAACATCTCCCACCACGACACGACCCGGGTTCAAAAGCTCTTAGTCCCAGAGGTGTGTGAGACTTGGGAGACTTTGGGCTGAACTTCCTGTGTGACCACTGCATCCATTATTCCAATTCCTGGTGGTTTTTGCTCCCTTTCTCCACGCTTTACCTGGTGGAGGTGTCTTTAGATGGATAACTTGAGCATCTCCTCCCACCACGCCAAGCAGAACGATGGATTCTGCACCCAGCCCCAGACACCAAGAAGTCCAACTGACCCCACTTGTGGATTTATCCCAAAATGCATAATTTCAGCTTGGAAAAGACCTTCGGGATCACTGCTTCCAGCAGCAACGCCCACAGCACACCTCCTGCCTCGCTCCTCTGCGCTGACCCAGCCGGCGCCGCACCATTGTTCCACTCCCAAAAAGCCTTTTTCCCTGTTCCTAAGGAAACAGCCGGCGTTGTTCAAACAAGGCCACACACCACGCCAACCCTTCCCCCCAAAACGACCTGCAACACTTCATATGGATGACCTAAAGCACTTGATCCGGGCAGAGTGGCCAGGCACGGCAGGAGAGGGGCGGCTGCTGGATTCACCCCCGGAGAGAGGGAAGCATGGGATGAGCAAGGCAGCTTCACCATCCCACACAAAGAGTCCCCAGGATCCTTTGCTGGGTCAAAAATTTTCTGGAGTCAGCGAGAAAACATCTGGTTTGGCTCCGTGGCAGTGATTTCCCTCTTGGAAATGATGGGATGGTCCCCAGGGTGACCCTCCCATGGGGCAGGAGAGGAAGCAACTTCAGAGAATGCTGAGAACAGTGAAAAGGAAAGGCTTTCACATTATTATTATTGTTAATAATATTATTATTAAAGCTTTCCCCATCATTTAATGGGACTGCAAATCAGATGTGCGTCACCATCCCTCTAATTTACACAAAAGCACCCAGAGGATGAAAAATCACCCAATCCCGATGTGGTTTGGGTTGGAAGGGACCTTAAAGCCCATCCAGTTTCACCCTCTGCCATGGCAGGGACACCTTCCACTGTCCCAGGTTGCTCCAAGCCCTGTCCAACCTGGCCTTGGACACTTCCAGGGATCCAGGGGCAGCCACAGCTTCTCTGGGCACCCTGTGCCAGGGCCTCACCACCCTCACAGGGAACAATTCCTTCCCAGTATCTTTTCATTTTGAAGCCATTTCAGTTGGAAGAAACACAGGAGTGATTAGAAAATAAGTAGCTGGGCCACCTTCCACCTTTGTATTTTAATATACGGAGGTTTGAGGCTACAAAGTTATTCTCACAAACTGAAAGAAATTGGATATTAGGCAGGAATTGTTCCCTGTGAGGGTGGTGAGGCCCTGGCACAGGGTGCCCAGAGTGTTCCTGGAAGTGTCCAAGGCCAGGCTGGACAGGGCTTAGAGCAGCCTGGGATGGTGGAAGATGTCCCTGCCCATGGCAGGAGGTGGAAAACTGGATGAGCTTTAAGGTCTTTCCACCCCAAACCACGCTGGGATTCTGTGATGATCCTGAAAAGGAGATGGGATGTGCCATCTTCCCACAGCTGGATTTGACACAATCTCACCAGGGAGGAGCAGGAACACCTACTCAGATAGGAAAAAGCAGGAACACTTTAGCCCCAGGAGCTGGGAATGAGAGCATTACTCTCCCATTGATAAACCAGCTGGGAATGGGACTGGCTGCCTCCCAGCACCAAAAATATCCTCTTGCACAAATCCACGTGGAATCAGTGAGTTAAAAATAGAATTATCCCGTGGGATTGGGGGGCACTGCTAGAGGGATTGGCCACCAAAAAAATGGGATTAAAGCCAGTAAATGCTGCTTGTGGCACACCCAGTGATTCCTCTCAAAAACATGCAACCCACCCAAAATGCCAACTTCCCCAGCAGAGGGGGGAAAAAAGCAAACCCAGGGACATGATGAAAGAGTTGGAAGTTTTAAGATCTGCTCTTTGATCCATGAAAAACTGACTTTACCCTGGCAAACACCTGGACCCACAGCCAGCCCGGGGCAGCAGAGGGATTTCATGCATTCCCTATTGCTGTGAGCCATCCCTACCCACACTCCCACACTTTTCTTTAGGAAAGAAAGAAACAGAACAGAAATACACTGAAATCACTTCAAGGACCACTGGGAGAAATGAAGGACCCCAGGAATCCTCAAAAATTCTCCTTCAGCGTGGATGGTTGTGGTGTTGATGGGACTGAGGCATCGCTTGAGCACTAAAAAGCAGATCTGAGCTGCTGGGAGCAAGTCCTTCCACCTTGTTTGGGAAGCCAAGGCTCTGTGCTGGGAGCAAAGGGACTTGTCAGGGCATGCATGTGCCCCATTCCCATCGGCCAAAGCTGCAGGTCCTGCAAGAGCTTCCTCCTTTTTCCCTTCCTAAAATCCCAGAGATCATTTATGGCCACAAAGCCGGCTGGGGCTGCAAGTCCTTCTGAATTGAATAAACCCTGCAGCTCCGTAATTGCCAGCAAAGGTGCCCTGGTGTCCCCACAGGTTGGTGACACCAACCCTTCAGCTCCTTTAGGGACAGGACTGGGCCTCATCACCTCCACCAGGAGCAGCCCAGGGTTTCTCCTATCCCTCCAGCCTCTGCTTCCCAGTCACGTCGGCGGCAGGCAGTGGGATTTCCCTGTGCCAGCGCCGGCAGAGCCACGTGCTCTCTGCCCCAGCCAAGGCTGGCACGGCGCTGCCGACGTCCCCAGACAATGCCAGTCCTGTGCCCAGGCCTGAGGCAGGGACTGTCCATCAGGAGGGAGCCGAGAGAAGCAATGGGGGACATGTTTTGTGCTTTTAAATCTCACTCTGAGTTTTGGGGAGCAGGGTGGATGAGTCCTGAGGTGGTGCTGGCAGTGGAGATGACTCCCCCATCCCAGTGGGGTGTTGTCCAGAGGTCAGGGAACCCTAGCAGCATCCACACCTTGCTCTCCATGGACAGCCATCAGAGAAACCACAATGGTTTGGGGTGGAAGGGACCCTAAAGTTCATCCCATTCTACCCCCTGCCACGGGCAGGGACACCTTCCACTATCCCAGGTTGCTCCAAGCCCTGTCCAGCCTGGCCTTCCAGGGCTGGACACTTCCAGGAATCCAGGGGCAGCCACAGCTTCTCCAAGCACCCTGTGCCAGGGCCTGCCCACCCTCCCAGGGAACAATTCCTTCCCAATATCCCATCTATCCCTGCTCTCTGGCAGCGGGAAACCATTCCCTGTGTCCTGTCCCTCCATCCCTTGTCCCAAATCCCTCTCCAGCTCTCCTGGAGTCCCTTTAGGCACTGAAATGGGCTCTGAGGTCTCCCTGGATCCTTCCCTTCCCCAGCTCTCCCAGCCTGGCTCCAGAGCAGAGGGACTGCAGTTAAAAAGCAGAAATACATTTTCCACTGGGTTGATCCCCTTGTTTCAAAGCTGACTCATCCTGGGTCACTGGGGAAGTTAACATTTGGCTACAAAACTTTCCTGGGTGTTGCCATCCCCAGCAGAAGGGCAGCTCACATCTCTGCAGCCTGTGACAGGGACAGGACCCAGGGAACAGCAGGAGCTGTGTCAGGAGGGTTTAGGTTGGATATCAGGGAAAGGTTCTCCCCCAGAGGGTGCTGGGCACTGCCCAGGCTCCCCAGGGAATGGGCACAGCCTGAGGCTGCCAGAGCTCCAGGAGTGTTTGGACAATGCTGTCAGGGATGCACAGGGTGGGATTGTTGGGGTGTCTGTGCAGGGCCAGGGCTTGGATCAGTGATCCTTGTGGATCTCTTCCAACTCAGGATATTCCATGATTCTGTGATAACCCATCCCACCTCCTCAGCCTCTCCTGGGGAGCCTCCAGGGCAGCCTGCAAAGCTCAGGTGTTTTCAGAATGCATTTTGGGCAGGAAAGAAAAGGCAGGTGGCAAACCCAAGGCCGAGAGGCTCCGAGGTGAGGTGATTTGCATTCATTCCTGTGCCAGCTGCCTCAGAAATCCACCCACGGAGCCAGGAGGCGACGCAACTCTCAGACCACTTGAAAACAAGCAGGCTGAGGAGGATGCAAATTCCCCTGCACGTCCTGACCTCTCCAGCTGCCAGCTCCTTCCACACAGACAGCCCCGGCCATGAAAAAGCCTCTTGCCATATTTAAATGTTTTTCCCATTAAAAAAAAAACAAAACCTACACAATGTCTAAACCACCTCCTTACCATCCATA
Organism: Lichenostomus cassidix; assembly: GCF_008360975.1. NCBI lineage: Eukaryota > Metazoa > Chordata > Aves > Passeriformes > Meliphagidae > Lichenostomus > Lichenostomus cassidix. The sequence continues at coordinate 4,014,703 of NC_139488.1, read as the reverse complement.
CAAGCTCTTGTGAGCAACCCCACCAGGCTAAAATAAATATTTTAGCTTGGCAAATAGTTTTCCTCTCATTAAAAGGCAAACATAATTAGGATGTCGAGCGCCGAGGCGAGCAGCGGCTGCAATCACTCCACGCTGCTCCGGCTTTAGTTGATTAAAAGTAACGAAGCTGCTATTTTTGAAAAGCACATTCCCTTCCACAGCCCGAACGGGGTTATTTTGGAAATATATATCCATGGAAAGCTGGCATCTCTGCCTGCAAAATTCCCCAGGCAGGAGCGGATGCGCTCAGCGGAGGCTGTGGGTCCATGGAATCATGAGAATCATGGGAATTCTCTTGCTGTGAGTGACCAAGGGGGTAAAGCTCACTGTGGGAAGAGCATGGAGACCCTGGAAAGGCGAGGGAATCATCAGAGAATCATGGATGGGTTGAGTTGGAAGGGATCTTAAAGTTCATCTCATGGGCAGGAACACTTCCCACTATCCCAGGTTGCTCCAAGCCCTGTCCAACACTTCCAGGGATGGGGCAGCCACAGCTTGTCAGGACAAGCTGCTCCAGGGAAAAGGAGGAAAGAAGGAAAAAGCAGCACAGGAGAGAAGAGCTGCCACCACAGATGCTGTCCCCTCTGCAGGGTCTGGTATCAACCCTGCTGCACGGGAGCAAGAGCCAAGAGGAGACACAACCATTCCTAGGATCCCAGAATTATTAAGGTTGGAAAAGCCCTCTAAGCCATCAAATCCAAGCATTAACCCAACTTCCAAGCCCGCCACCAAGCCCTGTCAGTGCTACAAGCCATCCCACAAGGACTTTACTCTCATAATCAAGGATTTTTTTACTTTGAGGCAAATCTAAGCATCCCGTTGCTGCAGCTAGGCACGAGGAAATCAAGGATGGATCCTTATTCCAGAGCAGAGCAGGATGTCTCACACACCCCCTGCTCCAACTCCTACCCAAGCTGCTGCTCCGTTCAGCATAACTCAATTATTAGCTCGTAACGTATACATTAATTAACAGCCATAACTTAATCACTGCAAATCTCAGGGAGCATTAGCCAGGAGGGACAGGCTGGGGGGAAGAAGGCAGCGATGAGCATTCCAAGGCAGGGATGCTGCGCTCGGAATTTGCATCCGCCTGATCCCACATCCCACAACTCCTCTGGGGTTTGGGGCTTCAGTGCAACGTGGTTTAACTTGGGCAGAAGCACAAAACAACACCACGGTCACTGCTTCATCCTTTGTACCAAAGTTATCCTGAGTGTCAGTAACATTGAGTTACTCCCAAACAGCCAAGGATCCCAAAAAATGGGTATTCCCGGGAGCCTCAGGCTGCAGCCCATCACACACCTGCACAACTCCACCTCTCCCACCCAACACCGTCCCGGCAGCAACAAGCTGGAAAACCGAACCTTCCCTTCCAAAGCATCCCTCCGGGCAGCCAGCAAGGAGCAAAGAGGTCAGCGACCCCTCGGCGAGCCCCAGCCGGGAAAATCCTCCCGGAAAACAAATGCCAGGCGCAGCCGGTGGGTGGAATGCTGTTCAAAACAGCCCCGAACTTCCCGCAGCGTCCCAGCCGCGGCCGGTAAGGAACAGGAGCCACCCCGGCTGTAGGACACCGCCAGGCGACACCGGGAGCGCGGCAGGTGACACCGGCTGGGGTGACACCGGCTGGGGTGGCAGTGCCAGCGGGACCTGGGGGACAACAGGCAGGCAGTGGCGGTGTGTGGCACGCACGGAGCTGCACACTCGTCCACTCTCGCAGGGAATGGGAACACAGAGCCACGCGTGACACGGTGACAGTGACACCCTCACACAGCGCACCACCGCGGGGACACGGCACGGGGACACACGCAGGGGACATAAAAACACGCACGAGGGACACAGTACATGCACACAACACACACACAGAGGACATACGGCATGCACAGCCACACACACAGAGGACACTTACAGAGTGTCACACACTCACACACACAGAGGACACTTTACACACAGTGTCACACACACGCAGAGTGTCACACACAGTCACAAGCACACACACACACAGTGTCACACAGGGCACACAGAGTGTCACACAGGGCACACAGAGCCACACACAGGGCACACAGAGCCACACACAGAGGACACTTTACACACAGTCACAAGCGCACACAGAGTGTCACACACACAGTCACATACACATATAGAGGACACTTTACACACAGTCACAAGCGCACACACAGTGTCACCCAGGACACTTACACAGCCACTCGCACAGAGGACACACACAGACTCTCACACACTCACTCACACTCACACTCTCCCCAGCCACCTCCCCGCGCTCCGCCGCTGGCTCAGCTCAGCTCAGCTCATCCCCGACCCACCACCACCACCACCACCACCACCACCACCGCCGCCCGCCCGGAGCCGCGGCCGCTCCAAACTTTTCCCCGTGGGCACCGGGAGCCCGGGGGGAGCTGCTCCCGTGCCCGCTGCCCGCGGTGCCCCCGCCCGCTGCCGACTCACCTGCGCCCGCTGCGCTCCGCTCCGCTCGGGAGCACCGGGAGCAGCTCCGCTCCGCTCCGCTCCCGCGCGCCTCCGCCGGCACGGGCCGCGCGCCCGCCCGCGTGACGTCACGGGGCGTGGCCGGGGCGTGGCCGAGCGGAGGGCGGGAGCGCGGGGGAGTACAGCACGTGGGTGGGAGGGGACGGGAGCGGGCTGGGAAACCGGGCTGGGGGAGCGGGATGGGGGAGCGGGCTGGGAAACAGGGCTGGGGGAGCGGGAGGGTCCTTGTGCGAGGGGCAGGGAGCGTGCAGAGCCCGTGTGAGCACACAGGGTGCTTGTGCAAAACACGGGGGGTGAGGGTCATTGTGCAAGGGGCAGTGCTGGGGCGGAATAAATGTGCATAGAGGGTCCTTGTGCAAAATACAGGGGGATCTGACTGTCCCTGTGCAACAGGCAGTGTTTGTGCAAAATAAATGTGCACAGAGGGTCCTTGTGCAAAATAAATGTGCACAGAGGGCTGTCCTTGTGCAAAACAGGGGATGTGTGATAGTCCCTGAGCAACAGGCAGTGTTGGTGCAAAACAAATGTGCACAGAGTGTCCTTGTGCAAAACACGGGGGGATCTAACTGCTCCTGTGCAAGGGATAGTGCTGGTGCAAAACAAGTGTGCACAAGGAGTGTAATATTGCAAAATAAATGTGTACAAAGGGTTGTCCTTGTGCAAAACACGGGATTTGTGATTGCCTCTGTGCAACAGGCAGTGTTGGTGCAAAATAAATGTGCACAGAATATCGTTTTGCAAAATACATGTGCACAGAGGGTCCTTGTGCAAAACACAGGGGTGTGACTGTCCCTGTGCAATGGGCAGTGCTGGTGCAAAACAAGTGTGGACAGAGGACTGTCCTTGTGCAAGGGGCAGTGCTTGTGAAAATCACATCCACCCAGCCCGGTGGTGAGGGTGTTTGAACTCAAACCCTTCCTTCCCATGCACAGTGGGCAGCTGAGGGTTTATGCCCCTTTTTTGGGCCATTTTTGTCATGGAAACGAAGCTGTGAAATACTGAGAAAGCAGAAATCCGCCCCCGCCCCGTTCCTCTCCCAGGATGGGAAAGGCAGGAGAAACATGGAGGAAAATGCTAAACTCTAATTACTTCTGCTAAGCATGGTCAAAGAGCAGCTTCCCAACTTCCCACAGCACCCAACATCAAAAAAAGGGAGTTGTGTTCCCTAAAATCCCATAGGTTAAGGGAGCATCCCACCCTGGGGTTGTGCTGCCCAGCTGGGTTAGGAAATGGGATACCAGGAGCATCAAGACAACAGGACAGAGATGGATACGATGTGCACCCAGAGGTGGTGGCCACCAACACCACCACAGTGGCCATCTCCCTTTGGAAGACCCTTTGGAAAAGCAGCTGAGCGAGAAATACCAGAGCAGATGGGTCCAGGCTACACAAGCCGCTGCTCTTCCCACCCCCTCCTTGTTTTTTCCTGGGTTTAATCGGGATCTGATGATTAAATTTCCTCTTCCTGGTGTTGGCTCCTCCTGCACCCAGCGTGGCAGAAGGAGACGGAGTTTTGGTCGGGCTGAGACAGAAGCAGGGTGACAACAGGGTGGCTGCGAGTCCTTGCATGGCCAGACCCCATCCTGGGGGTCAGCTGGGACTTCCCAGCCTCAACCAAGCCTTTCCTGGCTTCCCAGAAGGAGCCCCATAGAACCACTTCAAAGCACCCTTGGGAGCTTCTTTTCTGCAGCATTATTTTGGGAGCTTTGGGGTTTCTCCAAGGCGAGCTCCCTGCAGCCGGATAACCCAGTTCTCTAGTTGCAATGGGGAATTCCCATCCTGTTTTCCCAGTGGAAATCATTGGGATGCACCTGGGCTGGGTGCTGGGGTGCTCCTGTCCCCCTGCTCCTGCAGGTGTTGTGTAGAATTCTCATTAAAATCAGTATTTGAATGGCTGCTTTATTCCTCTTTTCCACCCCTGGTGTGATTCTCCATTTTTTGGATACTGGAAAGTCCAAAATTGCTCCTGGCTTGGGCTGGATTATCCCAGGCTGGCACCTTGAGTGGCTTTTGGGGACAAAAGTGTCTTTTCCAATGGGCTGGAGGAGGTGTGTGAGAATCTGCACTTCCAGCTCAGCATCCTCATGATCCCTTGGGTAAAACCACATCTCCAGGTGGGAAAACTGTCCTTGAGTTCCATCAAAAATCAGCAATTTGTTCTCCCATCCTGGGAGCAACTCTCCCAGTGCTGAGGATGCGCCTTGGGCACATTGTTGGTGCTGAGCCTGGGATGGAGGGATGAGCATTCCATCTGCATCCATCCTTCTCTGTTTTATGGGTGTCTGGCAATGCTCAGGAGCAGCTCAGAGCAAGAAAGGGGATTTTGGTCATGGGGTGGGCCAAAATCCACGGCATGGACCAAAATCCATGGCTAGAGGATGCTCCCACAGCATCCTTCCAGTGGGTGCTGGGTTACCCTGGGCTCCTGCCTTCCACCCTCCCTGCCCTTCTCCCACCTGCACCTACCTCCTGCTGCCACATTCCCTTTGCAACCTCTGGGATGGAGCCAGGCACAGCAAAGATGTCCAGCCCACCTTTGGAGTGGTGCCACTCCCGTTTCCCCTGCCAGGAAGCGATACAATTAGACCTGGACAAAATGCCCTAACGAGGCCAGGCTTTTCCATGGTGCTGGAAATTTGTCTTGCAGGAATTCCATGGTAAAGTTCATTCCTCTGTGAGTTCCCCTGTGGTGTTTCTCAGGCAGGAATCTGGGTGGAAATTGTTGGCCTGAACAGTTCTTAGGAAAAGGGCTGGTCCAGGGTGACATTCCCATAGCTCAGGTATATGAGTGGAGCCAGCTTTTTTGGGGAAAAGCTCTTTATTGCTTTGATGCTGCTTTGGAAATCGCAGGCAGGACCTGAGTCTGATGAGCCCCAGACCAGCAACACCAATCCATTCACCAGGGCTGGAGCTCAGGAGGATCATGGAACCACAGAATCATGGAATGGTTTCGGCTGGAAGGGTTGGAAGGTTGGACAACATCCTGTTCTTGCTCTTGCAGGCACGGCAGTGGCTCAACCATGAAGCCTGAGCTCCTGAAACCTTCCAGAAGGGAGTATTCCCAAGCCTGAGCCTAATAAAACCCACTTGCACATGGAATATAAGAAAAGCCTTGGTAGGAGTGCCCGAGCTCAGGGTTTGTTGCAGTGGGTTGCTACGCGCTGCAGGGAGCGCTTTTTCCACGATCCCACGAGTTTTGGTAGGAATCCAGCGAGTCCCTCAGCCCGGATCATGCTATGGATGGCTTTCTGGAGCTGGGGAAGCACGAGCTTGGCTGCCAAGGTGCGTTTAATAACGCTTGGTTAGTGCAGCAAACTCCCTGGGGTGAGCTCTTCCCAGGCCAATCTTGCCCTTGCTGCGAGTTAATTACAGCCCTGATGGTTAATGACGAAGGATGGGGATAACTGGCAGGGTTTGATGTCCCTCTTCTCCTATGGAAGCTGAGTTATTGACTCCTTCCTGGGAAGCAGCAGCTCTTTGTTTGCATCCCCAGGCAGGGATCAAGGCTCTGGAATGTTGCTGCCACAGGCAGTGCTTCCAGGTGTTTGAGCTCTGCTTGCTCAAAGGTGCTCGGGGTTTAGGAGCTGAGCAAAGCCAATAAATTCCAACAAGATTTATTTTGTAGGTATAACATTCCCGCTTCAAAACCAATTACCCACAGAAGTGCCTCGTAAATGAGGCTCGCTGTGTTTGGAACTGGCAAACAAAGCACTGCTTTCCCTCTGCCAGCCTCCCCAAAAGGATTATTTCTGCTTCGATTTCGGAATTCCATTATGCCGGGCTGGAATTAAAGCAGGGCAGATTTACTCCTCCGACACCCGTCTCCACAGGCATCCACCTGATCTCCTCTTGCAGCTGCAGCCTGGAGGATTTTTTCCCATTCCATCCATTGCAATGGCTGAAGGCAGCAATTCCCTACATTATATTTGTAAGCTTGGCCTCTACTTTTGCTTTTCCTCGGACTCCAGCAGAGCATCCCCAGCCATGGCCACCTGCAGCAAGAGAGTATCCTTGGGATGAGAGAATCGGGATTGTTCAGCCTGGAGAAAAGAAGGCTCCTGGGAGACCTAATTGTGGCCTTCCAGTACCTGAAGGAGCTACAAGAAAGATGGACAGAGACTGTTTCCAAGGGATGGAGGGACAGGACACAGGGAATGGCTCCCACTGCCAGAGGGCAGGGATAGATGGGATATTGGGAAAGAATTCTTCCCTGTGAGGGTGGTGAGGCACTGGCACAGGGTGCCCAGAGAAGCTGTGGCTGCCCCTGGATCCCTGGCAGTGTCCAAGACCAGGTTGGACAGGGCTTGGAGCAGCCTGGGATAGTGGAAGGTGTCCCTGCTCATGGCAGGGGGTGGAATGAGCTTTAAAGTCCTTCTCAACCCAAACCTTTCCATGATTCATGACTCTGGGGTCGTGTTGGTGCCAAAGGGGAAAGCAAGCTGTGGGAAGGGGGGGCTGATATCACCCGTGATCACTCCTGGATGGGCTTTGTGAAGTGACAGGAACACCCAGCCAGGTAAGAACCACTTCCTGCTAATAACAGGGATTAGGTTTTTAAGCCTAATGAGGAAGTGCACGAGCAAAGGACAAAGCTTCCGGAGAGGCTTTTAATATCTTTGGCTGTCTGACGTGGAGTGAGAGAATGAATGAACAAAGGACAGCAGGGAGGTGGAGGGGAGAGGTGGAAGAGCTACAGGGACAGGTCTTGCACCTTCTCTGCCCCTCAGGATGAATCCTACAGTGTCCTTCCACCACTGCCCTCAGCTTTGCACACAGATCCTGCCCCCATCACACCCCTCATCCCTGCCAGCCTGCAAATCCCACCTGCTGCTCACTCTGTCCTGTGGATAGATTTTGGGAAGCTTTCCACCAGCCTCCCTCCTCCTGGAAGACTACTCCATATAGCTAAGTCCTTTGTTATAGCCTAAATCCCTGAATTCTACAACAGTTTGAGCAGAAAGGGACCTTAAAGCTCATCCAGTGCCACCTCCTGCCATAGGCAGGGACACCTTCCACTACCCCAGGTTGCTCCAAGCCCTGTCCAGCCTGGCCTTGGACACTTCCAGGGATCCAGGGGCAGCCACAGCTTCTCTGGGCACCTTGTGCCAGGGCCTCCCCACCCTCACAGGGAACAATTCCTTCCCTTATCCCATCTGTCCCTGCCCTCTGGCAGTGGGAAGCCATTCCCCATGTCCTGTGCCTCCAGGCCCTTGTTGAAAGCTCGTCTTCTGCTCTCTTGGAGCCTCTTCAGGTATTTTTTCTGTAACCCAAATCCTTTCTTTTCAGCCACCATTACCCGTAAATCACCCACTTCATTTTTCCTCCTTTAGAAGCCAAGGAATCCCTGTCCTCACCTCCCACCCTGCCTGGCCGCTCACAAAAGCAAGACCCACAACCCACGAGTTAACACTGCCCTTCCCCTTTTCCCCTTTCCTCCCCACGTCCCATCCCACAAAATAAAACAGCTTTTGTTCCCGCTGGAGATTCTCCTGGCAACAGAACCACGGAAGCTGCAAAAAAAAAAAAAATTCCCAGACTCAATGACAGCTCTATCTAAAACCAGCCACCAGGATGAGGCTGTTTTATCATCGTTAGGGGAGAGAGTGCTGGGCTAATGGGAACAGGGAAATCATTACTGGTTGTGATGGCTTTTCCCAGATGGATAAATATCCCTGCCTAGCAGAGGGGGGATGCAAAGGGGGGTACAATTATTGAGGCATGGTTGTGAATCTTGGAATGAGAGTGAGATGGCTCCAATCTCCGCTCTCCGTGTAGCAACAGATTCCAGATTGTGGGATTTCTGCCGTCGGTGAAGAGGATCCAGCAGAGTTCTGTAGGTCTGGAAAAGGCCCAGGGCTTGCAGGAGGGAGTTGGAGGAGCAGAAAGTCCTGTCTTTCAGCCAAGAATGCTTTTGTCTTTAGCTAAACATCCTCCTAGGCTGCCTTTCCATATCCCTCAGAGGCTCCAAATAGCCCTTTCTCCACCACTTTTGGGCTGCTGACTCCCAGATTTTCCCTACACATCTGAAGATTCTCTGGGGCAAAGGCATGGGGAGCAAGAGCCATTTAATGGTGCTGCCAAGAGGTGCACCTTTATTTATTATGATCATTTATTCCCTTCCCTCAAATCACTGCCAGAGCCCTTCCACCTTCCAGACAGCTCCGTGATAAAACAGGGAAGGCTTTCCCTCTTTAAACAGTGTAAGACACAATAATTCCCCATTTTCAGTGACAAACAGCCTCGTTTATGGCCATTGCTGAGCTCCTGCATTATTCAATGGGGTTAATTGAATTGATGACTGTGCTGGCTTGTGCTCAGAGCAGCTGCTTCACATCATTAGCCCTGTTTAACGAGAGGATTTGCCAGAAATGCTCATTTCCACCTGGATACAGCAGTGGGACACCCTGGGTGTCCTCACCATGCACCAGTGGGGCTTGGGACAGTGACAGGCATTTGGAAGACCCTGGCACAGATACAGGGCATGCCCAAAACAAGCAGCACTCACTACTGATCCATCCCAGGAACAATGGGTGGAAGTGTCCTGGGATAAAAGTAGAGGATAAGAGTATCAGCACCCTCGTCTACCTGCTATCCACCTTACAAAAGGGCTCAGGACTGGAAAAATAAGGGAGCAAATAAGATTTCCCTGCTTTTAGAGGCAGAGGGAAGTGGGAGAAAGGAATTAGACCAGGTTGGGCAGGGACTGGAACAGACTGGGATAGTGGAAGGTGTCCTTGCTCATGGCAGGGTGTGGGACTCGATGAGCTTTAAGATCCTTTCCACCCCAAACCATCCTGGGATTCTCCAATCATCCCCACTTTGCCTGTGTAGCACAGCAAGGGCACAGCATGCCCACAATTTGGGGTATTTCCAGGGATTTCAAGTGATCTCAAGCCCAGCTCGAGGCGCTGACACCTCTTCCACCCCAAAACTGCACTGAGATAAAAGTGGGGACATTTACTGCCAGGACAAGGGGGGCAAAGCAGCGATGCTGATGCTCAGATCTCCTCATTTCCCCTGGCAGGGTTTGAAATCCAGAACCACACAAACCTTTCCCTACTTCACCAGGCATCCTGGAGCAGCCCCCCAGGGATGAGGACATGGTGGCTGTTTTGCCCCACAGGGATTTTTCCACCCTGCCAAGGGCAAGGAGCGTCCCGAGTGAGTTTTATCATCCTAAAACGATGTTAAATGTCAGCTGCCAGGTACAACCCCCCACACTGCCCTGCCTGTGGCTCTCCCAACAAAGCCTGGCTTGTCAAAAAGCTCTGCCTGGCTGAGATTTAAGCCGTCAGAGATAACCACTTGGCTGTTCCTTCCCTCAGTGCCTCCCCTGGCCTGGTGGAACACACTTCCTTTCTGTGCCGCCGGATCTGCTTTTCAATGCCCCATTATGTCCCAAGGTCACGGCGGATCGAGGAGTTTGCTCGGCTGCCCTGCAAAGAAATCGAGTCACAAGAATTATTTTTTTTTTATTTCCCCATTTAATAACTGCGTGTGCTGAGACTGAATTGCTTTCTTTAAGCATGTGAAGGAGAGCAGCGAGCGCTCGGCTCCGCGTTTTTCTTGGCACTCCCGCTTTTCTAAGCCCATTATTCGCCCTCCTTTTCTCCGCCGAAGAAATGGCCAGTTCTCTTCTTTTCCAGCTGGCAAGTGCCAGGATCTCATTTAGCTCCCAGTGCCACGGGATAATCAGCATGGATGTTAAAAACCCCTCCCTGCAATAACAGTGACCACCAACCCAAAAGCTGAGCTTGCCACCAGCACGAATGGCATGATTCCCATTTAAAAAGTGGGAAAATTGGAGTGAGGTGGCATTTATCAGGCTGCTTATGTTGCAGTGGGCATCCAGTGGAAAAGATTTGGGATTTGGGTGGTCCATTTGTGCCAGGGATGGATCAGCAGATGGGAGCAGCAGGGCTTTGGGGCAAAATGTTGGTTTCTTTGAAGGCAGCAGTGAACTTCCCGCTGGCTTTGACCACCAGCCATGGTAGGGCCAGGGCTCTGCAGACCTGCTGGCGGTCAGAGCCAGAGCTGGAGCCTGTCTGGTGGCGTCCCCTTGCCAGCTTCTTTGTACTATTAATTATGGCCATGAGTCTGCAGGGTTTCCAAGCTCTGTGGCTCCAGTTTGCCGGGTGGGAAGGAGCTGGGATGAGAACTGAATTCGCCCAGCGACATTTCCAAGCAGGTCCTGCATTATTTATGCCTCTGACAATGCTCAGATCCATCCTGGCTGATGCTGGGGCTCTCACAAAGCATCCTCAGAGCAGCTTTTTTGTGGGACAGAGTGTTTCATGGGGTGCAGAAACCTTCTTCCCCCTGGACATGCCATTCCCATTCCTGCCAAGGCTGCGGCTGCAAAGCCAAGCAGCCGGGCTGACCGGTTTTCCACCTGTGAATTTTTGGCAGATCTCCTGACACAAAGCCAAGAGTGAGCAGTTCCTGGGTGCTTGCAGCCCCCAGATATCCCTGGAAACCTCTCTGCAATCTTCCAAAGGTGAGGTTTTTGCAATTCCTTCTCCATTACAAATCTCACCTCCCAGGCTATCCTAAGCTTTCATCGCTCCTCTATGCTGATGGTTGCAGAAGGTGAGGTCCAAGCCACTTCCTGAGGAGCCTTCAAGGTTGGACTTGAGGATTTTGGACGTCTTTTCCAGCCTTCATGATTCTGTGGTTCTATTTGCCATCAAATCTGACATAAGGATAAATACACTCTGGCAAAATATTATATGGAAAAATATCTGTAAACGTCTCAGCGAGGAAAAAAAACTGCACGAGGTGCTCACATCTTATTAAACACCCAAAACCCACATCGAGGGAGATGTAAAAGTTATAAACATCCCCAAATCCATCGCTGGATGAGTTTTTTGGAGACTTTGAGAAACGAAAGGAGCAAATAAACAAGCTGGGATTTTCCCCTGTGCAGGTGGGAACGTCTCCAGCGCGGCGGAAAGCACGATCAATAATTGAGTGAGAAGCCACGTGGCTCAGAGCTCTCACAAAGCACAGCCTGAGCATCCAATATTTATTTTCCAGCCTTAAATAATGCATCTGCAAATGCTTCTAACTGGATATTTTAAGGCAAACAAATTTATGTCATGAAAAGTTAATCAGCGAGAGCATCTCCGAGGGAAAATCACCAGCAAGCACAGGAAGCACCCCTCAGCTCCTCATCGCAGCAGTCCTGTTCTTCCTCGTAAATTAGGGGGCAATTCTATAATTTCTAATTAAGGAATCATTTGCTATCAATTAGCCCGTGTAAGTAGATTTCACTCGTTCCCCAAGCTAAATCACTTAAGCCCTGGCATTTCCTCCTCGCTGCTGCAGTGCTGGGGGCAGTGTGGGAAGGGGAGGCGAGGGATGCTCCTGACACCCATTTCCCATGGCAGCTGGGTGGGATGGATCCATCCCAGGGGTTCATTCACTCAGCAGACATGTGGCAGCTGCTGTGGGTAAACAGGGGGAAAAGAATCCCTCTTTGTCCAGAGAGGTGGGATGGACTTTGATCCAAGTGGTTTGCTTCCAATTTGGAATATTCTGCGAATCTGTGGTGGGAGGTGGTGGGATTTGCAAGGCATGGGGAGGAATATTATGTCCAGAGCAGTGGTCACAGGTGGTCTCACAGGGGTCCTGGGGCTGGGGCAAGTGAGGTCTCGCCATTAGGGACGTGATCTGGAGGTGAAGGGAATGAAGCTGCTCACTGCTGCATCCCAAAACACTGCTCAGTGCCTGCAGGAACGACCTTGGCCAGGGCTGCCACATTCCCACAGGTGTTTGCTTCCACGCTGGCAGCACATGGAGGGTTTGCTGTTAAATCCACCGTGGCTTTAACACTGATATGTTCCCTCCCCACCTCATCCTTCAGCCCCTCTGCTCCAGGGAATGAGTAAACACAGCCAGGGACATGAGGACCACAATTTCCAGTTTTCCTGCCCCATCCTCACCCCACATCACAAACTCAGGCTCAGAGCTGGCTGTCCCTTTGCTGCATCCCCAGCTTCCACCTTTCCTCCATCAGGGATTAGCTGCTGCCACGTCAGGCTTCTCCTTATGAAACCCAAAGAGATTGAGATGAGATGAGATAAGATGAGATAAGATGAGATAAGAAAGGTTCATAACCTCTCATCACAGGACAAGATTTCTCATCTCCAGCCAGGCTCTCTTGCCTCTGATGTTTATTTGCTGCTCAAGCCAGCATCCAGCAGGAGATGAATTGCCTCCACTGGGATTTCAACTCAGTCTGATCAGAGGAAATTGGTTTTGACAGCTTTGTGATAGAAACACCTTGGGCCAAACTCGCCCCTGGTTGAAGCTCTCTGGGGTCCCCGGGGCTAGGTTTGGCTCTGGCTGGCTGGGAAAATGAAAACCAGGAATGAAAAGCCTGGAAACAGAGTAAACGTGGATCCAAAAATAGGTAACAGGGGATGGCTTAGCCCATAACACCCTCGGGAGATGAAAGGGGGCAGTGGGGGGAGATCCAGAAGGAGGGAGAGGCTGGCTGTAGCTGCATGGATCGTGTGATGTTGGTGTTATCTCCTCCAGGGCTTAGGCTGCCACAAACACAGCCTTAAAAACCATAAACTAATCCCAAATGCTCCTCCAAGTTGACCTGGAAGAACCAGTGCTACCACTTCTCCAGGAGTTATTTCTTCCTGGGCTTTAGGAAGGACCAAGGTTGTGCTGACACAGAGCCCTGAACATCCAAGTGCTGCTCCTCGATTCCTTTCTCATGGCATAACGTTTGGACTGAGGGAGGTTTTCCCACCCTGCAAGATTTGCAGGAGGTGGGAGGAGTGGGGAAGCACAAATGTGTTTTTCATGCCTTGCTGCCCTCAGTTCAAAAGGCTCTCACCTCCCCAGGAGCACGTTCACCACTCCTATCTAGTCCCAGCAGCTCTCATGCTCGTCAGGAGCTGGGACAAACAGGAAAGCATGGAATTACTTTGATCCCAGCCTTTAATACCTCAAGACTTCATGTTCCTTTTGGATTGTGGGAGCTGGATGCTGTCAAGCCAAGCACCAGGATTTTTCCTTGGAGCCACAGCCTGGTTGAGGCATCAGGCCCATTTGGATCCAGCTCCACCAAGCCTTTTGATCTGGGTCCAAATCCCTTTTTTCCTCCTTGGAGGATGGGGAATGGGTGACAGATAAACATTTCTGTGACAAAATGCTCTGTTTTCTTCATGGCTTCATCTTCAACTAGGACCACACAAGTGGTAGTAGAATCCTATGTCCCTGTATCCATCCCAGATGGATAACAGGGCTGTGGTAGTGGAAAAAGTAGCCTGGGTGTTGGAGCAGCTGGAATGAGATAGTGTTGCACAGATATTTTTACAACACAAACTAAATTTGGGTTGAAAACACCACTGTAAAAAGTTTATCAGGAATTACATCCAAGCATCGTAAAACTTGAGAAAAGCATAAATCCGACAGGAATTTATAGGTTACAAAAATACCCTCATCTTACTCTCCTTTTCATCCCTGTTTTTCTGCCCATAATTCACCCACTCAGGCTTCATTAAAGACTCCAGTAAATCATTCCCAGGATCGGAAGCTCGCCAGTTTGCCTACAGCTTAATGGCACCTTTCACTTGCCTCTTGTTTTCCTCATTTGCTTCACACTGCGTGAAAATACTCAAGTCTGACCTACTCAGAATCAGTGGGAGGAGCATGGATAATGGGAATGGGAAGTTTAGCCTTGGTCCATTCTGTAATTACCACACTGAGGGCTCATGGACTTTTAAGAAATGCTTATTAAAACATATATAAATTGTTATTTGTTATATGTATTTATATTATGCCCAGAGAAGCCATGGATGCTCCCTGTGTAGAAGTGTTCCAGGCCAGGCTGGATGGGGTTTGGAGCAACCTGGGATAGTGGAAGTTGTCCCTGCCTATGGCAGGGGGTGGAACTGGATGAGCTTTAAGGTCCCTTCCAACCCAAACCACTCTGGGATGACTTTATACACACTTACTTTATCCCAAAAACTCCTGGCTCTTTGGTAGGTAGACCTGGTGTAACATTTACTGAGTGCATAAAACTCCACGGGGTTTTTCCCAATTTTTTGGGAGTGGGACAATGGTAGACTGTGCAACCCCAAAGGAGATCATGGTATCCTGTGATGGAGTAAGGGCTCACACACAACCAAGGAACAGGAATGGCATCTCCACAGGACTAAAGGTATCCTGGTGCAAAGGAAAAGTGAGGTGCTCTTCCTCCACTGGTTTAAGAGAAGCTCCCAAGAAAGTCAGGATTGCTCCCCTTCCCTCCGTGGCAATTGTGGCTCCAAAACTTTGTGGCCCAAAGGGGAGTAGTTGTGGCTACACCTGGAGGTGCTTCCTCTCTGCCCTTGTTCCAGCAGCTTGCATAGCTGCTTATCCATGGATAAGGGCTGCCAGCCTCCATTTCTGCTACACCAGTGGCTTTCCACCGGCTCAAAGGGCAATTTTCAGTTTACAAACACTCACTCACCTCCCGAAGGACCCTGCAATGGGGCACATTCATTGTTCAACGCACGTGGGCAGCCACAGGAATGCAGAAGAAATCACAGCGTGGACCCAGGATCATAAAAACTCATTAATTCTTGGCTCCCTTTACAGCTGCACAGTCTGGATGCTTTTTGGTTCAATTTAATCTAATCTGGATTGGAAGTGCTGCCCCCGAGGAGGGGAGGATTGTGAACAACTGTTCTCCCAGCTCTGTTTGGACAGGGATGTGATTTCCCACAGCACTGAGGGGAGGGATGAGAAGTCTTTTCCAAAGTGCTGTTAAAAATGATCGAGGGCGTGAATTTGTGCGCTGAGCCCTGAGGTGCTCAGGTGAATCTCCTCTAGTGACAGTAAAACTCCTTTTCCCAGAAAGGGCAGGTACTAATGTGGCTTGACAAGCAGTAAAGTTTTACAACTCGCTGTAAAAGGAGGCACAGAGGTTGTTCTTTCCCCCCCCAAAAAATCCCCATCCAGTAGTCAGAGTCCAAACTTTCTAAAGGGGGAGATATTCCCCTGGGCTCCATCCACATTTGTGCCTTAAAAATACCTGTCCTTGTGGTATGAATTCCCCATCCATCCCTGAAGGCCCTGGACATAATCACAGGCTCATTAGGCTTCAATTCCTAATGTGGACCAGAGCCAGGAGAGACACAAAGACTCATTTGGGATCCCCTCATCATGTCAGGAAAGGAAAGAAAGCATCAATCTGTTGCTCTGCCCTTGCCAGGAGCCCCCTTTCCTGCAGGCTCCGGGTTGCACTCTGCCTGCAGAGAAAGGCCAAGGAGTTTTGGGAGGCTGAATGGGATGTTATCCTGCCAGCTGTCCTCCTCAGGTGATTTTGGGGTGCTCTGGATGGGAAGAGTGTGTAGGAATCAAATGATCCTCAGAGTGTATTAACTGGAAAAGGGCAGAGCAGACCAAGACCCCCAGAGAGGGTGAACTGAGCCAGCAACAGCCTATCTGAACTATCCCTGCTCAGCGACTCCCTTTCTAATGCTAATATCCTGCGGAGAAATCCTGCCAAGGAATTGCTCGCATTCCTCCCTGCAACAACAAACCCACAAGAGCCAAACCCCCGGCCCCCCACATTCATCCCGAGCCTGTGCTTGCTTCGGGCTCTGCGTTCTGCTGGCCACGTTCCCTTTCTCTCCCAAAGGCACAGCCTGGCAGCCCAGCTCCTGCTGCAGCTTTTCCATGGAATTCTGTGCAGACACTCGGTGTGCACAGCCATCCTCCTTTCCCACTCCCCCCAGCCTCCCTTCCCCTCCACCTCACCTGCAAAGCCTCAAGCTGGCATTGGTCTGCAATTCCCTCAGGGAAAAAGGATCTGAGGGGATTTTGGAGGTGTGAAGCAGGAGGAGGTCTGAGCCCTCTATTCCCAACGAGGCTGGGCTGATCAGCAAGGGCTGGGATCAGCCAAAGAGCAGCCTGGGAGCAGAGCAGTGCAGGGTTACAATCATAGAATATCCCACAGGGATCATCCAGTCCAACCCCTGGCCCTGCACAGACACCCCAACAATCCCACCCTGTGCATCCCTGACAGCATTGTCCAAACGCTCCTGGAGCTCTGGCATGATTGGGGCTTGGATTCAATTGTGGCCACTTGGATTCAGCCCAGGTGGCACAGGAGGAAGGTGCAACCATCACCCTGCCCTGGGGGGCTCCTCCTTCAGCTATCACTGCTTCCCACAATCAGCTAGGAAGGCCTGGGTTCCTTCCTGGCCAGCACTTAGCTGTAATTAACATGCAATTAGAGAGTTTCTATTCCGTTGTATCCAACTGGTGGGATTGAAGCCACTAATCATGGCAAACCCCAGGAGATTGCAAGCCTGGGGTGAAGCTCTTTTGCGAGTCCTACCAAATTCCAGCTCCTGATCCACAATTCCCTTCTCTAATTAGGGTCCAGACACACAAAGAGACTGAACATTGAGTGGCTACAGTGAAATTTCCCTTTAAATATGTCTGGTTTTCCAAGAGGAGCCATTCCTTGGTGGGCTGGAGCGTGCTCTGGATTCAGATGAGCAAATTCCCACACGAGGGACAATTACAAGACAAGCCCATGAGGACAATGCCATGGGCTAGGAGTAAGTGAGACACTGCACGTGGGCTTTCCATTGTCACTTGATGGAACAGCAGGAACAAAACCCAAGTCCTACTGAGCCGGTGTTCCTTACAACTCTGAAAATAATTGTTCAGGAGGCAGATGAGAACATAAAGCAGAATGAAAACACTTTTATGTTGTTCAGGCACTTAATCCCAAGGAAGAGTCCATTGACAGAGCATGGCAGGGTGCACGGTGCTTATCAGCCCCTCAATTTTCTTTGGCATTGGGGCCATAAACAAGAACAGAGCAGCACTGAGCCTCTGAAGTCCAGAAGAGGTCTCCTGGCTTTGGGAGGACTCTGTAAACATCAGGACAGACGCTATCTTAAAAGGCTCAATGCCTTTGATTATGTTCCCGTGACGAGTTTCCTCCATTTATTTTTGTCTCATCGTCTCTCAAGTCGGACTGTGTTGCCTGTAGAGAAGGTTGTGAACTGAAACACCATCGCAAGTTTCTTCTGATGGAGCCTGAGCTCCAGCAGAGAAATTGGCAGTTAGTTTGGATTTTGTCAGTATTTCCAGCCACAGGCTCAAAAGATTATTTTTTTCCCAATGGCAGAGCTGTTGTGGCTCTGATATTCCAAGGTCATGGGTAAGGCAACATCTGTGAGCACAGCTGATACATTTTTTAACCCAGCAAAACCCTCAAGCCCCCAAAAATAAGTAAAAAAAATTAGACAGGCTGGGCTTTCACAGGATCTGTCTTACTACGAGGGAGTGAAGTGCTGAGCAATTTCCCAAAAAGACCTTTAGACTTAAAAAAATTAGAGTGGAGATTGTTCCTTGTTCACATGACTTCACAATCCGGGGCTTCCAATGAACTTCAGGTAGGGTTGGGCACTTGGCAAGGCCGTGTGAGGTGACAACACCTGTGTGGCTCTGATGATGGCCATGGGGCTTGTGGGCTGGATGGAGAAGGACCTGTAGGTTAGGATGGTGTTGGACCTGTGGGCTGGATGGAAAAGGACCTGTAGATTGGGAAGATGTAGTCCTGGGGGGTTGAATGGTATAGGACATGTAGGCTGGATGGTGAAGGACCTGTAGGTTGGGAAGGTGTAGGACCTGGGGGTTGGGTGGTGTAGGACGTGTGGGCTGGGTGGAGAAGAACCTGTAGGTTGGGAGAGTGGTGGACCTGTGGGTTGGATGGGGAAGGACCTGTGGGCTGGATGGAGAAGGATCTGTAGGTTGGGATGGGGTTGGACCTGTGGGCTGGGGGGTTTTTGATGTGTAGGTTGGGTGGAGAAAAGCCTATGGGTTGGGAGAGTGGTGGACCTGTGGGTTGGATGTAGAAGGATCTCTTGGTTGGGATGGTGTAGGACCTGGGGGGCTGGATGGAGAAGGATCTGTAGGTTAGGAAGGTGTCAGACCTGTAGGCTGGATGGAGGAGGATCTGTCGGTTAAAAAGGTGTAGGACCTGTGGGTTGGGTGGTGTTTGATGTGTAGGTTGGGTGGAGAAAAACCTGTGGGTTGGGAGAGTGGTGGAGCTGTGGGCTGGATGAAGGAGGACCTGTAGGATGGGAAGGTGTAGGATCTGTGGGCTGGGATGGCATTGAACGTGTGGGTTGGATGGAGAAGGATTTGTAGGTTGGGATAGTGACAGACCTGTGGGCTGGATGGAGAAGGATCTGTAGGTCAGGATGGTGTAGGATATGTAGGTCGGGTGGAGAAGACCCTGTAGGTTGGGACAACCTTGTTGCTGCAGCTTTGGCTCTGAGCAGCTCATTGACATTGGTTTGGGAGCTCCTGGGCTTTGCTGTGACCTCTCTGGGCCAGGTGACCTCTCTTGCAGCTCCTGTCCCACACATGTGTCCCCAAGAGGCTGCGTGTCCCCAAGAGGAAATGTGTCCCACCCCAAGAGGACTGTCACAGTCCGATTCACGTTCTCTCCAGACCATGGCACAGTTCCCACTGACTCCAGCCATTGTCCAACACCTTTGATATTTTCTGTGCCTGAGAGGAGCTATTTTTGGGTGAGGAAGGTCAAAGTCAGAGCAGGCACTTGAGAGGAGGGTGGACAACTTCAAAGCCCAGCTCTGAAGTCTCTACAGGCAGGAACCCACATGGAGACATCCAAGGCACCGCTGAGCAGCCTCACTTTGAAGGAGGATCCTGAACTCTGTTTTTATGGTGGAAAGATCTTTCCAGAAGGTTTCATAACAACCCAGAAGGCCTCAGCCCCTTGTCTTGTTCCTTCTCCACTGTAAGTTCAGCCCCATCTCCTCACTCCAGGCTGAGCATTGCCCCCACCTGCTCTGAGGATATTTGGGATATCAAAGCCATTAAACTGTTTCCCAGAGAAAGTCCCAGCCTGTCCCCTGGCTCAGCCCTGATGCTTGTGATCTCTTGCAGTAATTAATGTTTGCCATTAACCACGCACTTGATAAGCTAACAGAGGGAGGAAAATGTCCCTTGCAGCCATCAATGCCGCAGTTGGGATGTCTGCTTGGCTGAGCCTTCTTTACTCGGTCCAAGGAATGATTATTAGGAACATAAATTTGCCTGCAACATCAAAAGCCGCCCTTCCCTCCCACCCGTTTGCTGTTGGCACCTGGATGGGTCACGCCAGCAATCTGAGATTTCCAAAGGAGCTGGCAAGGTGGGAGGGAAGGGGGAAGGGAAGCTGTTGCTTTCCCTCTTTTCTTCGTTCAAGAGAGATGTCAAAGAAAAGTCGTTTCACTGAGGAGTGTCTGTCAGCTGTGAAGTGTTGATGTTTGGGGAAAACGTGCCAAATACCTGCTAAAAAAGCAGGGCTCAGTTTGTAAGGAAATGGTGGAAATGGAAAGAAAACAGGGAGCATCTTTCTTGGGTGGCAAAATTCCACAAACCTGTCCAAGATTTACCATCAGCAGCCAACCTTTCTGCCTGTAAGACAAGTAGAAAAACAAGTGAGAGCTCCTGTTAAGAGCTCCCAGTCACTTTTTTGCTGATGTATTTAAGGTTTGGGCTCAAGAACCAGGACATTTTTCACTTTGGGACTGTGGCAATTTGCTGGTTTGGCTCCCTTTTCCCTCCGTTAGCACTTCTGCCACTTGCTAGGCAAACAAAAACCTCACAACCATCCAACTTTACCCTCCCTCAGTGGAAAGCCATTCCCCCTTGTCCTGTCACTCCATGCCCATGTCCAAAGTCCCTCTCCAGCTCTCTTGGAACACCTCTAGATGCTTATCTCAGTTTTCAGCTGGGGGAGATTGTTTGTCTCTCCTCACATCCATAAATCCTGTGAGCTCCGGCTTGTCTGAAGGCAAGGCTTTCTTCCAAAACCTCTCTGAGATGCCTGGTGGGCAAGAGGATGGGGAAGGTAGAAACTCTCTTCAGCTTCAGTAAGAGCTTGGGCTGGTTTTGACCATGCTCCAGGGACAAATCCATCTTCATGGGCATCCTGACTTTGTCCTGGCTTTGAAGCAAGCAAACAAAGAGCTTTTGGGCTGTGGGGAAAAAAAAAAGAAAAAGAAAATTCTGATAGGCACAACTCTTGTTAGAAAACATGGAAAACTACTCAGCACAGAAGGGGTGTAATGGGGCTCCCCACCCCATATCTCAGCAGCCTCCCTGAGGGCTCTGTAATCCCATGGGAGAACTCACATTCCTCAGTGATTTGCCGAGCTGTGTCACGGATTAGTCTCCTGAAGGATTCACATGCTTGGCAAGGGAGGTTTAGGAGCAGCTTCCTCTTTTATTGCATTTTTTTGCTTATTGTTCTTTATGCTGCTAATAAATAAGTGCATTCCAGGGGTTTGACATCACGTAAGGGAGAAGGAATGAAGGTAGGAAATGAAAACACAAAGGGAAGCAGAGTCACAGACAGAGGCATTGCTCCCTGGCTTATTTCGTGGCCAATTTCCCAAATTCCAGGCTCTTTCAGGATTATCTGTATCATGATTCAAGCAAAATCTTTCCATTGTGTGGCTGTCGAGCAGGTAAAAGATCTTCTTCACCCTAGGTCACAGCAAGCCAAGGTAAAAATAGAATTGAATAAAATATTATTTCTGCTACTTAATAAAATTTAAAAGTATCGAACACCAAAGAACAGAATTTCTTAGGAGACATCAGTGCTCCATTTCTGTCTTTGGTAAGGAGGGATGGAGAGCTGGCATCAGCTCTCAATTCCAGCATCTCTGATGTACAAACCTGTACACTTAGTTTTAACCCCAAAAACGGGAAACTTTTAGAAATCAAGGTTGCTTGGAAGTCCTAACAGGCTGCAGGATGGAGAGCAGGTGTGTTTGAGATTAAATGGAGAAGTATTCTATGGCTTTTATCCGTGGAAAAGTCCTTTACCAACCTAAGGAGAAGTGAACCACCACCTTCCTAGAGGTTGGAGATTAAGCTCTAAATGAGTTTGTAAAACAAGGTAAACTCCCTTGCCCCAGGGCATGAACCAGTGAAGACCTGGAAGAAACCTCAGCACAGTCATTCCCTGCCTGCCTGCCTGCCTGCTTCCAAGATTTTTATCCCTTTTTTTGCAGGCTGGTGATGCCAACAAGCTCCGGGGATTGAAGAGATATCAAACTATGTATTATTGTGCGTCTGTTTCTAAAGATTCCTCAGAGAGGCTCATGGAAAAACCACACTTCACTGAGTTTTTTGTCTGCTGCTCCTCTCATGTGTCAGCTAATGAGCTGCCTCAGCCCCAGAACAGGGCCAGGCACAGCTTTATTTATTTCAGTGAAATGGGACGTGAGAGCAGCGTTGCAGCACCTCCGCCTCCAAACCAACAGCGAGGTATTGATTGCCGAAGGAAATCAATTCCGTTTGGGCCTTAAATTGGCAGTGCGTTTAAACCTCTAGGAGCAGCAGGGTTATTCCTAAACTGAAAAGGAGGTGAAGGCTTAATTACGTGGCTGAATCAAGGGCTGCCAGCGTGGAGAACTCGGGTCTTAAATGTCAGCATGGAGGCAGATTCCTATGGCCGGTTACAAATCACTGGGATTTATAATCACTTTATATCCCAGGAATGCTGACAGCTTTAAATATAGCGCCGTGGCTGTGATAAATTGCTGGCATTTTTCTCTTGTTAGCCCTTTGTAACTAAATTTAAGGTATCCATTTCAGCATGATCCAATTATGGAAGCGTAATCGGGAACGGCTCCCCATGCAAGAGGCCACATCTATTTTTGTCTGCGGAGCTTAAGTCTGCATTTCTGAGCTCATGATTTATGGCAGGCTTTAAATTAATAATGAGGCATCCATCCACAGGCAAATATTTGTATTTGGAGAGCCATTCAGGCCCCAGCCAAGGCTTCCCGAGCAGCCAAGGATCAGTTACAACAATGCCCACACAGATCCTATTTCAAACATCACCTGGCCTTGCATAATTAGCATCAACTCCTCCTTGCTAATGAGAGTCTGAAATTAATGGCATGTCAGCCAGAACTATTGAACTCCCAAAGATTCATTCCTGAGACCAAAAAAGAGGCTGTATTTCAGCAAAATTTCTGCCGGGCCGCACCCTCGCCTCTGTTGCTGATGGATAAATTTCCATACAGGTTTCCAGTGACAGCATGCAGGTGTCCTGCAGGCCTTGTGGGATCAAGCAGGCAGCTGATCACACACAGATGTGACCCCACACACAGAGCCCAGGGGGTGCAAAGCTGGGAGGGAGAGGGATAAATCCTCCCCAGTCTGTTACCTAGCAAAGCCATGAGTCTGGGGACATTTTGAGCTGTCACTTCTCCTGCATTAATCCATGGAAAATACACTGATTTCCTCTGGAAGGTGCCTGGAGACCTGCTAGTGGCAGAAGCCAAGAGCCAAGTGCTGTTGCCGTGGTCGGAGTTCAAGAAACCTCCTGCAATTAGTCCTGCCTAGAGCAGCCTGTCCTGGAGACAAGGATTTATTTATTTTTAAGCAGTTGGGGCTGTTGCAGCTTCAGGTTACCTGTGGAAATTGCAGCTCAATTTTCTTTCTCTCGAGGCACCATAGAATGGTTTGGGTTGGAAAGGACCTTTGAAGGAGTTGGAAGATGCCAAGAGGAGTCATATCAATATCCATGGATAACCTTCCCTGCTTGGCTTTGTGAGGAGAGGGCTGTGTTGCCTACATGGTGATCAGATATTAGGAAAAAGTTCTTCATGGAAAGAGTTGTCAATCCCTGGTACAGCTGGTGGAGTCATGATCCCTGGAGGGATTTAAAACACATGTGGATATGGCACTTGGGGACACCTGGGGACTTGGGCCTTGATCTCAGATGGTTCTTTCAACTGAGAGGTCTCGAATTGTCTGAGCTGGGCTCCTCCTGTGGCTGAGAACAGGACAGGAGGCCTGAGGATGCTCCCTGACCCATCTATCCCAAAGGAGACAGAGGACAAGTGTTTGCTGAGTGTCCCCACTGTGGTCAGTGGCACAGGGAGCAGGATCTGGGTGTCCCACACTGATCCCTGTGCCATCCTTCCTCCCAAACAGTCCATCCACTCCATGGCTTTGCTCAGCCTCCAGCTGGACTAAAGCTCCTGGTGCTCATAGCAGCCTGGGCAGCAGCTTTTATTATCCCTGCAATTAAGTTCAGCTTATTCCTCCTTAATCCAGGCCTCTAAATCCCAAAGAACCCCGACAAAAGCACAGAGCTCTCTGTGGCCAGGGAAGACATTGGATACAGTCCAAGGTGTGTTTGGAGTTGAGGTGGGAAATTTCACTCAGGCTGCCTGATCCAGCCCCATTCCATGCCAGTCTGACCTGCAAACACCTCACCAGGACTCCAGCTGCCAGAGCCCACGTGAGGAGTCACCTCACAGAGCCCTGAAGCTCCTCCAGCCTCCCCAGCCAGCCCCCAGAGGTTTTGAGCCCCTCTTTTTGCTGTGCAGCATGAGCCTGGATGTGCCCAGAGCCGCTGGGATGGCAGATTGACCTCCTGGGGACCCACTTGAGATGGGCACAGCTCCATGTCAGTGCTGCCAGCCCCCCCTCACTGGTGGACATTCTTATCAGGAATTAAGTTAATGATGCTTTGAATCTCATCTACATGTTCTTCTCCACTGACTTGGGACCGTTCATCCGCTTTATTCCTGCTTTTTCTCTGGGAATGACCAGCTTCCTTTAAGACATTTTTACATGCCTACATGGCAGGAGGTTCTTTGGGAAAAATGATGTAATCCATGGAGATCCTGCCTCGTTTGCCTAGCAGCCCAGCAGGACTCTGGGCACCACACAGCCTTGGCTGAGCCTGTCCAGGCTCTCTGGACTGCAACAGAGATCCAAGAAGTGGTGAATAAATACCTCTGCTCAGCCTGGCAGCCAGAGTGGAAAGCTGAGCCTAGCAAGGAAGGACAGTGAGGCTGTGAGTGATGGGGATCATATGGAATCACAGAATCCCAGACTGGGTTGGGTTGGAAGTGACCTCAAAGCTCACCCTGTCCCACCCCCTGCCATGGGAAGGGACAGTTTCCACTATCCCAGATAGCTCCAAGCCCCATCCAACCTGGTCTAGACTGGATATTACAGAAAATTTCTTCTCTGAAAGGGTGATCAAGCACTGGCACAGCTGCCCAGGGCAGTGGTGGAGTCCCCATCCTTGGAGGGATTTAAAATCCATGTGGATGTGGCACTTGGGGACTTGGTTGGTGGTGGGTTTGGCAGTGCTGGCAGAATGGTTGGACTCTGATCTTAGAGGGCTTTTCCAGCATTAATGATCCTGTGATTCTATGATTTCAGGTCTCTGCTCTGAGCTCATGACCCTCAGCACTCATCAGAGTGAGACAACAGCAGTTCTAAAAGCCCCCAGCCTGGCTTGGAAGCTCCACAAGGAAGGGATTTCGAGCAGATCCCAGCCTGGCTGCTGGCTCTGTCCCATCCTCCATGGAGGAGCACATCCTTGAGGCACCTGGAAACAATCCTGCCCTCCAATGCTCAGCTCCTACACCCTGCATCACTCAAAGCCTGCTTGGAGGTGTCCTGCACCTGGGAAAACTCAGGAAAGCACTGTGTTGCCTGATTCTGGACAGGCCAGCCCCTCTGGGGAGCACTGCGTTTTCTTCTCAGTGTTTCACCATTTCAGCCAGGCAGGGAGTTTATCCAGAGTCTGGGAAAGGCTTCCTTGCTCCAAAATGCAGCTCAGTAGTGGGAAGGGACCCCTTTGCCCAGAACTCCATTCCTGGCTGCAAAGCAGGGGCAGCACTGCCCTGGGCTGTCCCCAGCTGACCCCAATCCGTTGGATAGAATTCATTAATCACTCCTCACTGCTTATTAACATCATTAATGCAGCCGAGCCCGCCAGTCTTCACCACTTCACCCTCCATCTGCTCACGGATTGCTCCCTGTTTTTCACACTGCCTCATTCCCGCGGCGCTGAACCGAATGTTCTTCCCTCCCCTCCTTCCTCACCCCGTCTGGTGACAGCCCCAAAGCCCCAGTCTGCTCTGCATCAAGGTCAGAATTATCTGACAGACTTGAAAAGATGGGTGAGCCTTTGCTACAAGACAGCCTGGCACTGGGTGGGGAGGGACAGATGGCAGCAGCAATTTGTTTCTTCCACACTGAAAACGGAAATATAGGAGTTTTCCCTAATTTTGTTTCCTGAGGTGTTCCTGAGGTGATGTTTTCCCTCTCCAGTTTGTTTGAGGGCTCAGGAGCAGTAGCCAGAAGCTCATTTGGTGGCACTGCCCTGATTTCTAATGGATCCACGCCTGGTGAAAAGTCACGTTAAACAAAGTGTGATGCTTTTTCTTCCCCCTAAGGATCAACCGAGAGCTTCTCACCTCTGCCCAGAGCCTAAACTCAGCGGCACTGAAAGAATGTGCCCAGACAAGCTGCAAACTTTGCAGGGCTGGTATTAAAGAGAAAAAAAACCCAAAGACACCTGGAGGCAGGAGAAATCCCACAGCTCCCTGACTCCGGGGCACAGGCAGCGGCTTGGAGCTGCAGTGCTGAGCCCCGCTATGATTTTCAAATAGCTCATTTATTCTGTCCTCACTGACTGCTCAGCTCTGCAATTATTTGTCCTTGCTTTTCCAGCCCAGGACATGCAGCCTTTGCTTTTCCCCCCTCACAAATCTTGCTGTGCAGGGGCCAGAACGAGCCCTGGCAGCAGGGATGGCTGTTGCAAGAAATCCAAGGCTTCAGGGGGCATTTCCAAAGCTTTTAAAATGCTCTTTTTTCCTGACCCTTTGTGGCTCCCGGTTGGACAAACCACCCCATAAAACCCAGGGCACAGGTTCAAGGCAGTCTGCAGCACAGACCCAGACTGGGCTTAATTTTCAACTTGCAAAGTGAGGAAGCAGGAAAAATCACTGAACCCTTTCCTTTGGGGAGGGGATTTCCCACAGGCGCAGCTCAGGCTCCTGCTGGAGCCCAAGTGAAGCCCAGCTGGAAGCATCTCAGGGCACCTGCAGCAAAGCCAAGCAGGTTTGCAAGGACTGGGGAAGAGCAGGGATCCATCAGCGTTGGGTCTTCCCAGCTCAGGGATGCAAATCCTTCCCCACTGCACACTCAGAGTGCTGAATTTGGCCCGGGGAGCATTTATGAGACAGCCCCAGGGCTCTGTGATGAGATGATGCATGAATACTGATAACCCAGGCCAGTTCCATGGAATGGGGCCAAAGGAGCCCTTCCAAGAGAAGCTTGACCTTGAATATGGGCTGAGACAACGCCACAAGAGCTCACATTGCCCTCTCCTCATGGTAAAAACAACTTTTCCTAATAAACAGCAGCTTCAAGAAAGAAAAAAACCCCACAGAATAATTCCTACCCCGAGATTCCCCATGGTTCAGTAATTTCAGCATCAAGAAAGATTTGGGTGACATTTAATTTTGGAATAACATCTGCCCCTGGGGACCAAACCCTTTCAAACTACTACAGCAACTGCAGTATTCCAGCACATCTAACCCCGATAAAATCCCAGCTTCCCTGGCATCTGGACAGTTGCGGGGGGAAAAACCCAGCAGATGCAGAAAGCAAGCAATCAGGGCAGAGTTTATTTTAATAAACTCTTGTGCCTGCAATAATCTCAGCTCTGATTAGCACTGGGGATTAAAAAATGTAAATATTTACCAGAACATCTTCAATATCCTCGTGGAGTCGAAAGGGCAGTTTCTGTGTGCAGCGTGTCAGAACTACTTGCTCCGGCAAACTCTCTCAGACAACTGTGGAATTATGCAAAGAGCTTCAGCATAATTAATTATATTCATTACAAAGCCAAAATATTGGAGTTTTATTTGCTTTCTGTTCCAGCTCTGAGTTCTCTCTGCTTTCTGCCTCTCGTGTGAGACTCAGATGGCTCCTTTAACAAAAGCTGTGATTCCCACTTGGCTCGAGGAGCTGCATTCAATGAAAACTAACAAGTTGCATGATGCCTGCAGTAAATTTGGGCTGACAGACCTCCTTCCAGTCCCTTCAGGCGAGATGTCTTTGCTTCTCCTTCATTTCAGCAGCCCAGAGAAGCTGTGGCTGCCCATTCCTGGAAGCGTCCAAGGTTGGACAGGGCTTGGAGCAACCTGGGATAGGGGAAGGTGTCACTGCCCATGGCATGGGGGTGGAATGAGATGAGCTTTAAGCTCCCTTCCAAGTGAAACCATTCCATGATTCCATGGTTTTTCGAGCCTCCACCCCGCCAGAACACAGTGTGGCTTGCGGGGGAACATCTGCCCTGTGTTGCTGGTGACACTGGCTCCCAATAAGCTCTGAATGCAGCACATCAAAAGCAAACCAGTGGCCTGGCTCCTTCCCCAGCTTGCCAGGCACCTTGTTAGGAGAGGCTTCAAGCTGCTCTTAATTACCAGAGGTGCTGTGAATGGGCTGGAGCCTGTCCTGCCCTCAGTAACGGGATTACATCCCAATTAACTCGCCCCGGGCACAGAGCCTGCTGTGTGCAGCTGCCTTTGGGCTAGGCTGGGAATTTGAGGTGAGGCACAAGGAGCAGTCTCTCCCTGCTGACACATTCCCATCCTCTGATCCTCTGCTGTCTTCCCACCTTTCTGCTCTGTTCCCATCTTTCTGCCACGATCCCACCAGGCACAGTTCCCAGTTTTGGTACATGGTCCAGGTCTCCAAACCCACCTTCCAGGGCCATCCACCCCCAAAAAGCATCACCCCTCTGCCCCTGAACCCAAATTTTCTCTTCCTTGCCCCCCTTGTGCTCCCATGGCTCAGTCCCACAATGCCAAGTTTAAAATTGCAATGAAATTGGGTCTGTTGCTGATAGAGAAACCCCTTTGCTGGACAAAGGAGGTATGAAAACTGTACCGAGTGAGTGACGTGGAAAAATAAAGCCAAAGAGGCTTTTTAGTGCTTCAAAAAGACTGGCAGATGCCATGGAGGGAAGGAGGGAAGCTTTCCTCCCTTCCAGAGGGTGAGAAATGCCAGCAAGGGCCTTTCCTGGACACAGAGTCAATCCAACCTTGTAATTGTGGTTGTTAAATCATGCAGTGAACAAAGCTGTGGTGGTGAGTTTGGGCAGGAGAGGCCTCTTTGCTTTCCATGCCTCCAATGAAGGGAAAATTCCTGCTTTTTGGGGCAGCAAAGGTGCTCGGGGAGCTCAGTGAGATGCAGGTCTCGTGCCATGGCCTTGCTCTTACAGAGTGAGTGTGAAAATCAAGTCAGACAGATGGCATGCAATCCTTAAGTGGAAAAAGCCACCAGCCTGCTGGGTTTGAGAGGCAGAAACCCCAGCTGAGGGGCAGCCCTGCAAATCTTCCTGCTGAACATCCCACCACCTGCAAAGAGCAGGGCTGGCGGAGTTTCAAAGAGAGAGGAGGAACCACCACCTCTTCCTGACATCCTTAACGCATCAAGAAAGATCCTTGGAAATATATTTTTCTTAATACAGAAAAATCTGGTTTGAATTGAGCTTGTTTCCAGGCAAGCAGGACATGCAGAGCTCTCTGAAGAGGCCGAGCATGATGAGTTCACACAGTCACTGCTAAAAACAGGGGGGTTGGTGTCAGAAGCAAGAAGCCAAGTGGGATTTTTTTGACCTGCTCTGTGGAGCAAGGATTTTTTGAGGTTTTTTGACCTGCTCTGTGGCTGGAGCTCTTCCCACTCCAAGCCTTGGGCTGAGCCTCACCGCGAGCCAACCATTTGATCTGGCAGACGCGCTCGGGCCAGGCCTGTCTTTTAAGTCGTGCTAAAAAGAAAACACACAGCTCCACAAGCCACAATCTGCTCTTGAACGGCAGTCAGGAGGGACAATGAGTCTCCTCACGCCGGGAGGAATTATCCAGCCTTTCCTTCCCACCCAAGGAAAGGGCTGAGGAAGGGAAAGGCCCGGCACAGGCGCTCCAAGTAAACAGAGGTGAGCTGCAAAGTTGTCTGCAGGCCCAGCCCTCAAACAATGGGGCCCAGAGGGAAATGGGAAAGCAAATATTAATGTTTGGCTGTTCGTACAGCCCCCGAGAGAAGAGAACAATGCCTTCAGCTGGACACCACCCTGATGTCTTTCTCCTCCTCCTCGCCTCGTGCTCGAAAATGTTATCTCAGGAGCTGGGATTTCTTTGGATGGAGCAAGGGAGAGATGAGGGCTGCCTGCTGGCCAGAGGGAAGGATTGCTTCATTATAAACCTATTTCAGTACCCCCTCCCCAAAGTCAGGGTCATGAAGCAAAACCCAAAGGCACACAAACAACACTGGAGTGCAGAAATGAGTTCCATCAGCTGGGTGAGGGCAGAGCTTAGCTGAGGAAACAGAGGCACCCAACTCCTCCTAAACCTGGCAGGAAGGGTGATCAAAATCCCAGGGACCAACACACTGGGAACATCTCCCTGGGGAAAGGCAGAGATGAGGTCCTGGCTTGTTATTTACTTTGATTGTAATTCCTATGGGGACAGGCTGGGAGAGCTGGGGGTGCTCAGCCTGGAGAAGGGAAGGATCCAGAGAGACCTCAGAACTCCTGCCAGTGCCTAAAGGGGCTCCAGGAGAGCTGGAGAGGGACTTGGGACAAGGGATGGAGGGACAGGACACAGGGAATGGCTTCCCACGGCCAGACAGCAGGGATAGATAGGATATGGGGAAGGAATTGTTCCCTGTGAGGGTGGTGAGGCCCTGGCACAGGGTGCCCAGAGAAGCTGTGGCTGCCCCTGGATCCCTGGAAGTGTCCAAGGCCAGGCTGGACAGGGCTTGGAGCAACCTGGGATAGTGGAAGGTGTCTCTGCCATGGCAGGGGGTGGAACAAGATGAGCTTTAAGGTCCTTCCCACCCAAACCATTGTGGGATTCAGTGAGGAAAATGCCTCTGCTAGCTGCACCTACAGCCCCTGGAAGGATCTGGCAGGCAGGCAGGTGACCAGAAATTGCCATGGAAATGCAGACCAGGCTCCTTGGGCCCCCTCAGGGCTCAGTGCTAGGGAGAGAAAAGCTCCTGCTCCTTCTCAAAACTGCACAAGCCATGCTGAAAAGCAGCTGGGCTCTTATCCTGGCCCAATTGTTCCAGAGGCAAAGGAGAGCAAGGAGAAGAGGAGAGAGCCCTCATGCTCGGCCATTCGCTAGGGGAGGTTGCCATGGAAACCACAGCATAATTAAAGCCTCTCTCTCTGCTCTTGGAAGCTTTGGTTCTGCAGCATCTGGGGCTTTCCAGCCCTTGTTGGTTCTAAAGCCAGGGGTCTCCTTGGAATGAGGCTTTTCCAGCAGTGTGACCCTGCCTTGGGAGAGATGTGCCATGGGTAAATGTTTGTTGTCTCTGAACAGCAGCAGTTTTGGTCTCATGCCTCATGCACAGCTGTCCTGCCCTGTCCTTTAGTCCCTCTCCTCCAGGGATAACAGCTGGTGGCCTCTCAGGACACAGCACCATGGGATAAGAGGAGGGTTAATGCTGGAAAAGCCTCCCAGATCATCAAGTCCAACCTTTAACCAATGCCCACTAAATTATGTGGCCACACCTGCTCGTTTTGTGAACATTGCAGCCATGGTGACTCCAACACTGCCCCAAAGCCTGACTGCTCCTTCATCGAAGGAATTCTTCCTGATATCCAACCTGAACCTCTGAAGCAGCTTGAGGCCATTTCCCCTTGTCCTACTGGTAGTTTTTCCTGGGAGAAGAGCCCAGGGAGTGGCTGGGATGTGCTCAGGTATCTCTGGTTCCTCATAACACGCTGGGTTTGAGCCCTGCTGTCTGGCACGGAAGGAATCCCTTAAAACACAATTGTTTTTTCCTTCCTTCTCACAGACGTAGCCGAAAGCTCAGGTTTTTGCTGGTTTTTTCTTTTAATAAACCTCCCAGCGTGGGATGAATCACTGTTTTATCATTCCATCTCTCACATTCTTCCCCCAAATGGCACAAGATAAGTTGTAACTTATTAAAATCAGAGGAATAGACTGAAAAGCCTCACCAGTAGTGAGGGTTCTTTTTTTTTTCCCCTGCATAGCAGCCAGTAAATTATGCTCTACACTGTAACGGAGCAGGTTCATTAAATTGTACCACTTTGATGTTATCTCTTGGGCTGAGCTGCGGGAAAGTCTGGGGAAACACGTGACACTTCTGGGGGAAAACACTTGTTTTGTTCATTAGTATGCATTAAAGCCTGGCTGCCTGGGAGCCAGGCATCACCAAGTCAATAAAGCAGATCTGATTTCAGGTGAAAAGCAATATCCACCCTAACAAGTCAGCTGTGAGCCACCCTCCAGCTCAGGTTTTTTTGCAGAGGCCTCCAGCAATAACCCTCATGGCCAAGTGTTGCAGGCTAGAGGCAAAAATTCATCCTGACAGAGCTTGTGACACAAAGGGCTGCAGGTAACCTCTCAGGGAAGCTCTGGAGTGAGGATGCTGTGGTGGGAATAATGTGGTGGCACACCAAGGGGAAGGGACTGGCCACCTCCTGAGAGGTTAGGGCAAGGCTGGATTGAGAAATGATGACTTTGGTGCAAAGAGTTCGGAGAAAAATGCTCCAAACCAACTCCTCCTACTCCTTCCTGAGAGGTGGAAAGGAGCTCTCCTTCCTCTGGGATGGGTAAGCACTAAAAAATCCTGTTTTCATATGGATGGGAGTGTTAGCATTTTAAAAAGCCAGCCTAAATCCCACTGATGCTCATTACAGTGGAGAAGTCTGATCTCGCCTCAAAATAATTGAACTTGTCTCTTGATATCTCAATTCCAGAGCAGGGTGGGGAGGAAAGCTGGAGCTGTCTGTGATGAGCAGCTCCAAAACCAGAGGAGGGTTAATTTTTAAGGACACAGTGCAGGTAGACAAGGTAATTTTGCTCAAATAGGGAAGGTAGCAAGGAGAAGAGCACAGAGGATCAGCATCTTGGATGAAATTCTCACCTGGGAAAGGTGAGGGGACAGGGGAAGGTCCTGGGAGAGACACCAAGGAGGCACAACTGAATAGGAGAGGCAAATGGGGAGTGATGAGACTCTTTCCCACTGCACATCCAGGGTGCAGGGGGAGGATGGGGCTGATATTTCTCCCCCCAAACACTGTGCTCAGTTCCAACGCCCCTCCTGTGTTCCCAGAAAAATTCCGAGCGCCGCTGGGATGTGTTCTCTGATGGATATCTCTCATCCCTGCAAAACACTGCAGACTGCTTCAATAACAAACATGAAAAAAAGGCAGCTTGATTACCATTCCCCTCTCTTTATGTAACAATTTATTTTGAAGCCTGATTGCCAGCAGCAGAGGCAATTTTACCATCAGCTTTACGGAGTCTCCCCGCTGGAAAAAAAAATAAAAAACAACAGCAAAAAGAACATTACAGGGCTGCACGGTCAAGTGCTCAGATATTAAATTGTGCTGAGGCACAGCTCGCTTCCAATAGCAGAATTCTGGGAGTTCTAAGTGGATCCTCAGCACTTCACAGGAGCAGAGACAGGAAGGTGGTGGCAGCACTTCTATCCCCTCCCAGGCTCCTTCCCAAAAAAGCTTTGCCCTTTCCCTGCCCAGCTCCTGATTTCTGCAGGGCACAAGCCCTTCAAACATCCCACGGGAAAGGTGGAAAAAGCAGATATCCAGAGCAGGAAAACTGCTTAAGTCTGGAAGATTTGAAATTAATGTGAGAGAAAATTGGATTTGAAATTAATGTGGAGAGCAGCAAGTGGAGATGATGAGGCTGATCCTCACGGGAGAAAGGTGATGGCTGCAATCAGGCTGAACTGGCTTCCCTGGGAAAAGCTGGGATCCAGGCACAGTTTCTCTCCCTCTCCAAGTGTGCAGTCCAAAAGGAATCCAGCTTGTTTGATCAGGCTGTGCTTTTCCTTTGCAAAGCCACCCAGAGCTCCTCTGTCCCAGGTTATCTCCTCTCATTCAGCAGCTTCCACAAACCTCTGGCAAAACCACCTCTCCTCCAAAGGGTTAAAATCAACAGACCTCAGAGCCCCTTCCAGGGCCTAAAGGGGCTCCAGGAGAGCTGGAGAGGGACTTGGGACGAGGCATGGAGGGACAGGACACAGGGAATGGCTTCCCACTGCCAGAGGGCAGGAAAAGATGGGATATTTGGAAGAAATTCCTCCTGTGAGGGTGGTGAGGCCCTGGCACAGGGTGCCCAGAGAAGCTGTGGCTGCCCCTGGATCCCTGGAAGTGTCCAAGGCCAGGTTGGACAGGACTTGGAGCAACCTGGGATAGTGGAAGGTGTCCCTGCCCCTGTGAAACAAGATGAAGGTCTCTTCCAGCCTCAGCTATTCTGGGATTCTGTGAGTCTATTTCAGTGCAAAGACACAAGAGATCCAAGCTGTTAAAAAACTTTGCAGCTTCCCAAATCCCAGCCAGAACAGCTGACAAGGTAATTTTTGTTTTAACGCTTTGGAAAGGAGGGAATGCAGCCCAGAACTTGGCTGGGTGACAGTCATTGGTGCTGGCGAGCAGGTCACAGTAAAAGTGTTTTTAAAGAGAAATGCGATTCTTTGGGTATTTCCCCGTGGGTGTTCCTGCCATTCCCTGTTATTTCCTGATTGCAGCAGCTGAGTCACTGCTGCCTCTGGAGGGCTGAGAAAGTTCAGGAGGAAAGCGAACAGGTCCTGGTGTCCCTGGTGACCTCTAGAGAAAATCAGAGCTGGAGCTGTGCACGTGGGATGAGCAGACAGAATTTGTCAGAGACCCGAAAATGGTCTGAGATCGATGGGAATTAACAGCAGAAAGGCTCAGAGTGGGATGGGAAGTGAAGGCAGAGCTGGGGAAAGGGTGAAGTGTTTCCCCCTTGTTAAAAAAGGTGTAAAAAATTGGGATTTTTGCGTTTTCCACAAAAGCTTGAAGCATCTGTCCTTAATTTTGCCTAGCCTTTAAAAATAGTTGGCGGGTGAAATCTGGAGGGAGAAGCTCCAAGTTTGAAGCTCCAAGTTTGAAGCTCTAAACCCTCAGGAAACCTGGAGTTGCTCAGGTGGAGCAACTTTGGGGTTAAACAGCAGTGCCTGACCCTCTTACCCAAATAGAAGCCAAAGGCAAATTCAAAAACCCCCAAATTTTAAACCCAACAACCCCCCAAGTTATGGGGGGGTTTTCCCAAGATTTTCCAAGCACCAGCCTGGGGTGGTGGAAGAGGTGAGGCTGATGGGAGCACTGCAGGAAGAGGGAGCTGCCCCAGACCCAGCCAAGCCTTCCCCGTGTTATCCCATAAATCCATCCCCATCATGTGTCCCCTAGCAGCAGGCAGAGTCCCCAGGGTCACTGACTCATTTGATGGGTGTCACATCAAACGCTGCGACAGCTCTGGGAGGGTCCCAGGTGTGGCTTTGGCCACGTAACCCGAGGCAGATCCATGTCTCCTTCAGAGGGAAGGCAGGGAAAGCAGCAGGGAGTGCAGGACGTCTCTGCATTATTTTTCTTCCCAGACCAGGCTCGGTGCCAACAGTGCTGCTGGTATAAATAATGGAGCGTGATGACAGGGACATTTTTAAAGGAGAACAAATCACCAGACTCCTTTTCCCAGCTTCTTTGCTCTAGTCTAAAGTGATGCTAATGAGGGAGGTCAAGCCGTTTCCATCTCTCCCTGCTGCACAAGCTGCGACATTTATCTCTTTTGACAAAATAAAAAAATCCAAACTCCTCGAGCAGACTTTCATTTTTCTGCTTGCATGGCTGGACTGTCCCTTTCCAGGGAGGAAAACTCCTCCAGGAGTTGGATGATGCCCTGGGGGATGCACCAGTCTTTCCCCACTGCCCTTGCTGCCTGCAGGGATCAGCTGGAATGTTTGATCCCATGAGGTGCCGCCTCCAAGGTCACCTCGGGGTGTGCTGGGGACATCCCGGGCTGCAGCAGCGCTGGTGACAAGGCCAGCTGTCCCCAGGGAGGGCTTGGAGCTCAGAGGGACATGGGGGGGAATGCTGGCAGTGTCTCCGTGCAGGGATAACTTCTTGTCTGAGAGGATGGCTTGGGAGTGACAGCATCTTTCCAGTCCTGGTCTCATATCCCAAAAATCCCATTTTCCTGTGACCCACGTGGGAAGCACTCCCATTTCCAGAGCAGCAGATGCCAGACCACACACATGCAGGATTCTGCTGAGTGTTTGAGTAAGACTCCATGGATATTTTGAGTAAAACTCAATGTATATTCACATCCCTGAAGTCTGGGAGACAATCCCAATTCCTGGGAGAGTGCTGCCTTTCCTTCCTGCTGTGGTAGCTGGAAGTGGCCCAGGAGTTTCCAGCTTCACGGGAGCAACCCTGGGCTCCCAGCTCATCCTCTCCAGGCAATTTGGATGTGTCCAAAGGGCTGGAATTTTGGGTCTGTTCCTCTACGGGGGGAGATGCTGCCTCTTCCAGACAGCCTGGATGTTCTCAGGGAGGACTCCGACAGAACTGGCAGGGGCAAGGCACAGCTCAGGCAAGAGGAGTTGACTCCTCCAGGGTGCAGCTCCTCATGGAAGTAGTTGGCAGATGTTGGAATGTGCCCTGGGCTCCTGAAAATTGTTGGAGAAGCAATTCTTGGGAGATCATAAATCCCAGAATGGTTTGGGTGGGAAGGGATCTTCAAGTCTACCTCATCCCACTCCCTGCCATGGGCAGGGACACCTTCCACTATCCCAGGTTGCTCCAAGCCCTATTCAACCTGGCCTTGGACACTTCCAGGGATCCAGGGGCAGCCACAGCTTCTCTGGGCACACCAGGCCCTCAGGGATTTCTCTGGCTGCCAGGTGGAGCAGTGCAGGGCAGGTGTAAAATGGGTTTTGTCACCCGTGTAAAGCTTCATTAGGAAAGAGCAGCCACTTCCAATTATCCATGCTGAGCCCTGTTCTGTTTGTCAGTGAGGTGAGAGCCTGGAAAATGAGGATTGGCTCCTGTTGGGCACCTCAGCAGCCCTCCAGGTCAGCAAAACCTCTCCTGCATGATCAATAAACCTCGTGGGAATGGCTCTGGGCAAGCTCATGGAATCCCAGAATGGGTTGGGTTGGGAAGGACCTTAAAGCTCATCCCATTCCACCCCCCTGCCCTGGGCAGGGACACCTTCCACTGGGCCAGGTTGTTCATTCCTGGCTCCCAGCTGGTTACTGTCATGATTCACACTGGAATTTTTGCCCTATTTAACAGGAGAATGGTGATTTTGTTCCATTCTAACAAAAAAAATCCCTATGGAGTGGTTTACATCCTCCTTCAGCGCAAATTCATGACCAAACCATCCTGGAAACGCCATCCTACACCCTCCTACAGGGCCAGCAACACTGACAACCCCAAATACCCCAAGAGCCTGGATCAGTTCCTTAAAAATCATGGAGGATTATTTCCTATTCATGGTTCTTACCTCTCAAATCTGCAAGTAGCTCTACAGCGATCAGGTTAAAAAAAAAAAACCACTAATTTTTTAAGAGGAAAGCAAAAACCAACAATTAATCACCTCCCCCAGGGTTTCAACAGAATAATTTAAAATATCCCAGGAAATGCAGCATGAGATAGTGGTGACAGTGTCTGTCTCTCAGAAGACCTGGCTTCTTGTTTTATTCCCACAGATTGCAG
The DNA here is from genome assembly GCF_008360975.1 of Lichenostomus cassidix. Lineage (NCBI taxonomy): Eukaryota > Metazoa > Chordata > Aves > Passeriformes > Meliphagidae > Lichenostomus > Lichenostomus cassidix. Next base: position 3,977,778 of record NC_139488.1, on the reverse strand, counting down.
GCTGATAACAAACCTCCAAGAAATATTCATCTTTTCAAAGAGAGAGAGAGACAGAAAAAAAAAAAAGCCTGAGACAAGTCTAAATTCCCTGGAGCCTTCCCATTTGGTGAATGGGCTCCGTGTGCTTGACACTAATTAATTAATTTCCTCAACTTAAATTGCTTCTTCTGCATCCCCAGTCTACAGGAAAACTTACACCAGACCTGAATGCATAAGAGGGGAGGCAGAGTTTATTTAAGGTATCATTTAATAGCAGCAATTTTTTTCCTCGTGTTTTTTTTCTGGGTTTTGTCTCCCACATTAGGTTTGGTGTCCAGGGATGCAGCAGCCTGGGGAATAGTTTAGCTAATTTTGCCCCACCTGGAGTCAGGGATGTGCTGGGAATGAGTCTGAAGTGTAGGAGGAGCAGCATCCTGGGACACAGAGGTGCTGCTCCCTCTGCTGAACCATGCTGGGGTGATGGGAGCCATGTGGGAATCACCGAATTCCAGCCCAGCTGAGGTGGGAAGGGACTTTAAAACCCCTCCAGTTCATGGGCAGGAACACCTTCCACTATCCCAGGTTGTTCCAAGCCCTGTCCAACCTGGCCTTGGACACTTCCAGGGATCCAGGGGAGTCCAATGCTTTACCTGCCCCATCATTCCGATATTTATAAAGATTTTGAAGAGGATCTGATCCAGGACTGACCCCTAAAATGAGCCAGGAAAGCTCACGCTGATCGGGACCTTTGGGGCTGGCCATGCCTCAAAATGCCACCAGCCGGGCGGGGACAGCGGGGACACCGCGGGCACAGCTTCATCCAACAGTCCAACGCTTCCCTCTAGCGACACAGAGGCCGAAGAACAACAGTACAGCCGAGACGGAATTCCAGGGAATTCTGTGCTTGCACGTGGCGTGGGGTTTTTTGCCCTCCTCCTTTAAAAATCAGGCTCAGTAGATGGAAACCCCCATTCTTTCCACCCCCGGCTGTGGGGCACTCCGGTGCACCCCTGGTCCACTTCCAAGGAGGATCATGCAGGGAGTTTCATCCCTTCCCCTTCCAAAAGCAGGTCCTGGGTTGATCTCTGCTCCCAGCTAGGATTAGGCTCAAAACCAGGCAGTCCAGAGAAGCTGCGGCTGCCCCTGGATCCCTGGAAATGTCCAAGGCCAAGTTGGACAGGGCTTGGAGAAACCTGGGATAGTAAAAAATTGTCCCTGTCTGTGGGGTGAAATAGGATGGGCTTTAAGGTCCTTTCCAAGCTAAACCAATCTGATTCCAGGGAATCCTTCCTGATTTACACCCTGGTTGTGCATACCAGGGAGCCCCATTTGGCTAATTAGGATGAACAAGCTGCTGCCTTTCTCGGCAGCCAAAAAAACTCTCCACGGGCCAACTCACCTCTCTGCTGTTTTACACACCAGCTTTTGGTTTTTACCAACTGAAAATAGGAATAAAGGCATCCAGAACCCTAACTCCACGTTAAAAAGGGAGAGCATGGAAACACCCTGTGCCAGGCAGAGATGTAAACTCAGACTAAGCTCAAATTTTGATGGGAAGGGAAGCAGCAGTGCCTTTCCAGACCTCAGAGCTGCCAGGTGTGAGGGACTTCTTTGGGTCCCCGAATTCCAAAATTCCAAGAGCAAGGCTTGTCTCTGGGCCATCACCAGGTGGCTCTAGAAAACAGCTTTTGCCAGTCTTGCCGAGCCTCCCATGGCTGATTAGACCTGTTTGCTTTTTTCCTTTTAGCTCTGGTGTCCCAAAAAGCAGGAGGGAGATCGATGCCACCTGCATTTGCCAACATCTGTGTGGGCAAATTTCAGGTCTGACTCCCCTTGGGGTTGTTTTTCACTCCGCTGCCAAGTACAGGGGGAGGTTTCTGTGCCACGGGGAATTTTTTTGGTATCAAAGTTCCCTTGGGACACAGGAGACACCCCTTGATGGGACAGCAAAATGCCAGCACTGTGACTGTCACACAGGAGGCCACCACCACCGTCTGCCTGGCATGTAGGGAACATCCCACCAGAGAATTCATTCCAGGGAGACAGGGATTGCAAGGAGAAGAGGGTTGCTTTTCCAGCCCTTCCCTTGCCAGGAGGCACAAGCAGGGACTGTCCCCCTCCTTGGGAATATCTAGAAAAACAACCTGCAGCTATGCAGCTGGAGGAGTTTGCCCTCAGGACAGGTTATCCATGGATTTCAGCTGACCTCGGGAATGGGCCAAGCAGATAACCAGGGCCATGTGCCTCCTCACTCACCTGAGGGCAGATCCTGTGCCTGGCCCTTGCCTGGCACCCCGGCTGCTGAAGTGCAGGATGCTTTAAGAAATTCCTGCCCCGGCTCTCAATCTGCTTCTCCAGCCAGCCAGAGAAACTTTCTGAAAGCACAGGAGGCCAAAAGAGGGCAGCTTTTAGTTCAGATTCCTTCCTCTGCTCAGCAAACTGGGATGTGCAGCCAGGTGCAGCAGTAGGACAAGGACACCCACAGGGTACCCCCAGTCTCTGGCTACTGAATCTCACAATGGACTCCCATGGTCTGAGCACAAAGCCCCAGATCTCCTGCCCAGGTGATGTCCCCATGGCTGATCTATTCCTCATGCTCATCTCCCCACTCTCGTGCCTTCCTCCCCTGGGCTGCGTATCCCCTTTGGAAATGATAGGCATCATTTGGGCTGTGATTCCAACCTGGTGATGTGAACACGCAGCTCCAGCCCCATTTCTATGCTTAATTGCATGACCTGGACCCCACTTGATTGAATTACAGCTTCTCTGCATCCAGCTGCCTCTGGGATTGAGAGGAAGGGAATGTCTGGCAGGATGTGAAATCCCACCAGTGGGGTGTCGGTGTTCCCACACTGCTGTGCCTGGGAGATGCAAAGCAGAGCAGTGATTCCACAGATCCCAGAGGCCTGGGCACATCTGCACAGAATAAAAATAATCACAGAGTGGTTTGGGTTGGAAGGGACCTTAAAACTTTTCCCATTCCACTCCCCCTGCCATGAGCAGGGACTTCCACTACCCCAGGTTGCTCCAAGCGCCATCCAACCTGGCATTGGACATTTCCAGGGATCCAGGGGCAGCCACAGCTTCTCTGGGCACCCTGTGCCAGGGCCTCCCCACCCTCACCGGGAACAATTCCTTCCCCAAATCCCATCTATCCCTGCCCTCTGGCAGTGGGAAGCCATTTCCTGTGCCCTGTCACTCCAAGCCCTTATCCCAAATCCCTCTCCAGCTCTCTTTAGGCCCTGGAATGTGCTCCAAAGTCTCTCCATGGTGGAGCCAATAATGGATGCTGCAGTCACAGCAGCTGAGATCTGACTGATCTGTTGCTTGACCCTGGAGTATTTTTCCCCCAAATTAGGTTCCAGTTGAGCAAAGTAGCTGCAAACAACCCTGTGCCTGCTAAACAGCACAGAGCTGCATTTTCCCCCTCTGGTCATGGAACAGCTCCTTTACAGGAGAAAAAACCCCCAGTGCACCAGCTAGGAAATAAAAAAAGGACAGGCAGCAAATAAAATGCTCTGACATTTTGGGGGGCTAAGCAGAAATTTGTGGTGCAAATCACCCGAGGAGGCAATTTGAGAAGCTGGCGAGCCCTGGGTGATTCATGAGCCCTAAATCTCCACCAGCTCTGTGCTTTCCCTCTCTCCGCAGTGCTTGCAGCTCTGGAAGGCTCCAAGATTTACTGCCCTGGGAATGGGTGCTGAGAAATTGAGGGTTTTTCTAAGCCTCCTCTGCTTATCACTGGCAGCAGGGATAATCCACTTCCCTTTTTTTTTGGGGGGGGAGGGCTTGGGACAGAGTGTCACAGGAAAATTATAGGGTGAAATCTGCATGGCTGACTCCTTCCCCAGGCAAGACTGCTTTGGTCAGGAATTTTACCACGGTAGGAAGGGGCAATTATTATCCAGAATTATTCAGGACAGGAATGAGGGAGGCCAGGTTGAACAGGGCTTGGAACAACCTGGGACAGTGGAAGCTTTCCCTGCCCATGGCAGGGAGTGAAATGAGATGATTTTAAGAGTGGTCCCAGCACAGGACACCCAGGTGGGTGCAGTTATTATCCCCTCAATTTTCCCTCGGCTGCACCAAAGAGAGCTGGGCTTTGTATCCACACTCAGAGCGATGTCCTGGGGGAATGAAACCAGCAGGGTTTCAGTCGCGGCTCCTGCAGCCCCAGGATTGCTGTTGAGCAAAAAAGCAGCTCCTCAGAGCAGTTATTTACCCAGCTGGAAACCGGGGAGGGACAAGGGGTTATTTCGATATTTCCCTCCAGGCAAAGGGTGTTGGATGTTTGGTCTCACGGCCCATCCGGCTGGGAGGAAAGGGCTGATCCTTCCTTGCCCTCAGCTCAGCAGGTGCCTCAGCCACTCTGAAATGTGAAGCAGAGATGAGGGGATGGAGAAGCTCTTCCCAAATCGTAGAATCCCAGGATGTTTTGGGTTGGAAGGGACCTGAAAAAACATCTTGTTCCACCCCCCGCCATGGGCAGGAACACCTTCCACTATCCCAAAGTGCTCCAAGCCCTGTCCAGCCTGTCCTGGGACACTTCCAGGGATGCAGGGGTAGCCACAGCTTCTCTGGGCACCCTGTGCCACATCCCCACCACCATCCCAGGGAAGAATTTCAGCCTGTTATGGTTGAACTCAATGATCTTACAAATCTTTTCCAGCCTAAATGACTCTGTGATTCCTTGGCAGCCTTCAGGGAATTTGGGGAATTGGAGCCCCAGATGCAGCAGATCAACCCTAAAAGCTGCTGAAACCTCAACCTCTACAACGATCAAAGGAGGAAATCCTACTTTCCTCACTCTCCACTCTACAGGATTTTATTCCAAGCATCCAAGCAGCCAGTTAGTACACCTAAACCTGAGCACAGATGTTTGGGGGAGAAATAGAAGTGCTGTTCAGTTGGATCCGGGCTGTGAGGCAGCCCTATGTCCCCCCCTGGTGCCCTCAGCAGCAGCAGCAGCAGTGCCAAAATTATGTCTGTGATCTCAGCAAATCACGGGAACAAAGGCAGGGAGCTCGCTGCTTTTGTCCCTGCCTGCTCCACTCACGCACATGGTTTGTTCCTCCTGCCCAATTTCATGGCTTGGTGGAGGAAAAGGGACGGGCAGAGTTGGGGCTGCAGTGAAAGCAAAGCACAAAAAGAGAGATTTTTGGTGAGAACCCCAGCCTAACCCACCAGAGGTTAACTGCGAGGCTGTCCTCGGGCTGGCAGAGTGTGCAGAGGACCTTTCCAGGCAGTTTTCACACCTCTTTATCCAGCAAAAATCAGCAAGGCACGGCATTCTGCCCCAGGATGCTGAGAAGGATAAAAGCTTGTAAAGCTTCACCATGGGTTCGTGTAAATTCATGAAGTTAAAAAAAAACAAAAACAAAAACAAAAAAAACCCAGCCAAAAAGACTACACCAAAAATTCTAATACACACCCACCCTGGTCCTGAGCTCCTCCAGCTGCCCCCACTCCTGGAGGATTTAGGGCTGCCTCGGAAAGGCTTTTTTGACACCAATTCGTTTGGAGGATGTTTGTTCCTCCTGGGTGTGTGGCCGCTGCAGTGTTTCCTGGGGCCGAGGCTGTGAAAGTCAGCTTTAAGCTGGTCCTTGGAGGACTTTGCTTGGCCTGAGGAGGCATCTGAGGTCATGGAAAGGAGCTGAGCTGCTGTGCTGCAGATGAACGGATTATTCTTCACTCCTGCATTAGGAGCTCTGTGGATTTAGCCATTTCTCCACTGTGATGCTGCTTCTATCACCCTTCCATCCCTTCCTCCACGCACCCCTCCGCACATCCGTCCGTCCTCCATCCACCCGAGACACACCTCTGAGCCACCACACCTCGGTGTTTATCCCAGGAGCTCTGGGAAGGAGCGGCTAGGGATGGAGGGACCTTCTCCAAGGGGCACGGATCCCTTCCCAGAGCAAGGGCTGAAGGCTGGAGGGTGAGACAAAGCACAGGAAAACACCCACGGCACGCTGTCTCCAGGAACCACTGGAGAAACTGGCGGCAGAGGTGTGAACGGAGCACTTAGAGGGATAATCTGGTGCTAAATATGTAGTATCCGTCTGTCTGTCTCTCTTCACTCCCCTGCGTTCCTCCGCTGTCCCCCATTAACCCTTCCCGCGGGTGGCCCGGCTGTGTCACCCGCGGAATCCAGCGCCGCCTTTCCCGGGAGGAAGGAGTCCCCATTAAATCCGCGATGCTCTCTTCCCTCAAAGTTAACATCCCAAAGGCTCCCAAGGGACTCACAGGCTCTTCAACCCTTAATGATCCTGCAGTACCTCGTTATCCAGTGAGTGAGCTGGGAAGTCCTTGGAAAGGAAAAGTGTGGTGAAGGGAAGAAGGAGAGGATGCTGAGCACGACAGGCGCTGACCCCCCAAAGCCTCCCCACGGCCTTTCCCCTTCCGTCAGGGCTCACAAACTGGGATGAGAGTTCCTTATTTCCCACTGCTGCCTCCCCCAGCTCACACTATCCCGGGAAAGCAGCCGCTCGGACAGAGCCCATTCCTGAAACCCTGGGAGAAGAGGGGAGCAGCCCCGCTTGTCCCACCAGAAGTGCCACCGCAGTTGGGGCAGCTCAGCGCAGCCGTCGGGCTGTTCCTGCACCCCAGCCATTAGTCACGGGCACGCCATTAATTATCGCCAGCAACGGGGGCAGCCCTAATTACAGTCCCGGCCTGCTCGCTTTGTTTGGGCTGGTGCCTCTGCCTTGAACGCAGAAACAAAAGGCAGCAGCTTAGGACAAGTGATGCTACAAAGAAGGAAGGAGCAAGGGGAGGGAGAGAGGATGCTGCACGCTCCAAGAGTAGGGATACTGCTTAAAAACCGATTTTTCCCCCCTCTCCGGGTCACGAGATTTGGCAGGAACCTCCGGCAGAAGCTGCTGCTCCAAGGTTTCGCTTTGCGCGGGTGATGAAGGGCTAATTGGATGCAGATTAAAAGTCACTATTAGGGATAATCCCTGAGCGGCCGCGGAAGCGCGGGGAGCATCCCTCCCTTCGCTCTGGATGTGTGTGGACTCCTATATTTCACCCTCCCCGAAAAAGGAAAAAAATGATAAAGAACGAAAAAAGATAGTTGGAAACGCAAGATGAGCTGGGGGAAGGGAGATGGGATGGGGGAAAGCTGGGAAGAAATAATTGCCATGTCTGAAAACAGTTACTATGGCAGCAACAGTCTTCGCGCTGCCTGAGCGAAATGTTGGGGACCAGCAGCCGTCCCTTTGTCACATCCTCAGACACACATTTAGATGCTAATGCTGCCTTTAACCTTGGCTGCTTAACCTTGATAGGACGGGGAGGGCGGCGGTGGGGGAGAAAAAGCAGGGAGAGGCGGGGGAGTTTACGGAAAAGATGGGTTTCCTCTCCCTAAATTTGCCACCGAATGGACTTGGCAGACTCCTCTCAGCTGCGATTAACGCTGTTATTTCTGCGCTTAATATTCCGCGGAGGTTTTACCAGCTTATTTATGGATAGCTGGCATTAGCTGCAGCATAATTCACCGCTGCGACGCTCCCGTTTATCTCCATCCCCTTGGGATTGTCTCCTCTGGGGCCGGTTTTGAGAACATCCCCAGGTTTGATCAGCCTGGCTATCTAATCTCGCCTTTATTTAGAACCGGCGTGAAAAAAGGAGGGGTGCACGGGAGGAAGGTCTCCCCTCTAGACTTTGGATGGCGGGGAAAGAAATTCTGGCGGCCTGTGTAGCTTTTCTTGAGGCTCAAATCTGTTTTCAGCAGCGGGATGAAGGAGGAGGGAGGGAGAGAGGGAGGGAGGGAAGGAGAGGGGGAATTCCCTGGGGAGTGCTACCTGGCACAACACCGAGAGGCGGAACAGCATCTCCTGCACTCCTGGACCCGAGCACGGGCTCATAGCCCGAAGGTAAATTCCTAAATCCCAGCCCTACTGCACACAGATTAGCCACTAATTCTGGGAGCAGCCCGGGATGCCCTTGCTTTGGGATTATCCTTCACAGCAGCCTTTAAGGAAGCTTTTGCTGGAGCAATTCAGGCAGGAGAGATGAGAGCGGTGCCAGTGCTGGATCTGCCACTCACAGATATGACCCTATTCTTCTATTTCTGGCTTTTTTTCTCTTCTTTAATGCTGCAGGTCCTGGAGTCAGGTGATCACTTACAGCTTTCTCCACGTGCTCTTGGAACCTCATCACTTTGGCAGAGTAAAGCCTGAGCTCACACCAGCTCAACATTTAGTCTAAGACAGCCCTGGTGCACAAAATATTTCCATTTTCCAGCCCATCCACTGCCTGTGCCCCGATCTGGGATTAGCAGTGCCACCTCACACGAGCCAAGGAGTATTTCTCCCATCTGCATGATGCCGGGCACAGAGTTCCCTGCACTTTTCCCGCTGTCACTGCACGGTGATTTCCACAAAACTGTGTCCTGTGTCACCTCCGAGGGCTGTAAAAGCAAGCTGCCTGTATTTTTAATGATGCCATGTGTTAATAGGTAGCCTTATCTCCATGCAAAGCCTCCACATTTTGCATCCTCGGGATGAAAAATGAATATGAGAAATGATGCCACTCCAGCCCGACAAATCCTCACCGCATGCTGAGGGGGGAAAGCATCTTAAATTAAAAGCAGTATCTGTCTTCTGCAGTGCACTTCTTTCTCTGGGGCTTTCTGGCTAAGCTGTCAGATAGAGTCGATATTTATTTTACAAACGCTGTAAAAGAGGCAATGGGTAATATTGCAGCAACCACCCTGCTGCTGCTTTTTGGCTCTGGAGCGAGAGCAGAAATAAAAGCAACAGCACTGGCACAGGGTGCCCAGAGAAGCTGTGGCTGCCTGGAAGTGTCCAAGGGGAGGTTACATGGGGCTGGGAGCAACCTGGGATAGTGGAAGGCATCCCTGCCCGTGGAATTGGAGCTTTAGTTGGGAGTAGATCTTTAGGGTCCCTTCTATGAGTAACTGGGAAAGAAGTTCCATGGCTCAGAGCACAAAGCGTGCTGGACCCTGGGGGGCTGTCTCCAGCTGTGGAGACCTCAGGAGCTTTAACAGGGACTGAGGGCACTCACAACCTTTGGAAATATGAGATCCAAAAAGCATTACCAGCAGTGATGAGCATCAGTGCCAGTCGTGCCCTGGACCCGGCACAGGTGAGGTTTTCCCTCGTGGCATCTCTCCTCTTTGGGAGACTGTGACAGCTGCAGGGGACACAGATGCTCCGCACTGCTCTCCAGCTTTCCCGCTCAGATTATCACTGGTGCCAGTTATCCCTGGAGAGCTGCGCCTGAACAGCTTCTGGTGCAGTGGAAAGTCCCTCCTGGTGTCTCACGTGGAATGAATAATCACAGAATCCCAGAATGGTTTGGGTTGGAAAGGACCTTAGAGATCATCTCGTTCTACCCAGGGACACCTTTCACCAGACCAGGTTGCTCCAAGCCCCAGGTTGTCCAATCTGGCCTTGGACACCTCCGGGGATGGGGCAGCCACCCCACGAATAACACCTTGGCTTGGTTACTATTTTTAAGGCGTTTTTTACTGCTTGCTGCGGTCGCTGATGATGACAATCACAAGGATAACCAAGCCTCCAGCACAGGGAGATGTCGCTCCCGGGGGTCCCCGAGGAGCAGAAGCTCAGCCAGGGCAGGTGAAGCTCGGCCAGGGCTAGGTGAAACTCAGCCAGGGCAGGTGAAGCTCGGCCAGGGGCGGTGCAGGCAGGGGCGATCCGGGCAGGACGAGGGGCGGAGCGGGAGGAAGGCGGCGGCGCGGCCCCTCCTCCTCCTCCACCTCCTCTTTCTCTTCCTCCTCCTCCTTTCCTCCTCCTCCTCCTGCCGGGCGGGGCGGGGGTCGGCAGTCCCGGCGCGCTGCCGCCGCGTGGAGCCGAGCTGCGTGTTCCCGATCCCTGAGCCCATCCACATCCCCGCTCCCGGCTCCCTGCCCGCCGCCCCGAGCCGTGTCCCCGCTGCGGGCCGGCGGCGCGGGGATGGGCGCGGGGCTGTGAGCGCGGCCGGGAGCCGTGGCCATGGGGAACATCTCCTCCAACATCTCCGCCTTCCAGTCCCTGCACATCGTCATGCTGGGCCTGGATTCGGCGGGCAAGACCACCGTGCTCTACCGCCTTAAGTTCAACGAGTTCGTCAACACCGTGCCCACCATCGGCTTCAACACGGAGAAGATCCGCCTGAGCAACGGGACGGCCAAGGGCATCAGCTGCCACTTCTGGGACGTGGGCGGCCAGGAGAAGCTGCGCCCGCTCTGGAAGTCCTACAGCCGCTGCACCGATGGCATCATCTACGTGGTGGACTCAGTGGACGTGGACCGGCTGGAGGAAGCCAAAACGGAGCTGCACAAGGTGACCAAGTTCGCGGAGAACCAGGGCACGCCGCTGCTGGTCATCGCCAACAAGCAGGACCTGCCCAAATCGCTGCCCGTGGCCGAGATCGAGAAGCAGCTGGCCCTCCACGAGCTGACCCCTTCCACCACCTACCACATCCAGCCCGCCTGCGCCATCATCGGCGAGGGGCTGACGGAGGGCATGGACAAGCTCTACGAGATGATCCTCAAGCGCAGGAAGTCCCTCAAGCAGAAGAAGAAGCGGTAGAAGCCCCGCCGAGGCGGGGAGGGATGGGGGAGCAGACAAAGGAACCGAGGGGGAGACAGAACCAAAGCGATTCTTTTGGGTTTAATCGTTCCTTTTTTTTTTTTTTCTCCCCTCCTCTTCATTTTTTTTCCCTCCTTCCCCAAAGGACAGACAATAGTGGTGATAACAAAGCGCCTCCCGCCAGCCGAGCCCAGATCCCGGAGCTCCCCTCTCCCACCGCCCCGTGCTCCTGAGGGTCTGATCCGGACTGCCTCGGGCTGGAAACATGGAAAAACGGAATGAATCCCCCTCCTCCATCCTCCGGGACCACCGAGCCTTTGTGTGCCGGGGGGCCAACAGGGCAGGACCCTGTTGAAGCGCGTTCGAGAGGAGCCCGGCGTGCTTTTGGATCTTTCCTGCGGGCATTTTGGGGCGGGGGGGTGTCGATGCCAGCCCCCCACATGCATTTTGGGGCGGGGGGTTGATGCTGCGGGGGGTGTGGATGCACCGTGGCTCGGCAAGGTCAGCGGGGAGGGGGCTCGCAGCCCGCCTGCCTTTATCCCTGCATCCCCGCATCCCTGGATCCCTCCCCCGCGGGTGGCGGTGGGAAGGGGTGTCGAAAGCTTGGAGGAGGGGGTTGGACCCAGAAAATGTCTTTGGGGGGGTGGGTGTGATGGGTAAGGGGACACCCACCCACCCTGGCTGGTGTTTTAGGGTGCAGAACAAGGACAGGGGTGGGGGGGGATGCGACACTGGGGTGCTGAGCAGCTGCTGAATGGTGCAGAGCTTCAAGCTCTTTGCTTGAAAAAAGGGCGAAAAAAGACAAAAAGACGCAAGGGTTTGGGGTGAACGCTGCTGGAAGCGTTGTGGGGGATTCTGCAGGACCCCCATTTGTCAAAGGCTCGGCTGTGTCACCTTCTGCAGCAGAGCCCCCGCAGGTGTGCATTGTCCCCGTGCCCAGGGTGCTCCCAGGTGCGGCTTTGGAGGTGATCCAAACTGGGGGCTACTTGGTAAAACCCCCAAAAAAGCAGAGTTTGGGGTTCTGGTCGCTGTGCTGCTCTGCAGTGGGGCAGGAGGCCAAGTCGGGGTGGGTCATGGCAGGGCAGGATGGATGGATGGATGGACAGACAGAGATTGCCAGAGCCTGCGAGAAATCTCTGCTGGAAAGGGAAAATGGCAGGGTGTGAAGAGACATAGGGGGGTTGTGGTCGGTTTTTAATAAAGATTTAAACCTGACTAAAAGCCCCTCGCTTTCCCCAGTAGCCACAGGGGCAACCTCTGCCTGCAGAGCAGCCTGAGCAGCCGGGCAGGGTCAGGCCCGGCTGCCTCCTCCTGCAGGTGAACGTTTTGGTACCTGGATGGGGCTGGGGACCAAAATCCACTTGCTGTCTTGTGTTTCAGCCTGGGATCCAGCTCTCCGGGGGTTCTGGCTTCCCACAGAGCTGGAGCAGGCAGCCCTCAGGGGCCGAATATCCTGAATTTTGAGGCAGGTGGGATTTTCTGGTGATTTTACACCAGCCTTCTTCCCATTTGCAAACCCATTCCCAGAGCAGCCAAGGGGAAAGCACCAAGCAGACAAAAGCAAAATGCCCTTCGGCTTTCGGGGAGTTGATCCTCCCCTTGCAGCGATGAGCACCTTCCAAACAGCATTTTTTTTTGGGGGGGGGTGGTTTGTTAGGAAACAAATATTGCAGCCAAGTTGTGTTTTCTGTTCTTGCGGGGTTTGAGTTCCCGGCGCGAGTCCCGACTTGTGTGGGCTGGTCCCATCCGTTCAGGTGGCTCTCTTCCCGCTTCCTTGGGTTTCCCTGCTTTGTCTTCACCTCCAACACTTTGGTACTTGCTGTCGAGAGAGAGAGAGAGAGAGCGAGAGAGAGAGAAAAGAATTATTTATTTTTGATGCCACAGAAGCCACATGTATTAACCCTTTTTTGGGAGAGCGACCCGTTTGAGAGGAAAAATGTGCAAGCTGCGTTGACCCCAGCAGCTCCAGAGGGATCAGGTTTTAGGAATGACACGTGCAGGCTGTTAGCGGTGGGTTTCACCTCCTGGCCGTCGTCGGTTTAGCAAATGCTGGCATGGAAAGGCTCTTTTTCTGGAGCTGGGTCCTTCCTGGGAGTTTGTCACACCCAGCCGGGCATCCCCTTGGAGAGACGGCAGAGCACTGGAAGGTTCAGCTGAGCCAGGTGGGACGCTGTGCCCGAGCCCTTGCCAGCCGCTCTGCTTTCTGCAATAATTAAAAAGACTTTTCCAACGAGTAGCTCCTGACTTCCCGTGGTTTTTCTGTGACGTTCCAGCACCCGGATTTCTCCCGTGCGAAGATGCGCGTCGCCCTCGGTGGGCTGAACGAGAGGGGCCTCAGCAGAGCAGCTCCTGAGGGGAGCTGCCTGGGCTCTTTGCAAGGTTGTGCATCTTCTCGAATTATGAACGACCTGGGTTTTTTTGGCAGGTCTCATTCCCCCAGGTCCCTTTGCCGTGTTCCCATCCATGAAATCCCGCTGCCCGTGTCCTGCCCTCGCCTTTGTCCGTCAGTCTCCGTTCCTCCTGTCTTTCCTTTTTTTCTTTTTTCCTTTTTTTTTTTTTAAAGATGCAGACATAATGCTGTGAACTGAAATAAATTATTTATACTACGAAAGGGCCTGATTAAAAAAAACAAAACAACAAAAAACCAAAAAAACCCAGTGTTCTGCTTATTTCTCGATAACAGTGCTGCGTTTTGTGTGGTGTGAAGGAGGTTCCTGCTGCTTCCCCAGGGAGAGGAGACAAGGGGACAGAGGAGTGACCTGCTGAGGATCCAGTGTCACGGGTCTGTCACGTGACAGCCTGCTAGGACATGGGGGACATCCATAATTTGCTGGTTAATGAAATCCGAGCTCTTCTGCAGTTCACTTAATATCTCTGCATCTCTCTGCTGCTGTCTGTGCGACAGGAGGATACTTTCTGGTGGGGGGATTTTGTTCCACCACCTCTCCTGATTTCAAATCCATGTTAAGGGGGCGATCACACCGAGAGAAAGTTTCCATTTTTGCTCAGTGTGGCTTTTTTTAAACGGGTGGCCTCGGGCGAGCGGTGTCGGTGGCAGGGAGCCAGGTCTGCAGGGGTTAAAACATCACTTGGGAACAGGATGCTGCAGACTGAGCTGGAGGCTGCCTCTGCTCCTGGGTGGCTGCTGACACAGGAAACCCAGGGTGACATTTCGGGGGGGAGAGGTGGAGCTGGGTGGTAAATGACTTTTTCTTGCCCTTTTTTTTTTTTTTTTTTTTTTTTAAATGATGAGAAGGCAGCTGGAGGGGAAATGATGCGCCTGACTTGTGAAAGTGAGATTTGGAAGGGCTTGGGGAGTTCTCACTCTGCCCGAGGTTTGTGGGGTACAGAGTGCCTGGGTGAGGGGAGCTCTGAAGGGTGACAGGACCCAGGGAATGGCTGGAGCTGTGTCAGGGAAGGGTCAGGCTGGATATTAGGGAAAGGTTCTTCCCCCAGAGGGTGCTGGGCACTGCCCAGGCTCCTCAGGGAATGAGCACAGCCTGAGGCTGCCAGAGCTCCAGGAGTGTTTGGCCAATGCTGTCAGGGATGCACAGGGTGGGACTGTTGGGGTGTCTGTGCAGGGCCAGGGTTGGATCAGTGATCCTTGTGGGTCCTTCCAACTCAGGACATTCCATAATTCTGTGACCCTCAAGGCTTACCCTGCACTGCAGCTGCTGAGCTATCAAGGCTCAGAACTCCCTTGGAGCTGAGCTGGACCGTGGCATTCCAGGATTGAGTTGTGAATTGCTCAGCTGCCCCCTGACCCTGCAGAGAGCCTCTGGAAGGTGCAGTTCCTCACTCCCAGCATCACCAACTCTCCCACTATTCTGTCCCTCTGTCACACGGTCTAGTGCTGCTGAAGATGCTCCTGATCATCCTCTGGCCCCATTTTCCATGGGACACCGTGTGCTTCTCCTGGTTTCACGGATCTGAAAGCCCAGCAGTGGATGCTGCAGTGCCTGCACCTTAGCCTGAAGGGACTTCTCCTCACCGATCCCACCTGGCAGAAGCTGATTTTTGGGGACTTTCCAGCTGGCGTGGAGGTGTGCATGCTGACATTGTGTCTTATCTGTGTTCCAGGGGAACTTTGGTCCCTTGGGTGCACAGCAATCCCACGTGGAACTGTGGGGACTTTTCTCCCAGTTTTTTAAAGGGGGAACCATCCCTTTCCCTGTGATGGAGGAAGAGGAACAGCTGCTAGGGTTTGGGCTGTGGGTTTGTTTGAGAGGCCGTGACCGGGTGTGTGACTGCAGCTGAATCTACCCCCCTCCCCACAGCGGGGATTTGCGGGAAGGGGCGGGAGGGGCTGTGCCTTGTGGCCGGCAAAGCTCCTTGTGCTCCCAGCGGCAAGGACAGACATCCTCCTTGGAGCAGCCTGTCCAGAGAGTGCCTCTGTCAGCAGGGGGGTGGCGGTGTTTGGGCTGGTTGTCATGAAAACATTGCTCAAGAGGCTGCTGACCTTGCGGATGGATGGCAGAGCAGCCAAACAGCGAGGGACACCAGAGCCCCAGTGCCCAGGGTGATGTCTGGGGACCCTGGTGGCACGTGGGGCCACCAGGCAGGGCCAAAGGATGCTACCCCTGCAGTTGAGCTGGGGGCTGCATCAGCTGAGAAGGACCTGGAGCATTTCAAGTGGCAGAAGAGGATGGGTCAGGGTTGGGAGCAGCAGGAGATGGGGCCAGGACAGGAATAAGCAGAGATGAAGTCCCATCTCTCCCAGCTCAGAGATGAGCTCCCTGTTGCTCCTCTGCTGGTCCCTGATGGACCAATCCTCACCAGCTTGGCGTATCCCACTTTTCCATGCACACAGCTTCCCGACGTCTCCTTCAACCCTCTGCTGCAGGTTCTGCCATGCCCCTTGCTTCCTTCTCCCTCTCTTCCCTGGCTTTGCCTCGTTAAGCTAAATCCCTCTGCTTTATTTCAAATGGGATTTGCTTCCCAAGCAAGGATCTTTAAAAGGATCATCCTGGTTAATGCAATCCGGAGAGCACCAGATCCTTGGAGAGTGGCGTAGTGCACTGGCAGCTGCTGCACAGCACCAGGTGCTTCTGGGCAAATTTTGGGTGGGCTGAGGATGAGCATCACCTAAAAATGGCCTAGAAATCACTACCAGAAGACAAAAAACAAAATCCTACACGGATTCAAATGCTGTTTGCTTTGTTTCAGGCAGCTCCATCCTGGAGCTTCTTGGACGGGAATTACCCCAAATCACCAGAACTTTTTGTCTGAGCAGCAAAAGGCCACTGCTGTGAGTCACTTTAAGCACTTCGCACACAAACCGTGCAAAAAAATTTACCAGTCACACTGGCCTAGCAGAGCAAAATTGAGACATTTCAGCATGATGAAGGTTGAATATGGAGAGCTCAGCCTGGGAGTATTTGCTCTAATAAACCATTCTGTTTATTTCAGCTTAGCCTGTGTTTGCTTCCCTCAGATACTCATGTGAGATTTAAGGGAGGATAGCTCACAAAGCCCATCAAACTCTCTAGCAAAGACATTAAAACACTGCTGGAAGGTGAGGTATGGAGCCTGGACACCCCCCAGGTGACCAGAAGGAATCCCACATGCCCAATGACCCTTCCCTGACTGATGACATCCTACAGCTCCCAAAAATGCTGCAGCACCACAGGATCTTGTGAGAAGGGCAGAGAGCAACTCACCCAGCTCTTCAGCAGCCCACAGATGAGATTCTTCTTATTTGTCATTAGTCATCCTTATTTGTTGTTGTGAATAATATCATAAATAGGAATTCTAATTAGTATTAACAATTTGTTTATCAATAATATTAACAATTTGATAACACATACATTTATTATTTAGTAACAAGTAATAAAAGGAGGGTGAGGCTCTGGCACAGGTTTCCCAGAGAAGCTGTGGCTGCCCCTGGATCCCTGGAATTGTCCAAGGCCAGGTTGGAATAACTTGGGATAGTGGAAGGTGTCCCTGCCCAAAGCAGGGGGTTGTGACTGGATTGTCTTCAGGGTCCTTTCCAACCCAAACCATTGTGGGATTCTGGGATTATTTTTATTGCTCAGCCTACTGGTACCCAAATTTTGCAGCTGGGGTGAGCTGCTGTCAGCTGACAAACATTCTCAGGATGCCATGGTGCTGCAGCATTCCCAAAAGATGGGGACAGGCAAAACTGGCACTGCCAAAGCCCCTGATCCCACCTGGCTTTCAAGGCTGTGTTTTGCTGCCAGGAGGAGAGCAGGATGCAAAACTGGGTCTAAATGCAGGTTTTTTCAGTCTCTGCCACAGACTCCTGCCTAAACCCTGGTCACATCATTTAACTTGCCCTAGACTTCTTTTCCACAGGGGTAAAAGAAAATTGTCAGCATTTTTCCTACTCCCTGGGCTTTAAAAAATCCATTAGGCCTGGTGTGATTCTCAGATCCCCACAGAAAATACACTAAACCTTCAGGATTGTCCCTTCCCTGGTGGGAAAAGGGGTTGAAGGTGGAGGGTGGGGGGACATTCCTGCAGATCCAGGTCCTCCTGCCATGCCACGGGCTGGGAGCAGCTGAGGGCTCTGCAAATCCACCCACACAGAGGTGAGGGCCCAGCGTGGCTCGGTGGGAACACAGAGCCATTGTTGTGCTGGTTAATGTTTAAAGAGCCCCCGGGAAGCCCTCCTGTGCTGCCCTCCCTAACAAAGGGGGCCTTTCCACTCTTTGGCAACTTCCCCATCCTTCTGCTGCCTGCTGGAAATGGCCAGAGGCTGGAGAGGGAGTGGCAGTGCTGGAGATTTCCATCCTCCCAGGAGGGATTGTGCTCTTCCCAATGTCCTTGGAAAACAGCTGGTTGCTTAGAAGGAGGGAGCTGTCAGAGCTGCTCAGGAGGACAATGGGTGCTGGGGAGAAATAAATGCTAAAAGTGATATCTCACAATCCATACATGATTCTTCACAGAATCCCACAATGGTTTGGGTTGGAAGGGACATGAAAGCTCATCCCATCCCACCCCCTGCCATGGCAGGGACAGCTTCCACTATCCCAGGCTGCTCCAAGCCCTGTCCAGCCTGGCCTTGGACACTTCCAGGGATCCAGGGGCAGCCACAGCTTCTCTGGGCACCCTGTGCCAGGGCCTCACCACCCTCACAGGGAACAATTCCTTCCTAAATTTCTCCCTAAAGCCCGTGCTTGGCTGTTCCCCATCCCCAGCCCCATCTCCAGAGGAAATGGCCTTCAGCCTTCCCTGTGCATCTGGACAGGGCCTTTTCTCCCAGGAATGGACAAAGTGGAGCACCTGGCGATCCCAGAGTGATGGGGAGACTTCTGCTATCTCAGCCCAGCCCTGGGACCTGCTGCATTCTTCCTGGGACTTCCAGCAGAGTAGCTCAGACTAGGAAGGAGGAGGCAAGGATGGTTTAAAGTCAGTTTTCCCTGTAGATTCTGGCACCTCTGGAGGTGCTGCCCATTTTTTGTGACAGGGCTGTGATGCAAAGAGTCTGAAGAGCCAAGAATTTGTTCCTCATGAGCTGCAGAACCTCCTGCAGGACAAATTACCCACCTGGGGCCCTGTCCTTCTTCCCCTATGAGAGCAAAGCAGGTGCAGGGGGGTAAAACTATTTATTAGGTTTATACATATTTCTGTATATTTACATATGTGTGTTTATATCCCATCCATGTTCTGGTTTATATATATATATTTAATATATATAACTGCACCCAGGGAAGAGTATATTGCAAATATTTCCTCAGCTCCTTCTGCCCCTCTGGAAGAGGAGCTTGAAGGTGTGGGTGTGGCACTTGGGGACACAGTTTACTGGTGACCTTGGTGGTGCTGGGGGAGCATTTGGACTTCATGATCTCAGAGGGCTTTTCCAATTCCAAGACTGTATTTCTCCTGGTGATTGGAATTTCCAGCCCACAGCTTTCCCCTCCATGAATGTGTTTATGGAGGCAATCACAGATCTCTGAGCCCCTTTATCCATGTCCCCACTCAATTATTGAAAAAATCAATTAAAAATTGCTCCTATTTCTGCTCTGGGGTAAGAAACTCAGGGCTTCCCCCAGACTCTCAGCTGAAGGTGGCAGGGATGCTTTTTGGAGGCTAGAATGAAGTGGTTTGGGGTGTTTGCTTGGGCACCCAGATGCCCAGCAAGCCCTGAAGTGGGAATCTTGCCCAGGGAGTGGGTGTTTATCCCAGCCCTGTTCCCGGCAGACCCAGCCAGGTCATGTCTTGGTGATCCATTAACCAGGGAGAGGAGAGGAGAGAGTGTGCAAACCTTGGCATCTGCAGTGGAGCTGCTTGGAAAGCATCCAGTGCTGCTCTTCCCTGGCCATCCAAAAAAATAAAAAAATAAAAAAAATCCGAGGATTCATCCAAAAAGGAGCCATTTCATGGAAATGTTGGTGGCAAAATGCCACACTGAGGGTGGAAAAGAAGGGAGCTGCAGTGACCTTGAGCTTTTGGATAATGCTGAGACCACAGTGCTGGAATGGATCCTGTTTGCTCTGAGATGGCTCCTTGCTGGGAATTTTTAGTGGAATTTTGCATTATTAAAGGTCTATAATGAAACCCACCTTGAAATGTGGGCAGGGCACGGGGGGCATTCTCCATGCTGGGGCTGTTTTCTCGCTGGGTTTCCAGAAATTTCCAGTATTGGTAGCCCAGGAATCCCAGGAAAATTCTCAGAAATGGCAGCAGGAGAATTCTTAACCCCTCTCCCCCCTGCTCCCAATCTCCTGCCCCCTTGGAGCTTCTTTTAGCAGGAAAACTGTTGCATTTCTGCTGATCTGAACTCCCTCAGTCAAGACAAGACTCAGCTTGCAAAGAATGTGGGTAATTTATGTGTCGATAATAAGGAGAGGGAGAGCAGGAGGCAAAAGGAGTTTTGTGTCTTTCATTCCCCTCAGCCCTGCTCCTGAGGCTTTGCCCTACCCACAAGAATTATTCCTGATTACTCCAGCTGGATTAATTTACATGGGGACCTTACTGAATCCTCAGTTTTGCTTTAATCAATCCACTGTGGATGCAATTGCTAAGTAGGGAAAAAAAAAACCCAACAAAAATTACTTTTCTCCCCACATTTCCCCTAAACCTGTATTCTTTTGCATCCTTGGAGGTCTTAGCCTGGCTTTTCCCTACAGGCTGGTCCTTGGGAACACAGCAGAAATCCAGCTTCCAGCTCCAAGTTAGTGATGGACTCTCCAAACCCCTCCTGGTGCTGGCACAAACCAGAAGCCCTGACACATTTATTTATTTATAAAAGTCCAGTGCTGCTGGCAAAACACAGCTGAAGGCAAGGGGGACCAGCAGTGGGGAGAGCTGGAAAGGAAAATCTGCTGAAAAAGATGCCCTTTTGGGTGAGAGGAACCTTGGCAGCTTCAGGTCTGATTGGGAAAATAACGCAGGGAAATTTCTAAGAGGCTCAGGTTTTTATTTTTTCCCCCCTCTCTCCATCTCAAAAAGGACTGATCTGTTTCTTTTCAAAGTTAAGCCCAACCCTGAATTCCTCACTCCATCTCCAACAACAAATCTATGGATAACATGCCTTTAATTACTATTAATTACTTAATCATGCTCTCCACAGCTCTGCTTAAGACACTGCCTTAATTGCTCACAAACAAGTTCTGGACATGTACAAGCTGCAGTGGAGACAGCAAGTCCCTTAAATCCCATTCCCTGCAGGTTTGGCCCCTCCTTCCCCACCTTTCCCAGAAGATACCATTCCCAGTGCTTTGCTCCAGGCTTTCTCTTTCAGTTTTCCGGATGATTTTCAGGCTGACCTGATGACACAGGGTCTTGCTTCAGGGTGCTCTCACCTCCCTGGGGATTAGCAAGGCGTGGGAGATCATTTCCAGCAGCTCCAGGGGGACATCTCAAGCAGAAGGGATGGGAGAGTTCCTTCCCTGCATCAGGAGAAATGGGAAGCAAGTGGAAGGAATGAAATGCTGGGCAGCAAAACCCCTGGGCCAGGCTGGATGCAGTGAGCTCTGTGAGACAAGAACAGTGTGAAAAATTCAGTTTTAAGCCCAGACTGCTCAGGCCAAGCCTAATGTCTTAGAGGGAAAGCAGCAAGTCCTCACTGTGGAAGAATTCCAAAGAAATCGACTTCTAAAACAAAACAGTGGCAGAATCTCCAATTGACACTGGCTCCAGGCAACAAAATCAATCCCAATCACATTTCCCCAGCCAGGCTGCTCATCACACACAATCGGAATGCAGGCTGGGAGGAGGAGGAAGAAATACAAACTTGAATTCCTATGGGCAGAACTGAGCAAATCCATGGATACAGCATCAAGCACCACATCAGCCAAAACACAGGAAAGCCCCATGGCAACCATCCCCAGGGATGAGACAAGAGAACATCACAATCACAGAATCCCACAATGGTTTGGCTTGGAAGGACCTTTAAGCTCATCCAGTTCCATCCCTGCCACAAGTAGGGACACCTTCCACAATCCCAGGTGGCTCCAAGCCCTGTCCAACCTGGCCTTGGACACTTCCAGGGATCCAGGGGCAGCCACAGCTTCTCTGGGCACCCTGTGCCAGGGCCTGCCCACCCTCACAGGGAACAATTCCTTCCCAATATCCCATCTAACCTTCATCCTTATCCCAGTTATAAACAAAAGGGAGCAAAAGGCTCTTCCTCTGGAAGAAAAATGGGTGGGGAGGGAGGTCCCTGAGCCCAGCTGGGCTCCCAGAGTGTGTCAGGCAGCAGTGAAGCACTTCAGGGCCCTTGCAGATGTGTAATTATTGCAGTGAGAGCTCTGGCAGTGCAGTTTGCTCTCAATCATCACCACAAACCGGTCGCGTAGGCTGGGGCACCTCATAACCTGGCTGCTCGTGTTCCAGGTGAAATCCAAACCCTCCAATCCATTTCC
This sequence comes from Lichenostomus cassidix, assembly GCF_008360975.1. Classification (NCBI taxonomy): domain Eukaryota; kingdom Metazoa; phylum Chordata; class Aves; order Passeriformes; family Meliphagidae; genus Lichenostomus; species Lichenostomus cassidix. The sequence goes on along the minus strand of NC_139488.1, from coordinate 3,956,411 downwards.
AGCTTTCCAAGTGTTTCCTGTCGCATTCCTGTCCCAAACACCTCAGCAAGATCCCAGCTGCAGAGGGGATGAATGCAGGGAGAATCACGGGCACTCTGCCTCTTGCCTTCCCTTAAATGTCAGCTCCTGGGAATTTTATCCGAAGCTTTGTGGTATTTCGTGGTTTAGCACAAGTTCCACATCCTGGGGTTAAGTTCTGCCCACCTTCCCTCTCAGATGTCAGAAGGAGAACTTGCAGCTTCCTGGGTGATGCAGCAGGTTGGAAAGAAGCCAGTAGTTAGCATAAAAAGAAAAAAATCCAAACCAAAAAACAACAAACCAAACTAAAAATTAACTCCTGAGTTTTATTCCTGTTTCAGGATTTTGCAACAGCCTGCTGCAAGCGGCTTTGTCCCTTTTAACACCAGAGGTTGCATCAAAAGTTGTCCTAACAAGTAAAGTAGGGCAGTCAGAGGAAACAGAGGGTGACTGCAGTGACCAAGCCCCAGCAGGCTGAGGTTTCCCACCCATCAGAGCTGGAGATAAAAACCCTGTTCTGCCAGAGGTTGCAGCTCATCTCTGTCCTGAAGCTCCCCACTTTGAGAGCTGCACCCCAACACTGTGTCTGTAATAAGTAACTCTCATCACTGTCCTGAGGATGGGATGGAAAGCCACAGAATTCCAGAAGTGCAGAGTAAAAAAATCACATGTTCTCCTGCTCCTTTCCCAAGGAAAAAAGGAGACCTTAAACACCAGCAAGGGTGGGAAAACCCTGTTAGAACAGGGTCTGGTGAGACCCATCCCACATAAGCCAAACACAGGACCACCCTGAGGAATTTGGGATATTCTCAAGCCCCCTGTTGTCTGGCAGCCCTGGCTCTACCAGGTGTGATGCCCATGTTCCTCAGAGGTCCTGCACAGAGAAGAGCTGATGGGGCCAGGAAAACCAAGATCCCTGTCCCGTAGTGTCCCAGGGAAGGAAAAAGCCCTTCCTGGTGGCCCCCAGCCCCGAGGAATTCGAGCTATGCAGGGAGCAGAGGTCACTGCAATCAGGTGCAGCATAAAAGGCAAAGATAAACCCCATAAATCAGGCTGTGGGAAGGGGAGGAGGGCACAAGTGCACAGAGCTGCAGGAGGATGGTACAAGGAAACCCCCCCGGGCAGAGGGAGGGGGGAGGTGAGGGATAACCTGGGCTCCAGAGCAGCCTGGAGAGGGGGGATGGCCAGGAAAAAGGGAGCTGAAAGTACCCACGGTGGGAAAAATCACTTGCTTGTCCTCTGTCAGGGTAAAAAAACCAACAACACTACAAAAAATGGAAAATGCGGGGAGGGAAACAGAAGCAGTGGGTTAGGTATAGAAAAAAAAGCCCTCAAAGTACTATTTTGCTTCAGTTTTAGTCTATTTTTCATATATTGTTTCTGTGATGGAGGAGGAAGGAGACACAAAAAAACCTCCTTGAAGAGTGTTACAAATGGCGTAACGTGAAGTGTTTTAAAAGATGTCATTTCTTTCCTGCTTCAACAGGAGACCCCCCCTGAGGCTGGAAACTCTGTTGTGCAAGCGTTCATCCCTGTGGCTCCAGCTTTCCACAGGAGCCCACATGTCCATGGGGAGATGGTTGGATGGATGGATGGACATCTTGGTGACTTAGCTGGTGACCTGCTCCCCTTTCCTGAGCCCTCCAGGTGAAAACAAGCATCCAGGCAGGTTTTTGGGACACAGGAGTAGTCAGCTATCCCGAAGAAGCTCCTGGTGAGAATCCATGCTGGGCCACATCATGTGGGATCACGAGAGCAGCAACAAACCCACAGCAGATGCTCTGGATCTCATCCCACCTGGTCTGGTCAGAGCTGATGCATCACCCTGGGAGTGATGATCCCAATATAATCCCAGCTTCCACAACAGGATACTGAGATCCAGCTCCCGTGCAAAGGGAGAAGAAAAACGTGAGCTTGCCTGTCTGGGGAGGAACAGATGGGAAACGTGACCCTTGGAGGCATGGAAAATAAAGAGGGAACTGTGTAGTCTCGTGGTTTTTAGCTCGATTTCACACACGAGGGGATCTTAAAATGCACCATCCCAGTCCTGGGAAAGTTTGGAGCCTCTGGCCAGTCTCCCCCAGGCTCGGCAGAGGAGCTGGAGCCTCGCTGACACGGAGCGCCCACAGCCGTGCGAAAATAGGTGACTCGCTGGAGGAGAAAGAGAAAAAGCTATAAATATCCCGAGTGAGGGAAGAATTCATCACTCACTCAGCTCTTATTATACATCACAGGGAGCTGTTATACAAACCCCTGCCACAAAGAAAGGCCCAGGCATGAATCACTCGCTGTGAGATATCCAAGAATTCAGCCACGGAGGCCAAACCCAAATGGACCCAGACAGCCTTGGAGCCTCTGTTCTGACCACGTTCCTATTCCTGTGACCATCCAGGAAACAGCCTGTCCTTTTGGGAAAGATATCCAGGGGGCAGAGATAACACCTCCCTTTGAAGGGCTTCTAATTTGGAAAGACTGAAGGGATGCAGTGACCTGAGCCCAGGTGTCATCCCCAGGCTAAAAGATCAGGGGAAAGGGCTTTTTAGGATGCATAAAATAGAAGAGAGAGGAATCAGCATCACAAGCCTATCTCCCTTTTTCCTTGGGCTCCCACTGTGCCTCATCTCACTTTTCCAATCTGCCAGGATAACTACAACTCCCTGTTCAAGGCCCAGTTTGTGGATATGGAATCACAGAATGGTTTGGGTTGGAAAGGACCTTACAGATCATCTCGTTCCAACTCCCCTGCCATGGATAGGGACATCTTACTTCCTCCCCTTATTTCTCTGATGGAGAGGAGAAAAGGAGAGCTAAAAGTTATATCTGAAGGCTGTGGGGATGAAACCTGTTCTCCACTATCCAGGATCATGGAGAGGGCTGGATGCTGAGTGCTGAGATAAGGAAGATGCCTAGAATAACCCAAATAGCTGAGATAACCCCTGGTCTGGGGTCTGGCATTTCCATCCATCACTGACCTGGAGCCAGGAGCCTGCTCTGACCTGACCCAAGTCTCCACTCTGCCTTCCAGATCCCAGCCTTGCTCCAGGCAGGGTCAAGGTCTCACAATCCTGAACCTACAGGGTGATGGGAGCTGAGCCTGGGGACTCTGAGCTGTGCTGGAGAGCTCTGCTGGAGCAGCCAAGCCCATCCTGAGGGCAGTGGGGTGGGGTTGAAGTGGGTTCTGCCCAGCCTGGCACACAGGGAGAGGTTGACAGGGGCCAAGGTGGGACAACAGCTGTGCAATGGAGCTTCTCCAGTGTCTACACTCACATGACACCCCCAAACCCATGGGATGCTGCTCTCCAGAAGGTCAGGAATGGGCTGTGGAGGGGGCTCTGGATGGTTTTATTCCCCCTGATGAGCTCATGACTTGGCAGGACAAAGCTGCAGATGAAGCTGAGTGGTTTCCCATCAGTCTCTCCCCATCCCTGCCTCAAGCCATGCTGCCTGCTCCTTTTCTCCAGGTAGCAGCGATAGTGAGGGCCTGTTTTCCAGCTTCTCCTCATTTCCTTATCTCTCCTCCCACTTCCCCAAAGCCTGTGAGGGCTGCAGCCAAGTCATGGCTGAAGTATGAGCCCTTGTTCACCACCAGGTCAAACTATTCCCCAGGATAATCATGGCTAAAGCCAGAGCTGAAGGCTTCCCTCCCCTGCAATTCCAAGGGTGGAGAGCCCTGGGAAGGGAGGGCAGCTCTGCTGACACCACGGAGGGGATGGATAGGACAGGGAAAATGGCTCAGAGGTGTATTTGCTCCTTGTGGGCTCTTTGGCGCCTCTTGCAAGGAGAGGCTCAGAACACAGAGCAGGAGGCTGCAGGAGCCAGCAAGTTCTGCTCCTGTCATCATTCCTCCCAGGAAAAACAGCTTCCAGCACTGGAAGCCTTAATTGGGCTTCCCTCATAAATCACCTCAATGTCACCCAGGTGTAAGCACTTCCCAGGTTAGCATGGAAAGGCAACCTTTCTGTTTTCATCCCACTCTCCATTCTTCAGCAGGAGCTGCTGAACCCTCAGAGCCTCTGGCCCTGAACGCCCTGGGAGATCCTGGGAGCTCTGCTCCTCCAGGAATGTCAGCTATCCCAGGATGCTGTGCCCTGCTCCACATGCTTTGAGAGACACTTGCTGTGCTAACAGCCAGCCACAGCATCTAGTTTCCTCTCCTAGATTAGTCATTCTTCCCAAATTTCCTTCTTTTGTATGGGGATTCCCTCTGTTTCCTGCTACAGGCTTCGTTTTCCCTGTTCAATAAGCACTGGGAAGTATTTGTACTGCCAGGGAGGCCAGTTCATCTGTTCAGCTATTTTTATTCCTCCTGCCATAGCAGCTAAAGAATTGTTTGTCCAGAATAATCTCTGCAGGTCAGGAAGGGAAAGAAATCGTCTTGGATACAGCTGAATGGATTGAAAGCAGTTTCCTACGCAACAGGACCACCCCATCCTGCTGAAGTCTTTAATATTGATACTCCATGACTTGATGATCCTTGTGGGTCCCTTCCAACTCAGGATATTCCATAATTTAATTGGCAGGAATTCAAAGCAGAGCCACATCCTTTAAGACATCAGGTCCAGGTGTCAAAGGTGCCAGTCCTGGGGAGAAGAGTGGGGGATCTCAGTCCTTTGCACCTCTGAGGACTAGAGGGTTTTGGTTTCTTTCCAGAGCTATTAAACCTCAACTGAGCATCCCACAAAATTGCTCTTGCTCTCAGCATGCCCAGGCCTGGCACCAGGAAATGAGCCCTGCCCATGGCAGGGAAGTTGGAATGAGGTGATTTCTAAAATGCCTTCCAACCCAAACCATCCTGTGATTCTGTGATCAAGCCTCTGCAAACACGGATTCCTGTGGAAAAGGACAGTCAGGATATTTCTGGGCTCAGCTCATTCTCCATGACTGCATCAGTATTTGGGGAGTCAGGCTCCCTCTTGCTGCTCTTTGGAGGCAGCATGGCAAACCCAGCCTTGCCCACCAGCGTGGGATGTGTGGAGCATCCCTTGTGCTCTGCCTGCAGGGACACGCCTGGAATTCCTGCTCTGAGCCAGGCACTTGGCTGTGCCAAGGAGATGAAGCTTTGCCAGCTCCTTTTCCCTGGCTCCTTCCACTAGGATCTGGTCCCAGCAAGCCCTGATGCTTCACCTGTGCCAGCCATCCCTGCTCCAGCAGAGATCCTTAGCCAGCTCTTGGGTGGAAAGTCCAAACTGGAGCACCTTTCTCGATGGCCTCTATGGGTACTTGTAAGGCCAGGCTGTGCTGAGCCTGAGTGCCAAAACGCATTCTCCTCGTTGCATTCAAGCAAAAAATAGCCATGGTTGTTCCTGAGGGAGGACATTCCCTTCAGGCTCGACTTGCACATCTGGATCAGGAGGAGAAACAGAGAACATGTGGAGTTTTTTTGGAGCAGAACAGCCTTTTCTGGGTAGCACTGATGTCATTTGTGGGACACATCTAGAAGTCTGAGCGTGCCTTAAACACTCTGGGCTTTCAAAACACTGTATTTTTCCTCATGGTTGGTGTTTGGAAGATGGCACATTCCAAAGCTTCTTTAAACACCAGTGAGGTTTAAAACTGAGCCTTTTGTCCCCAAGTGTGTGAGCAGCCTGGGGCTGTTGGTTCAGAGGAATCCTTCCAGCAGTCACTCATCAGTGACCCTCGGTGCCCTGTTTGCCTCAGTTTGGCTGTGCTGCATTCCAGGGAAGGAAAAATCCTTCTTCTTGGATCATATCCTCACTTCCCAGCTGCTCCTGGCCGAGAGTCTGGTCAGCTTTGAGGGCAGCTCTGACTCTCCCTCCTCATGCCCACACCACAGTCAGATCTAGTCTAAGCCCAGCCTTAGTTTTGCCCTTTTCCCCCTGCTTGTCACCATGAGGGGTCCCTGATGAATATCTTATTCCCATCAGGACTCATCCCAAACCTTCTGGGGTCACAGCACAGCTCAGCACAGCAGACTTAGCACAGTTTGCGTGGCAAACCTAAACGAGCTGTTTGGCCACAGTTCTTCCTTAATCCTCCTCTGGCCTCTTCCTTGTCCAGGCATCACCTAAACCCTGACAGGGCCCTGCTGTTGCTTCCCCAGCCTTTGATCATTTATTCACAGGCTGGACAGATTCTCTCCGTTACGAATTACAGCCCTCTAATTGGATTGAGAGCCAAGCCTGCACCTTCCCCTGTAATTTAACTTTAATTAATGCCCATTTATTATTAACTGTTTTCAGCTGGGCTTAGGCTTAATATCAGCTGGTTATTATCCAGAGGCCGGCACGGATTGTTTTCATCTCCTTTATTACCCATTTCAGTAATTTCCCCCCCTTTCCCTGTTGACAGATGCCCACAGAATGTGCATGATCAGCATAAAGGATCCCTGTGAAGGAACAACGGGGCTTTCAGAGCCACCAAAGCCCCAGGAAAGCCTCCCCATATCCCCAGGTCAGTGCCCAAGGCACGTGGACGAAGGAAAATCCCTATGTCCCACAGGAGAGACACAGTTTGTGTTTTTTACTGACGCACAAAATCTGTAATTGAGGGTGGAAATTACCCGGGAGCTGTTTTGAAAGAATTGGGGCATTTTCACGTTCTTTTATATTTTCCGTTTTCTCATTTCTGGCTTTAAGAAAATAAAAATAAAAGAAAGAAGAAGAACAGAAAAAGAAACCTTTCCTTCTACTTCCTTTTATCACATTTCCCTCCCCCCTGCAAAAAAAAAAAAAAAAAAAAACCAAAAAAAAAGCAGCAGTGAAAGTACAACACCACAAATCCAAGAAAACAGCAATAGTCATGAGCATGGATGAAAAATAGGGAGCTGAAGAAGGAAAGGTTGAAAAAGCCCTTTAAGACCACCAACTCCAACCCTTAACCTAAACACTGCCAGCTCCACCAAAATTATGTCCCCAAGTGCCACATCCACACAGTGAACACTTCCAGAGATGGTCATTCCACCCTTGTCCTGGGCAGGCTTTCCATAAGGAAATTTCTCCTAATATCCAATCAAAACTGTCCCTCCTCCAACTTGGCCAAGAGCACTGAGTGTGCAGGGGACTGAGAAAACTCTTCAGAGCTCCAGGTGGGCTCTGGTGCCACCCAACCACAGGCAAAAGTCTCTGCTACAAAGGGTGACAGTGACAATTTGTGAGGGAAAGCAACAGTGGCAAAGGTGAGAAGAAGAACTGAGGCATGGGAGGGCCCTTTCCTCCCCTGATGGAGGTTGAAGAACATTTTGAGAAAGGTCAGGAAGTGTTAGAGGAACAGAAACATCCCCAAGGAGGGATGGGATATGTGACTTGCAGGTACAAAAACAGTGACAACTGCTTGGGCTTGACATTTCCCCCACCCTTAGGGGATATTTCAGTTCACTATTTCTCGACAATTGTTGTGAAATTGGCAGTTCTTGCCCCATTTAGTGCTTTCTTCTCCTTGCTCTGCGCTGACTTTGGAAAATTAGCCTCTGGGTTTGGTGGGGGAAAGAACCAACACTCCAGAGTTTCCAGGACTCCAAATCCCACCTTGCTCCCAACCTCCCTTTGCCCCAGGGGTGTGGGAGACACTAAATCTCCGTGAAACCCTGGCAGCAGCTAAGTGAGACCAAGCAGGCTGAGATAGAAGTCACTTAAAGCATGTCAGGATGACAGGGGACATCCCAGGCACAAAAGGGAAGGAGGGAGAAGCCTGTGGAGTTAATACATCTCATCCCTGGGACAATTACCTGGAGCCCAGTGCATCCTCCAGCCAGGAGCTCTTCCCTGCAAAGGCTTCATTTGCTTTAATTACTCTCATTTGGAAGTCAATTCCGAGCGGCTTTCCTGAAGATGCCTGCCTGGAGGAGCCCCGGAGGAGCTGGAAAACAACGGAAACTGTTTTCAGTCACATATCAGCCCCCTCAGGCTTGATGAAAAATAGGGGAAATGCATCAACAAAACACTTTAAAGACGTTTTCTAAAGATGTTTTCCCCAGCTTGCTCTTACCCAGGCTTTCAGCACAGTCAACTTCCCAGCCCTCAAGGCTGGAGAAAATCAGAGAACCACCATTATCATCAAATTATTTGGGTTGGAAGGGACCTACAAAACCATCCAGTGCCACCCCTGCCATGTGCAGGGACACCTTCCACTAGCCCAGGTTGCTCCAAGTCCCATCCAGCCTGGCCTTGAACACTTCCAGGGATGCAGGGCCAGCCAGAGTCTTAGAAAGGAGCGGCACACTGGCAAGGAAGGATTTCTGAAATATTTCCTAGCACTCACTATTAAAAAAAAAAAAAGGCTGATGTTTATTGAAATGTCACTATGCCAAGGAAAGAAAAATCAAGAGCAAACCAGACCTGTCCCCTCTCTGTTGTCCCCCTCCTCCTCCTTGAATTTCTTCGGAGCTGAAACAGTGACTGCCACAATCTCTGGCCCTCCTGGGTATAAATTCATCAGGTTTCAGCCACTTCCAAGCCAGACTCTGAAAATAAGCTCTGCATGGCCTTGCAGGTGACCCAGAACAAGCAGCAGAGCAGGGTTTGGATCACAGCTTTTAAATCCTGGCTCTGCTCCTGCCAGCAGCCCTTGTCACCAGCTGATAACCAGAAGCAAAGGGCTCCATGTGGCACTGTTTCCCAGTGCCCTGGAACACTACCCTGTCCTGCAGGGAACAGATGGCCAGCGTGGATCTGGGCATCACCTCGCCTTGTTCAAAGCACTCTGTGTCCAAGTCCTCTCCTGGCATGAATGGATGTATTCCCAGCAGTTTTCCTGCACAGCAGGAGCTCTGCAGCAGCTTCCCATGGTCCTTTTTTTCCCCATTTAGGCAAAAACCAGGAGGGATGGAGCTGCAGTTTGCATTTCCCGACACCTTGTGCCACAAGCACACACCGTCCTGTGATCCCAGCCAAAGCAGGGATGGAGCCCCGGGATCAGCATCGCCGGGAAGTGGATCCCGGAGAGCTGGAAACACGCCTCAGGGCACAGCCTTGCTGTCTGAAAGCCTTCTCCCACGCTCCTCGGGGAAACAGCCTGCCCGAGGCAGGATTTCTCACCTCAGCCGAGGATGGAGGAGAGGCGCTCCGAGGCTGCCACCGTGCCTGCCTGGAGGGATGCTCCGTGCCAGGCCAGCGGCACCACCCCGTCCCTGCCAGGACCTGCTGCTCCTGGCAGCCACACGGCTCCGGCGCCTGGCACCGTGCCCGTGCAGGAATGGTCCAGTGGCTCCTCCTCACACCCATCTCTGCCAGGATTAACAGGGCAGGCTGGAGCTGCTTGGAAAACTGGGCATGCTGGCATCTCACGGGGCGGCAGGAGCTGGTGTGTGACCCGGGCACCTGATAAATCAGAGTGCTCCAGAGGAAGGGAAGAGCTGGGAGCATCCTCCCGTGAGGCTGTAATTCCTGCTGGCTTCCTGTCCCCGCTCCATTTGCCATGAATTGCTCCTGGTGAGCAGCAGGGAGATATTAAAGCCTCAGCACAGGGCATGTGGCTGGGAGAGGCTGGAGTGGGCACAGGCGGCTTGGAGCCCACCCTCCCTCTGCAAACAGAGGTGTTTCCCTTGCTCAGAGCTCCCAGCCCTTCCCAGAGCCTTCCTCAGAGTGATTTCCAGGGTCAAGGTGGCTGGGTTTGGGATATGGGGACAGCACACTGTCCCTGCATCAGAGACAGGGGAAAAAAATCTGGAAAAGCAACAAATGAAAAGGGTGGTGAACACTGGCACAGGCTGTCCAGAGAAGCTGTGGATGTTCCATCCCTGGAAGTGTTCCAGGCCAGGCTGGACAGGGCTTGGAGCAACCTGGGATAGTGGAAGGTGTCCCTGCCCGTGGGAAGGGGTTGAATGAGATGGGCTTTAAGGTCCATTCCAACCCAAACCAGTCTGGGATTCCTTGGAAAACAAATCCTGGCTATTCTGACACAAAGGCAAGCAGGCATGGAAATGTGCCCTCCAACCTTTTGGATCACTTCTCTGCTCCAAGGCAGGTGTTGTTTTGTATTCTGCTCCCTCCACCTCCCCGCTCCTGCCCTAGCACAGGGAGAGCTCCTGAAATAGCTGCTTCTGAGCCACTTGATTTTGGATGCAAATCATTGGTATTCTGCAAGAAGAGCTCTCACTTGGAGAGCTATCCTGCCAGACCTGTTCCAGCTGATTTCCTCACAGAGCTGAAGCCCTTCCCATAAAAACCTCCGGCTGCAAACCCAGTGAGCAGCCAGAGTTCACCTCCTTTCTTTCTTTATCATTCCAAACCCGTCCCCCTCCTCATTTGTCTCCTTTTATTTCCCTTCCCTCACATCTGCGTTGCTGCAGAGTGCTGTTAATAAGATTTATGGCTGAATATCCTCTGGCATCCAGGTAATTCCATAGGCACTTGCTGGTCCGGTTTGAAAAGCAAACAGCTCCTCTCACCATTCCCTTTTCTGCTCTGCTACCTGAATTCCCTAAGGCAAACCCTGTGGAAGGTAAATATTTGGTCTAAAGCTTTAAGGCTCCCCTCTCCATGGGGGGAGCTGGGCAGGGTTAGGGCTGCCCTTTCCCATGCCATGGACTCACTGGGTCTTTGCTGAGCACCACCAGAGCAGGGGAGGAGGGAGAAACAGGAGCCATGCAGGACACTGGAATCACCAAACCAGAGTAATTCCATCGGGAAGGATCCCTGCAGGCCACTGCTCCAAACCCTTGCTCAAAGGTAGGTCCAGCCAGATCCAGCTGCTGTGTCCAGCTGCACTCAAATCATGTCCAGGGATAGACTGGATTTGTAGGAAGGTGCTGCTTCTCAGGGAGGATTTTTGCAGGTTTTCTTTCACTCTGCACAAGCAGGAGACATTGAGAGCCTGTCCAGGAGTATATTAGAACTAAGACATCCTATGCCTGCAGCCAGGAAAGCAGAAAATGGAGAAAAATAGCTTCTCCAAGAGTAATTATGCAGCAAAGTGACTGAACGGGGGAGACAGCAGAGGTTAAATCCATGCCATGCATCCTGTGACAGCACTGCTACCTGGAAAACCATTATGGGCTTTCACACTGAACAACAAGGCCGGGAAATCTGGGTTTTATCTACTCCAGTGACTGGGAAGTGGGAATTTGCAGATAATACAGCAGGAATGTTTCAAAGAGCTATGTTCATGGAATCATGGAATGGTGTGGGCTGGAAGGGACCCTAAAACTCATCCTGTTCCACCCTCTTCCACAGGCAGGGATACCTTCTACTATCCTAGGCTGCTCCAAGCCCCGTCCAATCTGGCCTTGGACACTTCCAGGGATCCAGGAGCAGCCACAGCTTCTCTGGGCACTCTGTGCCAGGGCCTGCCCACTCTCTCAGGGAACAATTCTTTCCTAATATCCCATTTAACTTTTATCCTTCTCTGGCAGTGGGAAGCCATTCCCCCTTGTCCTGTGGTGTTTTCTGCACATGTGCCACAGCAAAGGTGCCTTTCTTCACCAAACCAGGTTCCCCAGCTCCCTAAAGTGTGGTGATAACTCACAGGACAGGGGCTTTCCCTCAGCTCCAGGTCTTCCTGGAAACTTCTGTGTGAAGTAAGAGAAGAAAAAATGCCCAAATGTAAACTGAGAAACCACCCAAATCTCTCTCTAATCCATGGGCATAGCCCAGGTCTGCCCTGGGATGGGAAATTTATATCATGTACCAACAAAAAGCAAATTGAAGGGACTCCCATTTTGCACCTATCAGATTCTGTTGGGATATATTTTTGTTTCAAGGTTGCTTGCCCTTCCTAGAGGGTAAAGCCTTGTTCCCTGCTCCCCTGTCCAGGGATTCCCATGCACTTCCTCCTCCCTTTCCATCAGCTGCAGACCTTGAGATACTTACAGGGCAGCTTGGGGACATGGTTTAGTGGCTGGACTCCAGCTTAGAGAGCTTTTCCAACCTTTTTATGATGGTTCTGTGGTGTTGGTCCCCTTAGAAAACCCTGTGAATTTCACACTCTGCCCCAACTGCCCCTTTGCAGGGCTCGCCCAGCATGGCAAGCAGAGGGATTATCCACCTTGGAATCTTCCTGCCCATCCTGCAGCCGGGGATCAGAGGAGGCCACCGGGAATGCCACGCTCCAGACAGCCCATCTGCATTGCAGTGCAATCAGGGAGTGACTCCGTGGCAGCTCCAGCTCCCTCGATGAGGGCAGTTTTCCCTTTCAAGGAGGGCACTCCCTTGGAACGAGCGCTTGGCAGCAGATGAGTGAGGAATGAGATGGCTCTAATCCCGTAATTTAATTAGAGCTGTGTCCAACTGCCTAACGAAGAGCCCATTTCCTGAGCAGGCTGCAGTGTCTGGCTGCTCTCTCCAGGCTTGCAGCCGGGATCCTCCTGCTCCTGGTTTTCCACCCTTGCCCTATCCCCTGCTTTCCCTTCCCGTGGATTTTAGCCAAAACAGCACTGGCTGGGACTCCCCTCAGCTGTTCACCCTCACATTTGTGCATACAAGATTAGCTGGAGTGGTCTGGTGGGGAAGGGGAAGGGCAGGAGCTCTGGTTTTATCCCAGAGAAGCAGGAGGTGACAGTGGAAATATGAGCAACCTGGGATAGCAGAAGGTATCCCTGCCCACAGCAGGCAGTGGAACTGGATGAGTTTTAAGGTCCCTTCCAACCCAAACCATGTTATGATGGAGCAAAGGATCTGGGAATGAAGGACCAGCAGCCTGAGGGACCATTTGGTAAGGGCAGGAATGCACAATCCCATCCCTCCATAGAGGAGAGCAGCCTATTGAGACCTCCTCCCTGTCTCAGGGGAAAGTTCATGCTCACCCAAAATCCACATGGGATCAGTTCAGCAGGAGGTTTTGCTCAGATTCTGGCTTGACCCTTCCCCATGCATTCCTGGCCCATGGCTCCCAGCAGCCTCCTGGGGCCTCAGCCAGACACAGAGCCCCCCTGGTGCAGACAAATTCCTGCACAGCAGCAAAATCCCAGGCTGGCCAGCAGCAAAATGCCTGATTAACAATCACTGGCTCCTCGCCACCCATCCACCAGGCCCAAGCTTGCACCAGTAATTGCTGCCCCATTATGGTTTCCGGATGCTCCAAGGTGAAAGGGAGCTTTGTCCCGGAATCCTGGGAGAGCCAGGGATGCCTCAAGCTGGCAAAGAGCTCCTCCTGCACAAAGTCCTGATGATGGGACAAAGGCAGGGCTGGACATCCCATTCTGCTCCTCAAAACCTTGGCAAGAACTCCCAGCTCCGAGGGGGAAGGGGGAATTCTGGTGTCTCACTAAATGTCCTGACCAGTGTCCCTGGTGATGCACTGGAGACACCTTTTGGAAATGCATCCAGGGGATAACATTATCCCAATGCCACAGACACACCAGCACTGGGGGATTTCCTTCTTCTAAGCTGAAGGTTGCTGAAAAGCTGCTCTTAGACTAAAGATTTTGCTGCTAGACTCTCAACATTTTTCTGATGCTGCTGTATGGTATCTGTGGCCCAGCCTGGAAGGAGCATTTCTTTGTGGCTCCTTGAGGAATCCCACACACAAGGCTGCCAGGATGTGGTTAAACAGGGATTCCCCTGCTGCAGAGCCCACCTTCCACTCACCTGCAGCTGTGTGAGGAATCAGAGCCAGGCCAGCACTGGAGATCTTCAGAGCGTGCAGAACAGGCAAGAAAAGACGCTGAAGGCCAGAGGGAGTTGGGAAAACTTGGCTCTAAGAACTGCTCCTGGTTTGCAAACAAAAACAGGAATGAAGGTTCCTAAATGCAGGGCCAGCGCGGCGCTGCTGTGGTGATGCTCTTGGGCTGTACATGAATTATCCTGTCTCCCACAGCCCAGCCCTGCCCCAGCCTGTCCCCACTGCTCCAGGCAGGGGAAAATCATCACCAAGCACAGCCAGCCCCTGCTATTCCAGGGCAAAGCCTGGAAAAAAGCTGCTCTCATGCCATCTCCCTAAATTTCTGGGTCCTCCAGAAGGACCACTATCATTTATAGTGCATTTCCCCAAAGGATTGTCTGCCTTCCTTTTCAAGTTATTTAGGTGAAGAGTAAAGCATGGTTTGCTAACCCAGGCAGGAGGAAATTGCTCTTATTTAGCCAAGGCTCTGAACCTCAATGAATTCAGTGTCTTGATCTCAGAAGCAAAGCAAGCCTGGCCAGTGCAGCTGTAGGAAACCACCTCAATGTGTTTCAACCCCACTGCTGGTTCCCAAGGGATTCCTGGACAAGAAGAGACTCCAAGGATGGCCAGCCAGACCCAGACCTCACCCAGCTGCTCTGCAAAGCCCCAGGCTGGGCTCTTCCCACCAGTTTCCTCTTCTGCAGAGAACTTGTGTGTGCAGCTATGCCCAACAGACACAGAGCAGCAGCAGCAAGTTCCCTGCTCCAAAATCCCCCCAGTTTGCCCTGCAAGCAAGTTTTGTTCCTATAAAATCCTGCAATGGTTTGGGTTAGGGAGGACCTCAAAGCCCATCTCATTCCCACAGGCAGGGACACCTTCTGTGATCCCAGGTTGCTCCAAGCCCTGTCCAGCCTGGCCTTGGACACTTCCAGGGATCCAGGGGCAGCCACAGCTTCTCTGGGCACCCTGTGCCAGGGCCTCCCCACCCTCACAGGGAACAATTCCTTCCCAATATCACATCTCAGTCTGCCCTCTGGCAGTGGGAAGCCATTCCCAGTGTCCTGTCCTTCCATCCCTTGTCCCAAGTGCCTCTCCAGCTCTCCTGGAGCCTCTTTAGGCCCTGGAAGGGGCACTGAGGTCTCTCTGGAGCTTTTCCTTCTCTAGGTGAGCACCCCCAGCTCTCCCAGCCTGGCTCTAGAGCAGAGGGGCTCCAGCCCTGAGAGCATCATCTCCATGGCCTCCTCTGGACTCTCTCCAGCAGCTCCATGTCCTCCCTGTGCTGTTCCCCAGGGCTGAAGGCAGCTCTGCAGGTGAGGTCTCACCTGAGTGGGACAGAGGGGCACAATTCCCCCCTCCACTGCAGCCCAGACTGTGGGATCAGCCCAGGTCACGGGGATTTTTCTAGGCTGCAAGTGCTCATGGCTGGGTCCTGCTGAGCTTCTCAACAAATGCCTCTCCTCAGGGCTGCTCTCCATCCATTCCCCACCCAGCCTGCATTTCTGCCTCTCACTGAGCTGTGCAGCACCAGGCTGTAAATTCCTCCTTCCTGCCAGGCAGCAAGCAGCAGGAGTGAGGGATGCAGGATTCCCAGCCAAATTTCCTGCATTCTGTCCCTTCTTCCCACTCAGAGTGCCAGCCAGGTGGAGAAGCACTGGGCTACCAGCCTAGGATGTCCCTTTCCTGGAGACATTGCAACTTGGAGCATCCCTCCACACACATTCCACTCTCCAGGAAACTCGAGGTGAGCTCAGGAGAGGCTACAGCACCAGCTGGGGACAGAGAAACTGAGATTTATCGCCCTGCTCTGCTGCAGGCTCTGGATGAATCCTAAGTGACTCAGCTGTGCCCTGATGGTAATGGGGATGGGGCTGGGGTGGGAATCCAGGTTCATTTCCCAAGGGAAGAAATCCCTCCAGGAACCTGCAGCATGAGATGGACATGAGCTCATGGTCATTCCAGCATCCGTGCCTGGGAAAAGCAATCCTATGGGTGCCTTTGGAGCCTGCAGCACCTAATTATAAGGCAAGCTGAGGAGAAAGAGGGAAAAAAGGAACCCCACCAGGAAAACAAAGGGCATTTCTGAGCAATGATTGGTTTACTCCAACTGCACTGCCTTGAAGCCTCCAAAAATTCTGGAGCAATCCTACTGCTGTGTCATCTTGTGTCATTTCTGGAGCTAAACAGCTGCTTTGGGGAGGGACACTGCACTATCCTGCTCCAGCAGGAAACCAAAACAGTGGATTTATCCTGTCCTTTCCTGCAGGAGGGACAGTCCAGTGGTTTCTGGCAGCAAGCAGGAGGTGTTTACACACATCTGCAAAGCCCTTCCAGGCCCAAAGAGCAGCCAAATCCAGGGCTGATTGCCAGGAAGGGATCTCACAATCCTCTGGGATGCAGCAGGGAACTGAGAAGGTAAAAATGGGAGATCCAAGGAGGGCAGGGAGAGGGAGATGGACTAGCAAAAAATGGGGAAGGAGGAGGAGAAAAGGGGAGGTAGTGAAGGGGACATGTCAGAACCGAGTAAGTGAGGCAGTGATGTGGTAATTAGCCAGTCTTTCCCAATGGAAAGGAGTTTCCATCAGGAGGATTTCCTTCTGGCATCAGTCAGGGACAGGACAAAGCACTCATCCAGGCCCAGTGAGCCTAACCAGTGCTCCCAGTACAAGGTGGGCCACTGAGGAGGGCGTTTGGGCAACTGAGCTCCAGCTCTCTGCCCTGCAGGAAGCTTTGTCCCCCCCAAGGGAGGGGACAAGGGCAGGCAGCCAGCCCACCTTGCCAGGTGCCAGAGGGAGAACAACAACCCTGTCTGAACAAGAAACATCCAGAGGTTTCCAAGCTGGGCTGAAAGATTTGGGAGGGCGTGCAGGGATGTGATCACATTCCAGACTGCAGCAGCACAGCTATCCTGATATCCATCTTCCTCCTTCACTGGGGCTGACCTCGGGAGAGGCAGTGGCTGTGTCTGCTCACTCAGGGTGACTAAAGCAAGGTTTGAGCCAGCTTCTCCCAGCCCAGGATTGTACAAACACTAAGGAGAGGGTCAGGGAGTTGGATTTTGCCACTCCCTCTTACCCCAAATCAAGGGCAGGTAAAAAATCACCTTGTTTTGTACCTATAAAGAGAGGTTAGCCTTTCCCTGCCAGGAAGTTACACCACAGGGCTTCAAAAGGAGACTGGGAAGATGAAATTGTGTCAACATTTTACAGGGTAGAGAGGGACAGGGATGGCCCTAAATTGAGGTCTCTCCACAGTGGGTGCAAGGAAACAGTCCCCTTGATTTTCAACATTCCTCTCATTCTAAAATTCTGTCCTTGAGCAGGTGAAAATGCCCTTTTCCTGAGATAACTCCAGAAAGTCACTTCTCACAGCTACAGGATGCTGAGAAGACGGCAAAGGTTTTTGAGCACCGGGTTTTTTCAGCTCCCACCTCCACAAGTCATGTCTTAAATACCAACCAGACGAGGCTGGGGAGTGCTGGGCTGTTGGGTGACCTCCAGTGCCACTGGGCTGGGCTGGTCCTTGGGGGGAACTGGTGGAGAGGACAATGCACTAAGGAAGCAAAAGTGTCTGGGCACAGCTGGTCTGGGCAGTGTGCAGGTCACAGCCAGTCTGGAGATGGTCAGCAAATTCCCACTCCAGAGCCTGCTTGCAAAAAGGAACTCAGGAGGAGCTTACATCAGACTGGGCCAGAAGTGACTGAAGGAAGAGTGACAGGAGGCCAAGTGAGTCAGTTGTGGTGGGTGGGGGCAAGGAGGGAGAAGGGGATGTGGTCAGGAGCAGGGCATGAGTCACCAAGGAAGGGCATCTGGTGATAACAGCTGGATAAACTCGCAGCAGACATCAGGTCTGCTCAGGAGAAAATCCCAGCTGGAAGCCAAAAGCTGGAGACAACAATCCTGACAGGCAGAGCAATGGAGAGCTGGGAGAGCCTGGCATGGGCTTTTCCTGCCTGGCAGCTCAGCCAGGGCTTGGGATGAACATTTTCCAACAGGTAACACCATGGCCTTGTATCTCACATGCTGTGATTTCACTGTTCATGTGGGCTGGCAGGCAGCCTTGTCCCCTATTATATTCCTGCAGCCTCTCATTACCAGGAGGGACAGACAAGTCCCTCCCATCCCACATGGCACCAACCCTGCAGAACCCTCTGTGGAGCAGTTTCCTGCAGGAATGCTCTTGGGCAAGAGGCAGGAGCATGGCTGGGACAGGGGAAAGCACAAATCAATTTGCAATCTGCCACTGCCTCCTCTCCTCCATGAGATCATGTCTCCAGCTCCTAATCCCTGCTCCCCACCGGCATCCAGCTCCCAGCTCCCCCTGCCCATGGCTAAAATCCTGCTGCAAACCTCTCCTCCCCTCCCTGGGAGCAGCTGCTGACTAACGAGATGTGTCATGGTCACAAGGCTGCTCCTCTGCACCCATCACTGCTGCAGCTCTTCCCCTTCGGCTGGGAAATTGGAGCAGCAGTGTCCACATGGCCCAGGAGAAGTGGGGGAAGAGGTGCCTGCAAACAGCAGCTCCATCCCTCTGTGTCCTTGGGGACTCATCCAGATGTCCCACAGCTCTGCCACGTGCTGGACCTGTCACTGAGAGGGCAGCAGATGATCCAAGGGATGTGCTCTCTGTCACTCACAGTGCCAGAGAGAGGGATCCTCATGGGAAAGGATGAGAATGAGGCCACCTTTGGCACAGGAATTGGGGGAAACAAAAATTCCTGCCGCTGGACCCTGTCCAGCCTTGCCTTGAACACTTCCAGGGATGGGACAGCCATAACAATTTGGGCAAAGGAGGCTCAATTACTCTGAAGAATAATCCCATTAAACACTACACACCAGGAGTGAATTACTTTATGTCAAGCCTGTATGTGCCAACATGAACTGTAAATAAATATTTGATTAAGGTGATAACCTCGGTGCAAAAAAAAAAAAGGAGATTTATGTTACCACCTTTGATCTAAACACAATAGCTGGTGCCTGCATGTTGCAAAAATCAGATCCTCCCTCCAACTGCTCGGAAGCAACAGGAATCACAATAGCACTTTGTGGGAAAGCCCACGGGGCAGAGGGAATTGCCAAGCACAGGTACACAATTCCCAAGCACTGCTGAGAGTGCACTTCTCACCCCAAAGGCAAAGGGTGAGCAGTCCTGATCCTAAACCTCCTGCAGAGAGCAATCCCACCAGTGCAGGGATGCTCCAGCATTACCCCTGGCACTGGAAGCACTCACACTGAATTACATGAATTAATTACTCCATTATCACAAAAACGCCACGAAAACCAGTAGGATCATTTCCTTGCCTAGGCACCCTTAATGATGCTCCTGTGTGGCAAGCTGGGAAGCGAGCAAGCAGGGAGATTCCAGGTTTGGAGAGGCTGGAGATGGAGCCAGCAGAGATGGCGGGAGGAGATGTCCGTGCATGCAGACAAGTGCAGGCACAGCTGGCAGGCTGGCAAAGTGAAACCATCAGGGTGCAATCATCTCCTCCTTGCCAGTCTGCAGCCTGCCCTAGGCATGCCCTTCCACTTTTCCTGGCTGAGAATGGCAGTGCTTTCACAGCATCACTGACAGATGGATGGATAGATGGATTCCCAGCCTGCTCCACGTTCCCATCCTGCAGCACCATGTCCTAACGCTCTGACCTCTGCCAAGGGGACACAACTTTCCCTACAAGCAGGGTTCTGATTCCAGCATCCCCCTGTTTGGCATCCCTTTGTGCTCCTCCACACCTCTTCCACTGGCAGCTTGCTCTTCCCAAGGGATTTGCCGGACAAGGTCAACTCAAAGCCTCAGAGGGAGGTAGCAACACTTCCCTCTCTGCTAAATCCATCTCCCAGGACTGCACTAGCAACATCCTCCTGTGCCTACAGCCATCCTGCAATTAGTTTCTACCCCACTTCCCCTTCCTGTGGCAATTCACATGGATGAGAGTCCAGCAAATGGGCCAAGTTTTATTAATAGGGATTAAAGAGATGTTATTAACAGATAAAAGATGTGCAAACACACTACCTGCATTACATCATCTCACACTGCTGCTTCTCACAGGCCCCAAGGTCGCTCCAGCCTCCCTGTGGGACATCCAGGACCTCTCCCACATGCTCTCCACTGTCTCAGCTGCAGAAGTGATCCATAAGCTCCTCCACGTGTGCCCAGCTGATTGGGAAAGATATTAATGAAGTCAGCTTCATTAATGAAGTCAGCCCCAAACTGAATCCCTGAGCAGTTCTGTTCACCTCAACACACATCCTGTTGTTCATCCTGTTTCCCACCCACCTGAAATTCCTGTTGGCAATGCTCAGGTTTGCTCCCTTCGTTGGAAAGAAAAAAATCCCTCGTCAATAAAAGTCATTTTGGCTGCATCTATTCAAGCTTGTGGTATCAATTATTGAGCTTTTCACTTGCTCCAAACATTATCATAACTCGCCTTGACTAAAATCAGTCCATTTGTCTAAGGAGGAGAGCAGAGGAGCCAAATCCAAGGGGTAGAGGCTCAAACTGGACACTGTCCATGGCACAGGCTGTGGGTGGCAGCACCTCTGTGTTGGAGTCAGCAATGCTGATGCTGCATTTGGGCAAGAAAAATCTCCATTAATGAGCTTTTTGCTTTTAAAAGATGACTGTGAAGCTGGGCCTATAAATGGAAAATAAATTAATGGGCCCCATTCAGGCACAAATGCCTGAAGATGAGTTCTTGTGTGAAGATCATCTCTGGCAGAGCCAACGTCACGCCGTCCAAATTAGAACAGGTCCAAAACTCATCTAAAAGTCAAACCAAATCTGCCTCAGGCTGGCAGTGGTGAGCAATAACATGGATTGCTGTTCCCAAGAGAGAACTAGCCCTGTCCCACTAACATGGATTGCTGTTGCCAAGAGAAAACTAGCCCTGTCCTGCAAGGAAAGGAGAATCATGTGTTTCAGGGAATAAAAAAACCAGGATCTTGACTGTTTGGAAGTCAGCACCACTGCTGATTGGTGTCCAAAAAATGTGTGGATGTGGCACTTGGGGACAGGGTTGATGATGGGTTTGGCAGTGCTGAGCAAGGAGCTGGACTTCATGGACTTAGAGGGCTTTTCCAACCTCAATGATCCCATGATTCCCACAGAACAAGAATTCCTCACCCCAAACTCTCACAAGACTAAATGGTGACATCAATTAGGGTGTATTTCACCACAGGCATTATTGATTGATTAAAGGCCACAGGCATCATGCAGGAAGGTGCCAGGGACAAACCCACGTGTGGATTTGTCTGCAGACATCCCCTGGGAAGAGGCAGGGATAGAAGCATGGCTGGGCATTGCAGGACTGCAGGTTCCACACAAGAGCAAGCAGATGCCATGTGTCCTGAGCAAGAATTTCCTGGGAATGCACGGTGGGAAATGGATGCTGTCACACCACTGCCACCCCAACAGCAGCTCAGAGGGGTCACAGCCACATCCTTCCTCAAGCATCATTCCTGATCCCTGCCAGCTCTCCGCAGGAATCCCCTCTGGATGGAGAGATGCTAACTGAGCACCTTGGAGGACAAAGGGAGCTGCTGACCCTTGCAAAATGCCCACAGGAGCTCTCCAGGGTGCAAGCAGCTGCCTTGCTCCTCGTGAGGATGAAGGACCAGGAGCTCTCTGTGCCTCACACATCCCACGGACAAACAGCACATCCCACTGCTGTGATTCACTCACACTCCCTTAACCTGGGAAGGTGTGAGAGCTTGGGTGCCTTCCAAGCTCTGCCTATCTGTGCCTCGGCATCAGGCCAGACTGGAAATAATTTCTGGAGACAGGGAAGGAGTTGCTCCAGGCAAAGTTTGGTGCATTAAATGGCTGGTGAAGCCCCATGAGAGACAGAAGCCAAATCAATTTGAAGCCGAGGCTTGATGTCCTTCTTTAGCTTGATGGGAATTTCTGCCAACCTGCACTAGGAAAAGTGTCTTCTTAGGAAGTGATAGAAGAATCAAGATGGAGGAGAGAAGCCCCAAATATTTGAGGTGCTTCAGAGAGGATGCAATTTGTCCTGCTTTGTATGATGGTTTTGCAGATGAGCAGAGATCACTCCAGCCTAAAGCAATGCCCAGGCCAGAAGACACCAGAGAGGCAAATTCCAGCACACTTTCCCTGGGCTTTGATTCAAAGAGGCCATTTGAGTTCAGGACACAGAGACTGCAGAGGTGACATTTCACAAAGCACCCATCTTGTTTGCTGTGGGCTTCTGGAAGTGTTGAGACTCTCAGTCCCTCTCTGATCCCTTCTAGCACACAATTCCAGAATGGAAGGGAATCCACAGGCTCAGCATCTCTGACTGCCAAAGTCCTGGAAGGCACAGCAGCAAGTCTGACAGCTCCAAACCATACCTGGTGGGGAACACAGTGCTCTGGAAGCACATCTTTAAGGGGTCTGGAAACACCTTTATCCTTTTAGGATATAATGACAGCGGAAAACCCAACTTTCCCTATGTATTCCCATGAAAACAGTCTCCACAAACTGCTTGGGATGAATCCAGCGGATCTCAACCATCTGCCAGCTGCAGCTCTGGAAGCAGGTGAGGGTTTTAGTGAGTTTGCTGCCAGCACTTTGCTGCGTTCCCACTTGACTCTGCAGCTTCAGGAGGTTGGACAGGCTCCCCCTGCCGTGATGGGAATGCTGAACAAGAGGACTGCAGTGTCTCATCCCAAATGCAGCATGGAGAGCACTGGGTGAATCCCTGGCTCTGCAAGGGCTGGGAATGGTGGGATCTGATCCCTGCAGGTGCATGGCGAAGGGACAGGTGACAGAGGTGGCAGGGACACCTCCCACTAGACCAGGTTGCTCAGAGCCAATGGTGGTGGCTACCAGAAATATCTGGCAATTAAGCCCAAGCAGTTCCCCTTGGGAATCTCCAGGGCCTGACAGTGGCATTCCAGCAGCCAGGGACCTGGGACAGGTGGCTGTGACCTGTGCTGCTGCCACCAGCACCCACCACATCTCAGAAGGTGGCTCTGACCTCCCGGGAGCCACATTTTATCCCCATTTCTGAAGAGCAGTTGCTACGGCAACAAAAACTGTTTGCATTTTTAAATGATTCCTCAAGGATGTCCATTAAGGAGGCTGATGATGGGGAGAGCAGAGGGATGGACTCAACATGTGGCCCCAGCCCTGGATGAGCAGGTTTGGAGCAAGCCCAGGTGTCCATCCACGATATTCATAGATCTTCTGGAGTACAAGAGCTTCCTCTTCTCACTCCCTCTGCAGAGAAGGCTGCTTGCATGTGCATCAATGGAAGAGAAAATCCAGGCAGGAAAACTCTGTTGCTGGCAGCTTGGCACAAACAGGGGAAAAGAATCACAGCCTCATCAAAAAAAAAAAAAAAAGAGGAAAAAAAAGCAAAAAGTCTTTTTCTCCAGAAGGTACCAAAATTGACTCCACTGTTCTCATTTAAATGGACAAGGATGTTCAGGCAGTACTCGCCAAGTTTCCTTCCCAAAAAAGACTCACAGAGAAAGTCCTCTGAGGGATAATTAACTGGCTGACAGACAGGAAACAAGGATATAAATAAGTGGAATATTTCCGCTGTTGAAGGAGATTATCTGCGGGATCTCTTCCCATGATTGCACAGCAACTCGCAGATCACAGAGCGACTCCCAGCCAGCCACTGGTTTGGATGCCACCACTGGAGAAGGGAAAGCTCCCAGGTCATGGAACCACCACAGAATGTTTGGGTTGAAGGGACCTTAAAGCTCATCCTGTTCACCCTGCCATGAGCAGGGACACCTTCCACTATCCCAGGCTTCTCCAAGCTCCTCCAGCCTCCAAAGAGGAGCGGAGGCCAGGAGCAGGAGGGAAGGAGCTGTGGGATGGGATATGGGCAAGCGCTGGCTGCCAGCAGAAAGACAGAGACTGCAGCCAGGCAAATGACAGGGAGCCAGCCTGGCAGTGACAAGGACTGTGATTAATGTGTGGGCAGAGCCCTTGCGAGATCCCAGCTTCAGGCCAGGAAGAAAGACTTTTAAAAAATGACTTGTGGGACATCGTGATGGATGGGGGGACAAAAAAGCAACAACCAGCAGGTTTGAACCCAACATTTATGCTGCTAATTGTTTTCAAATTCTCACAGTGCCCTGAACGTGTTTTGCTCAGGTGAGAATCACTTCAATATGCACGGGATCACGCATGGGATGAATGCAAACAGTGCCAATTGTCCATGTGCTCATCCATGCAAACTCCAGCTGGAATGCATGACCTGCATCCCACCTGCCTGCCACTCTCTGATATTCATGGATGTTTCCCAACCTGGCAGCTTTGGAATTTTCTCCTGGCTCTCAAATCAAGCTGAGCTGGTGCAGAGAGTCTCTGTGAAGCCACAAAGCCACACCCTGCATACGTGGACAGCAGGGTCCTGCCAAGCGCTCGGTGGCTTTCTGTGCCACTGGCTGAGCCAGCAGTGGCTACAGTAATTACAGGGGAGCATGTGAACTTCAAGGCAGGCAGAGGGAAAAGACAGATTCAGAGGCCCTGGCACAGAGTGCCCAGAGAAGCTGTGGCTGCCCCTGGATCCCTGGAAGTGTCCAAGGCTAGGTTGGACAGGGCTTGGAGCAACCTGAGATAGTGGAAGGTGTCCCTGCCCATGGCAGGGGGAAGAATGGGATGAGCTCTAAGTCTCTTCCAAACCATTCCATGATTCTATGATCCTCGAGCCTGACTGTGAAAGAGGCCATGGTGGGAGCCGTTTTGGTTTGGAGTTTTGGTCCTGCCAGCCATGTGCATTGAGGAACAGGGAATGTCCCCAGAGGACTTGTGACTTGCTGAAGGCTTTTAATTGTTCACAGTTGTTTGCTTCCTTCTGTTTTCCAAGCCTCCCTGGTTTGAAAGCTTCCTTCTTGACCAACAGCACTGGTGACAAACCTTATTGAAAAAAGGCCCTTTTGAAAGGGCTAAAGCAGATAGTCTCTGCACTGGTGTCATTTGAGAGCCAATATTTCAAACCCAAGAAAACAGGCAACAAGCTTTTGCTATGGACTGGGAGCTGTGGAATTTGATTCTGGAATGGGGGAGAAGAAATCTTCCTCTACCAGTGAAATCTCGGGTGCTACAAGTAAGCAAATTCCATCCTTCAGCCCCCAAAGATCTCCAGCCTAAAAACACACGTGTTTCTTGCTGCCCTGCTGCAAAGCTCCACATCTTCCCTCCTCCCACCCACCGGCTGTCTCTGCCACAGCTCCCAGCCTTTCCCCAGAGCCTGCTCAGCAAAGGATGCTTTTCCCCAAAAGAGCTTCCCACAAACACTCTCCTCCTCTCCGCTGCTAAGGAATGCTGTGGCATGAAAGCTGCTGTTTTCCCAACCTCTTACAATCACCAAAGTTGGAAAAGCCCTCTAAGATCATCAAGTCCAACCTAGCACTGCCAAATCCATCACTAAACTTTGTTACTCAAGCTCTGATTTTTGCCCCTTTTTTTGCCTTTTATTCTCCATCTGCAAAGAAAGAAGCGCTCAAGCAAAAAATTTGCCAACAGGTCAATTTTCTGCCTGTGTTGGTAACTCCACACCAGAGATGTTAGTGGAGGTGAAAGGGTTAAGGCAGGCTGGGGACAAAAGCAATGGATTTACTAAATGAAGCAGAAAATCCTACTGTTTTCTTTCCTGCCCTTGCTGGAAAATATTTGCCTACTCTCCTTCTGAATTCTATCAAAAGCCCTGCAGGAATTCAAACTGTTCAAATCTGTTTTTCTGGTTAGAATGTTTTCTAACAGGTCAAAACGCTCTTTGGCCAGCAGCAACCTCTTCTTCTCCCTCCCTCCCTCCACATCTGGCACAGCAGGGATTTACCACCCATCCTTGATAAAGATTTTTTTTCCTCCCCCTTCCCAATCCACCTCAGGTTCTCCACCCTTAGAAATGCCCTTAGATGTAGTTGAGGCAGAGCAAACAACCAGAGAACATCCACGAGGAATTCCTGCATTCCCTGTGGCTCATTTTCCCCGGGAGCTCCGAAATTGCCAATTCCTGTGACCACCAAGCTTTTCCAGCGCTTGCAGGAGAAACGGAAAGTTCATTTTCAAGGAAAAGCAGTGGGATGCCTCACTCCCTGTGAGCTTCTTCCTCTGCAAAAGGAGCCATATGGTAGTGCTTAGCTGCACTCACTGTGCTGGAATGACTTGGCCTTCTGGCTCTCTTCTCCAAGGCTGCCCAACTGTGCAATTGCCACCAAGCTGCCACCTGCCTGCCTGGCACATGCTGTCCCCCTCCCCGGGCTCCAAACTTCTGCAGGCAGCTTTGGAAGGCTGCAGCTCCTTTCCAACCTCGGATTTAGGGAGGTCTAGCTTGGTGTGACCACCCATAGCACCACAGTGTGTTCCTGCTGGTCCCCCCCAGGTCACAGCTGCCCCCATGCTCTGTAAAAAACAGCATTTGGGGCCAGCTCCTCCTCCTTTTCAGACTCCACCGTGTGAATTCTTGTTGTCTTCTTTGGGCCAGGAGGCTTGGGAATTACTTTTCCCCCATGTGGCATCAACCCTCTCCAAACTGAGTGAAATCCCAGGTAGGAAAAAGCCAAAAGAAAAACCCAACGAACCTGAGAATGAGTTTAGGGGAACATCAGCGCCGGGCAGTTCCGTGTCACATTGTGTCTCAGCTGATCCCACATCCCAAACCACGGGATGAACACCATGATCTTCTGTGCACCAAGAGGACATCAAAGTGGCCACAGGGTTCCTGGCAGCCCTGGGTAGCAGCTGATGAGTCAGAAGCTGCTCTTCTCCTTTTGGTCACCTCCTGAAGTCAGCTGTGTCGAGAGGAGAATTGTGGAGGAGCAGCTTTGGCACCTCTCACCACGGAATTCCTGCGGTGGTTCTGTGCAGGATCAGGAGTTGGACTTGATGTGGATCCCTTCCAGCTCTGGATAATCTGTGACTCAATGACCTGTGCCACCAGCAGAGCCATGTGTGCAGCAGATAGATCCAACAGGGATGTTCACAGAACTCAGTAGCTGGAAACAGCAGGAAAGGGGAGCCTGAAGAGCTCTGAAAATAAATTCAACCCCAGGAAATGTTGTGAGGGAAGCCAGGCAGGTGTTAAATCACAACAGCAGGTATCTGCCTTCAGATCTTGTACACAACAGCATCAACGATAAAATCCAGGTTTCTGCTTCCCTATCAGAGAGAATAAATATGGGAAATCACTCACCATTACAAGGGAGCAAGGTCTGGGTGGGCAGGCAGGGGAAAGCTAAGATATCACATGGGTGACTTAAACAGCAGAAAAATTTCCTATTAAAGAAAAAAACTCATGTTTGGTACTACACTCTATATAGCTGGAAGGTGAGGCTCGTTTCGCTCCCAGGAAAGATCCACAGTGGGTTTATCTGCAGCTTAAACAGATCACTTTACAAGTTAATCCAGTTTCCCTGTGCTGGGGTACCTGGGATTACTGCTCAGTGGCTGTGCCAGGCTAGGGATGTCTGTGCTGCCGTGTCAGTCCAGGCTCTGCCTCAGAGTCTGACCTATCCTCCTGCTTGGGAGAGACTTGGGGAGCTTGGGAGGACCAGAAACATGCACTAGGCAGCTTCAGCACAAGAAACCCCCTTTTCCCTGGGCTCTGCCTGTCCAGCTGCATTATCAGAGCTCATCATTCCTGCCCCAAGTTTGTGGGCACACAGCCGGACCACCAAAGGGAAAGGAGGAACCTCTCCCACCTCAGCCCTGCTAAGAGGTGGTGGCTCAGCAAAGCTCTGCAGGATCTCTGCCAAGCACTGAGTGTGCCACAGGATCAGGGGCTGCTTTGCAGACAATGCAAGGAGAGCACCCATTAATTCGGCTTGCTTTGCACAAAGCCTTATTTTTAGTGCTCGCGAGCAGTGCCAGATTGGCAGCATTATAAATAGAAGACTTCTATTTATCCTACAGTCTCGGTAGCGCCGTGCTAAGTCAGTCTTACGACCTCAATAAATCCAGATTAGGTGCTCTCAGGGCTGTGTCACCACAGAAATAACATCTCCTCTGTGTTCAGACACAGCTGGGGGGGCTGCTGTCCCTGAGAACCAGCCTGGGGCCTCTGATGCGTCTGGATGTGACACAAGGTGACATCCCAATGGGAAGGGGATCCCACCTTCAGACCTCTCAGCCCTACTGGAAAGGGGATTACTTACCTTATGTCTTGGGGGTTGGAGGGTTTGCCTCCCAGGACAGGGAGCATCACACTCTCTCTCCACCCAACACTCTCTGCTGCTCTGGGCAGGGTTCAGTCAGATGAGGGAATTGTGGTGTCCTTGCACCCACAGTGACAGAATGCCAGGGCTGGGAGTGAGAGCAGCCTGCTGTTCTGGAAAGGTGGGAAAGGGTTACAGCAGGAAAAACTGTGTGGTTTGAATGAACAACTTGTAGCCAAGAGTAACATGTTGCTTTTCCAACCAGCTGGCTGTCAATTATTATTAAAACACCAAACCAGAATCCTGGAATATTTTGGGTTGGAAGGGACCTTAAAACTCCTCCAGTGCCACCCCCTGCCATGAGCAGGGACACCTTCCACTATCCCAGAGTGCTCCAAGCCCTGTCCAACCTGACCTTGGACACATCCAGGGGCAGCCACAGCTTCTCTGGGCACTCTGTGCCAGGGCCTCCCCACCCTCACAGGGAAGAATTTCTCCCCAATATCCCATCTACCCCTGCCCTCTGGCAGTGGGAAGCCATTCTCCCTTGTCCTGGCACTGCAGGCCCTTGTCCCAAGTCCCTCTCCAGCTCTCTTAGAGCCTCATTAGGCACTGGAAGTAGCTCTAAGGTCTCCCTGGACTCCTAATAATTCTTCCCCTCTTAAAAAAAAACAAAAAAAAAAACCAAAAAAAAACCAAAAACAAAATGAAAACACCCCCTCCAATTCCCTTCCACTTGTTTTTTTCCTTTCAGTGAGTGGTTGCTTCATTTCATCTGTGGCATTATGACAATTCCCAGCATGGCAAGCATTTCCTAGTGGTCACACACCTCCCTTTGAGCTGGTCATGCTGGTCCCAGAGGCAGGGAGTGCTCCTCCTGCAAAGCCCAGCCTTTCAGGCTGCCTGCTTCCAAAAACACCACCTAAATTGTGTAGGCATCCATCTGAGCCCGTGCCCTCCTCCAAACCCCAGGCATGCTGCATGCCTGGAGGCTGACTCTCTTCCTGTAGGCTCTCAGCCAGGGAAGGGCAAGGGGAAAAAGACTGGAAGGCTCCAGTCACCCTGGAATTACCTGCGTGGGAACCAGCCTGTCCAGCTGCTTTGGTCTCTGCCGGGAGCCCAGGGAGCAAACGCGCTGGGAAGCAGAGCATATCAAAGGGCAGAGGAATTCCAGCAGCTGAAGGTTTCTGATCCTTTCATCCTCCAGGAGATTTTTATAGTTTCCAAAGCTGGAAGCCTGCACCAGTACAAGCTGCTTGGCTCAGGCACAGCACTTTGGTCAGCTGCCTGGCAGCAGGAGGAACGTGCTGGGCTGGGATGAGTGTCCTGCCTGCTCCAGCTGTCTTCCAGAGCTGGATTCTCCTGCTCACTCGACCCAGAATGGGGGCTGGAGGGCAGCAAGGGGCAGAGGGGTGATCCAAGCTCACCAGAGCTTCAGAGCCCACCTGAAGTGTGAAAAGGGGATTGCGGAAAGGAACAATCTTACCAATTTCATAATATTATCAAATGGTTTGGGTGGAAAGGGACTTCAAGTCCATCTCATTCCACCCCCTGCCACAGGCAGGGACACCTTCCACTATCCCAGGCTGTTCCAAGTCCTGTCCAGCCTGGCCTTGGACACTGCCAGGGATCCAGGGACAGCCACAGCTTCTCTGGGCACCCTGTGCCAGGGCCTCCCCACCCTCACAGGGAACAACTTCCCCCCAATATCCCATCTAACCCTGCCCTCTGGCAGTGGGAAGCCATTCCCCCTTCAAAGCCTGGATCTGGAATGGGTACTGGAGAGTCTGGAGGCTTGGGCTGTATTTTGTGGGCAGGGGAATGGAAGCAGAATGCAAAATGAGACAGGTTGCGGAGAAGAAGAAAATAAAAATAAATTTTTTAAAAATATATCATAAAATAAACCAATATAGAATAAAATCAAAAAATGTATAATAACAAAAATAAATAAAAAGTTTTTAAAATGAGAAAAAACAAGCCAGACCTTGGTGGGAGTGTCAGTTATTTGCCAGGCAGTGCTGCCTGGGCTTAGAGTCACAAACCTGAGCTCTAAAACCACCATGGAGTCACTACAGAGCCACTTGTGCTACTAAACTGGGATTTCAGCCAACTTCCCAGTATTCAGGAGTGGCTCTGCACCACTCACGTTCCAGGATGGGATGAGGATCTGGGATGAGGGCTGCTGGAAGGCACATGGGTGCCAGAGCTCCCCGGCAAGAGACAATCCCATTTCACAGCAGCTCCAGAGGTTTCAGAACGAGTTCCCTCTGCCTGAAATGAAAGCAGCAGCTTTCAGGTGCTTTCAAAAAATTTGGAGGGGGGAAGGGGGAGGGGAGAAGGAATTTTGTTGAAATGTCTATTTTGGGATTTAAATCTTCAGTCTTTTCAGGACAGAGGGTGGGATGTCCTGTGGCTTGTTAGCACCCCCACCTGGTCTGTCATCACTGGCTGCCCTTCCAGCACAAATCCAGCTCCCAGGGATGCAGTGGCTCCTGCCAGGACAACAGCCCGTGCCTTGGATCTCCCAGCCCTGCCATCAGACAGCTCTCCTCCTGTTTGCTCCTGACGTGAGGAACCTCTCACCAGAGGATGTGGAGGCGACACTTTAGCTCATTTTCCATGAATTCTGCCTGAGTGGAAGAGACTTGAGCCTGGAGAGATCTCCTGAACAGCAGGAAGCCCCAGCTCCTGATGGCAGAGCCCACGCTGGGGGGGTCTGGACCATTTTGTGCCCATCCAAGGACAAGCAGGGACTTGGATGGACAGTGCCTGTCCCTCTGGTTCCTGCCACAGAGCCAAGCTCCCAGCCACATGCCAGAGTGCTCCAGAGGAGGAGAAACAGGCTGGAAAGCTGACCGCTAGGCTGGCTTCCTTTGGATCTGTTCCTGAGCTGCCAGCTCAGCCTGACAGAAGGTTGCTTCCTTATTTATTTCATAATTAAAGTGAAAGGCAGCTTCTGGGAAGCCCATTTGCCTCGTTAACCAAAAGATGCTACACTAGTCAGAGGTTTGTCCAAAGATTTATGCCTTCAGGATCCTTGGGAGGGAACTGGGGTTCTCTACTCTACCAATCCTTCATCACTGGGCCTGAGGATGGAAATCCCAAGGGATGAAGCACACAACTCCTGGCAGCAGCTGGAAAACACTATTTTTCTCTGCTGGAACTCATTTCAAGCCTGGCTCTCTCACTGCAGTGACCATAAGGCAGCTGCAAAGCAATTCCTCCTGTTCTGAGTTGTCATATTCCAAAAAAATTAAAAACCCATGGAGCAAATTCTACTCTCAGTTCCAAACTTGCTCCAGCATCAGCTCCCCAGTTGGGGTGAGTGAGTGTTCAGTCCATAGGAAGCAGATTAATCCATTTATGCCTTGTTCAGTGGGAAGACAACCCCTTCCCAGACCTGTGTTTCCCACACAACCACCATGCACTGGCAGGGGCAGAAAAGATTAGATCTTGTCCCACCTCATCCCACAGAACCTTGATGGCAAACCTAGGACTGTCCCCTGCCAGTGCTGAGGCAAATCCTTTAAACCATGAGGTGTAACACGACAACAATGAGTTCTGTGCAGAAGAAACACGGGATCCATCTTGGCTTTCTCATTTCAGATCCTGGGAGGTGGGCTCAAGTCATGCCTCAAGCTGACCGCAGGTTATTTTCTTCCTTGTGCCTCAGTTTTCTACCACAATTATGGGAAGAAATCCTTCCCTGTGAGGGTGGTGAAGCCCTGGCTCAGGGTGCCCAGAGAAGCTGTATCTGCTCCATCCCTGGAATTGTCCCAGGACAGGTTGGACAGGGCTTGGAGCAACCTGGGATAGTGGAAGGTGTCCCTGCCATGGCAGGGGGTGAACTGGGATGAGCTTTAAGATCCTTTCCAACCCAAACAATTCCAGGATTCTATGTTGACTGGGCCCAGAGGAAAAAGCCATCCAGATGTGCTGGCTTTGGCCCCCCAGCTCCATCCTTGTCTCCATCAGGAGCAGCAGTTTGGTGTCACTAAATGGAAGCAGCCCCTGAGCGTGCAGTTTATGTATTTCCAGATCATTAAGCCTTCTCCTAGCGACAGTGTTTAAAAGCCATGATGACGTTTCATTCCTTCCCCCCCTTCGCTGTTTGGCTCTTGAAAATTAAAAGATAAGCTTTGTAAATCTCACCGAGAAGAGGGAACTGTCACTTCAGCTTTAGAAGAAAAGCCAGCAAAGAAACAAAATTCCTCTTTTGGCAGAGGAGAAAAAAATCCATTATTAAAGGCTTAGAGACAAAGGCTCTCGACACAATTAAAGGCAAACCTAAGCCTTTGAAAGCAGAGGGCATGACATTGGAATACACACAAGAGGTAGAGATGAAAGCCTCCATTGTGGGGCTGCTGAAAAAGTTGGGTTTTTTTTTTTAAAAATAAAGGAGAGTTTCAATGGATGCATTTGCCTAAACCAAACTGGATGAGAAGCTTCCTAGAGAAGGGCTGGAGTCTTCCCATGTGTTTATACAATGCCAAGAGCCACTGGGCTCAGTCTTAATTAGGATCCTGGGGCATTACTGGAATAACTTGGGGGGTGAGGGTCACAACATTCATTAATTGGAAAGAAAACAGGGCTCTGATATTTTCTGTGGGAAATTTTCCACCTAGGAAACTTAATCTTCCTTTGCAGCCTGCTAAGCCAGAGCAGAAAATGTTTTGGTTTGGTGTTGTCAAGGCATGGATTTGCCATCCCCCCTCTGCTGCCACTGCCCAAAGCTAGGCATGGTCTGACCCTACATGG
Organism: Lichenostomus cassidix; assembly: GCF_008360975.1. NCBI lineage: Eukaryota > Metazoa > Chordata > Aves > Passeriformes > Meliphagidae > Lichenostomus > Lichenostomus cassidix. Next base: position 3,924,030 of record NC_139488.1, on the reverse strand, counting down.
CTGCACTATGCTGGGGAGGTGATGTTTCTGCTGTCCTAAAATCTGACTCTTCCCTGAGAAGCTCAGATGGCTTTAAAGGAGAGCAGCTCCCTCTTTTCCATGGATCTCATGGGTTCTAGCAGCTCCTGTGTCTCCAGAAGGGGATGCTCCAGTGGTGGCTGGTTTTCCCCAGCTTTGTGTTAATACAGGCATCTTAATTTTATTACTGCTGGGTCTCCCCCAGGGCTCTGCAGGGAGGGCAGGAGTTGCTTTATACCCAAACTCAGCACCATCATTGGGAGTTTGGAGGGGGAGACTGTGTGGTAAGGACAGTGCCCAGGGTCACAGGAAATTCTACCATTACAGATACCTGGCTGTTTAATCCTAATTCTCCTCTCCAGAGATGCTCCTGGGATAGCTGAACCTGTTTTGGGATGGCTTGGGTGAAGGCCAGAGCCATTCCAGGCACACTTACATCCTGCTCATAGCCACACCACAGGCTAACTCGCTGTCCTCCACTCTGAAAATAAAACAAGGTCCAAGGATGGGTTCAGCTTCCCTTTTTTTGTGTGTTTTCCATTGGTTGGATTCGTCACCAAGGAGACCAAATTCCTACACTAGCTGTTTTAGACATTTTGCCGGAACATAAATCCCAGCTCCTGTGCCAATGGCCATCACAGCACAATTACATAAGGAACGTGTTGTGTGCTCACTCTACCTGTGATCTACCAGGGTTTTATGGCTATCCAAAGGGGAAAACACCATCCTCCAGGTCTGCTCCAAGCCCATATCCCTCCTGGCATCGTTGTCCAGAGTCACCTTGGATAACTCACCACATATCCATGTGGAAAATCCTGTAAAAAACACAACACGGCACCAGGGGAAGGAAAAGCATTCCTGGTGTGCTCCTGCAACAGCAGCTGAGGCACAAATTCAGAAAACACCACTGTCACCCGGCCACTTCAGGTTCCCAGTGAGCAGCAATGCCTCTCTCTGTGCCCTAATCCTGCCCGATTTTTGTGCCTCCCCCCTCTCAAACCCACTCCTAAGTGTGAGCTCAGTTTTCAAAGCACTGCACAGCAGCACCGTTGGATGGTGTTAATGGGAATTCTGTGCCCGGGATGCCTTTCAGAGCCCAGTTTATCCCGAGTCCCCCAGGACACAGACTGTCTCAAGTTGTTTGCCTGATGCCTGTCACACTGGCCTCCATCTCCACAGCAATCCAGAAAATCGAGCAACGGCAATCCAAAACACCCATTTCTGACCAGGAAACGAGAGGGCAGAGCTGCTGCAAAGAGGGCAAGGCAATGTCCACTGCAGGATGTTGGACCAGGAGGTAAGTGGGATGTCAGCCACAGGTCAGAGATGCCATCAGGGCTCTCAGAGCTGTGAAAATCAACGCAAACCCACGGTGGGTCACTTATATAAATGGTTACCTAATGATGTGTCTTCCCAGATCTGCATCACGGGGAACTGATCTGCAGGAGAGGCTGCGCTGGTAATGCATCAGGGAAGATGTGTCAGGAGGAATTTGCCATCCTGAACGCTGGAGGTTTCAGTGTTGCCTCTCTGTCCTTCTCCAGAATCAGCAACAAAACCCTTTCTTGAAGCAACAGCTGGTTTCCATGATCTTATTTTCAAGCCAGCTCCTTAACAGATACTCCCTTCCCTTCCTCCCCCCTCCCCAGTTTTAGCTGTGTTTCTGCTCCATCTGGTCCCTCCATGCTTGGAGGAATGCCAATACCTCCTAGGAAACAAAAAAACCAAAAAACCTCCTCTTCAGTTTGGGATTGTTGGGAAAGCGTGAGCAGGCAGTGGCAGCCTCTCGTGCCCGTTTCCAGTTCCAACTCTGGACCATTCCAGGAGGCTTCCAGCAGCTCTGAGCCTCTGTCTGCTGCCCAGTGAAGGTGATCTCCAGTCCCCTGGGCATCTCCATGTGCCCCCTGGGCCAGTCTGAGGTACAGAGAGAGGAGCTGAATAGGTGATACTGCATGGAAAACCATTCCACTGTGGTTTTAACCTGTTTGCTGACCTCAGGCATTCCTTTCCTTCTGCTCTTCTCTCCCAGAAAACAGAATATAGCAACTTCTAAAGATGCTGGATAAGGTAGAGGGAAGTGCTGAAAGATTTCTCCATAGTCCAGGAGACTGTGGCACCATTTCTCACCTGTTGAACAAAGACCTGCTCCATCCTGCTCCCAAGCCAAGCAGAAGCACCACTTTTTTTTTAGGATTGGTGAGAAGGAATATGTAGTTTGTAGTTCTGGCTAAACCAGACCAGACAAGCATCCTGCAAAACATCAGGAAGCCCAGTCCAGGATGAAGTAAAGGCTCTGGGGCACTTCCCATTGTTGCTGGTGCATGTGAGGAAAAGTTCCTTTGTTTTTAGGACAATAGCTTCCTTGCCTCCAGGGATCCTGGTCTGAGCCCCTTTCTTGCCTGTGTTACAGCTCAGGAATGAAAAACAAAGAAGGAATTGAGGAAAGAGAGTCCAAGCAACCCCAGGAAAGGGTGGGCTTGTGCTCCCCTGAGCACAGGCTTTGTTAGGGCAGCCAGGGAGGTGTGAGATTATGGCAAAGGGGATTTTCCCTGTTGGTAGGAGCCACCTCTTCCCCTGTCAGGCAGGAAGCCTGTGGCAGAGACCCCTGGTCCTCCCTGCTCCCCTGTGGTGGCCAAGGCTGGGCTTGTCACAGCCTTTAGGCTGATGAGGCCCACATGGCACGGGGAGGTGACATCTCCAGGGCTCAGGGCCATCCCGGGAAGCTGCAGCCCCAAAAGCAGGGCAAGCCAGCTGGGTTTGCCTCTCTGCCAGCAGGCTGTCTGCATCCAGCTCCTCTCCTCGGCTGCCTAATCCGAGGAGACAGCAAAGACACTCACACTGACAGGCATCCTCCTGGGAGCACGGCTGTGCCTGCCAGGGAAGTGTCTCCATGGTGCTGAGCACTTCCAAGCTCCAGGAAGGCAAGTGATGCCCAGGCAGGTGAGGAGGCAGCTGGTTCATGCCACACTGATTTCCCAGGAGAGTGAGTTCCCCATTTAAATCAGCACAGCCCAGACAGGTCTCAGGTGTAGAAGGGAGCCCAGGTACTTCCGGGGACCAGCAGAGCTGGAGAAGGATTTATCCTGTGCTTAGAAACACATCCGGACCAAAGTTACGCTTTTCTTTCAAATCATGGAATTGTTAAGGTTGGAAAAGACCTCCAAGGCCATCGAGTCCAACCGTTCCCCGAGCACTGCCAAGGCCACCACAAAACCATGTCCCCATGGCAACAGCCATGTGCCTTTTGAACACCTCCATGGGTGGAGACTCCACTGAACAGCCCCTTCCAAGCCCTGATCACCCTTTCCATGAAGAAATTCCTCCTGCTGCCCAGTCTAAACCTCGCCTGGCACAACCTGAGACCATTTCCTCTGGTGCTGTCCCTTGTTCCCTGGAAGCACAGCCCAACCACTCCACTCCTGTCAGGAGTTGTGCAGAGCCAGAAGGTCCCCCTGAGCCTCCTTTTCTCCAGGCTGAGTCCTTTCCCAGCTCCTTCAGCCACTCCTCCTCAACTTCCCCTGCACACAGGCACATTTTTAGATCCACTTTAAAGGGATTCTGGATCAATCATGGCCATCAGCAGGGCCTCAGATCCCTACTGCCTTCCCACAGGATTCCCAGAACTCCAGACCTGGCTTTGCTCTATCAGCCTCTAGACATGGAGCCAGGTTGTAGAAGGCAATTCAAAACCTTTCATATGTTAGGAAGGATTAACAGCCAAAAAAAAAAAAAGCTATTTTGGGGTGACAACCAGCCCGATTTTATAGAGTGAGGGGGACAAATCCTTATACAGAGCCAACAGTGAAGACGACATGGCTTGGGAAGGACCTGGCAAGCTCCTTGGATCAGCTCTGCACTGCAAACTCCCCTCAGACCCCCAGCCTTTGCTCATCTCCAGTGTGTCCATACAAACAGAAGGGTGAAAGAAGCCTCTCTGGTACCCTGTGCAAGCCCAGCACCCTCAGGAACAGGATTTCCTTGAATTTTCAGGCATTGGGGAAAAAAACCCCAATTTTCTGGAAAAAAAAACTCAATTCATTGAGGCTTTTGGCTAACTGTCTGAAGCTGGGCTGCAGGAGAGGTTTTAGTGCAGGGACATGAGAGAGGGATTCCTCTCCATGGGACCTGGATCTGGAATTCATCGAGCTCAGGCCATTCCCAAAAAAGCTGAAACCCAGAGTCAGCTCCGAGCTGATTAAAAACGTGGGGCTTGAGGGATTGATTTATGTGGGGGGATTCAGGGAGTTCAATCAGCCTTGCTCAGCAAAGTCATGATTAAAGGAGATGGGAGGCTGGAAATTCCTGGGAGCTTAAAAAATCCAATGCCCCACCGCTGTGGGGCTGCCCAGAGGTTGACCTGGAAGTCTGGAGATAAGGAAATGGAGATGGAAAATGAAACAGAGCACGAGGCTCAGCCTGGCTGAGGACTGAGGATGCTGCAGCAGCACTCATGGGGCAGAGGGGGACACAGGGGACAAAGCAACCCCACTGAGAAGGGGAGAACCCACTGTCTGATCCCAGAGGGGCAGCATACCTGCATGAAGCCATCAGGAAGGGTTGGAAAAGCTGCCTTTCCCACAGGAGGGCAACAAGCAGGGCTGTCACCCAGCTGTGGGTCAGACCACAGGCCTCCTGGCTCTTTTCCCAGCGTGGTGTCCCCAGAACAGCTGGCCAGCTGCAGATGGGCACTGCCTGCTCCAGCATCCACAGGCAGGGGTGAGGATGGAGAGATTCCAGCAGCTGCACGGGGCTCCCTCTCCCCGGCAGCCGATGCAATTTGCAGAGTGATTCAGCAGGGTATTGATTTAACTCTCTGCAGACAAATGACCTCTCTCTGGGCCACACTTTTTAGCAGAGGGCTTCGGTCTTCTGCATGAATATTTTAGTAGATTTACAGTGGAGTCGCTTCACCTCGGCAGGGAGAGGGAGGGAGGAAGGTGAGGACAGGGGTGGGGAGAAGCAGGAGGGGAAGCACAGGCTGAGAGGTTTGGGTTTTCTGCAAGCAGGCAGTGAAATGAAGGTTTTTCAATATAAAGATGTTCCTGCTGCTCTTAATTCACATTAGCACTGCACCAAGAGCAACTCACTTGGCTGGAGTTCTCCAGGCTGCAGCTCAGAGGAGGATGAGGGATCGATCTTTTGGGTTGGAAAAGCCCTCTAAGGTCATCGAGTCAAACCATTCCCCCAGTACTGCCACCACTAACCCACAGCCCCAAAATGCCACATCGACAAATCCCTCCAGGGATGGTGACCCCACCCCTGCCCTCCCTGGGCAGCTGTGCCAGGGCTGGGCTACCCTTTCCATGAAGAAATTTTTCCTAAAATCCAATCTAAACCTAATTACTCCTCCAACGAGTTCATTCTTAACATAAAAAAAGTTTGGGTTTTGCAGTTTGTTCTTGAGCAGCTTTCATCTCCTCTGCACAGTGGAAGGAAATCAAATCTGCTCTTTTTTTCCCCCCACAAAATGGGAATCTGCCACCAAATCCAGAGGCAACTGAGACCTTACAATATAGTAAACTTAATTTTTCAACACAGCTGCTGCTACTTCCCCTGCAAACCTGGCCTTCAAGTGAATGGAGTTTTGATGGAAAAATTAGGCAGGAATTCCGTAGCTACAGAGGCTCCAGTCTAAAGGATGAGCACCTCACAACCCTTTCCTTATGTCTAGCTGAAAACGTTTCCTTGCATTCAGGACAAAACTACAGCATCCCACCTCTATCCCCATCTCCTAAACAAACCTCAAGGTTTGTCAGAGAGCTTTGATAACAAATAAAAAAAGCCAAACCCGCTCCAAAACCCAAAGGGAGAGTTACAAACACCTATTGCTCCTTGGAGCAACCCAGACGGGTTTGAGCATCAGCATTTTCACCCCTTTTTTTAGTCTCTTTCAAGGCTGGAGATGAAGAGCCTCTCCCACCCCACCAAGTGCAGGTGAAACACACTTCCACCACACAATAGTCCTGGATACACAGCGCCAGGAAGGCTGCATTTGCTCGGAGATTTCCAGGAAATGAGTCAATCAGCAGAGGAGAAACACTGTATTGAAAAAGGGAATGGGAATTTAAAGGGATTCTTTTCAAGTTAACCAGCAGAGCCGTCTGAGATGCAGAAGCCACCGAATTTGCCCTTAGGCTGTAGGGAATGAGTCATTTTCTTTTCTTTCTCGGTATAAATGTCATTCCTTAGTGACTTCACCTTTTTCTCTGCACCGCTTAAAGGTTTTAATATAGGGAAAGAGCTGTTTGTTGCCCATCCTGGTGCTTATTATGGGATGTTTCTCTTGTGCCTGAGGCTGGAAGCAGAGGGGCATTGGGGAGGTTCTTCTCTGCTGCTTTGGCTGGCTCAGCCAGGGATGGGAGGAATGTGGACCTTGGAATCTGGTCTGCAGAGCAGATGGCTCCAGCTCTCTGCTGAAGTGCTGCCTGGATCTAAGCACAGCTTAATCCCTGCTCACAACTTCACCGTTTTCCAGAAATGAATAACACAAGGACACCACTTCTACCCAAAGGGCGTCTCCTGAACCCCAGGAAATAAATCAGCCAGCAAAGGGAGCTGAGCCACAGCACTAGCCCAGGGCCAAAGTTAGGAGAGCCTAACTCTGACACATCCAGGTGCCACAGAGCAACTCAGGATATGGCAAAAACCAGGATAGTTTAGATCTCTACATCTCCCATTTAGCCCAAGGAGTAACCCAGTGATACAGAAGGCTCTTTCCAACCAAACTCAAGGCACTGAGTGGAGCCTGTTCAGCAGGAAGATGTGGACCACAAAGATGCTCCCAGGGCTGGAACCCCTCTGCCCTGGAGCCAGGCTGGAAGAGTTGGGGTGTTCACCTAGAAGGGAAGGTGTTCACCTAGGGAAGGCTCCAGGGAGACCTCAGTGCCCCTTCCAGGGCCTGAAGGAGCTGCAGAAGAGCTAGGGAGGGACTTGGGACAAGGGAAGGAGTACCAGGACAAGGGGGAATGGCTTCCCACTGCCAGAGGGCAGGAATAGATGGGATATTGGGAAGGAGTTGTTCCCTGAGAGGGTGATGAGGCCCTGGCACAGGGTGCCCAGAGAAGCTGTGGCTGCCCCTGGATTCCTGGAAGTGTCCAAGGCCAGGCTGGACAGGGCTTGGAGCAGCCTGGGATAGTGGAAGGTGTCCCTGCCCATGCAAAAGTGGAATGAGCTGGTGTTTTGGGTTCCCTCCAACCCAAGTCTCTCCCTTGAGGAAGGAAAGCACAGCACAAACCATTACAGAATGGCACCTCTGCTCTCAACTCTGCTGCTGGAGCACAGCTGTGGACTGGGATAGAAGGTGAGGTCCTGCAACTTAACAGGAATCCAGAAAGGTAGAGAGAATTTCTCCAAGAGATTTTCTGCCAGCCTGTGTCACCAATCTCCTCCTGCTGAACATGTACATCCCAGCAGGAAAGCTGAAGAGAAGGCTTTGGAGCAATGAATGAAATAAAAATTCCCCTCTCTGCCTGAAGCCTGCCCTGCTTGATCTGCACTGATGGCAGCTCTTGCATTCAAGCTGCCATCTGAGGCTTTGTCCTGCTGTCTTCCCACTGTGGCACCACAGGAACAAAGCACAGCAGCACAGAGATACACTCTGCCCTCCCTGCCTCCCTCATGCCCAGCAGCACAGGCCTCACCCTTCCTGGGAAGCCTTTTTTAGGGAAGCTGTTAAATCAGGCTTCACACTGGCTCCTGCCCTTCCACCATCCCAAATAACTCCTAATGAGGATCCAGCACCAGGGAAGTTGGAGCTGATCAGCCTCCAAGGAGCTCTGAGGTGATTCCCAGAGGTGCAGAGCCCAGCTCTGGGTGCTTTACAGCATCACCCTTTCCCTACGTGGCTGAGAAAGTTCTTGGGCTTCAAGCAGGCTCAGCAATACAAGAAGTTGTTCTGCAAAATATCTATGAACCCTGGACAGTTTTCTCCCAGCTGACTTTTAACGAGATGTGGTCTCCCTCCCCACCAATCTCCCCTCCAGATTAACTTTGTTCCACAGCCTGATGGGTTGAATCCCCACCAAAACACATCTCAGAAGCTGCACAGCAAAGGAAAAACACTCTTTCCCCTCTGGAGCAGCAGCAGAGCTGAGAGGCAGCCACACCAGGGATCTGCTGGGCACTCACTGATCACACACACATTCCCACTAATCCATCCCCTAATTTATCCCACGTGTGGGGATCAGCCCAGCCCAGCTTTGATGCACCCGCCTGCTCGAGGAAGCAGAGCACATGTGCCCCAGCTTTGGGAAATTATCAGCTCCTCCAGGCAGGCAGGGAAGAGTTGCCTTTGGCTGAGGATGAAGGCACCTTTGTGCTTTGGCCAAGGGCAGCTGGACACAGCTCGTGTTCCCCAAAAACCCCCTGGGCCATCGGTGCTCTCTGTACTCAGCGGGGTCTGACCTGCTTTGCAGCCCTCAGATTGCCTCCTCTGCAGCCAGGGGTTAAAGATTTGGGTTTCTGCAAATTCATACACAGCTGCACTCCCAGATTTACACCCAAGACTCTCAGTCCCTTCTCAGAAGGCCCCTGAGAGTGATCATTAGCCCTGCTCCAGGCTCTGTCCATGAGCACCAACTACCATCTCCAGCATTACCCACAGAGAACAGAACAGAAAGTGACATTTTTTGGACACTTCCAGGGATGGTGATTCCACCATTGCCCTGGGTAGCCTTTCCAAGACCTGACCATCTTTTACATTTTTCCTGCCATCCAATCCAAACCTGCCCTGGAGCAGATAAAAGAAACCCTTTCACTGCCTGGCTCTGAGCTAAGGCAAACTCTGCTCCTCCCCATCACATCAGGGAGGGTTTTTCCATGACATGCAGATGGTGGGATGCTCACAAATCTGGCACAAAGGGTAAAATACAGGACTGGCATGCTCAGGTGAGGAATAAATTACAGCTGTAATGGTGCAGAAATGTTTTTAGCATAGAATCATTGAGTTCCAGAAGGGTTTGGGTGGCAAGGGATTTTAGAACCCCTCTCATCCCACCCCCTGCCATGGGCAGCAACACCTCCCACTATCCCAGGTTGCTCTAAGCCCCATCCAACCTGGCCTTGGGTAGTTCCAGGGATGAGGCATGACTGCTCCTCTCACATGGGAATACTCTGGGAAAAAAGGGCTGGGAGGAAGGCACAAAAAAAATATAAAGCTCCCCATAAATATATGGCTTAACTGCAGCCTGGCTCTCTTTGTGGCACAAAACTCACAGCTGTTCTTCACACATAGACATGGTGGACCCCTTGAAAAGCATTATTTAGTCTGCCTTTTACAAGAAAAGCTTTTGTTACAGCAGAAACTTCACCAGAGTTTTCTGTGGGGTGGAGAAAGTGCCTTGGTAACCTCCAAGGTAATTACAGTGTTCAGTTTACCCTGAAGCTCCTGAAGGCCAAGGAAATTGCTATGGGCAATAAATAGAAAAGGGTCTGAGAGCCTGGTCTCCAGCACAAAGTCCATAATTTCAGACTGGCAGGGAGATGTTAATCTGTCTTTTTTCTTTTCTTTTTTTTAGCACCATTTGAAGTGGTTTTACTTAAAAAGCCCACGTCAAACATTGCCCACTCTTTACTCTAGTGCTAGATTTTTTGGCCTCACATGTCCCTGAGTTGCTGTTCCAGCCCAGGAGGATGATGGCTCACTGGCTGCCTCAAGATAAAAAAAAAAAAAGAAATATCTAAGCCTGAGCTCCCCTTGAACCACCTAAAATTCCCATTACCGTAACAATTCCATTAAATTCACATTACCATAATAATGCCATAAAATTCCCACTAACCACACATGTGCAGGAGCATCCACAGACAGGACATGGACACAAGAAGCACAGGACAGCAGCCCACAAAGCCTCACAGCTGCAGAGCTCAGTTACCTGTGGATTCCCAGATGCTGCTGAACACCAACCACCTCAATGCAGAGGTGGATCCTGGTGCATCCCTATTTTACAAAGAATGGGAAGAGCCAAAGGGAGTTTCTCCAGCTTTGTCCCACTCCTCCAGCTTCCAGCAGCAGATCTATCCCTGCTGTGAGACTGTTTTTTCAGGCAGAAATAGGAAGCCTCAGAGATTTTCCCAGCTACAAAATGCTCTTTTTTCCCCCCATATTGTGTCCTTGGGCTCCTAAGCACCAACGTGTGGAAACTGAGGAGCCCACACGGGGTTATTCCCAGAAAAAGCCTGGATTTCAGGTTCTTTCCCCAAGCAGCAAAAGGGGAAAACAAACCTGCAGCAGGTCAGAGAGCCCAGCCAGCCTTTCCAGCCAACCCCTTCAGGATGGATTCACAAATTCCTTCAGCTCACAAATATGGGATGTAGCAGTGAAGCAGCACTTTATGGCTCAATATTTTATGTAAAAGTTTAAATGACCTGCTGTAACCTCAGATCATCTCCATTTCATCTCCCTTGAGATATTTACCCCAGTAATCACCTAGGAGTAAATTACCTAATCCTACTGAAGCACTGATAGGAGATTAAAACCCACAGGAAAAAGCTTAAAACATGGTCCAGGCTGGTTTCAGGTGTTTTTTGAAAGCAGGTCCATGCAGAAGGTCCTGGTGACAGGGTTTAATGTTGGCAGTGCTGGGGCAGTGCTTGGACTCTATGATCTTAGATGGCTTTTCCAGCCCTAATGGTTCTGTGATTTTACCTTCAAGCCTCCCCAAAGGCACTGTGCTGCACTGTGACTCTGCCTGGCTTCAAAAATCAGCTCAGCTGAATTGATTTTAAGCCAGAGAAAAAGCCTCACAGAAGTAAACATGACTTCCAGTGAAAAATATGACCCTGTTACTTGTCATCTGAGGATTTTGCTGTCTCAGAGCACCTCAGAAGTCACAAAACTTCCACATCCACTCAGGTTTTGCTTCAATTTCCTAGAAATTCTTGCTGATGCTCAGGTAGGAGTTGGTTTACCAGGGTCACTCTTAAGAACAGGCTTGATTAGACAATGCACCACCCCAGTGAGGACATTCAGACCTTAACCATTAATCTCAAACAGCACCCCCGAGAAAAAGACCTGTGGGAGAGACAATGCTCCATCTCATTAGCCAGAACCACATTTAAACCCAGCAGTGCCACTGCTGTGAGCATTTAAGGGCTTGTGAGCACTGCTGGGAATGTTTCCCATCCCCTCAGCTGACTCCCTGGACCTGCAGGAGGGGAGGACTCCTCCGGAGATGCTCTCTGGCGCGTTAAGCATTTCACAGCCTCTGTTTATTTATTGCACTTTAAACCTGGTGTGGGCCCATTTGCTCTCATTGTGCTGGCTCTTCCCTCGTCCCCTGACTGCAGCACGGGCAAAAACATGCTTTTGTTAAAATCAAGGCATGAGACAAACACAGAGGGCTTTTTGTTTGAAGCTGCTGGAGCAGAAAGGCAGTGAGGTCCCTGGTGAGCACTGGGGTGCAGAGGGCCTGGCTGGTGAGAGCTGCTGGTACAGCAGGAAGGAAAAGGGATTTAGGCTTGGCCAAGGGATGTCCTGCCTGGTTTAGTCCCCCAGGGAGCAGTGAGGGAGAAGAGGAGATGCTGTAGAGGTGTGCCAGGGCCTCCCACTGGAGCAGGGTGCTCTAGATTTGGGTCAGAGTGGTAAGGGGGAAGATACTGGGGACATGAACAGAGTCACACAGGGACCTCTCACAGCGCCTGTGTGAAGAGCTGAGGTGCTGCACCCAAGAGCAGCCCTCTGCCAGCAAACAATTAAACAGATATTCGATTAAGATGGGCACATTTTCCTCTACCTTCAAAAACGGGATTTTAGAGAGTGCTGCTTTATGGTGCAGCCTGCAGTGCCTCCTGATCAAACACACAGAAAAACCCACCCAAGGAGGTGCAACACTCACTCAAATTGTACCCCAATTACCTCATGGAAGCTGAACTCAGGCACAGAAAGTAAACCAGGGGTGAGGTTGGCCAGAGTAACCCAAAATGTTGGCAAGAGCTGCAGTCCTGTTGCTTCCTTGGCCAAGGAGGAGGCAGTGAGGGATGCTGGAGTCAGCAGCAGCAGCAGATGCTGTGCCCAGCTCTCCCATCCACAGCAGGGTCAGGAATTGCACACACAGGTGTTCACTTCCTCCTCTCAGTTCTCCATTTCAACTCCACCACCTGCATTCATCCACCTTTCCCCTAAAGAACCACACCTGCTTCCACACCAGGCAGTCTTAGAACCCACTCCACCTCCATAATTCCTCTCAACTTAAAACCCAGAAATAAAACTGATAGCTGAAGGCTGCCCTGCCTATGGTCAGAGTTCACATTTGCTATATCTGGCTATAAAAATGACCTTTTGTTTCCCCACTGGAAAAACAATTCAGCTGTTGGATATGATGACCAAAGACAAGCACTGTTTTTTGTAAACACAAAAGCTTTTAAAACCTGGCCTCTGGTTTAGGCTCCTGAGTTGGTGTTAACTCCAGGGACAATGGGGGAATTGCAAATATTTTATGAACTCTGGTGAACTCACACTGCACATTCCTTATTCATTCCTCTCTACAAAGTGCTGCTCAAAACTTTTGAAAAGTTAGATTTCACTTACCTGAAACTCTAAACTCTCACAAAGAAGCAAGAATGGGGCAGATTTCAAGAGCTCAGTGTGGAGGGTGTTGACTTTAATGAACAGTCAAAAGCCTGCTGGCCAACCTGGATCTTCGGCAAGGATAGAGGCAGTGCTAGAGGGCAGGGTTAGATGGGATATTGGGAAGGAATTGTTCTCTGAGAGGGTGGGGAGGTCCTGGCACAGGGTGCCCAGAGAGGCTGTAGCTGCCCCTGGATCCCTGGAAGTGTCCAAGAACAGGTTGGACAGAGCTTGGAGCAACCTGGGATGGTGGAAGATGTCCCTACTTGTGGCAGTGGGAAGAATAAGATGAACTTTAAGAACCATTCCAACCCAAAATATTCTGGGATTCCCTGCACTGAGACCCATGGACCTGCAGGAATCCAATTTACTGATGGTGCTCCTTCTGCTGACAAAGCCACTTCAGTTTACAGGAAAATTGTCATTGATGCACTTTGAGAGCTTTGGTGCTGAAATAAGATCCAATCCTAAGGAAAACACTCATCTACAGAACCAGAGGGAAGCAACACTCACCCGTGGCTGGTGGCAAAGGGAACACACAGCCAGTGTCACTGTGCAATAATCACAGCACAGCCACACAATCCTCACACACAAAAGCCAACTCCTCCATGCCAATTAAATTTAGGATTAGATTCTTTTTCCCCCTCTCTGTTTTTCCTTTCTCCACAATCTCTCGAGGCTTCAAAGGCACCTTCTGCATCACACCAGGATGTTTTCTCATTACAGGGAGCAAGCTTATCAAACAAGTGCTGCTTAATTCCACCCTTCAGCCCATGAGCAGTGACCCAGATTCCTGATCTCTATTAGGAGAACTTGGCCCAGGAGAATTCCAGGCTGGATAACCAGACAGGGAGACTGCCAAAAACAAGGACATGATGCAGGGAGAGGCAGAATGAGCCAAAGGAGTCCAGGAGTTTGGCTTTCACAGTGGTCACAGCCATGTCAGGGGCACAAAATTGGGCTCATGCCCTGAAATCCAAGCCCAAGGGAGGGATATCCCACCCTCACAGGCTGCTGCAAGCTCACACCTAGTTGGAAGGCAGTAGTAAAAGCATAGTGACCAACAGAATACTCAGAATAACCCAGAAATGGCACCAATTGACTCTAGTTGTTTCCAGACCACCAGGCCCAACAGGGGAAGGTGGAATGGGAAATAAAATATGGAGACATTACAAAGAAACCCAAGAGATGAGCACATACAGAGGCAGCCAAATGCTGCAGGCACACTGGGCTGTGCAGCTTCATCATAAATCACAATTCCTTTCCCAAATGTGCAGCACACAACTCAAGCCAGGCCCTGAGCAGTTCCTCTCTGCTGTGTCACACTAACAGAGCCAGGAAGAGTAGAATCATAGATTCATGGAATAGTTTGGGCTACAAGAGACCCAAAAGGCCATCCCATTCCACCCCCTGCCATGGGCAGGGACACCTTCCACTAGTCCAGGTTGCTCCAAGCCCTGTCCAACCTGGCCTTGGACAATTCCAGCTATGTTTCCTCTCTCCAAGCACCAGGCATAGCTTATGTTGCAACCACATGGAGTTAAAAGCAAACTCCTTTTGCCCAGACAGGATGTTGTCCACATGTCCACAGGGAATAATAACTCATGCTAATCATGGAGTGTCTGATGCTCCCAGCTGTGACTCTGCATCCAGAGAGCTGTCCCTGCCACCTGAGCCACCAGAGCAGCCACTGCCCCAGCACCCACTTTTACCCAGGCTGGAGGCATCACAGTGGAGCTCATCCTGACTCTGATAGATGGTGGCAGCCCAGACGGGCCAAACACAGTCAGATTTGGCAGCACAGCTGGAGCCAGGATGTAAAGAAACGCAATCCTGAGCATCCACAGAGGATCAGAGCTCGGCCCTGCAGCGAAACAGATGTACAAAGCTCGGTGCAAGGACAGGCAAGGCACATCAAAGCTTTAAACAGCTTTTTTGTTGTTGTTTTTTGGGCTTTTTTATAAACCCAGCCAGCTGCTTAATGTCTCAGTATCCCTTCTGAGGCACAGGCAGGGGAATCCATCTCTCCAGAGCCAGCAGGTACAATCCTCTCCATCCCACAGCCCTGTCACTTCTCACACCCTCAGGCACAATCAGGGGGGAAAGTCATGTTCCTTTTTAAGGTCAGGCCAAAATTTGGGGTGGGAAGTTGGAACATCACAGGAAACAGAGAGGCAGCTCTCCACTTGGCATCAGCAGCTCCAACTGGATGTATCCAGGAGCATTTCTCCCTGCTTCAAGGAGAGCTTCCAATGTATCCCAGCCACTTCAGACAGGAACAAATGCCAGCTTCACACACCTGATGGCTAATTTTACAAGAAAACTTGATTCCCCTGGGGAAGAGGCTACATGGGATCAGCAATTGGAGGACTGGTCCCTTCACAACTATCTGAGCCCCAGAGTATTTCATCTGCTTCCCTAATGGCTTGTCTGCAGCAACATTTTCTTTGAAGGCTGCTCGCTGAAAGAAGATAATTGCTCTAGAGCAGCCAGAATTATTCATTTTGAATCCTCCAGTGCATAAACACCCTTTAAAATTCAGAAAATAAACCAGCACCCTGCTTGTGACTGGCTAGCAGAATGCATGAGGCAGTGAGCGATCATCTTGAGTGCTGCAATCCCTGGGGATCTCAAACATGGATGTGTGGAAATCTGCTGTCCTGAGGGAGCACAGAGCTGCTTCTGGGGGAGGAAAAACTGGCTCTGGAGGACCTGGCTGTGGTTCTATGCCTTGGTTGATGCCTGTCTCACTGCTCTTCTCCAGATTGCAATCCTCCTCCCTGCAGCACCATGCTGCAGCACCATGCATTCCCAAAAAATCCTGGAGCCAAGCTTCCCTGTGGTGCCAAAGAAGAAGCCTCAGCCTCCCTTCTCTCCCCAGGAGGAAATGCCACTTTCCAATCCCCTGATTTCCTCCTTGAGATCATCCACACTCTTCTCAACAAGGCACATGAGAAGCAGCAATTTGGACACCACTTGGAGCAGCAATAAAATAGAGCAATTCCCAGTGGCATCAGACAAGTTTCTGGAGGAATCCATAGGAATTCCCACATGATTTGGGTTGGAAGGAACCTTAAAGACCGTCTAGTTACAGCCCCTGCCATGGGCAGGGATATTTTTCACTATCTCAGGTTGCTCCAAGCCCTGTCCAATCCAGACTTGAATATTTCCAGGGATAGAACAGCCACAACTTTTCTGGGAAACCTGTGCCTCACCATGCCTGCCAGGAAAAAAAAAAAAAATCCCAGCCATGCCAGATCCCTACCAGGGTTTGACCTTGCAGATAAGTGTTCCAGAGAGCAGGGGGTGCTGGAGCTAGGGAGATGCATCCTTGATGGAAGGGGATCAGATCAAGGAATACTTAAACCAACCAGGCGTACATTTGTCCATTGCCACCAATAAAGAGACAAAACATTCAAAACAGAGGTGATATTTCATGCCTGGAGATTGAAGTCAGCCAGAATATCTGAATTCTCCTCAGTGGCTGATTTCCCACATTTTCAATGGATGTGCTAAATCATTAATAGAGGTTAGTGCTGAACTCATCCCAGGAATGCTGAGCTGAGTCAGTGCTGTTCTCCCACTCCAGTTTATCCTTGCAAGTCAGCTGGAGATGAATGGCTCCCTTCTCCTGCACCCAAAAATAAAACACATGTCAAGGCTCATTTCGGGAGTTTGCCAAGCAGGTGCTGATTTGTGGGATCAAGCAAATTCAAATGGATCTGATGCATTCAGCCCTTTGCAGGCAAAACACTCCACGAGAACCAAAGCTTTCCAAGCAACAGGGGAGACTCCTCACTGGGAATCGATTCCAGCCTCTGGAATTCACCTAGTGAGTCATGCAGCTCCCTCCCAACCCACTGGTGTCCAGGAAAGGATGATTCCTTCACCAAGGGGCTCACCAGAGGGGTTGGTGTTACTCATTCCACACTTCATGGGTGATGAATGGGGCCTTTTCTAGGGCAAATCCAGAGGGTGAAAGAATGGGATGTGTTCCATCAGCCATTATGGTGGTCAAGTTACCCATCTGTGTGGGGACAGGAAAGTTGACCAGGAGAAATCAGGAAGGAAAGATAAGAAAGGAGATTTCCTTCGATAGGAAAGGAGATATGAGCTGAGGCATTAACTCAGACCTATAAAGCCCAAAATTGCTGATGCACAGGCTCTGCCCTCCATTTGCACCTCTCTCCCTGGCCCAAAGGGACAATGCAACAGCCCAAAAAAAGAAAAACAATCAGTAACTTCCCCAGTGATGACTGTGCAGTCCCTCCAATGGCTGTGGATTGCTTTGGAAACAAATGCAACTTTGCAGTTCTGCATCTGGAAGAGTTGCCCCACCATAGATTGAAAATTAGGAAGGAATTATTCCCTGTGAGGGTGGCGAGGCCTTGGCTGCCCAGAGAAGCTGTGGCTGCCCCTGGATCCCTGCAAGTGTCCAAGGCCTGGTTGGACAGGGCTTGGAGCAACTTGGGATAGTGGAAGGTGTCCCTGCCTGGGGCAGGAGGTGGGACTGGATGAGATTTAAGGTCCTTTCCAATACAAACCATTCTGTGACTCCATTATTTGTCCCAGAAATAAACATTGTTGCAAGGATCATGTTACAACAGCATCATTATCATGAAGTCTTTGGGTTCAAAAAGAATTTTTTAAAGTCTCAATAGTCCCCAGAAGAAAATCCAGAAAGATATCTGCTGTGAAATCATTCCCTGTGAGGATGATATTATGGAATAAGTGATCATAAGCCAAAAATACTGCATGGAAATCATTGATTACAGAAATACCCTGACATTCTCAAGCAGTCACTGCACAGACATTACACCAGAGCTGCTCCACACACTCCTCCCTGAAGGAAACCTCTGCTGTTGTCATGGTTTTTTCACTTCCCCATTACAAGTTTTGGGTGACCATCAGAGCAAAAGTCACAAGATCTGACTTCAAAACCCTTGTAAGAGCAGAGAAAAAGCCCAGCACTGGGGCAGATTCGGGTTGCTGATAAGCAAACAATCCCGCACATTGCTGGCACTGCCAGTCTGACTCATGCTTCTGGTAAGCACAGCTTGTTTTTCACTCCTCTAAAAAAAAATTTTAAAGCTACCCAAACAAAACAAAACCACCAAAAAAAGAAACCACCAAAAAAAAAACCAAACAACTAAGCTCCAAGTGATTTTTTTTCCACCAGGCAAAAATTCTTGGGACACATAAGGAGTTGCCAGGATGATGCTGGTGGCTCTGTGAGAGATTCCTGCACCTGGAAGGATGCACAGAGCTCACCTCCAGCCCCATCACTACATTCCAGGCAAACAGGAGCTGCTGGAGGGACAGGACAAGGGTTTTTCCTGCCTCTCCACATCCCGGTTAGTGCATGTTCAGCACCATCTGCTGGCATTCTCTCCAGGAGCCAGCTCCTCACAGCTGTCACCCAGGGTCAGGGAACTGGGCTGGGGACAACACACCGTGAGACACAGCCCTGAGACACCGATCCCATTCATTTGAAAATCAGCTCATTGTTAATTGGAAAGAGGAAGAGCAGCAGGATGTGATTGCTGCTTTGGAAGGCATGAGCCCGATCCCTCCAGAGAATCCCAGAAGGGTTTGGGTTGGAAGAGACCTTTAACCCCATCTCATTCCACCCCCTGCACCACAACCTGGCACTTCCCTGTTACAGCCAAAGCTGCTTTCCACCCAAAATAACTGCATTTATTTGTATTTTCTTCGGGAGTGACACTCGGAATTAAGTGCACAGTCCAGATAAAGAACCTTCTGCACTGTTACACATTGGGGTCTGAACCAGACAGGAATCCTGGGATATCCATTCTCTGCAATTAACCAAAACAGCCTGGGAGAACAGCAAAAGACACACATATTCCCTTTGGGAACAAAGGTTTCAGGAAAAAAAACCACCTTTGAAATGTCTCACAGAAAGAAATAGGAGGGGAAAGGGCAGACATGCTGCCTTTCCTGGTTATCTTGAATATTTTGAAATCCTACAGAGGTAAGGCAGAACTCCTAATTAGAATATTGCAGGACTGTGACTTGCACAAGGCTGGGGTTTTTTGTGACTTTTTGGGTGGGACTGGTTGATTGCTGCCCTTTGTGGTGGTCATTTCCCACATCCAGCCTCTTCCTTTTATACACCCACTCAAGGTTTCTGCTGGAAGAGAAGAGAAACTCACAGCCTGCAGGATTCCCTCCATGGGGATTGTTTTGGAACAAGCTAAGAATCACTGGCTGTCCACTGATGAGCTTTTAGGTCCCTCCTAACCCAAAATATTCTGTATGTTGAAAAGACAGACAAATGTGCTAGCATGAGGAAGAGCCACAACAACTCCCAGATCCTGTATTTTTTCCTGCTATTATTCTAATTCCCCAGACACTTACTATGCTATCCATGGCCAACGTGGTTTTGTATTCCAGTTCTTGTCAACTCTTCGTGTTGACTCGAGGCAAACCATGTGTGAATGGATGTAAACTGAAATTCACTGCTCTCCCTGGCAATGATTTCCATGAGATATCTCTGAACTTCCATAAAAATGATAAATGAGTTTAAAATTGCAGCCATTCAAATGGAAAATCCTGCTGAAGGCCTGGTACATATAGCAGAAATACAGACAGCAGAGTTACAGCTGCAGAGCAGAAAACCCTGCAAAAGAGAGCTCTGCAAGCATAAAAGCAACTCCAGAAACAAAAATAAAATAAATATTGGGATGCAAATATTGGGTCAAACCTGAGCTGCATTTTCTGGGCGCTTCTCCTTCTGCTGAGCCAAAGCCAGGTGGGAAAACCATATCCAGCTGTCAGTGTGTGACAAAGCAGGGAAGGGACCCTGGGAAGAGCTCCCTGATTAAACAGCAGCCCTGAGCAAACAGCCCTGGCCTCGCCTGCTCAGTGATACATCTTGTTCTCCAAATGGGAAGAGGACAGGAGAGAAAACATTGCTTCCAGCTCATTATTTCCAGGCTGTTTCAGCTGTCAAAACACTGTACAGGATCCCTATCACCTGGGAAAAGGGCTGGAGGGTTCAGATCCAAGGGCCAGGTTCTGTAACCACGCAGAGCTGGAGCCCAGGATATTGGGATATCCCATCTCCTGTGCCTCCATAGCTAACAGGGATGTACATTCCTACATCCACTGAAGCTCTGGAAATGCTCCTTCAGTGGGGATGCTTGATTTCCTGCCCCTGAGGTCACTGCTCTAACATCTCCCAAAGTGTCTCAGCAGAAACAATTCTCAAGAAAAAAAGCTCCAAAACCTGAGATGAAAAGACATAAAAAGATGTTTCAGCAACACAGGATTTTCCACAAATCCTCCAAGCTATTTTTAGTCTCTCTTTTGTGGCGAGAACACAACATCCAGTTTCACTGCCGTGTCCTCCAGCTCCTCTGGGAACAGACCTGCAACACGGCAAGGTAAGAGCATGTAAAAGTTCTGTGAACTGAGAGCTAAAAATGAAATTTGGGCTCTGATAGATGGGTTTTCATGGCTGATTACAGCTCCGTGGGGATGGGGCACTCCTGACCTCTTATCTGCGTGGACTTGTGGGAAAAGTGGAGTCAGGAAGAAGTCAGGGATGGATTTATTCAAGCATGGCTAAGACAAGCAGCACTTTTATAGGGAGCTGTGTTATTCAGACTTTTACCTACAAAATGCTCTGGGCTGGTGGTGTTCAGGAGTCAGGATAGGCACAGGACAAGACCCACAGCCTTCCCAATCCTGCAGGCACACCATGGGAATTCTTGGGGGTGTCCTGTGCAGGGCCAGGAGCTGGACTTAAATCCTTGTGAGTCCCTTTTGGCTCAGGATATTCCATGTGGTGTTCCCTGCCTTGGATAGCAGCTTCTCCATCCTCCCCTGCAGCAAAACACCAAAGTGGGCATGAACAATATGATATTCCAGAGGTACCTGGCTCAAAGGCAGATACTCTTCCCAACTCCCAGCACTCCTAGAACACACCTAGAGCCCCACATGGATCTGCTCTCCTCCCACATTTCTGGCAAACAGCACATCCTCCATCTGGGATCAACGCTGAGCGCATCTCTTCCCAAAGCTGTAGGTGTGAATCATTCCTCTGCTTTCATGGTCTTTGCAAATCAAACATGCCCATCTGCAATTTATGTACCAGCTGGGAAAAACCAGACTCTGAAGATACAGAAGGGGTTGTGTTGGACCTGTTGGTTCTTCTCCAGTGGCAGGAAGGTTGGAAAAGGATCTGGGCTATCTGGAGGGAAGCTGCAATGCAGCAGGATGCTGACTGACTCCAGCCATGTGACGGACACAAGGCCATAAAAAAAGAAATTGCAGACACTGAGCTTTTCCCACTGGTGAGAAGGGCAACCAAAGGTGGAATGTCTGGAGAGGGACATTTGAAATTCATGTTTCTAGCTCAGAAGCAACCAGTTCAGGAGGTGTCCAGACTTACTCACTGGATGTGCCTGACATTTACACCCAGATGTTGAGATCCCAGGGCAGCTGACAAGCCTTTTATTAACTTAAAACTAATCTGCACCATCTGTCAAAGTCTGAGGGGGAAAAAGAGCAACTTTTCCACTTTGGGGTTGGATTGTCTTACTGCTGCTCTGGCTGGATTGGTTTGCAGAAGAGAAAGTCTTGGTTTTCATGAAGTCTTCCATGAAAAAGCATTCCTGATACCTACAGAGAAGAAGCCAGTCTGTGCTTTGAGTGACTTTCAAAGGCTCCATGTCTTTCATGTGACTACTTTCGAAGGAAGGAACAAAGCAGAGATCCCCTTGATGCAGCAGCACTTGCAGATTCCCAACCTTAGATTTTTGGGAGGGACAGGAGTTGTACCAGTCTTTTCTATGGTATAGAAGAACAGCTCTGCCCACTGAGATGAGGGACCAGAATTCCAAACTCAACAATCCATCCTCTTCATCTGCATCTTAAGGATGCCTGGAGGGAAAATTTTAGGGCTGCTTGGATGTTGTTCAGCCCACAGGACCTACATAACCATCCCAGGCACACCTCAGTTGTTTTGTTACAAAAGGCACCCAACCCTAGAAATCTTCCAGCTCCAGGTGATGCAGGTCCAGAAAGGACAATAAGCAGAAGAAAAAGTCAGGTAGCTGCAAAAAATGGTCCTTCTCTCCTGACAAACATTCCTGGCACAGGAAAACCAGCAAAACTGATTTGTCCCATATGGATCCTGAGGTATTCTCCCCCTCCTGAGGGCTCTGGACCCAGGATCTCCTTATCTGTCAGTGTTTTTCATCTCCTCCAGGCAGTACCCAGACACAGCCCTGCATTAAAAGGAGCTATTTTGGGCTCTTTCACCTTGTATTCACAAATGCCTCCACCTCTTTCTCTCACAAATCTGTCCTTCCCTGGACAGGGAATTACTTCAGGTTGTCATCCTGAAATGGAAACCAGCAGACCAAGGTATCTGCATCCCCCTGCCAGTCACTGATCCATACTCACAGTGGGGGACCAAAAATGTCCTTCAGGCAGCACTCAGCAGGTTTCTCATCTCTGCACTCAGACCTGCCCAGCATTCAAAGCAAGGCAGCCTCCAACTGGGTTCTGCATTCCCTGGCTGGAGCCACAGCTCCTGTTTCCATGCCTGCCCTAGTTTCTGGTCATAATTCGGTGGTGCATTAAGATCAAGGCTGCTCTGACTACCTGTGAGCATTTAGAGAGAGAGGATTTCTCCAGGGGGAGCTTTTAAAAGCAGCAGTTCACCTGGGTCAGAAGCCAGCTCAGGTATTTAAAAAAAAAAAATCTATATATTTCCACCAAGTTACAAAGAGCAAATTATATTAAAAAAAAAAAAAACTGAGAAAGTTGTAAAGCACAACAGAAACACTTCTAATACTAGTCAAGTGGAAGATGTCCCTGGATCTGGTGGAAAGTGTCCCTGCCTGTGGCAAGGGGGTTGGACTAGATAATCTTAAAGTGTCCCTTGCATCCCAAACCATTCCATGGTTCTGTGATAATCATCACAGAGTACCACATCCTGTTTGGATCATCCTGGAAGGTGATGTGGACAGGGGAAAAAAAAAAAAAAAAAAAAAGGAGTTTCAGGCAACCTGCTGCACAAAGGGGCTCTGGGGGACAGGCTGGGTTTGTGAGCTCCTCTGGGAGCCTGTGAGAGGGAAAAAGGAAGATTTTCAACAGCAAGAAGCAAAAATGAAAGGAGAAAGAGGGGAGGGGAAGAAGGAGGAGGCAAAGAGACAACAAATGACTATTCATTTAGCACAAAGAAACCAAGATGTCAAGAACAACATTAATCAAGTCACCGAGGGATGAGACAAAATTCTGTAATTGCCTCTACCCTGATGTGAGAAACCTGGGTAATAAACAAGAGAAATGGGAATTGCTCATTTGCAGAGCATAAATTTGACCTAGTTGGTAGCACTGAAGCCTTCTGGGAGGCATTTGCATGATTGGAATAGATAAGGAAGAGTCAGTGCTCCTAACCTGTGTGGGAAGGGGGAGTGCCTTGGCTTTATCCTGCAGTCTGGTGGAAGGAGAATATCTCCAGCAAGTCCTTCTGCTCCTGAGCTTTGGGATGGTCATTAAGCTCCTTCCCCACTAAACCCTCACCAGGGGAGCAGTCCCAGACATCCACCCTGACATTTCCAAAGCTTCCCCAGCAAAGTCTTATTTTTTTTTTTTTTTTGGTCAGAATTTACCAAAAACGGCTCTAAAGCTGCTTCCCCCTCCCCGTGCACAGACCTTTGTCTGGGCAGGGAAATCAGGAACGACAGCTGAACTGGAAGGCAGCCTTTGCTTCAGAGCAAGCAATCCCACTAATCTTTTAATGCACAGACAAAGCAAATGCCAAACTAATGAAATACCGGCTTATGCCTTCAAAGGGGAAAATTTCAGACCCAGCATAGCCAAGGGAACAAAGTTATGAGAAGTTAACAAAAGTCAAAGCGAGGATATTTTCCCTCAAAAAAAGAAAAAAATAGTAAGTGCTAGACAACCACAAATACCATGATTCAAGGGAGGCTCTTTCAAAAGGCCTGGGGATGAAAGCCCAGAGTAAGTGATGTGAGACATGTAATCTTCATGGAGGGGAGAAGGAAGAGTAAGGAGGGATTTGATGCAAATCAGTTCTATCATTCCTAGTTTATATTCATTGGGGAGGGAGGGGGGACTCCAATAATTCAACATCCAGACAACTTCACAAGAGCTTAAGGAATCTTTGCAAGAGCGATGCTATTTCTGGTATGCCAAGAATAATCCAGAGATTAATTATTTCTCCTGGGTTTAGGCAGGCACAGGCACTGCCTTCTACCTTACCTCTTTGGGAATTGCCTCCGTGCTCTTTTGCACCTCCAAAGAAACAGTCGTGGATTTTCCACCTATTTGGGGCCATTAATTTCAAATAACACACAGGATCTACGTGGGAATCAAACTATTTCAGCACCAGGTACATCACACACCCTCCCAGTTCCTGCACCCCCAGCAGCCATTTCCAGGAATTCCACAGGGAAACACCCCAATATTGATAAGGTTGTGTCTCAAGCCTCAGTCAAAGCCCTATTTCCCAACATTTCGTTGCTATCTCCATCAGAAACTCCCAAAGGTCTCCACCACAATGGTGTCTTTTCTGGCCACAGCAGCTCCAACTTATTTGGATTTATTTTTCATCCATCTATTTAATGAGAAAAATAGCTGGAAGTTTCTGCAGCAATAGCCTCAGTCCTCCCTGTGGCTCAGAAATCAGCAAACCATCTCTTCTTGGAATTATAGAACCATTTAGGCTGGAAAAGCTCCCTAAAATTAGAGCCCAACCATTCCCCCAGCACTTCCAAGACCACTGTTAAACCATGTCCTGAAGTGTCACATCAGCTTTTAAATACATTCATCCCCCCCACTGCCTCAAAGGTCACCAGGCAAGGCTGCTCCAGCTCTACATTCCCCTAAACACTGGCAGCATTCCAGCGATTTCTTCTCTCCTGATAGAAATCTCCCACTGCTTCCTCCTCCTTTTCCATCCAGTCTTCAGCTCAATGTTTTATAGACCCTCAGAATCAATCCTGGGTGCACTGCAGATGTCAGGATGAAACCAAAT
Source organism: Lichenostomus cassidix (assembly GCF_008360975.1). Classification (NCBI taxonomy): domain Eukaryota; kingdom Metazoa; phylum Chordata; class Aves; order Passeriformes; family Meliphagidae; genus Lichenostomus; species Lichenostomus cassidix. The sequence goes on along the minus strand of NC_139488.1, from coordinate 3,899,413 downwards.
TAAGAAATATTTTTAAAGTGGCAATATTTATTGATATTAATTATTTGGGGTTTTATTAAGATAACTTGGTTTTTATATTTTTTATAAATAAGTTGGATTAAGAGATCTCATGATGTTCTCAGCACCAGAGGTCTGGGAAGCAACAGAGTGAGGTATCAACCATTTCAGGTACTATTGTGTTACAATAATGCTAATGTAAGCCATAGAACAAACTTAAATTGATTAATTGGAAAATCTCAAAGTTTAATTGTCAATAGAGAATCAGCATTTGAAGGGCATATGTCCAGGGAATCACGGAATCCCAGAATGGTTTGGGTTGGAAGAGACCTTGAAGCTCATCTCATTCCATGGCTCCTTCCTCTATCCCAGGCTGCTCCAAGCCTCATCCAACCTGGCCTTGGACACTTCCAGGGATGAGGAAACCTGAGTGTTATTTATCCCAGTCTTATACCCCAATATTTTGGGATTAACCTGTTTTATGATAACTGAAACTAAGCTATGACTAAATTTGCAGATAATGAAAACCATTGGAGAAAGCTAAATAGAGAAGATTTTAAGGAGATCAGGCTGGTAGGCAGAGGCATATCCAAATAGAGCCAAATAAGGTGATATCTAGGAACTAGGAAAGCAGGTCATTCCCACAAGATGAGACTGTCTGAGCCATCCTAAAAACAGAACAAGATATAAATTGTCAGCTAAAAGCAAGTTGTAGCTAAGAAAGTTTTCAGTCATTTCATGCATAAACCCTCAGGACAATGAAGGGATGATTTTTATTTTAATCCTGACTCATAAGTGTCCCAAAAGCATGGGGAAATCGTCCAAAAAATGAGCTCAGTGAAGGAAGGGCTTGTAAATTCACCACACAGATGTGAAGCTTCCCACATCTAAATCTTTCATTAAATCCAGGGTGACAGATCAGGGAAATCCATCACGGTCACAGGGGTTCAGCCTTTGAGCTCATCACGTGCAGCACCAACTTCTTAACTACAAACTCCACTGTGAAGCTTCCTCTGAAGTTTAAGAGCAATCCCAGCAAGATAACACTGTACCATGCTTAAATAATCCCAGTGATCAGAAACCCTTTGATGCTTAACATTCAAGTAGGAATATTTTTAGAAAAATGCTGGCTTTAGCTAAAAAAAGAACCCACTCCACACACTATCAGTCAACTGATCAGCAGATAGTATCTAATCTCTAAATAATGCTGATCTGGAGAGAGGCTCCAGCTTTATGAAAAGACACTTGCTAGCTGATTTAAAGGTACAGAAGTGAACACAAGTAGCAGCAGCTTAAGGAAAGATGACAACAGCAGCTCAAAGCATCAACATCTTGAAAAGAAAGCAGAAGTCCTGGATGTCAGAGAATAAAAAACTTTAAAAATAAATATTAAGCCTAATAAATGCATCAAGCTTATATAGTGCAGTAGAGAATTTGGGTGATGTGCCTGGAAGGCACTGATTCCCAAAGCTTGTCCATGTTCCTGTGAACCATGCAGGGAGACCTTTCCTAAAAGGCATGCCCTGAGCTGGTTACACTGGTGTCTTTTGTTTGGGAAAACCATTGGAATGCTCCCCAGCCACTGACTTGTTGCAAAAACATGAACTCCAAGCCTTCCCCATATGGGAAAGTGCCATTAAACATCATTCATCCCCAAATCTGTCTCACAACCAAGCACTTCCAGCAGGCATGGCCATATTGTCCATGTCATCCAGAAAGAGGGTTTACCACAAGCAGAAGAAAATTTATTTGCCCACCCCACAATGAGCTGCAGGTTTTGGTGTCTACTTGAAGTCTCTCACAGCCTCAACCCTCCTGAGCATCCCTCAGTGCAGATTTTGCTTGCTGACAGCAGCTCTGCCCCTCCTGTTGTCCAGGGGATCACACCAGGTGACTCTCCACCTTCAGAGCTGCAACCTACACATCCTCCTGACCTGAAAATAACTTTAGAGTAGAGAAAAAGGAGGAGAAGACAGAAAAGTCTCTTTTTTTAACATCATTTGTCCCTCATGATCCTGTTAATGCAGCTTCATGGCTCAGTGCTGCATTGTTCACCTCCAGAAACACCACCTGCTGTCTCTTCACATAAAGAGCTGATGACAGGAGGAGGTTTATTCCTTTAATCACTTGCAGAAAAATGTTACTGCACATGCACTTGACTACTCAATTTGCTTCATGCAAGTTGTCTGTGAACGTGATCATTTCTTTAATCCACAGAATTGTTTAAAGTGCTCTTATCTCTTCCTCTCTTTTTTTTTTTAATTCTATTTCAGAAACATTGAGAAAGAGCCCAGAGAAGCTGTGGCTGCCCCATCCCTGGGAGTGTCCAAGGCTAGGCTGGACAAGCCTTGGAGCCCCCTGGGCTAGTGGAAGGTGTCCCAGCCCAGGGCAGGGAGCAGCAATTGGATGATTTTTAAGGTCCTTTGCCATCCAAACCATCCTGGTTTCAGTGATCAGCCCTGGGCAGAAGGCTGCAGGGCAGCCAGATGATGACACAGGATTTCAAGTGGAAATACAGAGTCACCAGGAGCTGACTTGTGGCACAGAAACCCCAAAGCTTGAGGCAGCTGATTCAGTGCAGTGAGCTTGTCAAGGCTGTAATAGCTCTGATTAAAGATGTCAGCAATGCCAGATCATGAGCAAGAGCATCGTGAGCAGCAGGACAGCCAGGAGACAACAATAAATCCATACTGCTCATTATCTGCAATTAAGGCTACCACTGACTAACCAAATGTGCAAAAAACCCGCCAGGACCAACCAAAACAAGCAGCAGACCATGGCAGGGAGCCAATGAGAGCGAACAGAAAAACAAAAATATTCAAGATTCAGACTGACTTTAGGTAGAAGGCCCAGAGAACCATAAGATTATGACCACGGGGCTGTACAGCTGTATCCACTGCAAGCTTCCCAGGGAAAGGCTTGCTCCTTTCATAATGGCTTTAAGCTGAGTAAAAGTAGATTAAGTTGGGATACTGGGAAGAAATTGTTCCCTGTCGAAGTGGGGAGGCCTGGCACAGAACAGCTGTGGCTGCCCCTGGATCCCTGGAAGTGTCCAAGGCCAGGCTGGACAAGGCTTGGAGCAACCTGGGATAGTGGAAGGTGGCCCTGCCTGTGGCAGGGGGTGGAATAAAACAAGAATTTAAGGTTCCTTCCAACCCAGATCATTTTAAGATTCTATGACTCCCTAAAGAACAGTTTTCAAGAGTGCTTTGCAAAGAGAAAGATCAAGGAAGGAGCAAGCTCTTCCAGAGGGAGTAACATAACCATGGCTCACCCAAACTTAGCTTTTATTTAGACACAAGTCCAACTGTAAGGAAAGAACAGAACAGGGTTTTGTTTGACCACTGCTTGGAGCCAGCATCTAATCTTATCTCTGGACGCAGGTTCCAGCTGTCCTGGAGCTGGCAGCACATCCCACATGCCTCAGTTGGGGTGCCTGTCAGGCAGGATTCAGCTGATGGGTCTTGCTGTAATTATCTCATCACAGTGACACACACCACGAGATGCAATCAGCTTCCAGCTAATTGTGCAACATCCCCAGTGCATTCTGGAACAACACAGGAGCCACATCAGAGGAATTCCATTCCACCCTCAGGAAGGACAAGCCCACCTGCCTTTGAGCAGGTCCTTGAGGAAAGGTTCCAATGGGAAGGACAGAGCCTTGGGAAAGCCCAGCAGGTGATCCAAGAGGGAGGTTTTGAGGCATGCATGCATGCTTCCTTGGTGGTTTATTTTGGGGAGAACTTCCCATTCTGCTCCCAGTCAACTCCATCCTTGGTCATGGCAGCTCCCTGAAGACAACAAAGAGCTTCAATTCCAAGAGAGCAGCAGCTCTGTGTGGAGATCTTAGCAGAAAACAGCAAGGAGAAGGAAACCTAAACAACTATCCCTGCTCCCCTGCTTGTCCTGGGAATTCTTTCCAATCCCTGCAGACAGATCCCTAAACCCTGCAGTTTACCATCAGCATCATGGCTGCTCAGGTCCTGACAGGTAAATACACAGCTACACTGATGCCTTCTGCCAGGAATGCAGAAGAGACACAGGGACAAGGCAAGTTTTTATTACAGTCCTCAGACAGCAAGTCAAATCCATTCCCAGAGAAGCCTGCACTTTTCCCCCTCTCAAGATGCATTTTCCCATCCTCATCAAGGCAACTTTAAACCTCACCATTCCATATTATAATCAAGGCATTATAAAGTTCTTCCCTGAAGTTCACTGCTCTCCATCCCCATCACTGTGGAGGTTTTGGGGAAGTTGCTTTGAGATAAAGCAGCGTAGAACCCCCAGAAATTCAGCAAGCACAGCAAGACAGCGAGATTTAGAAAGAATTAAAAAATAAAGTCTCAACAAGAAAGCTCCTTAGAGGAATGCAATTGATTTTCCAAGTCTTTCAGACCACGTATTTTAATTAATATTTATCCTACCTACTTAAATGCCATAATCTTAGCCGTGCTAAAACTGCAGCATTCAACAATTGATGCTATTAATTCTGCCCACCATGGCATCTCCCTCTTCCAGATGCAAAAGGAAGAGAACAGAGGGATTCTTGCAGCCTTCACGTGTGCTGGAAAAGCAACAACAGCTGCAATAATGTGCTCAAGCAGATAAACATTCCGACGAGGGGAAAGCTTCCCACGTACATTAACACTTCTTAAAGCGTCGATTTTGTCTTCCCCTCGTTTGCAAGAAGTGCCTGTTGTCAGTTTAACTCAACAACTCTTCCCAAATAGCAAACAGCTAATGGGCCACTGAGAAAAGCTCTTAAAAAGTCAGGTTGTGCTGCTCCAGAGATGAGCTGAAGCTGTAGAACCCCTGGAAGTAAGGGGCTGGAATGATGGGCCACACCAGGTGTCAGAGCACTGGCACATTTTAAAAAAAGACCCAAAAAAAACAACAAAAAAAATTAATAAAAAAACCTCTGCTGCCAGAGGAGAAGCTTCAGTGGCAAATCAGCTCATCTCTGGTACAGATCTGGGGAGAATGAAGGGTTAAACACCCACAGCACTGCACAGTTTCCAGCATCACCACAATTTTCACAGCAAACTCATCTTGAAGAAGGCACTGTTTGTCTCAAATTCAATTACCTAAAAGGTGGTCAGCAATTGGGGAGAAAGTTAAAATAAACCCCCAAACCCAAACACCTTCAAGTTCCAAACTACAGAGCATTAAAAGTGGAAGACTCCTGATATGCATCAGGGGGCCCTGTTAAGATCATTATTTGCTGTCAGAGAGTCTTTAAGCAGCATGCAGCCTGCTCTAAATATAGACCCATTTAAAGCTTTCCTATGGAAAAAAAAAAATTTAAAAAAGCCAAAGTGACTTAGAATCAAGAGTGACACGAAGACAGAGCCACAGCAGTGCAGACAGACTGCACCAAGGTGATTTTTGAAGGCAAGCCTGTGCACCTGCACTCCCTGGGGAGACTTTCAGTGGAGAGCTGCATCTTCAATGCTCTGCTGCATTTGGTGCTGCAACACCATCAGTGATTCCTCCTCCCCGTTCTAGGAGCTACAGTCCATTCCCAGGAGGGAGCCTGCCTTTGTGAGGGGCTTTACAGGTGATGTTCACCTTGGCCCAAACTAGATTGCCCTCCTAAGATCTCTGCACTGCAGTCTATAAGCATCTGCCAAAGCACAAGCAGTTAAAGCTGGCAGAGCCCCAGACAAGAACTCTTAGATCCTTTTCAAAACTCCACTTCATTTTTATGTACTCCAGGGAATATTGTCATCTGTGCACATAATCCCCTTGGGAATCCTGAAGTCTTGGTGATAAATCCCCAGAGCTGGTTATAAAACACAGAAGTGCTTTTGATCATGGGGCAAATGCCAGCATGAAGTCGTGTTTGTTCCCTCGTTGTTCTCCAGGCAGAGGGGAATACAAACGCAGGATTCTCTTTCTCTCCTCCCTGATGGTGTTGCAGCCTTTTCCCCTCACTCATCAAGCCTCTCTGGTGGATGCTGGGAACAACTCCTGCTCTCTCACTACCTGCTGCAGAGGAAGGTGTGATCTGCACCACTCACTTCCCACAGCATCCTGGCTGAGGGCAAGCCTGGAGGGCAGTTCTCTCCATTTCCACAGAATAATAATGCCGACAGAACTGCCCTGTTCCCGGGCAAGTCCAAAGGGCAGAGGGAAGGGCTTGCTCGGAATACTTGCTTCCACAGACAGCACAGTGGGGATGAGCATCCTTCAGAGAACAGACACTTTGTAAGCCAATTAAACCAAATCAAACACAAAGCCCCTCTGATTCCTGAGGAGTGACTTTAATCATGCTTATTCTCTTAAATTAATCCAGATTAATTTCTACTGCATACATAAAATACAGTATTCTTACGTCAGTGTGTTGCCCCAGCTAAAGATCTTTATTACCACAGCATCCTTTTACTGCATCCACATCACACTTAAGCCTTTCCTGCCTGCCAGGGCCTTGCAGACAGGCTGTAAGATAACTCCAGCCTCTTCCCTACCAGACATCCACCCAATTTCCCAGCAGACCAAGACACCAGGCAGCAGGAGAAACTTGCAGGAGGATTAGGATGCTCTATAGGGACACAGGAAAACAACTTGTGTTCCTTCTGAGAGAAACAATTCTAATTTGGAAGCTGCTTTTTAATGCTGTTGGTTTGGGTTTTTTTTTTTTCCTCCTCCTCCTGCTTTTTAGAAAGCTGTTTTGGGCATAAATGGGAGGTTTGAAGCAGCACTGAATCTTAATGGGCCTCTCACGTGCACAGGCAGCTGCTCGCTGCCAGACTGGAGCTGCTTTGGGGAGCTGCTCAGAAACATGTACAGACTCTTCTCCACAAAAGAAAGTGGGAGCAGCCTCAAATGCTTCTCTTTTTCTGCTGCACTTGAAACAACAGATTCCACCAGCCAAAGAACATCCCCTGCATTGCAATCCATCTCCCTAAAGGGGAATAAAACCACTGGATGAAAGGGACAGGCACTGAACCGCTGACAGAGGAAACCCAGGCAGCTTTGTGGCAGAGACAAAAGCAGTAACACAAACGCTCAGCCCTGTTCCCTCCCTCCTGAACAATCACAATCAAGTGGATCTCTTTACCAGAGAAATGCTAAAGCTGTGTCCTGTACCCAAACCCAAGGAACAGCTCTCCAGGGCAAGGGCAGGAACATGCAGGGAGCAAAGCCCCTGGGCTGGGCCTGCCAGCAGCAGTAGGGAAGAGATGGAGCAAAGTTACCCAGGAGAGCAATCCAAGCAAATCATGGAACCTGTTTGCTCTCAAGCTGCTCAATTCCCAGGAGCTGTGGCACTTTTCCCTGCATTGGCTGCACTAACTAAAATCCAGCTCCCAGGGGAAACCAAGGCCTTTCCAGAGCACAGACATGGCAGAGGTGCTGGGATCAGTCATGACATCTGCAGAGGTTACCTGGTCAGGTTACCTGGTCTCTGTCCCACCCTGAGCAAGCTCAGCCTTCACCCTCGTGGAGTCACACAATCCCAGGACAGTTTGTGTTAGAAGAGACCCTAAAGATCATCCCATCCCACCCCCTGCCATGGGCAGGGACACCTCCCACTATCCCAGGTTGCTCCAAGCCCTGTCCAACCTGACCTTGGACACTTCCAGGGATCCAGGGGCAGCCACAGCTTCTCTGGGCACTCTGTGCCAGGGCCTGCCCACCCTCACAAGGAGGAATTCCTTCCCAATATCCCATCCAACCCTGCTCTCTGGCAGTGGGAAGCCATTCCCCCTTGTCCTGTCCCTCCATCCCTTGTCCCAAGTCCCTCCCCAGCTCTCCTGGAGCCCCTTTAGAGCCCCTTCCCATGCCTAAAGTTTCCCTGGAGCCATCACTTCTCCAGGCTGAATTAAAGTGTTAGATCATATATTAAAGACTTCCATGCATCTTTCTGGACACTCAGTGGCAGTGAGGGACCTCCCAGCACATCCCTTCCTCCCTAGACCCTCTTTCCGCCAAACAACCCTGGGAAGTCAAACTTGCCGCGATGAAGGGTTTGTCACCTTTGGGACCAATATCCTGAGTTTTGTGCTGACAGCTCACAAGAGGGAAATCTGTTGATGCAGGGGCTGCAAAGCTGCACGTGCACTTCTGCACAGCAGCTGTTTAAGGGCAGTGCTTGGAATGCAGGGATCAACCCAGAGGATGAAAACAACAGAGACCTCATGCAGCCCCAAGAAGTGGGAAAAATATCAGCAGAAGGACTGCAGGGACACTTGGTGCTATTCTGTGCCTGTCAGAGATCACTGGCTTCTTCCACTTTTCAAAAGAAATAGAGAGTTCAGTCTCAGGCAGAGATATTTGATTACAAAGCAGATATTGGTTAGCAGATATCAGCTGGAGTGGAGGAGGAGAGCCAAGCCAGGGCTCTGAGCCCAAGCAGCCTTGCTCCAAACAGACTGCAGAGGGAAGAGAAACTGCTCTGACACAGAGACCAGGAGAAAGAGGATCTCTCCTCACAGCTGTGAGAAACCCCAGCCTGCAGTCCACTGCTTTCCACTTTACATTTGCTAAGCACATTCCACCCAAGCATTTCCAGGAACACTTTGGAGAGTCAGTATTCCTGGGAGCTGAGCATCCATCACGGAGGTGATGGCCAAAGGAATGGCACCACAGGCTTGGTATCCTGCAAGAGAGAGCAGAGCAGCTACAGCACAGCCCAGAGAGATGGAAAATGAGGGTCTGCCCTCTCTGCACCTCAGCAAAGCCATGCCTGGCAGGTTTAAACCGAAGAAAGTACATTTGTATTTTTGGCTCCTGGCATCAAGTGCAGGGAGGGACCATGGGATGCTGCCCAGCCCCACAGCACGATATTTGAGGCCAGTGTTCTAATGTGATCAGAGCCCCTCTGCTCTGGAGCCAGGCTGGCAGAGCTGGGGGTGTTCACCTGGGGAAGAGAAGGATCCAGGGAGACCTCAGAGCCCCTTCCAGTGCCTAAAGGGACTCCAGAAGCGCTGGAGAGGGACTGGGGACAAGGGATGGCAGGACAGAACACAGGGAATGGCTTCCCACTGCCAGAGGGCAGGGATGGATAGAATATTGGGAAGGAATTCCTCCCTGTGAGGGTGGGGAGGCCCTGGCACAGGGTGCCCAGAGAAGCTGTGGCTGCCCCTGGATCCCTGGAAGTGTCCAAGGCCAGGTTGGACAGGGCTTGGAGCAACCTGGGATAGTGGAAGGTGTCCCTGCTCATGGAATGAAATGATCTTTAAGGTCCCTTCCAAGCCAAGGCATTCTGGGATTCTATATCAGGTACACGTGATGTACACAGATTACCCCCTTTTCACTGCTCCAATCTGAGCTGAACAAGCTTACAGACACATAAAGCAGTTGAAGCCACATCTTGGCTTCAAGCAAAGCACTCCCGAGGCAGAGACACAGGTAAGAGATCAGGTGGCCCAAGAAATCATTAAGCAAACTCTTCATGCTGAACATGAGTGTCAAGGTTTTGAGAAGCTCAGGTTCAAAGCCCCCTGCAAGTCATTTGTGACTCGAGTGTGAGCAATACTAAGCCAAATCCCAGAGCCAGCACTGATGACATCCAATCCACCCATAGATCAAGAGTCTAATACCCCATTTTAAACCCCCAAAACACGAGAGGAACTGAGTATTTTCTTATGCTTGTACACAATGGAATTTATGAAATAGATAGCAAAAGCCATCCATCTTCATTTATAAGTCATGGCTTTTGCCTTTGTTAAACTTAATTGCTTCCCCCGTGGCTTCAAATCAAGGGCAGATTCTATTAAAAGTAATTACTTTGCTGTGCAGCTGGCATAGCAAAGTTGCTTGATAAAGGTTAATCTACTAAGTGATGGCAGCTCCTAAATGAGGGTGATGATTTTCATTAATAACTTCACGGGGAGGATGATGCTGGAATTTACACATGCATTGACATGAGGCCCTGGCACAGGGTGCCCAGAGAAGCTGTGGCTGCCCCTGGATCCCTGGCAGTGTCCAAGGCCAGGTTGGACAGGGCTTGGAGCAACCTGGGATAGTGGAAGGTGTCTCTGTCCATGGCAGGAGGTGGACTGAGATGGGTTTAAGGTCCTTTCCCACCCAAACCTTTCTGAGCCAGTGTAGAAGCAGCACCCTGACATGATGAGCTCACTCCAAGCCATTTGCTTTTTAGGATTCTTTTTGTTTTCCATAGTTTCAGCAGAAGGGAAAGCAGAGGCAGGATGATCCTAGTAATCATCAGATGAAGTTGGACAAAACTCAGGAGGAAAACTTCAAACAAACCCCTCATTTTTCCTCACTTTTTCCCTCCCACTTCATTATTTCTCCCTGCAGAGCAGCAGCCCAGAAATGCAGCCCATTGCAGCATTCTATGCAGAAGGCCACTTGTGTCACACAAATAATGGGAGAAAGGTTAGGACATTAAAAAAAAAAAATCCACTCTTTCCCCCCCACTAATGCCATCTTTCAGCTGTTCTAAGGGATTTCACTTCTCCCACCCATGACCAAAGTGTTCAGTTGTGTAGGGACAGCACTGCTGCTGACTCCAGGCAACCTAAAGCTGGACTCAATGATCTTTGTGGAACCCTTCCAACTCAAGATATTCTGTGAATTCTGCATGTTTAGGCACCAGGACATGGCAATCCAGTGCCTACTGTGGCAGACTTACAAAAAAACCCCAAGCATTTTCATGCTTTTAACCATCAGAACCTGGTTTTATAAGCAAGCTGCAGCTATTTCATGAAAAATTAGACCAGCTCTCTCAACCACAGGGAAGTTTTACACCATAAATCACAAATGCCTCTGAAATCAGGAGCTTGAGCAAAAAAAAAAAAAAAAAAGTTAAGAATTAGAAGCTTAGCACCAGCTATTTTTAACATAATACTGAGAGTAACACCCTGCAAGCAACACGCACACATGCTCTACGAATAAAGTAAAAATTCAGCCTTCTGCACACGCCTGCCCCTCCGTGAAGGGAGCCACCATCTGCATGTTGAAAAGATTATTTTCCACGTGGGAGGCCAGAGGAAAAAAAAACAAACCCAAAAAACTGCTAGGAGATGCAGTCAAAAGGGCAGGTTGTCTCCTGTTTCAGCAAGCAGAGGTGGTCCACATGGGATGGCTCTGGCAGAGGGGTCTGACAGGGGATTGCTGGCTTTCCAGCATTAATCCACCATTAATTGCCCCTCAGGGAGTTAATTATGGAATTAGGTACCTTTGGGGAGAGAGTTGGGGCTGCAGAGACAAAGTTCTGAAAGGGGTGACTTGCTTCATCCCCAGCTCTTCAATATTGACCTTAGAACCATCTTGCTGTAGAATGGAAACACCTTTTTGCACCTTTCTTCCAACCCCACTGCACCGTTTTTACCCCATTAACCACAGTTATGTAATTTTTTACCCACCAGGGGTCCATAATTTTTGTAAATTTGTAAATTTTTAGCCACCAGGCTCTGTCTCAGATGGGACATCCAAGCTGCAGTTTTTCTCTTATTAATGAAGAGCCACTATGAGCACCTCTGCTTCTGCTCCTCCAGCACAACAAGGCCCTTTCAGAGCAGCAGGTTGCTATTCCTTCCTTTCCTGCTGCACTTCACACACCTTGGGCTTCATGAAGCCACCTTGAGCCATTCCCACCTCCCAAATCCTTGCTTTGCCTATGGAAGCAAAGCTCTGCCCTGTGTCTGTGACAAGGATTTGCACTCTGAGGGTTTCAATTTCCCCTTGGTCCTTATCACTCCAGAGCAATAAAAATCTCATCGGGTCAGATGCAAACAACACGTGGCTACAACTCCCTCTAAATCAAGTTTTACTGGAAAGTCACGGGAAGCTCAAATATTCCCGAGACTAGAAAGAGAAAGGAGCTATTTATTCTTGCAGTTACACCAAGCGAGAGCTGAAAAGGTGTTACATTGCTGCCAGCTTAGCTACACATTCAAAAATAAATGTGTTTTCTTGGTGATGGTGAGAGTGCAAATCTCCAGGGAAAGCAAAATCAGAATGGAAAGGCGGCGAGGCAAAGTTATTTATTCAGACTAAGGCTGTCAGAAGGGTCTGCTCTGATCAAAGGCTGCTCTGCTGCCCAGGGGGAAAGGTGAGCAACCTGCAGGTGAGAAAAGCAAAGATTTCCTCGCTGCGAGCAGGTGAAGCAGCCCAGCAGGGACATGTGGGATACCCAAGGGATGAGCATCCAGCACCACTTGTGTGATCCAGCAAGGCAAGGGCTGTGTCAGGCTCTCCAGGAGCACTTTTTGCTTGTAATTACATGAGGGAACAAGCAGCAATTTCACCAGAGCCCTCTCGAGCTTAATCAAGCCTTCAGGAGATAAATGGAGCAGTCACAACTGTCCTGCCACAGTGTCACTGCCCAGAGGAGACAGGGATGATCCCTGATCCCTCAGGGACAGGATGGGAAGGTGCTTAGAGGGGGAAGGACCAGACCTCATGGCAGTGGTCAGCAACTGCAGCAATCTGGTGCAGAGGTCAAGGTTAATACAAATCAAGACGCATTTTAATTGAGTCAATCGCACTCTCTGAAAGAACAAAGGGATTCTAGGAAAGTGTTTTAACATGACCAGAGCCCCTCTGCTCTGGAGCCAGGCTGGCAGAGCTGGGGGTGTTCACCTAGAGAAGGGAAGCTCCAGGGAGACCTCAGAGGCCCTGCCAGTGCCTAAAGAGGCTCCAGGAGAGCTGGAGAGGGACTTGGGACAAGGGATGGAGGGATGGGACACAGGGAATGGCTTCCCACTGCCAGAGGGCAGAGTTAGGTAGAATATTGGGAAGGAATTGTTCCCTGTGAGGGTGGGGAGGCCCTGGCACAGGGTGCCCAGAGAAGCTGTGGCTGCTCCTGGATCCCTGGAAGTGTCCAAGGCCAAGTTGGACAGGGCTTGGAGCAGCCTGGGATGGTGGGAGGTGTCCCTGCCCGTGGAATGAAATGGGTTTTGAGGTCCTTCCAAATCATTCAGTGCAGGTGTGAGCTGGAATAATTTGGAAATAGGATGTGTGCTCCCAAATGGTGCCAGCTCAGCCCCACATTTGATTGGCACGTGGCAGAAACGTAAAATGCAGCACTAGGCTTTGGATAAGGCTCAGTAAAGCCCAGCCATGAGCATTCCTAGGAGCATGTGATCCTCTCTGGGTATTTTTGGTGATTTTTTGGGTAACAATGTGTGCATTACACTGCAAGTCACACTGGTGGAATGCTGCCAAACGCAAGGCAGGAACTATTCCTAGTGCCTCAAACCTGAGGAGATGTTAGATTTCCAGAGCAATCTGATCTAAAGAGCTTCAACATAAAAGGAGAAAAGAGGAGCTAAAAGTGAGTTATTTGTTTCTTATTTTCATGGCCACTTTGATTCTTTAGCAAAGTCTACCACAGGGGGGAGGAAAAAAAACAAACCCACACACACCAAAACCACAACCACCCTTCAGATTTTCAGCTAAAAATAGGATATTGGATGCCACAGAGCTCCCTCTTCATCATTCCCTGTATAAATCAGATGGTGAAAGAGCACAGCCAACCTCACAGTCACCTGCAGAGTGGGATGCTCATGCACACAAAGCCAAGATTTAGAGCTAACCCAAAGGCAGAACCTCTAATTCATCATAGTTTTAATTGGTTTCAGTCCCAAAAGAAATACTTCAGTAGACATGAACTGAACCTGGCAGCCACGCAGGGATGGGAAAGAGGCACACAGCGATTCTAGAGAGAGATCTTTAAACCACAAGACTGAGCCTTGGACACTCAAATTGGTTTCTGTGGAAAAGCTGTAATGAAATTTTATGGCTCCTTCAGAGCCACAATAGAACTAGTTGAATTTGAGCAACCTTCAGTGAAAAACCATACATAAAACAAACCTTTTCTTCCCCCCTTTTAAAAAGGAAAAACCTTTCTGCTTTAAAAAATGAGGCAGGAAGGAGAAGCTAAAGAGAAACTGGATAAAAAATGCCCCCTTCCCCCAACCCCCTTTAAAAATCAAAGGTATTTTACCTCCCCTAAGGCACCAAAAAGTAAAGATAATCATGAAAAAGCTGAATGAAGCAAAAGTTTTGTGGAGGTTCACGTGTGGATTTGACCTAGATACAGTGAACATTCTCGTGATTAATACAGAGGTTATAATTTTATACCAGAGTGCTCCAACTCCAGCTCTAAAACAAATTGGACAGAGTGTCTTATTACTCCCTCATTCCCCTTGATAGATCACTAAATATCTGCGTACTTTAATTATTTGAAACAGACCACGATTCGTTATTTCCCCTTTGAATTCTGGTACAGAGCTGGGTTTTCTTTCATGCCCTGCAAACTGCATTAGACTATAAAGGGACTGGGATACTAAAGGAATATTAAACCCTTTGCCCACATGCTAAAAATCTGTGGGAGGTACTGAGTGCTCATACCCACACTGCACACTCCACTCCACCTGAGACATTGTTTAAAGCTCCTAAAGCTAAAAAATTAAAAGAGGGGTGGAAAGGAAAAATTTAAAAGTAAAATGAAAGCAGGTAAATGGGGATGTTGCTTCTTGGGTTTCAGAGCAGTGGGGTTTGACATCCCAAAGCAGGATGTCATGGAAACATGGAAAGGTTTGGGTTGCCAGAGACCTTAAAGATAATCTAGTTCCAAGCCCCAGAAGTTTAAAGAGTCTTTTAAAACAACAAATCTGCATTAGTTTTCCACTTCTGCTCCCATACAAAGCTGGGATTTTTACTTTCAACAGGGCTTATAGCCATTTATCCTTCCCAGGATACCCCCAGGACCATGAAAACACAGCTCCCTGTCCTGTCCTGATCCCACTTTGGCTCAGTTACAGCAATTAAGTGACCATGGATGTCTTCATGACATCAGCTGACATCTGCACCCACCCAGCACCTGAATTTCATAACACTTACACAAAATTCATGGGCAGCTTCCCTTAACAAAGCAACAGCAGGTCCAACAATTGCAGTAGATGCAGTAGGGGAAAAACTGAGGAGGTTTTTATCAGAACAATTATGCCTCCTTAGACATAAATTAAATTTCCTATGAGACTCAGTGCCCAAGAGCTGAGAGCAAGGAAAACACTCTGGAGCTCCCTGACAGGACACATCCCTGGGGATACATTCACACCACATCTCACTCAATTAGATGAGGAATTATAAATTACAGCATCTCTGCCAGGACAGAGGTAATCTAAGGCTGGTTTGATGATTACAACCCCTACTCTGGCTTGTGAGGTGTGAGCATCTAATCACACCTCCATTCTTAACCTACTTCAGCTGGCTGCTGGGGTTTCCTTCATTTTTCACTGATTAAGCTCCCCCAGATCACATTTTCTCAGCTTTAATTGTTCATTCTCCTGGTTACCTGAGTAGCCAGGGCTGATTGATAATGTTCTGCAAGTAATTAATCCATTGCTGCCAGCCTGAACAATCACAGAACAGGTTGGCTTGGAAAAGACCTTAGCTGCCATCTCATTCCAGCTCTCTCTTCCCCAGCCCAGTTTTCTCTGTTTGTGGGACGAAAAAAAGGCTGCTTTGGGGAGAAGGAGGCAACACAGCAGCATAAAATGGAAGATACATCAACATCTAAACAAATATCTAGAGTATCTGCCAGGGGCTTTGCAGCACCTGGTTGAAGAAGCACAACCACCACCTCCAGTGACTCCTTTCTCCATCCTCCAAGCCCATCACTGGCCCTGCTATCTGGCTAAGAGACATCCCCAGGCAAACCACAGCAAAGGTCTTGGGATGTTTCCTCCAGCAGAGGGGAGAACAATGAGAGGGAAACTCAAAATCAAAGAGCACAGCCAGCTCACTCAGCCATCTCCATCCATTTCATGCTTTTGGCATTCACCCGATGCAAATTCATCCTGCCCCACAGACACCATTTTAGAGAGAATAGGGAATAAAATTTCTTGCTCCTACTTTGTGCCCAGAAGGCCAAAATCAACACATCCCTGCAAACAGACTGGGACAGGTACTAAACAGCTGAAGGATGTATTTTTTCCCCTAGGCTACATATGTCTAAATGACATTTGATTCCACTAAAGGCAGATTCATTTGTATTTGGAAAAGCAAGCAAGGAATGCGAGCTTATTTTGAGCAGAATCAGCATTGTGGTAGCCAAAGCTCATTAATTATGAATTTTATCAACTGTTCACTGAAATTTGTTCTGCTAGCACTGCGTAATTGCCAGCAAAAGCAGTGCTTTCAAACGAGAAAACGCCATGCTACAAAACAACCCGCATCCTTCCTTTTCCAGGAGATATACCTTACTTGTTCCAGAACAATTACAGTGCTGGGAGAATCCTTGAGGTTCTCCAAGCATCTTCTCAGAGTATTGGCTGCAACAAGAAGTGCTGAAAGGCATAATGGGGTGAAACATGAAGATGGAGCACAGGAAGGAGCTCTCCTTGGGTCCTGGCAGGGTGCTTGACCTGTTACACTAGGAAATTTGTCCCTAATCTTCCCATCTTTTAAGCAGGAGGGATATTTTCTGCTGCTCAGCTGGACTAATAGCAAACGAGGACTAATAGCAACACCACCCTGCAGCCCCAGGGTTCAGACAGTGAGTCAGCCCCGTTCAAATACTGCTCCCAAGAATCCCATTAAGTGCTGAACGAAGAGAAAACATCACCCGGCAGCTCTGCAGGGCACAGGCAGCATTTAACATTACAATTATTTAGAGACACTGATTTTAATCAGCAGGCAGAGCCTCTCGACTTAATTTCATTTTACATGCACACACAGACCGACCTCGGCAGAGGCAGAGCAGCAGCTTGGAGGTGACGAGGAGGATCATCTTCCACAGGACTGCACCTTTGTGAACAAAAACAGCATTTCCCAACACCCCTGCTCCTGGAAGGTTTGAACAAGCTGCCTTCTAGCTCAACCAGCACCTACACATGCTGCACTGTAGCCCTTTTACCAACAACTCTCCTCCCTACTTTGCTCTCTGGTGTGGTTGCCCTTCCTTAAATACCATTTTTGCAGAGCTGCCCCACCTGTGACTCGTGGAGAGTCCATTGGAAACAGCTGTGACCTTCAGTGAGCCCTTCAGGAGACATCCCTGCTCAGGCACACCTGCCCTCGGTATCCATCCCTTAGCACACAGGGGTCAACAAATTATTTGGCTGTTTGTTGGGACTACAGGGTCTTTAAGGTCCTTTTCAAGCCAAACCATGCTGGGATCCCACATTTCAAAGAGCAGCTGTTGGGCTAAAACATGCTACTTCCATCTGGGAAGTAATAAAGGGTATGGAGTGTTCTCCCAACGATTAAAATAAACCCAGGGAATAAAAATGTGGGAGTTCTGCAGGAGCTGGGATCTTCACAGTCCACTTTGGGCCCTAGCAGCAGGGAAGCTCTGAGTGCCCAGCTGAGGTGACAACTTCGGGGTGACCTTCACGGTGACATTTCTGTCACCAGGGCCACTGGAAATGAGGTCTGACCTGTCCTCTTTGTCACCCTGATGAAAGCATTGACTCAGCTGATAATCAGAGAGGCCTCAGCCAGGTATGTTAATGACTATGTAAAGGGTTTCTGCTAATCAGTTGTCAGTGAACAATTGTATTTCTAGGATCGTTTCCAGATGCCAAGCTGTTAGAGGGTGTTTTCATCAATGATCTGCATTACATTTCCTCCTAATCAAGTTCCCCGTGATCTTTTGATTGGGATGAAAGGAGATACAGAAGTACTACTCTGAGCCCAAAGAGATCTGTTTCTCCTGTTAACCCCTTCAGGTGAAAGCCATTTAGATGGCAGGAGATGCTGGCTACCGGTTTTACCAAATTTTTGGTGACACTAAGACACAAATCCTGCCCCAGCATGGCAGGAAATGCAGTGGGGACTCAAATCTGAGCAGTTTGGTGTCACTGCAGAGGAAAGCTCCAGCAGCCCTTGCCTGGTGAGAGCACAAGCCATAAAATGTGCTAAAACGAGATAGATTCACAAAATACCACCGAGCTGCAGCGACATGAAGGGAACGACTGCAGAACGGGCAGCCATCTGTGCCTGGCTCCCAACACCCAGCCTGCCAGAGACTGTCATTAGCACTGTCCAGACAGATCTTCTCCTGTCTGCTGTCAGCAGCACTGTCTGTTCCAGAGCTGCCCGTGGCACTAACAGATGTCCCGAGCAGTTCAAAAGCTTGTGCAGAGCTCTGAGTTTGCATTTCAATTCCCCTGGTGTGAGCTCTGGTGCTGGAAGACACGGAAAAGGTGCAAATAAAAATACGAATTATTAAAAAAAAAAAAAAAGCTCTTCCTAGGGGTTTGATGAATAAGCTGAAAATGCCCATTTGGCACCTTCTTGCCACTGGAGGAAACCTCGGCAGGTGGGAAGCAGCACAGAAGGACAGGCAGGACCAGAGCTGAGCTGTCAACCTGAAGCAAGGATCTGCCATGTGTTGGACCCTCCCTCCCTGACAACCCTCAGCAACACTCCCAGCTGCTGGTTTTGGAGAGATAACAAAGGTTTTACCTCTTATTTTCAACCCAGGATGTCTTGCAGTTATTCCCACAAGGTGCATTGCTGTTAAAATATAGGAAAGATCCTGGAGAATCTGCCAGGATATATTTTTCTAACTACAGTTGTCTCAATTAGTGCTTTTCCATTTGTTGACACAGCCTCAAGCCCAGCCAGGTTAGATGATCCAAGCCCACATATCAAGCCAGGATTGAAATTGAACTCTGCTCTCTACTGGCATTTCCCAATGAGAATTTCTCTCCAAATAAAATAAAAACCCTCCAAATAAATTAAAAGGGAAAAAAAAAGAGAGAACAAAGAAAAGAAAAATCCATCATGAAACAGACAGCTGAGTAGCAAATAAATAGTCCAGAAATACAGCAATAGCTTATGCATATTTGAAATACCCCACAGCTACAGGGTGTCAGCTGCATGAAGAGGTCTGAGTAAAGCCTTTGGGGAGCACTTTGAGTTGTGGTAGCTCGGAGGAGCAATCACTGGAGCAGTGTGACAGCAACCTTTCCCAGAAAAAGCCTCTCCAAAGCCACTGAGAGCTGTCAGCTTTGAAAGGAAGCAGCAGGAAAGCCAGGGGCAAACTCGAGCTGCTGGAAAAGAGGAGTCTTCCTGGCAAGTGTTTTGTTATTAGGCAAAATAATTATCTGACAAGGCAATGGTTATTGTTGTTAATTAATCAGTGGTGTACTTAATATAAAGCTCTAATTTGAGTAGTGAGGCAGAGCATTAAACAGGGATTTGGAAAGCGGGAAAGCACCTCCGGCTCCATGGGTTACAGGGGGTCTCTGGGTACATGCAGTGGTGGCCACATTTGTGTATCCAAAGTCATGGAATCACATCCCAGAATGGTCTGGGCTAGAAGGGAACTTAAAGCTCTTCTTGATCCACCCCCTGCCATGGGCAGGGACACCTTCCACTATCCCAGGTTGCTCCAAGCCCTGTCCAACTTAGCCTTGAGGTCTCCAAGAGACAACGTCATTTCAGTGCTGAATAATTTAAATTGACACCCAGAGTGCCAGGGATGCTGAGCTTTGCTCCTTCCTTCACAACATCTCTTAGAAATCTCCTGCAAACCATATCAAAGGTGATTTCAAGACTCATTTCAGGCTGCCCAGCATCTGCAGAATCCAAGTCCCCACAATTACTGCTGCAAAGAAAGCTTTCAAAATCCTTGTCCAAGGGCATTTTATCACCTTGGCTGAGAAGTGACAGGCAGCAAAGCTGACTCTGAATTTGGAGCTCCCAGCCAAGTTTAATGTGTAAAACTTCAGGGTAGTTTATTTCCAGGGTTTTTTGTGACTTACTGGGAAACCAGCAGGGGTCACATAACCCAAAATAGAGAGTTTACATGTGACACAAAGCTGTTTGCTTTCCAAAGGCTGACGTGGGACTGGGACTGTAAGTGTGGCAGGACATTTGACAGTCACTCCTCAACAACCTTCCCAGATAAGGGTAATGACAGGTCCTAGAGCTTGGCTTGGCTCATTCCTCACAGACATGAGCCTGGAATGTCAGCAAGGGATGGTGCTGCCTTTGCCCATGGGATTTAACATCAAACATTCCCTGCCCATGGCAGTGGGGTTGGAACTAGATTATCTTTAAGGTCCCTTCCAACCCAAGCCAGTCTGGGGCTTGATCTCTACAACAGCATCACTGACTTGCATTCAAAATGCATTCATCTACTTGTTGAATGATATCAAGGTTGGACTCAGTGATCCTGGAAGTCTTTTCCAACCTAAATCATTCTGTGCTACACTGGGAACAGAGTCTGGGGTTTGCAGAGGTCAGTTTGAACTGGGTGTAATGTTTAACTGCATTACTGGGTGGTAAAAACAAAGCTAATTAGAGGGTGAAACAGGAATTGCCAGAAGCTTATGCATGCATGGTCACATTCTAAATTATCTCAACACTTCACAGAAAGGCTCCTGCCAGGAAGGCAGGGAGCCCTGGCTAGGGGCAGTATCCCCTTCTGGAGTGTACAGAGGGACTGGTAGATCCAAGGGATGTTTTGCCCCAAACTTGGTGAAGGACAATGGCTCAGATTTTGTGGCTTTGCTGGATTTTTTAAGGGCACAGCTGCTTCATACTACAAGACAAAAATTTATATTGGGGCAAGAAATAATCCTGAAGGTCACTGAAGGCAGACAACCTGAATACACGATAGCTCCAGTGGTATTCTTGCATCGAGCCCTACTCTGTCCCAGCTTTTTTACTGAAGCCACCCCATTCACAGTTGGATTTCACGATGTTAAAGGTCTTTTCCAACCTGAATGATTCTGTGATCTACAGTAGCATCACCACCCACCCCCAAAAGTCTGAGGCACAAACACTGTTTAAACAGACTGTGAATGCTGTGAAGGATCAGCTACTGCAGGAAACTTCTTGGGGCTGCAGGAGCTCAGCCCCAAGATCATCCATCGCTGCCCACATTTGGTGTGAGAGGGACAGGAATAGGAAAAGTTGTCACTGTGAGGCTGGAGACCAGCAACTGCTGTTCTGTGCCATCTGCCACTCTCACCGAGTGGCACTTTTCCAACCCCAGGGCTTCCAGAGCTTCTCCAGAGCCACATCCCACGCCCAGGTGCCACCAAGGTCAGCCCCTCCTGCTGAAGGGTAGAGACCCCCTCCCTACACAGGCCCAGCTCCTCTTGCCAGCACAGCAAAGCCTTTCTCCTCTCACATGTCACACAAGAGCTAAATGCTGGAAAATGTGGCTCCCAGCAGCCCTGGTGGAAGATGCCAACATTCACACTGTGACACTTACAGTCTGTCATTGACAGCCACAGAAGGATGAGGGGAAGAGAGGTTCTTCTTTGCCACTTCTGACTCCAGCAATCAACAAAATTTCCACTTCCATGCGGAGAAGGTTCAGCTTTTCACCCTGATGAGTGCGGAGAAGGTTAAAATACACACGTTTAAGCACATTCACTTCTCAAGCTTTGGAGCCATGGGGTGAATTTTAGGGTAAATTCTCAGGGTAAGGAAACAGGAGCCCTTTCTGGACGTGCAGGAGCTCCAGCACTGCAGCAGAGTTGTTCCTGCTGTGGGAGAGCAAATGGGCAAAATCTGTGCCAAGGACGTGGACAGCCTCAGACTTCCACTTTTCCACCCCATCTTAGTATCAAGGTTAGGAGCAAAGCTAATTTAAGGAGCCACCACAGCTCCACCAGCCCTCTCTCTCTGTCTCTTGTACACACAGATCCTGCTCTCTAACATGTTCCTTGTTCAACAAGCTGCTATCCCGTTCTGCCTGAATAATTTAAAATCTGGAAACACAAGCAGCAGCAAACAGGCACAGGGCAAACAGGACACACACACATCAAGCCCTTTGAATTCAGCAATGGCTTTGTGACCACGCTCAAAGGCTTAGGGAGGAGATGCTTCTGAAATATCACCTTCCTGCCTGTGCTCCATGAGCTGCCCGGGATCCATGGCATTCCTGCATGCCGCATTAATTCCAGCATCTCATTAGCTCGTTTCCGCTTTTTAGCTGGATGCCAGCGATACGGAGCACTCACATTTACATTTGGCACCACTAAAGGCTGTGACTAAAGGGTATTCTGAGCTGGTTTTCATTCCCCACAGCTGCTGGCTTCACCTTCTCTTGTCTCGCTCTGCCCTCGCTCTCTGAACTCCGGGAGCCTCCAGGGGCACTGCCGATGCACAGCAGCTGTTCCCATCCTCCTAAACAAGTTAGCAGGGAGCATTTTCCTGCAGAAATCCTAACAAATCTCCTTCATCACAGCTGGTGTGAAGTGGAAGTGTCAGATTTTCCACGTGACAAGAAACAATCCTCCACCCAAAACTTGAAGGGCATCAAATCTGATATTGGCTCAGGTATTTTGAGGTCAATATTCAACCAAAGGTCTTGAAAAATAAAAGGAGAGGTTTTTAAAGAGCTCTCAGAAAGATTTTACAAAGGTGGGGGAATTGTCAGAGAACAAGACTGCAAATGATCTCTGTCAATGATGTTTTGCTTGCCTGAATGTACCTTGAAGGCCTCAAATAAATTTGTCTGCTTTTTATACTCCTAATTTGTCTTGGCCTCTGAAAGTAGCCTGTTTTAGACATCACCTGGACATCTGTTGCTTCCTAGAAATAAGCCAAGAGCTGGAAGAGTTTAAGGAATCTCCCTTATAGAAGAAAAATACCTATATATTCACATTGCTAGACCAAATCAAAATGTTTAATGGGGATTTTAGAACAACCTAGATGAGGCCTGAGACATCACTAGCAATGCAGGGTAGGAAGAGATAACAAGAACAAGGGGAAACAGAGCATTATTTACACTTGTGGAGATCATGGCCAGTTAGTCAGGGCTTGGGGAAGCAGTTCTCTAAGATTCAGCAGCTGGATTACAGAGGCTATTTCAGGGCAGTTACAGGTGAAACATTCTATATAAACAGGAGCTCATCACCCATTTCATCATCTTTCAGCAGGCAGAAAGCATCTGGAGCTCTGTGAGCTACTCCTGCCTCATCATTTGGAGCTCAGCTTCTTCTGGAGCCCAGCTACACAGCTGTGGTTATCCTGCATATTTACAAGTCTCTTGGAAAAGGATCCTCAGCCAATTCTGGCTGGCATAGCCAGAAAAAAAAAACTCCTTCCAAACAAAAATCTGGGTCCACATCCAGCATATTGCAGGCTGGGTACTCAAAAACATTTTCCCAAGAAAACGTGGTGGTTCGCAGGGGAGAACAAAACCAGGAGAAGGGTAGAAAGGTTCTTCAGTCCAGATATCCAGCTGAAGTCCTGGAAGCTTCCAGGGATTTGGAGGTTTTGCTCAATGAGACATCCAGCTCACCTCACCATGACGTGGGGATTGTTGAACAGAGACGATGGATTGGGCTCAGGTTTCTCTCTCTGGAAGGAGAGCTCAGCTGCCTGGGCTGAAGAAGCAGCTGCTGCTGCTGGAGGAGCTGCCAGAGAAGAAGAGAAGTGGGAGGACCACAGACTTCAGATGCTCCAGCCTGGCTCAGCTGGAAGCTGCCTATTTTTGCCAGAACATTCCTGCCCACCCCACGGGAAAACCAAGCCTTGTGATCTCCCCCCAGCCCTGCTTCCTGTTGCTGGGGGAGCCAAGGAGCTCAAACTTCTGTGGTGGCTTGAAGTGCCAAAATCATGAATGCACTTATGCAAATGCTGGAATAACACAAACCTGAAGTGACAAGCTATTAAGAGGCCTTTAATTCTCAGTGTTGTAAAGGGTTTATTAAACACTGCACTGCAAGGCCAGGACAAACAGGGAAGTGGGGATTTGAAATAACTTGACAATCTCATTACATCCTCAAGTAGGACAGTCATCAATTGACCCCCAAATATTTCACACCACCAGGTCAGTGCTGTTTCCTGCACTGGACTTAGAAAGGAAAGCCCTAAGGATAAATCCATTTGCCCACAGCCCAGATTTTGGATGTCTCAGCCCATGTCCTCCACTGCTCTAGCTGCTCTGTTGCCTCTGCCCAGTGCTTCGTGGGGAAAAGTGGGAAGAGGAAGGGATGGCAGAGGAGAGCTCTTATGGGCTGACTGCAACCATTCCCAGTCCCTCAGGGACAGGGATGGAAGAGGTGGGAATGAAGGAGCAAAACAGACTGGGCAAAGAGGGTTGGAGAGGTTTTGTTTTCATTTTTGTCTTTGTTTTTCACCGTCCAAATCTGTTTTAATCATTGAATCATGTGGGTTGGAAGGGATCCACAAGAAGCACCAAGTCCAACCCTGTCCCTGCACAGACACCCCAACAATCCCACCCTGTACATCCCTGACAGCATTGGCCAAACACTCCTGGAGCTCTGGCAGCCTCAGGCTGTGCTCATTCGCTGGGGAGCCTGGGCAGTGCCCAGCACCCTCTGGGGAAGAACCTTTTCCTGATATCCACCCTAAACCTCCCTGACAGCTCCAGCCCTTCCCTCAGGTGTTGTCCCTGTCACAGAGAGCAGAGATGGGAGCTGCCCCTGGGGCGGTAGCTGAATGCTGCTCTCCAAGTCTCCCTTCAGTCTCCTCCAGGCTGCATGGATTTTAGCAATAAAGTAAAATAATTTTCCCCAAGGCAAGTCTGTTTTGCCCATGACAGTAACTGATGGGTATCTCCCTGCCTTTGTCTTGATCCAGGAGATTTTCCACCTTATTTTCTCGCTCTGTCCTGCCAAGGAGGAGCAGTGAGAGAGCATCCAGGAGGGCATTTAGCATCCAGCCCACCCCATGTGGAGACAAAGGGACCTCTGGAACAGAAACCTGCAGAGGCAGACCTAATTCGGCTTGGAGTTCAGTTTTTGGCTCTCCTATGCTCTCCCCACCCCTTGGATCTCATTTCACATTAAGGTGAAAGCAATGACAGCTGATTTTTCAAGTCTGGAGACACTCATCTGACATTTGCACAATGCCTTTACCTGGGAATGTGCTGGCAGCAAACTGGCTGCCACTTACAGAGAAGCACCAGGAACTGCCTTCCACTCACACCAGGAGCAGACAAGGTGCAGCATGAAGACACTTACTTGGAACAGTGCTTTTTTGGGGGGAAAAAAAAAAAAGTTTGTGGTTACAGTGAGAGCAGGCAGCTGATGAAACCACCCTGTCAATCTCTTTCAGCCTTCCATTTTGTTCCGCACCATTTTCTCCTTATAGCCCATGTTTCTTTTTAAAAAAGAAATTACTTGTTGTTTTCTCCTCCACTTCACTCAAAGGAACCTTGAATCACAAGTACAGCCTGGCTTCTGAAGCAGACTCCAGCAACTGTCAGGATTCCCAACACCCCGAGAAGTGCGTGTCACATCCAGCAGAAGGGAAGGAGGACAGGTGGGAACAGAGCATGACAAGCAGCTGAGTGTTACCCTCTGCATTCCCAGCATCCCAGGGAGCCTGCAAGATGTGCCCTGGCAGAAGCCAGGGAATGGTTGGAGAGGGGTCTGGGAGCAAGGAATGGGGCTGTGACATTTCTCCCGAGGCTTTTCAGCTCCCAAGAGCTTACAGGAAGGCAGGGAGACCTCACCTTGAGTGCTGTCTCCAGCTCTGGGGGCCTGGCGTGCCAGGACAAGGGGGAACAGCTTCAGACTTACATAGAGAAGGTTTAGATTTAATATTGGGAAGGAATTGTTCCCTGTGAGGGTGGGGAGGCCCTGGCACAGGGTGCCCAGAGAAGCTGTGGCTGCCCCTGGATCCCTGGAAGTGTTCCAGACCAGCTTGGACAGGGTTTGGAGCACCCTGGATAGTGGGAGGTGTCCCTGCCCATGGCAGGGGGTGGAATGAGATGAGATTTAATGTCCTTCTCAATCCAAGCCATTCTATGAAAACCAGAAAGATTAATTCCTTGTGCCATAAAATCTCTACCAGTACCACCCCAGAAGAGACCAGTGCACCAGGCTCCTGTACAGCTCTTTTTAGTCTATCTGATGATGACACATCTTAGAGGCCTTTGGTCTCAAAGGCTTCCCACCCAATATTAGGGGGCTGGTGGTGTTCCATGCCCTGGAGGCAAATCCCTGGTTATTCCAGCAAGGAACACCTTTGCAGCCAAGGAAAAGCTGCAAGGTCTGGTTTTCCTGGGGTCACACAGCTCTGCAGCCTCAAGGAGAGCACAGATTACACCCGGCGATCACACGGAGATCTCATTTCTGCCTCGTTTTAATCCCTCCATTTAAAAAATATTTAGATGGAATATAAAGGGGAAAATGGAAAAACCAGACCTTGACATTTGGATGGCTGCCTCTTGATGTTCAGCCAAAAAGAGGCACAGCTGCAGTCCCACATTGGCATTTCACCACCACAGAGCCCAAGCACATGGCAAAGTCAAATTATTACGGGTGATGGTTCACAGGAGTGCCAGGAGGAGCCACCCAACAGCCTTGCTGACAGCAGGAGGAGGGAAAGGATGGCTCCTGTGGTTTCCTAAGAGCTCCTTATCTCCTGATGTCAGTGCCTTGCAGAAGGTCAGCCAAACCTCATGGCTCATGGCTTTGTGCTCCCCAAAGTAACTGAAAGCCACCTCAGAGTTTGAAAGGTGGTGGCACCCAGCCCATGGGTGCCACCCCAGCCTTTGAGAGAGCACACACCCCCCAAAACATGGTTCTAATGGTCCTGAGAAGAAAAGAATGACCGAAGGACCAACACACAGAAATACATGGGGGTTTTTTCCCCCTTAACCTTTCTCCAAGTCATTCCAGAGCTTGCATCCAGTCTAGCAAGTAACCAACAGTCACTCCAGCACGTGGCTAAATCCAGGACTGCTTTAAAATCCAACTTTCAGTCCTCTGACAATCAGTTTTGTGGAAGTTTCTTGCCCTTGGGGAAATGAATGACCTTCATACAGAGCTGGTTTTCCCAATGCAGCTCTCTGCAAAGCCAGCTGACTCTATTTAGCAGGAAAAGTAGGAACAGAGCCCAGACTGGTGTTACTTGGAATATCGGCTCAGCTTCCAGGATTCTTGAGGCAGTCACTCAGGGAAAGGGATGAAATATGGCATTTCTGTATTGTATAGCTTCTATACATCAATGTCCTTCTAATCAACAACAGCTGAAGAACTGCAGAGTGCAGGGGGAGAAGAAAATCCTGAAAATGTTTTTTAAAATTTTATATCTATATATACACACACAGATACTTGCACATACTTAGTCTCCAGACACCCCAGTTAGCTGGAACTAAATAACCAGGAGATGCTGTAAACTCTGGGAGAAACAGCATCTCCTGGGTGCAGCTTTTGCTCCAGTCTTGGTGTTTTATTTCAGAGTGGGCAGCCACTTGTCAGGCCACACCAGCCACGGAAAGCCAATGCATGTGCCTGCATTCTGGACAGAAAAAAGTTCATCTGATGGGTCCAAGGGGCAGATTCTTCAAGCTAACTGCTAATGAAGGGGTTGGATTGGCACTGCTGTGTGCTGTAAACATTTGGGTCTGAGCAACAGGGATCACGCAGAGCCACATAATGATACATTTGTCTTTTAAACTGGCAAAGAACCCCAAACCCTCGAGGGCATGCTTATGTCATTCTAAAGCCTGACTCTATTAATCTAACAGCAGATGCAATGAGTTCCCACAAGCACTCCCCTAGTTCCAAAATCTTCCAAGGAGTTGGTGGGGGGTGCAAACACAGACCTATCTCTTATTTAGACTCCACTGACACAACTATCAGCATGACAGATTAGTTGTTATTTGAATATCCTGCTTTCCTGAGAGAAATATCTGCCAGGAAAAAGCAGAATGAGACCTGAACATCACCCCCTCCACCAAGGTTACTACTACCCCCATACAAACAGCCCCTGGAAGCCCAGGAGACCCAAAATTCCTGATACACCAAAAAAAACCTTCCATGCCCCCTTGTTCATGGATGGCAGCAAAGGTAAGAGCAAAACCAGTGTGGAAAATGAGATTCAAATGAAATTCTTTCCATTTGAGCTGCCTGAACAGAGGGAGAGAGCTGTGCAGATGGCAAATCCTGCACCAAATGATGAGTCAACCCTCCAAACAGGGGGGCATATTTCAGACCCCAGGAGGTGCAATAAAGCCAACGTGAGGCTGACTTGAGTGATCTCCTTGCCTTGTGGGACATGCTGCCCTTGCACTAGTTCCTCTGCATCATTCACACCCACCCAGCTCCTCTTGGTTTGTGTCTTTGGGATCCAAACAGAAACGCACTGGGCTAATCACACTATTTCATTAATCATTTATCTCATCAATCATTTCGAGCCATTTCCCTTGGGCCACCCAGCCTTGCCTGCAGCTGCCAAATTTCAGGCTCGTTTCATCTCTAACCTAGTTTCAGAGCTGCCTTGCCTCCCTGCCTTTCATGTTCTCAGCTCGTGTTTCCCTTGCACACTTGAACTGGCTGTCCCTGATCAGCAAAGAGCAGCATGAGGGGGGGAGAAATGAGGGGAAGACAGACTTTCTGTGATCGTTGTTTGCTAAAATCAGTGTCTTGGAACCAGATGGTGGCTGACTTGTTTAATTCTCCTCTAAGAGTGGACTCAAAAGAGCAAGTAACCTCAAAGTGGGCAGCACTCCATGCTAGCAAGTACCTACAGGTCCCTAATCATGGCAAAACATTTGTGCTCCGTGTCTCCATGCAGCAGCATGTCCTGTGGTTACATTAATTGGGATTAGTGTGAGGGAACCTGGCATGGAGTTCTGGCCTATGCTGGGCTCAGCCGTTCAGAACATCATTCACCAGCTCCAGAACGAGCTGTTGCCATGTTTTTTAACACCTTAGGGGCTGGGGAGATGTGTTTTCAGGACAGCAGTCACAGCACTCTCTGCTTTCTCTCAAGAAGGCATTGGGGGAAGGACAAGGCAAAGTGCTCACAAGAGTTTCAGCTGAGCCTTTCTTGTGCTCTGCCATATGCCATGGGCTGCTGAGGAGTGAAATTCCCACTCTTGGCAAACCACACATACAGACAAAGGTGCCTCACTTTAGCTGAGAGCTGAAAAGCATCTCTTCCGCTTAAACACAGAACCCTTCTGATTCTCCTTCTCTCTAGGATCAAAGAGGAGGCACAAGCATGAAAACCTTTCAGCAAACTGGCCCTTGGCTCTGGGAGCTTTGAGGTGAAATCCTCCACTTCCTTCCACCACTGCTCACACCGGGGCTGAGCAAAGGGTGGCAGGTCTGGGAATGCTTAGGGTTGGAAGGAAAACCACTCTCACCAGGTCCCACAGAAGCCTCCTCCCTAAATTAACATCAAGTAAAGAAAAAGAGAGAGTTTTAAACCCCAGACTAGAGCCTTGCAATTCCTCTGGTTGCTCAGAGGGGCAGATTCCAAAGATCCCACTCAGCTCCTACAAACCAGGTTCCTGGGCTTTGGAATCCCCTACGAGGCCAAGAGCCCTGCAGTGTCAGAGCATGGCTGTGAATACAAAACACAGGGAGTCTCCTGCACCAGCAGCATTCACATTCAAGCCGTGGCAGGCTCCAGCCTCCCAGCACATCCCTGTGGAATTCCAGCCCTCCGTTTCGAGCTGCTCTTCTCCAGCAGAGCCAACACCGCAAATGTCAATCGATGGCAGGCACCAGCACCACGCTGAGAATCTCTGCTCTTGTTCACAGTGGGACCAGGCAGTGTTCTCTTAGAAACAGGATTTTTAGGAAACGGGATTGCTGGCAACTCTTTCTGTGGAGTTGTTTCAGCCAGAGAGGGATGAGAAATGCAGAAGTGTCAGAACACGGCCTGTTGCCCAACAGCAGATAGCAACTAAAGACTCATTTCATGACCAAATAGTCATAACGAGCTGTCATTTGAAAGAAAGATACAGTCATACAATCGTGGCAGAAAACCAAGGCCTATTATTTCAGCTCCACGCTTTGGTTCCATCCTCCCTCAGTGAAGGAACTGAAATCTGTGATGCTCTCCCAAGAGCACCCAGCCACTCCCTTCTGGTCTTTCCTCAGACACCTCTACTTCAACGGGTATATTTGCAGACTTGGGCACAAAAGCTTTTAAGAAGAAAGCTGTGTTTTGGTTCACTGAACACATTGCAGATTCTCTGCTCCAACCCTTTAAAGGGGGGTGTATGTCTTTCTTGATGCATAAACCTCACGTATTTGAGTCCTTTTCTCTCTGCTAGGAAAGGTGGTGTGGAGTCTGTTCCAGAAAATTCACCAGCAGGACCTGTGAATGCTTTAAAAGAGCCCAAGAAGCTGGGAAAAAATGCATGGACAAGTGCGTTTTTTCTGTTCTTTCCAAGAAGATAAAAAGTTGGCAATTAAGAAAACAACAGATTTTAACCAGCTTAGAAAACAAAAAACTCAAAGGTTTTTGCAATCAGTTCTAGCTTTACCTGTAGTCAGTGCTTCTTCCCCTCAAAACACCCTGGAAGACCATACCACTAAGCAGGAAAGCTACCAAAATATTCCTTAGCATCAGAGACCACTGCAGGGTTTTCTATTTTGGTTTTTTTATCCACTCTACCTGCTCCCAAAGCACCTGGCAAACCTGCCCAATGGAGATTTCTCACTGTTGAATGAGACTGTCTGCAGTATTCAAACACAAAAGGAAATTAAAGACCTTTAAAACACACACAGAAAAAAAGTTGTTGGGCTTTTGTTGCTCCAGCTTTAGGCTCCCAGACTCGATGATTTTAAAGGTCTTTTCCAACCTAAAAGATTCAGTAAGTCTATCTCAGTAATCCACAGGTGTCGTGTAGCCCTAAGTTTAATTGTTTCTGGCCCCCATTCTTCTGCACAGGACCTCTTTTTGATGAGATTATGGGTTTTCATTTTCTCTTTAAATCCACAGCCTTCCATTTGGGATGCTGTTATTTTTTCCTCCCCATTATTCATTCCAGATCAGGAGGCTCAGCCAGCAGCATCACCTTCCCACTGCTCTGAAAAAGATTCCCTCTCCAAAAGCACATAAGATTCTTTTTAAACTCTCATTAATCAAGGCCTGTAATCCCTGGGATCCTGCCAGGCTTTGTGGTTTTCCTGGTGGTCTCCTCCTTCAAGTCTCACAGATAAATAATGCCCTAAACCAGTTTGGTCTCTAGAGGCCAACACAAAATCCCAATTTCCTTCTTGGGCTACGTTTCTCCCAGCTTAATCTCCCCCTGATTTAATCTCCAACGAACATCCAGATCACTTCCAGGAGCTTTACTTTCTTGGAAGAGTTGAGCCCCATGTTTTAAGCTTCCCTTTCCAGGTCTAATGCTGGTTTTCCAGCTCAGGCTCTTTGTCGCAGAGGACAAGCAGTGCCCACAGACACGTCACCACCACCTTCTCAGAAGCCTTCACCATGTGAAGATTGCCAAGTGCTGGCGCTCCATTTCCTACAAGAGTTCCCACTGTGCCATGAGGCAGAGGCAACAATTTGTCCTGGGAAAAACAGGGGGAAAAAAATCAGGATTTTAAAGCCAGCGGGAGTATTGAAAGGAGCAAGCACTGTGACAGCTGTGAATGTCAGCCAGCAGCAAATTTCTTCCTGGTAGTAGAAGCATTAATCAGCACACCTAATCTTTAGAGCCATTAGGATGCTCTTGCTAAAGTTCAGCAGCCACAGTGAATGAGCTGAGCTCCTGAATAAGAGGAGAGATGGGAGCTGGGAACAGGTAGAAGACTTCAACACTGAAATCAATCCCTCTCCACTAGCAGCATTTATTTCTCTAGCTTTCTTCTTACCGAAGGCACTTCACAGCCAAGGCAAGGGGTGCCTGGGAAATTTGATTTAAAGCCGTTTTATCAAAAAGGATAAGTCTGTCATGCAGGAGAAAGAAAATTCCACTGTCCCACGGAGTAAAAAGCAAAACCGTCTTTGTGCCTGGAGCAGAATTTAAGCTCTGGGCTGCCACAGGCAAAACAAGCACTCCAACCTGGCCAGGATTTTTTGTCTCAGTCATTTCTCCTCTGCATCCCCTGCTCTCGTCACCATTCGAACACGCTGAGCCTCCTTGCACAAAGGTCATTTTATCACACAGCAGGCCCGAAATCAGAAGGGAAAAAGCCGGGAATAATTTGCAAACGGAGACACTGCAAATGGAAATTATTCCCTTGCATTTATTCAATCCTGACATCTAGTGGGCATCAGCACCAGCGGCAAGCAGGAGCAGCCAGCCATGCTCACCGACAGCTCTGGAATGAGGTGATTTATTGTACCACAGAGGATGTTCCCCACCCTCAGCACAGCTGGGTCTCCTTCCAGCCCTCCCGAGTGTCCGTGCTGAACTCGCAGATGTGCTGCCAAGCCCATGCTCCATGGAAGAGCCGATGGGAAAACACCCAGGTCCTGATCCCAACAGCTCCCTGCTCTGCTCTGAGTCAGAGCACGGGTTTGGCAATTAAGGCCTTTCCTTCATTTCAGAGAGATCGTCCAGGGGTCAGCCTGGATGAGCAACCTGAGCTGAGGTTGCTGACAGCAGAGCGTATGCCCAGAAACCTCCACATGCCTCCAGGATGAGCAATAACCTCTCTCTAACATGGGCTAGGCTCCATCCAGCTGATCAGCTCTGCTCTTTGGGGACTTCTTCAGGCCAGTTCCATGCAGGACTGAACTCGTCTGAACTGCTGGTAGTTCTACTCATTTCCACCTAGCCCACGTGAACAGAATTTACCATAGGGCTACCAATGCACGAGTTCCAGTGGCACAAACCACACCAGCGCCTGGCAATGACCATGGAATCACAAACTGAGCTGGAAGGGACCTCAAAGACCATCTCAGGGCACCTTCCACTAGACCAAGTTGCTCCAAGCCCCATCCATCCTGGCCTAGGACACTTCCAGGGGTGGGGTGTCCATCACTGAGCATCTGTGCCATGATGCTGAAAAGAGGGTCTGGTAAATGAGGTGCTGTGGCACCCTGGAGCCCAAATTCCACAAGTGCTGACTGAAGGGAGAGAAGGGAACTGAGCCCAGTTTTTCTGCAGCATCACTGTGTGGCATTGTCCTTCATCCATCCCACACCACGGGAATTCCTGCCCAGACACTGTCAGCATAAAAAGTGTTGGGGTGTACAAAAAACCCAGAGCAAATGCATATAAAAGGAGTTATTCTGCCATGGATGCAGGTTTCACTGTTTTTCTCAGAGAGCAAGAAGTCAGCAGTTTCCACCCTTCCCTGGGGACAGACTGCAGTGCTGGAGGTCTGTGCAGGGCCAGGTGTCCTGCCACTGTCCCTGCCACTGCGGGCAGCTGCACTTGCTCCTGCTCATTCCCAAAATTACCACACAAGTCCAAACCCTCACTTCTTCCCTCATCCTACGACTGCTTCGCATTGCAAGGGTGACATTTCACCTTCTGGTGAGGCAACAATGCTCGAACAGTCACAAAATCCCTGTATGCAGCCAGCCCCAGTCTCACTCGTCATGGCTTTGCTGCTTCCCATTCCTTTTTTTGCTGCCTCAGAATTTCTGAACAGTCTCAAAGCCAGCAAGAGGAGAATTTCTACTCTGCACATTCCTTCCAGAGCAAGTAGTGTCTCTAAGGGTGTGGGGAAAGCTTCCTCCCTGTCCTTGCTGCTGCATAAATCTTCACTCCCCAAGTAAAGCCAACAACAAAACTCACGGTCTGCTTACACAGGCCAAACTCTCAGCCAAGGGGAGTTGGAAGGAAGCATCCCTAGTAAGGATCATTGGTATGTTGGAGCATCGAGTGCTTGAGTCAGCGATTTGAGACCAGGAAAGACTCAGGAAAGTAATGTGGACAAAGGGAATATTACTCCCTGCTGCCAGATAAACATCTGCACAGCAGATGCCACATCAGCTTCTAGGTGTGAAGGCATTTGCATGCGTGCAGCAAAGAGCTTAAAGTACCCTGTAATCATTTTGGCTGGGGAGGGGGGGACAAAAAAAAAAGTGTGCCTTTTCCTGTTTTTTTCTCCCTTTTTTGTGTAAAGAAGTGCACATTTAATTATTACATATCAGGAAAATATAGTCATAGAATATCCTGAGTTGGAAGGGCCCACAAGGATCATTGACTCCAATTCCTGGCCCTGAGAACTGTCTGTTGGGAACTGGGAAAAGGAAGAGTGAGGTAGGGAAAGGTACAAGCCCAGCTGAAGCTGTTTCATGTGTCAATCCATCTCATCCCTTCCAGGAAACAAAGCCAGGTGTTGGAGGAACAGCATAGAAAGGTCTTCTGCTCACCTGGGACAGTAAGACATGCATTGTCTGCACGAAAAGACCTAAGCCACAATCACTGGAGCTCAGGAGTTTCAGAAAGCACCTCAGCTGTTCCTGTCCAGTGGAGAGTCATGGTTCTACCTAAAATCAGCATAGAGGTGTGAAATCACTCCCATTGGAAAGAAGAAGCTCAGCAAATATCACTCGACTGCAGCAGAGAGGCAGATTATGAAGGACTCTGGCACTGGGCATTCAGAGCGAAAGGATCATGGAATCTCAGACTGGTTTGGGTTGGAAGGAGCCTTAAAGCTCATCTCATTCCACCCCCTGCCTCTGCCAGGGACACCTTCCTCTATCCCAGGTTGCTCCAAGCCCTGTCCAACCTGGCCTGGAGGGGTGATGTTCCCAGTCCTGTTGATCCAAGCAAAGCAAAACCACCATTGAAAAGGAAAATATTCCTTCCTCTGATAGACCTCTAGACTTTATCGGCACCTTCCACCTCCTTCTGCTCCTTGCTACAAATGATCATCGAGGGCTCTGACTGCATTTGCTCAAGCTTTTGAGATGGAAATTCCTACAAATCAGACTACCTCATTGCAGTCAGAAGGGAAAATTAAGTGAGAGTCAAACTGGGTGGGAGAGTGGCTTTAGAGAGAAAAATCAGTTGATTTTGACTGATAAAGCCTTAAAAAAACCCAACAAGAACCCCCCAAACTGCACAGTGACCTTTCATCTCCCAAAGAGCTACAGGGTGGGCTCTGTGCATGGAGTGGAGAGAACAGGTCAAGACTGCTGAGCCCTTCTTTCCCAGGTGAGGAACACATCAGAGATCTGTCTTAACCTGGCCTTCCTCCAAAAGCCATTAGTACCTGACAATCACCATCATTAGCAGCCCTCAGCTCTCCACATTAGCGACCAAGTACCCATTAAAGCCAGATTCCTACAGCTGGGCTACAGCTACAGCTCCAGCCTCTGGATTTGGAGCGAGGCATCTCTGTCCGCAGTGAGGAAGGAATAAAGTGGGTGTATTAGTTTGAATAATCAATAATTAGCCACGAGCATCACAGAAAATTACAAGCAAGCAGAGAGCAAAGCAGAAAAAAAACAAACCCAAAACAGATGGTATAACGAGCTTTTAATAGCATCATTATGGGATGGTGGAAATATCCTGGACACAGTTAAATTCCATTCTTCCAAGGGAGACCTGACACTTCAGAAGGGCTATCGATGCAGAAGGGTGTATTTAGCATCTCACGAACTCCTCCAGTTGGCATCAGAGAAGAAAGTGAGTTAGGGGAAAGACTCTCACTCCACTGCAGAACAGTTTCTCACCAAAAAGAAAAGGCCAAGGCATCAGGTTCTTTCTTCCCATGCTGCATATTTGAATCTTGATTTTTTTCGTTCTCCAATCTACTTTAAAAACAGAGAGGAAGGAGAAATGTCAGAGCTGAGAGTTTGTCTCACACGTCCCAGAACCTACCCAACATCCTTGGGAAAAGTGTATTCAGCTTCAACAAATTGCTTATTAATTTGCTTCCCACCATGTGGAATCTGCAAAAAGAAACCTGCATATGCATAACATTTCATATGTGCACAAATGTCATGGCAATGGCTAATTAATGTAAAAAAAAAGGGGAAAAAAGCAGCAGACTGTTAGTAAAATTACCAACAGTGAAATGAGTCCCATGGGGCAGAAATCAACACATATTGTCAAGTCTCAAAAGCAGGGATGGTTGAGGTTAGAAGCTGGTGTATGTTCTGCTCTGAAATGGATCTGAATTGAGAGTACAATATTCAGAAGAAATTGGAGATGTGTTTCTCGGAGGGAACATGTGACAGTTTCCCCAGCACTCTGTAGCCTACACGGTGTCTTCAGCAAGTTGGTCACCATGGCAACCTGAAATTTTTCTGCAAGACAATTTTGTTAGTAAAATTTCAGAGAAAGATTCAGGCAAGAAAGGAGAGTCCACACGTGTGGAAGTGATTAAATATAGTGACTCTCTAAGAACAGCTTGTCCAGGAGCCCCTGAATCCTGCCCAGCCCTGGAGACAGGGGATGGATGGCAGGACCAGCCACTGCAATCCTTGCTGGGGACCAAGGGACCACAGAACAAACAGGAACCCCTGAGAACATGGGAGATTCCAGCTCAGTTTAAGGAGAAAGTCTTCCCCCAAGAGGGTTCCTCTCTGGAGCCCAAAGAGGATGAGAGATCTTTATCCCATGATATTCCAAGCTCAGCTACACAGCCCCACTTTGAGAGGTCCTTCCCAAATGCCTGATTCTTTGACAAGCTCCTTCCTAGTGCTTCCAAAATCCAGCACTGAGCAATGGGTTGAGGGCAGTCAAGAGCCCTTTCCATTCCTCCAGTGAAGGAAATCCTGTTGGTTTTCTCCAGGAATGAGATGAAGGGGCTTGTGAAGTGTAAGGGATCATCCAAGCTCTGCATCCTCCCTAAATAGGAACAATTTCCTCCATGCAGCTGTGGGTCTAATCCTTCAAAACACATCAAGAAGAGGGGGACAAAGGGCAAGACAAAACCTGCTGCTGTTCACAGCACCAGGAGACATCACAGTGATTCTCCTCTCTGCTGTAACCTCTGCCCATCCCTGCACCACGCTCTGACCTCAGCAGCAGGAAAGGTCCTGCCTGGCTCTGTTTCACTCCGAGTCCTTTGCCTCTGAGCAGATGAAAGCATGCTGTCCCCTGTCACTGCACATCACAGCTGCCAGGTGACACCAAGG
Source organism: Lichenostomus cassidix (assembly GCF_008360975.1). Lineage (NCBI taxonomy): Eukaryota > Metazoa > Chordata > Aves > Passeriformes > Meliphagidae > Lichenostomus > Lichenostomus cassidix. The sequence goes on along the minus strand of NC_139488.1, from coordinate 3,862,759 downwards.
ACTGGGCCATCACTGCCAGGCTCCATGGCAGCAGCAATAAAACAGCAGCCTGTCATTTCCCCAAGCGACCAACTGCTCCAAAGCTCTCAAAGCTCATCCGACACGGAGCTCACGCACTCTGCTACAGATCCCACTCTGCAGGGATTTTCCTTCCCTCTGATGCTTCACTTTTTTTCTTTTTTTTCCCACAGAAAGCAATAAGCTGCTTTATGAAAACTGTAGGAAGTGGGTGGATGAACAGGAGATGGGAAAAAAAACAAAGGCATGAGGATATAAAACCACAAGTAAAATCAAGCAGCTCCTTAATGAGGACACTGGGGATTAAAGATGATTTTTCCATGCCCCAGGAGAGCCATGAACCCTGCTCTGCTAGTACATTTATAGGAGACAGATAAACAAGCACCCATTTCGCTCTGAAGGTCAGATCCTGGATTTCTTTGGTATGAAAAGAGGCCCAATGCATCCTGTTACTCTTCCATTGAAAAAAACCCACCCTGATATTTAAGGATGCCAGTCTACCTGCTTCTGCACGTGCAGTGCTGCTAATCAGCTCCTACCGACTGCCAGCACCACACTCCTGCCAGCAGCAAGCTGTGCCAGGTGACAGAGACCTCAGCCGGAGAGCAATTGTAAGGAAAATACAGAAAACTTGAGGAGGAAATCACAGCCCCTTGGCTTGATGCTGAAGGAAGTTGATTTCCTGTTAAGAAACACTCTCCTTGTGTGATTAATGAGCAAGAAACAATCTGCATTTACCATCCACATGTATTTTGCAAAGGCAGGAGCTTGCTTCTTGATTTTCCTGTTGAAGGACATGAAGCTGGGGAGACTCCGGACATAAGGTACAAAAAAAAAAGACAAAAAACAAACTGCCCCCTAGGCAGGTGATTTTGGAAAAGCAAAGCCTTAGGACCCTTTGCTTTCTGGGGTGTTTGAGCCATTCTTATGCTTCTCTTTGCAATTCAGAGCCATGAGCAGCATTAAGGAGATTCTAGCTCAGATTGCTAACAGGTGATCAGCCCTTGTACAGCAGCTTTCCCCCCCTCCTGTCACTCCCGATGTGCCTGAGCTATTGGTTAGAAAGACTGGCCCCAGAGCATGCCAGGGGAAATTTACAATCTCCCCAGCTCTGGAGATGGACTAGGAAATAAATCCAGAAAATCTGATTAGGACTTGTCACTGAAGTAAGCTCATTAATCATTGATGGGGTTTTTCATATGCAATTTCTAATTCCTGCAGGCACCAGCAGACTGGTGGGTCTGAAGATTGCAGACTTGAAAATGTTCTTTATATAACAATGGCACTGTGGCTTTTTTTTTTAAATCCACTTGAATATTTAGCACATTCTAATAAATAAAAAGAGCTACAAAGCACCAGTGAGTTCATTTAGCCTAGCTTCTTGCACAAAGTCAGGCACGGAATTCTCCTGAAATAATTCCTGAAGCCAAAAAGATAAGAAGGCCTAGTTCAGAAATGTAAAATCCAGCATGAAAAACTGTCAGCCACTTGCCTGAGCAATTTTTGCAGCAGTCAGTCACCCATTCTGGTGTGTAAAAGAAAAAAAAATCACATTTCGCTTCTTACCTGAACTTGTCTAGCTTTGCCTGTCAGCACCAGGTTCTTTCAGTAAGAGATGAAAGTCTTCTGTGATTAAATTGCTATTTCCCCAGCCTCCCCCAAAATATTCTCAGCTCAGCTAAGCCAGTCGAGCTACTGCCATTGCAAAACTCAGCACTCACTTCCCATGCCCCACCAAACACTGCACGGCTTGTAATAATGCCAGCCAGGATCACACACGTGCCAAAACCCAGGGAAAACAGCCGGGAATAACTTTTCCTGGCCTCAGACACATGAAATCTGTCTAATTTTTGGCTTCAAATGAAACCCTCTACTTCTGGATCCAAGCAGAATCAGGAAGGTTCCTTGCCAGACTTTACAACTAATAAGTCACAGAGATAAAAGCAAGAGAAACAAAGGGCTCTGGGGGTGGGGTTGATATTCTCTCTCAATCTCCTGATGTATCTGCCTCTGAGATGTCCAAAAATCCAGTAAAACTGGTAGGAAACACAGCTCCATAAATGACACTTGCATGAAATACAGCCCCACAAATGACACTTGCAACCCATCTTCAGGAGCGAGTAGAAAGTATTAGATTCTTAACTGCTCAGGATTTCAAGAACCATAAATTTCTCTCGGTTTGTTTCATGGGGATTTTTTTTCGGGAAGATTTTACGTCTTGCTTTTGGTTAGGAGATTTGCTAGACATTAGATACAAGAACACAAAGCATTTCTGAGTGCTGCTTGAAAGGGGATAGCTTTTCTTGAGAGCCAGAGAATTAAAGATAGCTGGCACTTTCCAAATGAAGAGAAAAGTTAGAGACTCCTATAAGAAGACAGGCAGTGATTAAAACAGCCTATTGGCTTTAGTGACTCGGAGATAAACTAAAATAGCATCTGGATTTAATGAAATAATTCTTGCAAACAGAGCAGAGTGCCTGGGTTTTCCTTTGATATCTCGTTTCCAGGAGAGCGGGAGGTGCGTCTCCTTCAGCTCACCGAGGCTTACCACGGATACGCTTATGAGTAACATGTGTTAGCTTTTGGTGAGTCACCGGTGCTAAATTCCATCTAAAACTGTCTTGTTTCCAGTGCAGGAGGCTGGAGCGGAGCTCCACACGCAAGGAGCACTCCGTTCTGGCACTCCCGCAGGGACAGAGACCTGCTAATGATATGTACCCAAGTGCTCGAAGCCTTTTTAATCACAAAGACAGAGCACTAAGTAATTTCCTCTTCCTTTCCCAGCTACTTTAAACCCGTTTAGCATGCCAAAGAATGAGCTCATTCCGTGCTGCTGAAACTCTTTCAAACCACTTCCCTTCAGATTAACTCCCTCAGATGGCAGGTAAAGCATCAGCAGCAATTAGGGCTGCTCCCACACAGAGCCGCAGAAGCAGGTCAGCTAAGGTGCTTTGTGTAGGACAGGCCCTGCCAGCTCCAATAAATCACCCGTGTCTTTCATTATCATTCCCATTAATTGGCTTCCAAACATCTCCTTCACAGGCTCTCCAAGGCAAGTGCTTTTCCTGGGCAAACACCGCGATTCTCCCAGATCCCTTCGGTTTTTTGTTTGAGGAGCTGTGCGGCCCCGGGGCACTTGATTTGGCACAAAAACATAGCCATTCCTCCAGGAGTTTGCAGAATACACACGACAAGCCGTGTGGGGGAGGACAGCAGCAGCACGGAGATGGTGGGTGACTTGCTGGAGCACCAACAACTCATCTGTCTCTTGGCCAGAGCGTGCTCCAGATCCCACAGCCAAGTGATACACCCCTGCTGAGGGAAGCTGGTTTGGATAAGGTCCAGGGAATCCATGAAACGTCAGACAGAAACATGTCTCTGCCAGCCAAGAGAGACAGAATCACAGAATTTATTAAGGTCGGGAGAGACGTTTAAGATCACCCAGTCCAGCCATCAACCCGGCACCACTAAACCATGTCCTCAGGTGCCACATCCTTGTGGTTTTTGAATGTTTCCAGGGATGGTGGCTCCCCACCTCCCTAGACAGCCTGTTCCAAACCTTTGCAACCATTTTTGTGAAAAAACATTTCCTAGTATCTAATCTAAACCTCCCCTGGCACAGCTTGAGGCTGTTTCCCCTCATCCTGACCCTTGTTCCCTGGGAACAGAGCCCGATCCCACCTCGCTGCCCCTCCTGTCAGGGAGTCATGCAGAGCCAGGAAGTTCCCCCTGAGCCTTCTTTTCTCCAGGCTTAGCCCCCACAGCTCCCTCAGCTGCTCCTGATGCTCCAGACCCATCCCCAGCTCTGTTCCCTTCTCTGGACCCTCTCCAGCCCCTCCGTGTCCTTCTGGTCATGAGGAAAAGGGAGGTAAAAAGGCTTGAACCCTACACTAAACTCAAACTCTGAGTTTACAAATGGATTTTCTTGCACACTTTCCACATTACTTGTACCCCAGGACACTGGTGTATGTCAGACTATATGGGATGGGCAACTCAAAAGGGAGTGACAGCCATGAGCTCTGTAGCTGGGATGTCTTCTGAGGAGTGAAGCAGCTAAAAGTCCTTCATCCTGAGCAGTCACTGCCCCACCCTGCCACAAAACCTGCAGACCCAGCATGTGTAAAAGCTAACCCTAAGCCTACCCTAAACCGAACCCCATCCCCATGGGTGGTCCAGATTAAAAATATGTAGGAGCAGCGATGCTGGGGCCCAGCTGGGATGGCCTTTTCCAGGGCTCTCTGACTCTCTCAACCCTGACCCTAACCCATACTCACCCAAACCAGGTTATTCCATCTTGTCAGAGCTGGGGTAGCTGGATTTGTTCCAGTCTCCACGGCTGCCGCCTCTTCCCCTCGAAGGGAAGGCTTCAGGAGCAAAGACACCATCTAAAAAAAGAACATGGAGACATCTGTGAGCATGAGGTGCTTTCAAACATGTGTTGATTGGTGCCCAAAAAAGCTGCGACTGCTCCTGGATCCCTGGAAGTGTCCAAGGCCAGGCTGGATGGGCCTTGGAACAACCCCTTGGAATAGTGGAAGGTGTCCCTGCCCACTGCAGGGGGGTGGAACAAGATGGCCTTTCAGATCCCTTCCAACCCAAACCACTCTGTGATTCTACAATAGAAAATATTCAGCATTCTGCACACAAATACTGGTTATAAGAGCACAAATTTGGCAATCCAGAAAATGTATAAACCTTGGGTTTGGCAGCACAGTGCCCTCCCTCCACCCTCAGCTAGACACCCTTCTGCAAGGGAAAAACCCATTTCCCATGACCAGGAGCAAACAGCTGATCTTCCACATTGTCTTCACCCTCAGACAGATGACTTTCAGATGTTCCAAAAGGCAAACACAGGCCAGGGTAGCCCAGCATGGCAGAACTGGCTTACCTTCCCTGTGAGTGCTGCCTCGCCTGTTAGGGGTCATTATCGGCAGGTGCATCACCTGGAAATTAGATACATTTCTGTAAAAACCTCACCTGGCAAGAAGTCTCATATCTCCATTTCCTCAGGCACTAGGTGATTGCTAAAGTAATTCCAAACCTCATTGTTAAATTGTTCTGAAACAAGATTACTGCTGATACTCCTGCAGTCCAGGGGTTGGACTCAATGATCCCCTCCAACTCGGGATATTCTGTGATGCCAGCCTCGGTCAATCACAATTCCTTCTCCCATCCAAATACCACCACAGGTACACCAACACCACCTCAGCCAAGCTGAGATCCCGAGCTGAGTTACAGCTCCACAGCAAGAGCTGCAGTGCACTTGCTGCAGCCCTCTGCAGAGGGAAACACTTTCCTTTTCAAGTGCAGTAATTCCCTTTGGCATTTATTCCTTATTAACATTGCAGGAAATATATTCCCCAGCAGGAATATTGGCAGCAGCACTGAATTTTAAGTGATGGTTAAGGAAGATTAGGGGGAAGATGTCTGCTTGTAAAAGCAAGTGTTTGTGCTGAGTGCCCTGGTTAACAACGGTTATGTCAACCCCCAGTGCTTCACGTGCAGTCTCTGCTCTGCAAAGCCAGGCTTCCTGGGTTGCACTCACTAGCTAGCTTTGAATGGAGACTTGGAGAAAAAAAGAATAAATGAAGAGTTAGTTTGGCCATTCAGGCGAAGGGAAAGGAACAAAGAATCCTATTTGCTTACAAGGCAGCTGGAGAAGGATTTTCACAAGGCATTGTAGTGATTGGACGAGGGAGAATGGCCTTAAGCTGAAGGAGAGCAGGGTTAGATGGGATATTGGGAAGGAATTGTTCCCTGTGAGGGCAGGGAGGTCCTGGCACAGGGTGCCCAGAGAAGCTGTGGCTGCTCCTGGATCCCTGGAAGTATCCAAGGCCAGATTGGACAGGGCTTGGAGCAGCCTGGGATCGTGGTAGGTGTCCCTGCCCATGGCAGGGGGTGGAACAAGATGAGCTTTAATGACTCTTCCAATCCAAACCATTCTGTGATTCTACAATTCAGCTTCTTCTGTTAGTCCCCTGAATTTCCCAAAAAGAAAAGCTGTCCATATCCTTGCTTGAGAAGCTTTGCTCCCTCAAGCCCACCACCTACTGTAGAGCCATGTTCGAAGTGCAGACACACAAGTTCAAGAGTCACTTCATGGATAAAGTGGACACTGGCATGATTTGAAAACAGCCAGCAGGAATTCCCAGGTTAGGCCAGCATTTAACAATACACCAAAAAGCAAAGAAGAGCTCAAAAAGGGAGCACAGATGTCAGCAGACCAAATGTCCTTGGGCTGTGCTGTGATGACATGCTGTGATGACATGCTCAGCTGAGAGCTGGGTTTGGTAACAGAGCCAGAGGCAGAGGTTCTCAAGGCACAGAGTGAAGAAGTGTTGGAGTTGATGGATATGCCAGAGTGCCACAGAGATTCCCACTCTCCCAGGCAAGGTCAGAGCCCCCAGCTGATGGAAAGGGAAGCGTTACAGCCATCAGCTGAATTTCAAACTACAGCCTGATCCAAACCTCCAGCTGTGACAGGAGCACATGCAGACGCCTGACTTCTCTATAAAAGAGGGTAAGCAGAATTTTCACTCCTCACTTTCTCCCTTCCTTACCTCCTCGCTGCTCATTGATTCGGAGCTGAATGTGCCACGATGGCAGCGCACGGTGATGTTGGAAATCAGCTCCCCGGAGACTTCCACAACGCTCCTGCAGGAAGCAGTGGGCTGTAATAGAACAAAATAGAGCCAATCTCACAGAGCAAACATCCAACACAAACCCTCTCATGGGAGTTTCACTGGGGGTGGGAGGGAACTTGCAGACGAATTTAAAAAACAAATTCCAAGAGAAAGCAACGCAAGAAAGATTATACACGACTACACACAGGTTACTGCTCCACAACTGTGTGTTCACTGTATGAAGACTTGAGCTTGCTTGAGGTAGGAGAAAACCTCCACATCCTTTTCACAGCTCTGAATTCACCAAGTACAAAGAAAAGGACAGTGCAGGGCTATGCCTGTGGCAGCTCCAGCTCTGGAAGTTAAACTACTCTTGAAGACGTTGTCTCTGCAATTTGACAAAAAGCCGCAGCAAAACCTGCACTCAAGTTTGGAAAACACATCCACACGCTGCCATATTGCCCCAAGAAGAAAAGAGGGATGGTGTCAGTTTAGGATACAGGGATACCATTGTAGCAGACAACATTTGTGTTTTTAAAGAAAAACAGCAAAGCAATAACCAACAATTCCGTGTGGTGCCATCTAAATGCACACAGGAACTGCTTAGCTCCAGAGGAGAGAGGTGGCTTGGCCCAAGTAACTGTGCACAGAGAAGTCCAGGCTCAAGATGATGTATTTCCACCAAAGCTGGTGATTTAAGACTCAGAGTAGAGCAAGAGCTCTATCAAGAGCCATACCAAGAGCCTTTTCATTTCAGGCTGAGAGTTAAAAATCTGAAAGTGATCAGTACTGTGAGCACAGAGGGGGGAATCTGCATTTATGAGAAGATAACCCCTTCTGTGATGTCCAGATGCATGATAGGCAAAAGCAAGTGCTCTTCTACCCTCTTCTCTTAGAGAACAAGCCATTCTTTCTACGATTTGGCCCCAAAAGCACACCTACCTTCACTACACTCTGCTCCAAGACAAAAATTCTCTCTTCAGCTCCCTGCACTCCCCACTGACCAGGCAGAAGAGTTTCCCACCACTGACCCTTCCCACCTAACACCCCCTCCACGCTGCAGGTTGTAGCAGAAAGTTAGCCATTCCTCATTTTTCAGCACCAGCAGCATTCCAACCCATCCTGAGAGGATGCACAGGGAGGGAAGGTTCCCATTCCCACCAGGGGCACTTACCACGAAAGGCCCAGTTTTGAAGGCACAGGTGAAGGGATCTCTCCCCGAAGCTTTGGTGCACACAGTCTCACGGATGCTGAACTGCAGATCTAACATATAAGCATCGCTGTCCCACATGTCCACCTGGTGAAAGGAGGGTCAAAACAACACCTCATTAGTCCTTGTCACCCCTCTGCTGCTCTCACTACTGGGCAATCTTGCTTCTTTGCCAAGCAGAAGATGGCATAAGGGCATTAGGGGTGTGGTGGTTTTGATTGGCCCAAAACATCAGTGAAATGTTTTTAACATCTAGGAGAAATTTGGACCCCTCAGAAGCTGTTCTAGTAGGCTTAGGGAGGTGTCTGAGGGGTGGGGTGTGGCACAAAGATGGCTCCTGTGTGTCCTGAGTGCAAGTTCTGGAAGTTTTTACATCAAGTCCAGCAGAGCCAGTCTCTGATGGCTCTGAAGGTGATGGACATGCTGCTGGCCAAGTTTGGGCCAATTGGAGGTGCTGGTTACGCCTCTGTGAAAACATATTTAAGAAGAAATCAAAACAAAGCAGGCGCGCACTTCTTTCACTTCTTTGTAGTTGGAGGAGGAGGAGGTGGAGGAGAAAATATGCAGAGGGAGAACAACATGGAGATTGCCAAGGTCAGTGAAGAAGGTGGGGGAGGAGGTGCTCCAGTGCTGGAGCTGAAAACCCTCTGCGAGCCACAGTGAAGGCCATGGCGGGGCAGGAGGTCCCCCTGCAGCCCATGGAGTCCACAGGAATGCAGAAATTCTGCCCACAGCCCACGCCAGAAGGGCAGGTGGATGCCTGGAAAAGACCGTGAACCAGTGGGAGTCTCATTTAAGAGTTAAAACTGCAAAGGCCTTGCAAGAGAGAGAAAGGCCTTGCTCCTGGCATGGAAGCAGCCTGGCCTCAGCTTGGGAGAGTCTGCACAGCACCCTATGGACAAAAAGACTCATGTTGCAGCAGAATTTCGGGCGGGATGTTGCTCGTGAGATTGGACCCACGCCAAAGAAGTTCTTAGAGGACTGTCTCTCGTGGGAAGGACCCCTGGCTAAGTAGAGAACCTCTTTCCCTGATTGGACTGACCAGAGGACCCCTCAACCTGCCCCTGTCTGTGTTGCTGGTTTGGAAAGAGGGAAAGGGGCGGGGGGTGAGTGCAGAGACTGCTTCTTAAGAGGGTGGGGGTGAGAGCAGAAAACTGTCTGGAGAGAGAGAGAGAAACAAGTAAAGATAAAGAGTATTTGTAGTAGAAGAATTGTAGTGATGAATAAATTTGAGAATCCGCTCTGTGGACTGAAAAGAGACCCCACACCCTGCCCCCCCCCCACCTGGCTTGTGGATTGTAAAGGAGGAAAGGGGGTGAATACTATAGGTTCGTAAGAGGGAGGGGGGAGTGAACAAAATGTATGAAAAGTTTATTTTTGCCTTGCATTTATCCTCCAATTCTGTTAGGTAATTAAATCACCTTTTGCAACTTTAAGCTTGAAGCCTGTTTGCCCTTTTTCGTGCGTCCTCCTGGCAAGGGCCCTGTCTCAAACCCACGACATTCTTTGGACTTAATTCTGGACCCACCACATTGGGTCAGTGCCCAGTTTAGAGCAGATTGATGTGGGTGAGAAAGGCTGCCTCGATGGGCAGCACACATGCCCCACTGCAAGCTTTAGACTGTTTAGTTGCCTTTTGATTATTCTTTTCTCTTTCACATAGTCTCATCAATGCTTTGGCTCAAGATGGGAGACTCAAAAAAAAAAAAAAGAAAAACAAGCAACCCACAAAACACCCCTGGCAAACAACAAATTCCCGCTACTTTCAAATACTGGGAGTTTTTAATCCAAACGATATAAATCCGTAAGTCATCTTGACATTCATTTTTGCAGAAGACTTGATACATGCCACCTATAGAAACAGAAAGGTTCTGAGGGTGTTCAGGAGCATGGATAACTTTGATTTAAGAAGCTTTAACTCCTTCATTCAGGGCGTATCCAATATAAGCTTTAGCACCACAAATTAAAACATATAGGGGTTTCCTGCTTGCACTTAGACTCTAGCGGATTTAAACCAGAATTGGTGTGTAGAGACAGATGAAATGAATACAGATCAGAGAATGAATCCTGAATGCATTTGTGGGGGCATTTAATCAGCTAAGACCTTCAGATGAACCAGGTTGCTTGATGCCCAAAGCAAAGCAGTTAGCTAGAGGTATTTAAAAACATCACTTTTGACCAAAATCCTACAAGACATTCCTCGAGAACTTCTACTCTAGGGGTGAAAAATCTGAATTCCTAAACAAACTTACCTACAAATGATATTTAGGTTCCTAAAGCCATAACTTCAGATAATGCCCCAAACCCACCCTCTTCCAGGCAGCATCAGCAAACTCCAACTAAATCCGGGTTTCCAGAACTGTGTGGAAAAGAGTTTTCCATCCCAGCAAAGCACATGTCAGGTAAAGGATCTGCATTGTCTGCACACTTACTCCTGTGACTCGGCTCCTGACAACACCATACAGGTTTCTGCTCCATGATTGGGAATTGATCCGTGCAATGGATGCATTGAGAGCCTCTTCCATGACAGGGACTTCATAGTCATATGCTGGAAACCCTGAGAGGGCAGTACAGTTCCATTAGAAGTTCCTTGTAGGCTTGTACTTTTCCCCACAAAACCACCCTCCTAAGAAGGGGGATGTGGCTCCAGCTTACCTGAACACGAGAAAACGCTCAGTGTGAGGACAAAAATTAAGATCCTCATAGTGTGTCTTTCCAAATCCTCTGGTCTTTTCCCTTTCCAAGCAAGGATTCCCAGTGCATATCCCTCTGTCTTTATATAAATGCAGCCTTGATCCTGCACCTGACCTCCCCACGTCCAAGCTCTGCTCCAAACATTGCACTTTAAACAGAATTGATCCCAAGGTAAATATTTGTTGTCAGCTTTTCTCCATTTAGCAGGAGTTCTCTGGTAAGCGATGGGCTGCAGTGCCTTTTACCCAGGACTGAATTACCCTTTGGGGAATTCAGGGAGCACTGAATTCCTGATATTTCCATAGCCAAAGGCAGAATCTAGTTATTTTGTCCACTTTTAGCCATTAGTTTTCCACGGGGGGAGTCAACTGTTTCCTTAGCACTGGAAGCCAGAACCTTCATGTCCTGCCAGAGTCTGGAAGCATTTACAAGCTGGCATTCCCTGAGGATTCCCCAGCACCGGAGGGGAATTCAGCCACATGGAGCTGCCACCATCACTCTGCAGACCAAAGCACCCTGGAGAAGCCTCCTTCTCCTGACACAAGGCACGCGGCACACTGCAAATCCCTGGGACACCCAGTCTAAGCCCCAAAATCAATGGGATTTTTGGAAAGTGTCTTGCATGGGAGAGAGGAGATTTATGTGCTTTTGCAGTTTGACAGGCTTTAAGACAGCTAGTTCCCCAAGACTTAGTCCCGTTCGCAAGATTCTTTGATATCTGGCCAATTTGTCTAAAAATACCATGTATTTGACACAGAACATAACAAACATACAAACATAGAACAGATTGACACACATAGACACACAATGAATACATAATTGCAACACTATGGTAGCTAAAAATGCAATTATGGGGTAAAACCTTGCTTGAACTATAAAGATAGTTAAAAACGCAAGAAATGCTTGCTTGAACGATAATGCAAGTTAAGAAATGCTTGCTTGAGCTAGCTGAAATGCAAGTTAAGAAAGGTAGCTATAAGTTAGCCAGAATAATACAATTTAGGAAACTCAAATGATCTTACCAAATCCATATTTGGAGCTGGAATACATTGAGATTTCCTCACTCAATCCCAGGGAAGTAACCGCAGGACTGCGTCCAGACCTGGGGAGAAAGCATTTCTTCACACTTCTATATCCATGTAGAAAGCTTCTAGCTTTCTGAGATTTCGTGAGCTTTTTATAGGATAAAAGTGTGTATTTGTAGTCACTGAAAATTTGGTCACATTCTCTCTGCATTCCACAGGGGAGTGTCTTTTCAGACTTTCAGTCGCCAGCACCAGGTAGTCCTTGATTAGGTTATCAACCTAATCTGAGCCATCCATTTCCTGGGACCGATCAGGGAGACAGAGAAGGGGGAGGGGGGTTGTCCTGCCACAGAAAGCAATGTTGGAAACTGTTGCCTTCAAGCAAGCTCACCCATTGCTGCTTGTTCACAAGGCAGAGATGGGTCTAACCACGTCCATTCTGAAGATCCCATGAGTGAAATCCCTCCATTAACCTTCAAATTGCAGTTCCACTTGAATTCTGTGGCACGGGGTCATTTTAAGAATTTTCCAAAAGACATGCACTCATGGGAGGCTCAGATTTGGTAAGGACAAGCATAAAGTTGCTCCTGCTTGTCAGCTGTCAGATTGCAGAGTGGCAGCCACCCCAGCTGGACACCGGGGGAATCCGACTCCTCGAGTAACAGAAAGAATTAGGTATCGCTCAACACTGGAGGTGTTTTAGGGCAAACTTATCCATAAAGGCCAACAAGCTTGATGGCTGCTGGATTCATGTCCTGTTGTTGCTGTGGGATCCTGGAAAAGGAACCTGACCTGGGGCACACCCCAGGAAAGAGTGTGTGTGCCAGCTGGTCAAGCTACACAAGCATGGAGACCGTGCTAAGAATCATGTGGGGACAAGCAGAGGTGGGGACAAGCAGAGGTGGTGCCAAACAGAACCTCACCACGTGTGTGCCATGCCACCCAGGCACTGCCTTGGGAGAGGTGGATGTGGGTCCATGAGCCAAAAAAGTAAAAGGGGTGGGCACTTTTTACCAGCCAGCTTGAATTTCAGCATTGGGAACAGCATCAAATACGCCGATTGAAACTTTTCTCAAAAGCCAGAGACTCTCTTCTACATCCATTCTCCCTGTTCCAGGCAGCTGAAGGTGTTCTCTTCTAGCTCTTGGACACCCTCACCTGTGGCCAGGAATGCTCTGCTGTGGCTGCAGCCATGCCAGAGCACCACCATGCAAAGCATTTAAACTGAGCTGGAGACTCTCAGGAACAGCCTGTTGTGCTATGCCCAACTTCCCTGCTGCCAGAGACAAGACCAGGCTGCCTCAGATCAAGGTGAAACCTTCAGGTGAGCTCTTTGAGCTGCTTCTGCCATGGTTTCCCTGCAATCAGTCAGAGGTGGTGATGAAACACCTGCAATGAGACTGTTCAAACCATTCTAACAGAAAGAATTTGGCATTCAGATCAACAAGATCCTTGTTGTTTTCCACCTTGCTGCAGTAGTCTGGATAACATTTAGCTTTCCGCTTCACCCCAGAAAAGGTAACCATTTGCCTCTTGTATGCTGGGATCAGTTAATATTCCAATAGAAGCTGAATGTGCTGTAGCCAGCCCAAGAGTAATTTTAAGTATTGAGCCAACTGCAGGGGTTAAAGATTGTCCTCTCAGAGTAGCTCCTAGGAAATGCAGCCAGCAGGATTGTAGTAATGCTGAGTGGGACTTGGAGATTGTTTCATGACATCAAAGTTCTTCTGCAGGGCCCTGGCTTTATGTCATCCAGAGAACGGAGATGTTTTCTATTGCAGCTCCCTGAACCTCTGCTTTCAACAGATTTAAGCAGTGGAACCAATTTTACATTTTCAGACTCAAAGTGCCCCAAGTTCTGGGTTTCTGGCGAGGTCTGAGGTTTTCACCATGTTCTTTTTGTGCCCAGCTTCCAGCATTTGCCGATGAGGACTCTGTGAGGAAGCACTGGGTGGTGAATGGTGCCATGGCACACACAGAAGTGGTGAAAGGTGAGATGGCAAATTGACAGTTTAAGGACTAAACTTTACCACCAGCAAGTTCAGATGCCAAGGCAGCCTGGGGCAGGGGGAAGGAGTTGTATCTGATTTAATCGGCACAGCAAAGAGGCACTAGTTCAGAAATGAGGAAATTAAAGCACCTCTCTTAGATGACTATTTTCAGACTCTCTTCACTCGCAGCAATCGTCAGCTCTATTCCCACACAACTGGAACAATAATCTCTCTTTGTTAGTGAAATTTTGGGAATTACAAGATGAGTTTTCCTATAAAACGTAAATCATCCAGCATCATCACATGCCTGTATGCTGCAAACAGTCTAAACATCATTCCAGGCATTGAGGAGCTACTCCTGATCCCTAATTTCCTGGAGATTCAGATGACAGATGAAACTTAGTGATGTCCCTTCTGGTAAAAGGAAAAAAAAGTGAATTCACAGCATTCCTCTTTTTCCATAGCTTCTGTGGCATCCCATTAGCAAAATCAAAAGGTTCCTGAGAAGTACTTCACCATGGGCATGCCATGGCAGAACAAGGGGGAATGGTTTCCCACTGCCCCAGAGCAGGGTTAGATGGGATATTGGGAAGGAATTGTTCCCTGTGAGGGCAGGGAGGCCCTGGCACAGGGTGCCCAGAGAAGCTGTGGCTGCCCCTGGATCCCTGGAAGTGTCCAAGGCCAGATTGGATGGGGCCTGGAGCAACCTAGGATCATGGAAGGTGTCTCCGCTCATGGCAGGGGGGATTGGAATGAGATGAGCTTTCAGACCCCTTTCAACCCAGAGTGTTCTGTGATTCTCTGAGTAACTTCAACACGTCTGCAGAAGACTTAGGTTAACATCAGCTGACAGGGGTAGGAGAAAGGCTACTAAATTTTGCTCACAATAATAGAGGATTTGAGACCTGATCCATAATCCACAGACACAACAGAGACTCAGCTTTGATTCTCTTCTTAACTCATCTGTGTGTCCCTTGAGATATTGGCAGAAAATCATAGAGCCCGTGCAGACACTACCTGTGGGCTGCTGAATATTCTCCAGTCCTTGGCCCCCTGGGAAGGAGAAGAAGCCTTTGAGGTTCCAGTCTAACTGCTCACGCACTGTCCTGAGCTGGTACCCTGTGCCACACATTTAAGTCATGTGAGGAGAGGCTGAGAGAGGTGGGAGGGCTCAGCCTGGAGTCAAGGAGGTTCAGGCAGTACCTTCTCACTTCTACAACTCCCTGACAGGAGGGTGCAGCCAGGTTCTGTTCCCAGGGAACAAGGGACACGATGAGAGGAAATGGCCTCAAGCTGTGCCAAGGCAGTGTCAGGTTGGACATCAGGAGGAATTTCTTCATAGAAAGGCTTGTCAGGCCTTGGAACAGGCTGCCCAGGGTGGTGTGCACTCCCTATCCCTGGAGGTGTCCAAGGAATGCCTGGACATGGCACTCAGTGCTCTGGGCTGGTGACAAGGTGGGGATCAGTCACAGCTTGGACTCAATGGTCTTGGAGATCTTTTCCAACCACAACGATTCTGTGATTCTACTCACTGTCTGATCCCTTTGGACACAACCTCACCCTCCGCAGCTCCTGCTGGCGTTGCTGGAAGCAGACTTCCAGAGTGAAGCAACAAAAAGCACAGGTTACAGCAAACAAAGCCACAGTAACACAGACCATGTGGGCGTTCTGAAGCATCACGGCCTGCAGCAGAATCTCAGAGGCCGCACTTCGTTACTTTGAGCCTTTGAAACTTCAAATATTAGCTTTCCTGTGCCTGCCAGGTCAGCAGGAGCAGCTCTTACAGGGTCATTGACACAACTTTGTAGCTGATGCAAGGCAAACATTATCTCCAGACCCAAGGAGTCGTGCCTGAAAAGTCACAGAGCTATATTTATTTTTAATTTTTTTATAAAGCTTACCAGACCCTGCTGATCATTTTCAAGGTTTTCTCCCTATACCTAGGGCACATCCTCCAAAAGCTCTGCTTTTACATCCTTTTGCATTTAGTGAAAGTTACCTGCAGTGTCTAGTCAAACAAAGCCCTGGGAAAACTTGAACTCCTGGGTGAAACCGGACAAAACATTCGTCTCCCACATGTAAAGCCATTAACTGCCAAGTAGTGTCCCCAGTGTCATACCCTGTCCCCTGTAAGTTTACTGATGCCATTTAAATGGCTTGCCAATGAAAACAATTCTTAATGGTTTTGTAATTTCTGCATTGGCATTAAAATCCTTGACTAGAAAAATCACATCAAAATCTCTAGGACTCTTAAATACCAAAGCTGTCATTTTCACCTCTGGATATTAGAGTCTCCAAACAGTCACACAAGGTTTTAGACACTACAGAAAAAGTCACTGCTGTTCAGCTCTACCTTTACATCAGCATATACTCCTGATTATTACTTTAGCCAGGAGCAGCAAACCCAAGAACTGGCCAAACAGGCTATTCCAAGCACTGTGTTCTCATGTCCTGCACTGCAGTACCTGGGAATTCAGCAAGGGATTCAGAAGTCTCAGGGTGCACAGGAAGCCACAAAGATTTTGGGATGCTGAAATGG
Source organism: Lichenostomus cassidix (assembly GCF_008360975.1). Lineage (NCBI taxonomy): Eukaryota > Metazoa > Chordata > Aves > Passeriformes > Meliphagidae > Lichenostomus > Lichenostomus cassidix. The sequence goes on along the minus strand of NC_139488.1, from coordinate 3,846,659 downwards.
ACCAACCTGGTGCCTGTGCCTGGGCTGTACAAGACTGAGCTGATGTTACAAAGGCTGAATGTGGACATACCGTGTCCCATTGGATACTCCGATTCCTAGTTCTGTGAGCTACAAAATTAAGCTTTACCCAGCTGATCTTTTCACCTTAGCTTGAAATCCAGGGGGGGAAGAGGTAAACATGGATAAGTGTTCTTCTGATTCTAGTGACAGGTGTGCCTGGACACCACCTGTGCTCCTGACAGGGTGGTTGCAACTGGATGATCTTTCAGATACCTTCCAACACAAAGTGCTCTGGGATTCTGTGATTCTCCAAGTGGAGAGCAAAACTGAGCCCTATAAGTCCCTGCTTTTCGTCAGCACCTGCCGCTTCTTCCTTTGTTCCAGGCAAGTCCAGGATTTGGTTTTGAAGCCCATGCATGTGTCTTTAAGGTGTCTGCATGGAGGAGAGGGACTGCGGCTGCAGCCCAGGGCTCGGGTCCCATCAGAGTGTCTCTCTCAGCATGGCACCAATGCTGCTGCCTCGGGACACCTGACTGTGGGAGGCAAGTCTGCCCTCAAGCACGGCCACTGAAGTCTGTCAGGAGCACAGGCTGCAGCTGAAGCTGCCAAGCACTGCTGTGAGGCTGGCTAGTCAAGACATAGCCATTGCAGCCGATTCTGCTGAAGCCTTTTGCCAAACAGTTGTGCCCACAGTATCCCCCAGATGGCATCCCAGCTGGTGCAGATGTCTCGTTGAGCACTTCTGGGTCCTGCTGTTCCTGAGCACACTTTGGAGCTGTTTCTGCAGCATCCAGAGCTGCTTCAGCAGCAGCGAATCTGCAGCCCTGCTCGAGCAGACATTGCCATCCTCCCCATGGTGGCAGCAGCTCTGCAGGCCCAGAGCTCTGCATCAGGGGGGCCTCGGCCACAGAACCATGGCCTGGGCAGCCGTGGGGTCCCGGGCTGGCTGCCAGCCCTGCCTCTGCACTCTGCCCACTGCCCTGGCAGCACCCACTGGCCGTGCCCTGGCAGGGCCCCCTTGCCCTCCTTGTCCCCTGCCTGCCCAGCCTGGGCACCTGGGGGTGTCCCTACCCTCCTGCTGAGGCCCAGCCCCAAGGGCTTCTGCTAAGGGCAAGGGAGACACTTTGGGGAAACACCAGAAAAGGTGAGTGGCAGGAACAGGGTGGCTGCCTGAGGGCTTCTTCTGGCCTCTGACACCCAATTCCTCAGGGCTTCCCACCATCCCATCCCCTCAGGGGCCTCCTGTCCCCTTGCAGCCTCCTGCTGCCCACCCCCTCACGCATCCCCCTCGTGCCTTCCCACTGCCTTGTCCTGTCAGGGCCTCGGCAGCACCTCATCCCTGCAGGCCTCCCACCGCCCTGTCCCCTCAGGGTCTCCCCCAGCCCGGCCATCCTGCCCGGCCGTGGCGCAGCCCCGACGAAGCTCCAGAGGAGCCCCGGATCAAGAGGCACCGGGGAGCCCTCAGCAATCCAGCCAGCAACACACGGGCAGGAGGACACAGGTGGAGCTTCCAGGCTGCCAGAGGGCTTGTGGCCATCTCCAGGCACCAGTCTTGCAGGGATCCCCGCAGCTGTGGCCTCTGCCAGCCCGCTCCGTTGGAAGTGTTTGGGCTTCGGCAGAACCAGCGAAGGCCAAGGGGCTTCTGGCCACTTCCACACTGCACGCCTGGGCAACTTGCTGGGCACAAGCACCCGTCTTCCCCTCTTCCCCTATGCCCTGCAGAGACTGGGAACCAAAAGAAAGATCCTGGCACTGGGTGTATTATAACACGTTCTATATTTGAGAATTATATAAACATTATAAATTATATTACTATTACTATGATATTAACTAAAATAACAATATATGAACCCTTGTACAAGGGCATAGAAAAAAAAAAAGTCATTGTAAAACAGATGTTCCCCGCTGGCTCAGGTAGCCGCAGCAGAGAGAGGTTTGCAGATTAGCTGTCTGCTGATCTCCAGCAGCTCAGCCAGCAATGGCCACACAGACGAGGCCGTGACTTCCATATCCTGCGAAGCAAGTCATGCAGCCTCTGGGCTCTGGACATGGGAGCTCTCTCTGCTGCATTGAGGACGTACAAGCTTTGCAGTGCCAGGTTTGATACGGCACTGCTTACGTCCTCGGCCGTGTCTTCAAGGGCTGCAAGAGAGAGGAAGAGAGCCACGGTCAGAGCCTGGATCTGCGGGGACCCGAGGAGAGTTCCCCGGCCAGGGCCATCCCCGCCAGCCTTTGCCATGGCCAGGGACGAGCAGGGACCAACGGGATCAGCCGGAAGGTGCTGACCACGAATCCCCCACGTGCCCCTGAAATCTCTCTGTGCTCTGCCCACGCCGTCCCTCGTCCACACAGGGCACAGAGCC